>NC_042524.1:14014692-14686192 GCF_900963305.1 Echeneis naucrates
GTTAAATATTTGAATGAGTCAAAGGCATTTTGAGATCAAGTGGCCACAGTTGCCAAAAGTGTAACCGTTGAATATGTGAGTGGAAATATTATTTTTCATGGCTGTGAAAGAGCCAGTGGCAAAGGAAATATTAGTCAGATGAGGGACGAATGGATTTCACAAAATATGTAAATACTAGAGACCCATGTTCTCCAGTTGTGTTTCCACAACAGGACCACAATTCAAAGTGCACCTCAAAATCCATTACAACCTAGTTCAGGAAACACAAGATTGAGGTTTTCCAAGGCCATCCCAGCCCCCTGACGTGAACATGACTGAAACTGTCTTTGACATGATGTGTGTGCAGGAAAAGGTTAGATATATCTCAGGGCTCAAATTGATCTGCAAAGAGAAGTGAATATGCAATTTGTGAAGGAGCTTAGAAAAAATGCATGCATCTGAACAGAGGACAATTCAGCTAATGTCACAGTTGAAGAAAACAACCTACGCCTACTGAGAGTTAAATTTAACTCGTCAAATATCTGACGAAATCCTTATTTTCTCAGAGACTAAACTCACAATTCTTAAACACACACAACTTGCCAAAAATTAGAATTATTTTATTTTAAATGGATTTAAAATTTTGCTGCATATGGGAATGACAGTTACAAAAATACGTGTGGAAAGGAAGGCTCATGGAAATCTAATAACTCCCCTGCTTAAATATATTTCATGTCATTATAAATTTTAATCAAATTTCTTGATCCTGCAAACACTAATTTATTTGAAATGAGGATGATTTAATTTATGTATTAATAATGTTTTCTTTTTTTGTCAATGCCCCTTTTCAGGCATTTCAGATTTTAATTTTGTGAATATTCAGAAAAATGATGATTCTCAAAACGTGAACCTTTTCAGAGTTATCTGAACACAGTCGTCAGCAAAGCTCATCTTCCCACATGGTGCCGAAGTTTAGCACCACCTGACCTGCCACACACATTATTATTCGTCTCTTGTATCCCATAAGGGAAGTAATATTGCAGAATGATGCAATATTGTGATTGTTTGTTTGCATGCAGTGATTTGAATAAGAATTAAATTTTTATTTTTATTAGAATATGTTTTTTTAACTTACAAAATGTCTTCCCTTATTTTTAGCATGTATTTTTGATGTTTTGGTAATGAGCACTAATTGATGAATGAACTTTGACCTTAACTGCTGACTGGGAGAGACCTTTAGGGCTGTAACCAACCCCCCCCCCCAAAGGAAAAACCTAAATAATCTACAAAGTTTATCAATATTTGCAAAAATATCCTTAATCCTCATTACAAGTATTTCTCTGTCATTTAGTTTGCAGAGAGTAAACTCACACGATCTGGGAGGTAATTACAAGGAGGACAGTGGAGAATCCCACAGATTCATTCAGCCCACTGTTACTGTGGTGTGAAAATGCTGAGACAGCCATCAAAGATACTTGAAGTGATAAAGGTGATCGTGACATAGACACTACAGCAGCATCTTGACTTTTTTTTTTTTTTTTTTTTTTTTAACCACAGCAGAAAATGGTGGTAAAAGATTTTGATATGCAAGAAACAAATCACCCAGAAAAAAAAGGTCAACAATGAGGGAAATAGAACAATAACACTTCACTAACTGACATTAGTGAAGCACTCAGTGGTGTGCTGAATGTTCTGTGCGTTCAATGACAATTCATGCAGATTTCTCCTGCAGAGGTGAACAGGTTCCCCTCAACTCCGCCTCATTACCAGTTTGGACAGTCTGTGCATTTGCACTCTAAATCATGCTGCATTAGTAAATAAAAAAAGACAGATGAAAATTATTAGTCCCCAGTTTAAAAATAACATATAAAAGTGATCCAATCTGTGGGCCTGTGCACAGTATATGTTATTGTTGAAATCAAATGACACCCCATAATTCTCGAGTTGGTGAGTGCAGTGGTTAGGACACGAACTGAGAAAGACATCCCCCCCTTTGTATTATAGTTTAAAGAAGTAGCAAGGAATAGTTATGACCTGAGGTTTTCTTGTTTATGTGAGTCCTTTCATCGGCGCTGAAGTGTCAGAAATAATCATGACAGCTGGATCACACTGAGATATCACAATTATCAGGAGTCACATTATGAGACATGAAGGAAGGACTTCTATTTTTTTTTTTTTTTTTTATAAATGAATTACACCAAAAGTTTATTCAGCATTGACAAAGACCTGAGCACAGATTCATGACTTTAACAGCTGAGCTGTTTGATGAAGCAGCTCACCAAAGAGTCTTGGTGATGTTGTGTGATGAGGTGACATTTACAGCCAAACTGTGGTGCCACATGGTCAGTTGTTTTTGTTTAGAGTAACCCCCACCTAAAGTAGATTAGCTGCACTGTTTCATTGAATGCTTCAATGTTTGATTTTTTTTTTCTTTCACACAAACGGGATAAATGGAAATGTCGTGAAATGAGTTAATTTCATCATCTTTATATTTTTTAAAAAACTGTCTTATGTGAAATTTATCCCGTGAACAGAACACATCAAATAGTGGAGCTCTGCCACCCCTCACTGGGCAAACTGAACTATAGCAGTAACTGTGCTGGCAGAGCACAACAAAGACAGGAAATAAATGTCATTTAAAGCAGACGGACATGTTATTTTTACCTTGTTCTAACCACACTGGACTTGAATTGCCTCTTGTTGAGTCTCTCACTATAATTTTATTCTGTCTGTGCATCCACTGGATTCAAAGAAAGCTTTGGAGTCATTCTAAAAACTTGCAATGTAAGATGTGTGGCAGACTGTAACTTTCTAACATTTCTTCTGCAACCCCTTTGACATCCACAGATCTTTCAAGTGTGGCTCTGACTTCAAATTCTGCTTCAGACTGATGTTAACATTTTTCAACGACCTTGGAGACAAGACTGGAATTGGTTCCGCTGAAAAGTCCAACTTTACAGCTGAACAATCATCACAGAAAATCATGTGGAGATCAATTACACAACTGTATCTAGTTTTGCAGTAAAATGCTTAACAATGCCAAATAGGTAGATTAATGGATTTATACATTACTTTGATTGCAATTGTGATTGAAAAAATGCAGCCAACCAATGTAATTGTGTTTGGGAGGGCTGTAAACCCAAGAAATTGACTGTCTTTGTGCAGAAAACAACACAGATAAAAGCTAAAGCAAGTTGCCCTTTACCTTTTAATTCAAAGTGCTTTGCACACTTATTTAATAAATGTTATGAAGTGAACAACTGTAAAAATGCATTAATTTCTGCAGCCAAAGCAGCATGTGAATACTTTCTACCATGTGTTTCCAGAAGTAACAGCAGAGCAGATAGTGACTGACACCCACTGGCATCGAGCAGGCTTAGACTTATAGGGAATGCAGCAAGTCCCCACATGAACAGGAAGTGCAAGGCAGACAGTTATATGCCGTCAGATACCGAGCTTTTGAATGCAGCACTTCCACAGGTTCAAATATAACGCTCGAGCTCTGCCTGTGAAATCTTGACATCATTCAGGATTGCTGTACAGGATGCACTTTGGCAAATCAAGCTATCACACTTAAATTCTCCCAAAACATCCAGAAAGATGATGATGCATGAGGGCGAATCAGGGCACACGGGGCTCCAGGGTCACCTTACATTTTACTGGGACATTAACTTCTCACTGCTTTTCGATTAACTCACAGTCAACAAAACAATTCAGGAAAAATATTGAATGAAGGAAACAATTAAATAGTTGACAGATTTGCAGTCTTTATGAGGAATTCATGTCTATATGTAGTTATTGTTGAAGTTGAAACAAATGATAAGCTCTTCAAGTGCATGGATTCGTTCTTACACAAAAATAACACATGCATTTTTATTTTTGCTAATTTGCATCACAGGCACTATATTGCATATATATTTATTGTATTATGCTTGTTTTTTTGCACTATGTTTTCAACCATGAAGTTAATTCAACCTCTATAGTCATCTAGCTGGAAACGGTGTAATGGAAATCTGAAATCTTATTTATTAGTCATATAGATAATTTTGAAATGTGTGTCACCATTAGAACCAAATGAAATGTGTAATTTGATCAGGATTTACTAAATGTTGTGCAGTTGTATTTTCTATTTCTCTCTCACCATTACCACCGTAACAAGTGTAAACCTTGTTCCTTCTCCATATCACCAAAGGAGTCCCATTTTGAGTCTCTTGCCTCTCTTTCCATTTCCTCGATGAGTGGATGATCTTGTTGGCAGTTGGTTCACTTTTCACTTTGACTTCCACTTGTAGACAAGTGACACCTCACTTGGGGTATTTGACAAACTGACACTCACTGATACAGAGTGTCCAACTCAGCTTGTCAAATACACTAAGTGGGGGGCCTGATCTCCTGCAAAATTCAAAGATGGCTCTGCAGAATAAATGAACACTGATACTACTCAAATCACACAAAAAAACCTGATGACGAACTACACTTTGCATCATTTTACATAAAAGTGTTGTGTGTCTGTGTGTTTTTAAAATTAGAAGCCAATCAGTTACCCGTCATTGTTGAAGCAGATGAGTGCGAGTGCAGAGTTCTTCTTTCCCTCCACAAGAGCTCACAATGATGGCACTGTGCACAAGACAATTCGTTTGACCATTAGGCGTCAATGTTGAAAAGAGGAAGTCAAAACAAGGAAGATAACTGCAAAGCTAGCTCTCAGGAAATGTGTGGAAATAAAGTGTCAACATGTCACGGTTGTGAAATGCTGTTGAAGTCTTTCGTGCCTCATAGTGTTTAAGATAAAAGTTTCTCTGTGGATTTCATGCTATACTTTTGTTCTGACTTCCCTGCTCACAATGTGAAAGGAAGGAGCAGCCCCCTTGAAATGTATTTCCATATTAAGGTTAATGTTACTCCTAAAAATATCGTCATATTCTTCAGTGAGATGAGATAAATATCACGGTGCGGTATTTCCATCAATGATCCGTTAACTGTCCCGTTTCCTGCTCTAAGGACAAGCAGCAGTGTGCATCATAATTCTACACTGTTTATTAGCAGTCCATCTCTCTGTCACACCCCCTCCACCACCACCAGAAAAAGCCTGCCCTTCTATTTTCTTTTTTCAAAAGTCTTCAAGTTATTAAAGTTTAGTTGGTCACATAGCACCCAACTACATCCTGTTGATGCAACCAGCCCAGCCAGTACACCCTGCAGTTACCAGTTATTTCATAATAAGTGGACTGCTCAAGGAAAAAGCTTTACAGCCAAGCGCACACAAACGCACTGTATGCACTGTGCTGTTTAACTTCCTAATGTCTCTCTCAACCACTGTACCATGAATCACTCACCTGACTTCCTTCAAGCTGCAACTGTACTGTTCACAATTCACTGACTGACTGTAACAACAGCTGTTTGGGGCTGTTTCAGTTAACTGTATGCACCAAACCTACCAAAATGCTCCTCTGCCAATCAGTCTTCTTTGCACAAGGACACATCAAGGTTGCAGCAGTACAGCAAAAAAAAAAAAAGGGGCCAGCTATCATGAGCTCAGAGAGCTAGCACAATTCAAAGAAGAAAAAAGGCCCAAACTGAACTAGATCTTAACCAACTTCCACCACAGCTGTGTGTGTAATGGGGAGCAGCTATAATTTATCCCTGTACTGTACCTCAACACAGCAATGCATGACACCATGATCAAAACACAGACCTCTCTGTATGTGAACTGAAGGTTCACATATTGTATAAATATATGTAATATATTCAACATTCTGCCTGTCATGCAGAAGGTAGTATAGTAATAGTAGTAGTGTTATCCATCTCCTTGAATAAAGCAAAATAAATGTTTCCGGAGTTATAACCTTTATAGATATCTGCCTTTAAAATGGTGAGTTTCTGATTCTGAAGTGTCAAAATGCACCATAATCCTCAACTCTGCACTTTTGAGAGAAGTGTCAGATCAGTGAAGTTCTTTTATATTAATAAAGGAGCAATTCATATATTTTTTCTAAAATACACTTATTTGCTTTCTTGCAGTGAGTTAGATGAGAAAACTGTTATCATTGTATCTGTATGAAAATATAAAGCGTTTCTTTGTGTGTGCGTGTTCAATGAAAGTGACAAAAGGAGAGAAAATGTCTGCCTTTCTTCGCTATGCATGCCTTTTGATTCTTATGTCACACACTAACATTATTACCTGGCAATAATTTTTACACCATTGTGCCACTGGTCTTTATAACCCAGTATCTCATTGGGGTCAGTGCACCTCCAGGACCTGACTAAGCCCCACTTAGTCTCTTAGTCTCCCCAATCTGTCTGGACTTAAATCTGATTGGCAGCATACAGTAAAATCTCACACAACAAAGTGTTTTGATAGGCTAGCCTTCATACAGCTGTAGAAACAGAAGTGGAAAACTAGCAGGGCCTTGAGATGGTGACGACATTATTTAAATATGACACAGCTACTTCATGCGGAATAATTCTGAAACTAAAGGCCTCGAGATAGCATCTGGTACATGAGATGAATGTTGGATACACAGACTCAAACAATAAGTAATGTGCTATCACAGTGTAGAGAAATTAGAGTGCATTAGTGTTGACCTATTCCTTTAATATGCACACAGTTTCTTTGGAAAAGGCACTGATAAGCAAAGGTTTGGAAGTAGTCTGAAACCTGCAGACAGATTGGCAGCAACACTTTCAGCCCTTTTTAAACACACCTCCCCAGATTACACCTGAGCACAGAGCTGTGAATTAAGAAATCCAATCCTTTTTAGAGCTCATTTAGAGCAAGACATTGAACAGCACGAAAACTGGAAAGTGGGGAAGGTGCACGAATCAGGTGTAATGTTTAGAAAAATGAAGAGACAAAGCATGAAGAGCTATTTACTGTGTCATCCATGTGAAACATTTAAGAATCTAATGTGAGCTCTTCTCACTTAGTAACTGTCATGGCAGCTTATCTTCAAGCAACAGCTCAGAGTGTGAGTCATTTCAACACCCCTTTCAGGCCGCTAATACCACACATATAGGGGAAGTTGGAGATGAAAAAATACAACCTCCTTTTGGTGTTGAGAAATAGATGGTTGATTTTCATCAAGTAGTTAATCAAGAATTAACTGAATTTCCTATTGCAAAGACAGTCGTTCATGCTTACCACCTTAACTTATTTTGTGAAATATACACCAAGTAAAAGAAGGAAGTGCTGTCCACCTACTGCAGTGTTTTCAGTAATCTTCCCATCAAACGTACGAATGACACGATTTTATGAGAAGCTGAAAGCTGCAATCTGCACCAGGTTCACGGGTTTAAACTGCAGACCAGGGGATGTTTTAACTTCTTCCCCGCCAGTCACTAGATTTATTATTTATCACCATCAGAGTTTGGAGTCTGAACCTGAATGCTCCCAACAGAATTTCAAAAATCAATATGACGCTATGTGGCAAAAAAGGAAAAAAAGAGGAAGATAATCAGCTCTGTATATACAGTGTTAAACAATGCAAGATTTTTGGAGGGAACTATTTTGCTGAAGTTGCAATGTTTTTTAAAGCTCCCAGTACAGACATGTTTCTGTGATGGTTGGTTACTGTTACTGAATTAACTCCACTTGACTACAGAAAATTGTATTGGATTTTTTTTTATTTCACATTTATTAAAATTAAGCTGAGATATGTTCACTCTTTTGAATGCTGATTCGCCAGCACCATTAACTAAATTGATGTGACTGAACAAAATGAAATTTCAAATTGTTCCCAAGTCATTGTGATTGGAGCGTGAGGGTAAACTGCCACCATGTGGTTTATTCTAGTAATGCAACTAGAAGTCTGGGATTCCTGTAACACAGAGCTGATACAAGAAAATCCATGCATGTTAATCTAACGTGAGGATTAATCCAAATAGTCCGCAACATAGAAAGTGAAGCCAGCTGCTGCTCCTGCTGTCCGTCAGCCCTTACCCCAACCTGGCTGCTATGCATGGTCCTCTCCATATAAATGAGACATGGCATAAATCTAACTCTCTCCATTACTTCAGATATTGCAGATATATGTGTACTAGTAATAAAATACAGGAGAGGAAGAGGCAGTTTAATCCAATTTTTATTCATTCGTGAAAGGAAGACTTCAAGCAGCAAGATCTGATGAGTAATGTGGGCAAGGCACTGTCAATTTACAATATCAAAAATGTTTGTCCTTTTTTATTCACGAGATATTGGGTAGCATCTTTTAATTCATTTCTTTATCACACATGATGAGTTCAAATTATACTTGATACTTCATAAAGGAAGGCCATCAATACATGGTGCTTCAGGTAGAATATTCAGTGCAGCGTAATATGAGTTACTGTCAAAGGCATGGAAAGGTATCCAAAAGAGCAAAAACTGCATTTTATATTTCATGGCAAATACAACAACTACACGCAACAATGGGCAAAACACTCTATATCAAAATGCATCCTTGTACAAATGGCAAATGTCCATAAAAAACATGAAAATAAGATAAAAGAAATGCTTATCACTAAAATACTTTTACTTTGAACTTGCAAAATTGTGTAAATAAATCTTTCCAACACTAAATTCTAAAAATCTATGAACAAGCAAAACCCTCTGCATGTATGAATACTGAAATGTAATGGCACAAAGAAGTATGTTGTGTTCATTTTTATGCAAAATGTCCTGGTTTATTATTTCCATTCATGGGACATTTCCTGCCCTCAGCAACTTTCCATTAATATGAATGAATGGAGCATCTGACTTTTCATTAGTCCTATCACCTCTGGGTGTTGCTTGTTCCTTCATCATACAACCACAGCAGAGCGCTGTTCAGTTAGCTAAGAACAAAAAACTATTTTCAAAATGCACTTCATTGACCAAAAAGCTGTTGTACTTGGCAAGTACTTGTACAATACAAAAATATCCTCAGAGGTGTCCTTTTATGCACCCAACATCATTTTATCATATCTGAAAAATCCCAATTACAAAATACACAAATGTATTAAATTAAATACATACAGCCTATCAATATCAATAATGCATGTATTGGAAAGCGTGCCCTTCTGGGACAGTACATATTCTGTGAATCAGTTTTTAAAGTAAACTTTCCAGTGCATGTTTATCAAAATCATTCTATTTTAAGCATCAAATTCTATGAAGACGACAAGACTGAGCAGTTTAGATTAAAACCCAAATTTCACCTTCACTGTTTTATTCATTCACAAAGCTCCAACATGACACGTGATAGTTGTACTCTATTTCCTAAAATGATTTTGTTATAGTGATTGAAAAAAAAAATTATTGTGTTGATTGATTATCAAACATCTTCACTGATGACAAGTGTTAATACCTAAATAAAGATAAAACAGGTAAAATCATCTTTGAATACCCTGTACTGTAGGTTACTGTAGGATATTTTAACAGAGAGCTGACTTGAACTGATGAAGAGGCTGATTTACACTCATTTTGAAGAAATCATTGGAATCTGTTTTCATAGATGTGGACACAGATAAGGAAAATCAATATATTATTTGATTTTGCAGGTAAACTTTCAGCCTCAGTTCTGTCGAGTATGGAGGCAAAAAAAGGTTTGGTTTGAACTTTAAATGCAAAGACTCATTTAAAAAAAAAATCTACATAGAAAACATGAAATTTAGGCTTAGGTTTTTTTTAAAAAGTTAATTCAGTGTTTTTCAGTGGTGATTTATAGCCAAATATGAAATTCATGTGCTTGATCTTGTTCAGAGATTTGAAAGCAAAATTAAACTTAATTTTTTTCTGTCACATTGTGAGTGGGGTGTAAATACTGTAATAGATGTAAAAGCAAATCCTGATTAGAGTCAATGGAAAGGTAAATAAAATATAGCTCCAACCAGAAAATTCATAGTCATCATATGTTAAGATTACAGCGCACTTGCTTAAAACTATGGGCAATGCATGATGGGAGAAATATTATTGTCTGTAAAAACGCAGCTTGCTGTGACAAACTGTTGCGCATCAGAAATATGTTTAAGCTTACATTTGAATTGAAAAGGAGCCTTTTAATTTGAAATCATGATCGAAAAATGTGACAGAAATATATATAGATCGAAAGATGAAAATGTTAACTCATTGTGTCATGAAATCAGGCTTGAGCCCATTGCTAAAATGCTACATAAACCCATTGTCAGGAATGTACTAATAAAATACAGTATGTCCCTTTTCAACCAGTGACTTGCCTAAATTCAAAGTTAGAAACAATAACAAATGGAATTTTTCTGATCCATATTTGTACATTGTGTTGTGCTTGTCCAGCCATTTCATAATGTGGAACTGATTTATTTGCGTACAGAGAAAACAGCTTGAATGAGGCAGGACTGCAGTCCAGGCAGAAAGGCCCAGCTGTGCGGGCTTTTGCATTGGCAAATGCATACATCACATGCATTCAAACTCATCAATACGCTGTTTGGTGTTTCCTGACCGAATCTGCCGGAGGGTCTTGTACTTGTCTCTTCCGGCCCTCATGTTCTCTGCATGGATGATGTCATTCACCGTTTTCTTGGTCTCGTCCCGAGCATTGGCCAACTCTGAGCTTAAAGCCTACAAATAGAAGTCACAGTATTAATAAACCGACTCTTTGCCAACTCTGTAGGTGCAAAATACATGCGTGCATCAAAAGTGAAATCAATAAGAGATGATGACTTTTGCCTGGTTTCACCTTCACAATTGTAATTGTCCCTGATATTCTGAGCGTTCAGAGCACAGCACTTATAGTTCGGTTGTGCTAATGTGGCAGCAAAAGGGCTCTGTGGGGCCACTGTGCATGTTTATTTGATTCTGTAGTACGATTTACTTCATCATAAGGGTTTATATCAAAACATGTCCTATTGGATCAAAACTGCTGAGATTAGCCTTCTGATCTTTCAGCCCAATCATTTATTGATGGATCTACTGGAGCTTGTACAAGATATCAGAAACTTACAAGTAGATGCTTCTGCAAACGTTCGTTCTTCTCAGCCTCGGTCATGCGCTCCTCTTCACTGCGGTCCTTGTACGTAGCAGCAGCTGTTAACTCAGCACTGGCCTCAGCACTGCTCTCGTCATTCTCATCGTGCTCGTTCTCTGCGTTCAGGGGCTCCTGAACATGAGCTGACATCATTTTGTTTTTAAGCTCTTCTTTGGTCCTCTCCAGGTCATCCTGCACCATGGTTGCCTGAGGGAACACAGAATAATGTGGTGATTGTGGGGTGCATTTACATCCACATTGTTAACAAAAGCAGTCCACTAGTCTCCACTAGTGAATTTATAAATGTTATGTATATATAGTTCCACTAGGGCTGAGCGATAAAACGATAACGATAATTATCACGAAGTAAGACATAAATATAAGACATGGTCGATAGAACTCATTCCATCCATGTTTTGACAGACAATATGAACAGACAATGATAATGAGAATAGCGCCGTGCCGAGCCAATCACGCAGCTGGAACAGTTACAGCCAGGTCAGACTAGGTTGACATGCACAGAGAGAGATAAGGTGATGCAGCCGGCTTAAACGTTAAACACCACCAGTATGTTAGAAGTGACAGAGAAATACGTGAAAATTACAGAAAATATTAACATGAGCAACAGTGACCCCGAAGAAGACACCCCAACGGACACAGCCCAAGGCCCAAAAGGTAGTGTGGGGATATTTTGGCTATTTAAAGTCCGACAAGAGGCAAAGTAGTGTGCACTGCAAATTGTGTCGAGCTGTTGACTGGTCAGATTTAAGTCTTTTCTATTTTGCATTACCTATTTTATTTTTTTGTAACTGGCCAAAGAATTTAGTTGTTGATTTGTTTGTGTTAGGGTTAACCCTAACCCTAACCCTAACACCTGAAGCTTCTGACTGGTCAGTTCAGATTTTAGTTTATTATATAATCATTGTATGTATATGAAATACAGTTCTACAAGGTCTGTAGTACATTTCATATGTTTAACTTCTGATAGAAATAGTTATTTGATTTATATCGTAATACATTGACCATCGATATCGACTGATATGAAATATTGTGATAGGATTTTGTTCCATATGGCCCAGCCCTAATTTCAACATATGCATTTCTGATCTCTGATGTGACTCAGGCACAACATTTGACACAGCGGTGCTTACAGCTTCATGCAGCATGCTCACATTCATAATGCTTACATGCTTGGGATGTTTAATACCATTAATGTTCACTATCTTTATTTAGCACATTAGCATGCTAATAAATGAACTGAAAACTAATCAGATGCAGTATGCAGTATGCTGACTGCACATCATGAGTTCTGACTGATGAGATGACATCAAATAATTTATGACATAAACTAACAACAGCCAATTTTCCCCATTAATCACAGGACACCATGTATTACATTACAGAATAAGAATTGAGAAAAAAATAAAAATGAACTCACATTCCACTAAAAGTCATCTAGAAAAGCTGCTGACTTCTGTATCCGTGTGATTTTTCTGTTTTATGTTGTCTTATGGGGCAGCATTGCGCCATAGTGGTTAATGCTGTTGCAGGTTCAATTCTGGCCTAGGGCCTTGCTGTGTGGAGTTTGCACAGGTTAACTGGTGACTGGTGGTTAATTGTCCATAGGTCTGAGTGTGACTGTGAGCGGTTGTTTGTCTGTCTGTGTGTTGGTCCTGTGATGGACTGGTAACCTCTCCAGGGTGTATCCCACCCTCAGATAAGCGGTTGAAGAAGAATGACTGAATGATGTTGTTTTATGTTGTTTCATTAATGATTTATTCATATTTGTATTTTTAATGACTAAAATACGCAAGGAAATAAGGTATAAATCGGCACTCCAGCACTAAGCCGCTGGAATGTCAACCGGACCTTTAACAACCACTACTGTGGCCACCTTTTACAGACCAAAATATCAAAATGTGGCAAAAGGGTTATACAGGATTTCTCTCAAAAAACGAGCCATCACTTCCACAAACAGAATGCGTCACACTGGCTGATAGCGGGGGCTGGGTTGGCACGCTACTTTTACCAAAAAAGTCATGAGGCAAGCCAGGAGCTTTCACCCCTCCCCCAAATAACGCACAACAACAGGACCCCAGGAATGTCTGCCTTCACTGTGTCACAAGGGAGGGGCTATGTGATCAGCAGAATATCACATAGATACGACAGAGTTTGTGTCATTGTTGTAAATATAAATACAATCATGTGAGATCATTTCATAATTAGGAGTGGACTGTTCACAAATAATTAGTTCATTTATATGTTTTAAACAATCTACTAAAATGATTGTTTAAAACGTGACTATTTCTTTCGTAATGTCTTTTCATGTGTATTTCATATGGAATAAAAACTGCCATTGCAATCAAAGGAAGACAGCTATTGGTTAGTATAAGACAGAAATGATATAGCACACCTTCTGTTGCCACTGCACTGCCTCCTCCTCTTTCTTCTTTTTGGCATCCTCCAGGAGGGAAATCTTAGAAGTTAGGTCAGCCAACTCTGTGGCCTAAAAGGACAACATTTGGATGACAATGATTATGTTACAAGCATCAGGTAACTATTCAACCATCAAGCCTGCACATGTATTTTTTTAGTTTCAATGCTAATAATAAGAGGATTGTTTTTTGATAACTGACCAGGTGCTCTTGGTTCTTCATCTGGTTCTCTGACTGCTGCAGCAGTGCCATCTTTGCTTCTTCAGCACCCCTCAGGTCATTTTCAAGGCGTTCAGCCTCTTCCTGTGCTCGCTTCCTCTCCTGCTCTAACTCCAGGGCCCTTGATGTTTGCTCCTCCAGCTCTGCACAGACACATTCACAAAAAACAGAGAAGCACAACAGGTAAACATCACGGAGAAAAAAAAAAACAGTCACCTTTAATGAGAGTATGAGTTTTCTTGTATTTTGATAGTTCACCCACCTTGTTGGGCTTTTTTCGTTTGCTCCTCAATCTGTTTTAGTCGCTCCATCAACTCCTCCTTTTCCCTTTCAATCTTTTCCTTTTCCTTTTCTGCAACTTCTCTTTTCCTCTTCTCATTCTCCAACAGAGCTCTAACAAAAACACAAAATAAAAAATGTGTAAGATTATACAGGAATCATGAGGCTTTATTAAAAGTAGTTTTTACACTGGGTACACAAAGATACACTCGTTTACACAGCTATAACAGCCTATAACCATCCTACACAATGCAGGACAAGATTGTTTCCAGTGGCCCTGAGATCTCAAAGCACTGTAACTTAAGAAAACACAAGATTAAAAAGAAAACAAAGAAAGTATATATCTTCATCAATGTGACAACAGCAACACTTCTTTTGTTGTGAGTATTAACACCACACTTGTTATTAAATTGGTAAAGAGGCTTTCCGAACTTGCTTGTGTTTCGTTTATTTGTGTTTTCTTGAGTTGAAGTCTCACAGCCACCGTATATGCAACTGGAATATACAACTTTACAACAGTAAGCTACTTCCTGAGTTAAAAGCATCAATGATTCCAGCGAGTCATCAAATCTGTGTAGAATGTTTGTATACTTTTCTGTCAACGACTCATGACCTTTACCTCTCCATCTTCTTGTGGTTCTTCTCCTCCCGAGCCTGAGCCTTCATCTGCTGAACTTCAATGGTGTCAGGCTTGCGGCGACGCATGTACAGCTCATGGTTTCCCATGCAGAGAGCCAGAATGCGCTTGTTGATACGCAATCTCGGAGCATAGAAAACAAAGTCCTAAAACGGCAACATGAGAGGTTATCATAAGAATTTCAGATTTTGATAACAATTGTTTAATTGTATCTAGCTGTTATGAAGGATTAACATACAGGTGCTTTCTTGTCAATGGGTTTAATGACAAATTTCTTGTCATTGAAGGAAATGTTCCTTATCTCACTCCAAGGAAATCCAATTTTGGGTGTCATTCTGTTGAGGCAAGTGCAAAAAAGATAAAATAAATACATAATAAAAATAAAATAAATAAATAAATGGCTGGGTCAGCGACATTTAAATTGACAGGACTTATAAACTTATAAACAGCAATAAACTGTAACAACTTTTCATAACATGTTAACACTATAACAGAAAGACTTACTTGTCATTCTGTTCATATATGTTGAGGCCCAATGCATCCACACCCAACCATAGTTCTGTTCCTTTCTTATTCTTAATGTTGAAGTAGTTGACTCCATACATTTCAAGGTCTTGAGCAATCTTCAGATACTCCATCATGGACTCCTCTCTGTGGTCAAATAAGAGTCTTTAACTACCAATCTGACAACACTGAGCTCAAAGTGGCAACGATGTGTGAGATGTGCAGCAGCAAGGCTGAACCAAAATTATCAAATAATGAAGACAAAAATTCAAGCCCCACATTTTTATAGCTGAGTTAGATTTGGACAATGTGTTTGCTCAAACCTCCAGTGACCAGTGACTGATTAACTCAAGAGGGAGACTTTAGCAGAAACCCTAAACAGGCATAAACAAGCAAACATGTGCGCCAGTGGTTACCTCATCATGCCTTTGTGCTCTTCATGCCACACTTGAATCCTCTCCTCCCACTGGTCCTTGTTGAGTTTGTGCTGGTCCAGAACTCTGTGAAAATGAAACATCTGAGGGTCAGAGGTCATGCAAAGAAATACACAGCAGACATACACATACTATCTAAGAGGTGACAACTGATGTTACTGGTCAGACCTGGCATGATGACTAAACCTGTGTTACCTCTGAGGGAGCAGCTGTTCACTGGACAGATAGCCTGGTGTGTGGACTTCCTTATTGTAGTCAGCATACTTGGCCTGGACTGCATAGGAGGCCAGGAGAACTGCTGTCTCTGGAGGACAGTAAATGTCGTCATTCAAGATCCCCTCTTTCACCTGCAGGAAGAACAGCCGCTGCGTGGCGTCCTGGATTAACTCCTCTGACACATCTTCGGGGTAAAATTTGGCACGGAACTTAAACAGGAGTGGACTTTCCTTCCTCACATCCTGGGCTGTCACCTAAAATAAATCATGACACGGTTGAGGGGTAGTGGTCACGGTCCTGTAAATAGACTTCAGTTTCACAGGGTAGTTCAGCCTTGACAGAATGGAGGGAAAGTCATGTAAAAATACTGATGAGCTCACCTTCTTATTGAGCTTGAGCCATGTAGAGAAACCTTTTGTGTCCTGATATTGGAGTCCAAAGTACCAAACCTCCCGCAGTCCAATGGTCTTAACAACCTAAAAACAAACAAACAAAACAAAATCAGAGCTATTGTTAGGCAGCATGGCAGCATAGTGGTTAGCGCTGCTGCCTCACAACAGGAAGGTTGTGGGTTTGGTTCCCGGCCTGGGGCCTTTCTGTGTGGAGTTTGCATGTTCTCCCTGTGGTGGGTGGGTTACCTGTGGGTACTCCAGATTCATCCCACCATCCAAAGACATGCATGCAGTCGAAGATGAATTAATGAATAAAGAACTATTGTGCCTTCCACTCCATAGCAAACAAAAATGATACTAATTTTGTTTCTTATTTCAATTATAATTTAATTGATGAATTTACAATTACAATACATTTTCATTTACAATTTTTCTAAATCTTCTGTCTCTCATAGAATGTTGGTCGAAGAAAAGATGACATCAATTTAAGCACAGAGAAACTGTAGTCTCTGATGCTCTGCCAGTATTAATAGATTAAAAATTATTATTGTTACTTTCACGCACTCTTACAAACATCACAGCAGAAAAACACATTGCATTGACAAAGAAAAGGACTTTGTTGGAACCAAAAATTCAAAAATTGCCCAGGTGATGAAAAACAATGATGATGAATAAATTATAGAATATAAAAAGGACATTTTTAGAATAGATTTTTAAAATTCAAAGTGAGAATTTCTATCTTTCTGTCTTATTAAATGTCTTTTGCATACACATCTACAGCTTCACCCTAAATATAGTGATTATACCGTAGTTAGACCAAACAAAATCTAGGAAATAATAATGAGGAGAATAACTTCAGCTTCAGTTTGATTAAAACAGTGATTCCCAACCGCTGTGCCACAGCACATAGGCACGCTGCGAGAAAGACCACCCAACCTCACCCGACCGGCACTCCAAGCCTTAAAATACCAATCAGGTAAAATTGGACAATCCTTCATGGCACACCCACTGAATCACTGGATTAAAAAATATGTAATTGTTTTTGAAAAGTAACACTAGTTGCTAGTGAGCAATTTCTCATACCTGGTCAAAGAGCTGCTTTCCGGTTGTATTGGCCTGAATGGCGAACTCCAGTTCAGCATCCATTGTGGTGACTCTTACACTAATCTGAAGAAGAAAACAATTAGAAAAATTAGACACTTTTACACGCAGACACCATCCTGGAAAAGGGAGGTTAAAACACCTCATACATATGGGCAAAAATCAAATGTCTCATTATTGTGTCTTAATTACTCCTGGTGAG
The DNA here is from genome assembly GCF_900963305.1 of Echeneis naucrates. Taxonomy (NCBI): domain Eukaryota; kingdom Metazoa; phylum Chordata; class Actinopteri; order Carangiformes; family Echeneidae; genus Echeneis; species Echeneis naucrates. Next base: position 14,032,049 of record NC_042524.1, read on the forward strand.
ATCAGGAGATTACTGGCGCTTGTGTCCCAGATAAATTGGTCTTTTTGAAGATTGCTTAACTTCATACACTATAAAAACCAATCTGGCATAAGAGCATCATCCCGATCTGTTGTCAGCACTCCACAACATAATACACATTTAAAATCTACTGCATGAGGTGCACTGACATTTTTCATGGGCTTTATCTGTTGGAGAACAGGGTTACTCAACAGTCAAATCAGCCACTGATCTTTCATTATTCAGATTTGATTATTTGCAGAATTCATGACGAGTCTCTTGGTTCCACACTATACACAACAGATGTGCCATTCTAGCTGTGTCTCAGTATAGAACTTATCTACAGGAAATAACCACATCCTCTGGTGGCTGAGCCACTGCTGCTGAGCACTGAGCTCTCTTGAGAGTCGTCTATATCCTGCTATGTTTCATGCAACTTGTCAGCCTTCTGCTAAGCTACCTGCTGTAGCAAAATGAAAGAAAAACAGACTGTGAAATAGGTCTGTTTCCCCATCAGGTAACACATTTTGCTTATTTAGCCAGTGAGGCTCCTCTTATTTAAGTGACTGGAAATTGTTTGTAGATTTCACAATTTGACATCGAAAGTTGAATATATTTATGTAACCTCAGAATTTCCCCCAACAAGGACAAAAAAATCTATTTCTGTCCTAAGGAAACTGACTTTGTAGACATTTCTCATATTCTGTCCCTTAGATGACGAGAACAGCAGCATGCATGTCTATTGGGAAATAGCTGTGCAGGCTGGGGCCCACGCCTGCCCCAAACAATGGTATGCATTATTTCCCAGTTGTGGGGCTGATTAGAGTTGCGTTCTTTCCCATTCATGTCAGCAGGACCCCATTTACTGCTCAGGACACTTTCCCCTCTGTCACTTAATGTCATCACCAGCAGTTTAAGCTGGAGGCAAACCTGCAGTCTGGGCCTACACACAGCAGCAATAATATTGAGATGCATCTTGTCTTTAAACGGGCTCTAAATTTCTGTGAACACATTTTCTAACAGGTCAGAATAGAGTTCACACCCAAACTTCTTTAGGTTCAAGCAGTTTCATTTCCTGAGTCAGAATGGCTAATCTTGCTTGAAAAAGGAACCACGTTTTTACATTTTCTGCATGGCTAGGGTGTGTCCCTCATGGCCAGAATTCAAAGACACTTAAAATGCTATTAGTAGCACATACTCAAAAACCGCCTCTGGCCATCCTGCCATGTTTTTATGATTTAATCTTCGATTTCCATCACAGCAAAGCAGTACTCAACCAATATTTCCTCAAATATTAACAAGCTAAACATTTAGCTGGATATAAAAAGCCAAATTTCCAGAAAGTTTTATAATACTATAAAAATTTTGCATAAAAGGTCTTATTTCCTCTACTCATAGTATGAATGACTTTTGACTTATGAACTAACTCTTCACTTCATTGCTTATCACCAGACATAATATGATGTTCTCAAGTCAACTACCCGAAGAGCAGTGAAAAGTTCTTAAGCCCTGCACCACAAACACTACAGCCAATATTTAAAATAAACAGCTTCATGTCTAATTTCAAGATAATCCAACAAACTGTCTAGGATTTAGTTTAACAATCCCTTGAATGACAGTACACCATTCAAGTTGTCAACGTATTTCAGCCTGGACCAATGTGATGAACCTAGAGGATGCACTGACCAAAAGGCGCACCTACTTACCCTTCGATAGAGCCTTGTTTTTAGCATGGTTAACAATCCATATAAGTCACAAATCTGCCCTCTTAGTCAACACTTAACATGAGTTTAATTACAGCCACGAAAGTTTTTATATGTCGCAATTCTGAAAGTGTTGTTGAATTAAATCTGCTGGTGGAGGAAGGCTAGAAATTTAAAAGATAAGAGTTATATGATTGACTAGGAGAAACATTTAAAGCAATAAATATCATTTGTAAGAAGTGGAACATGTTATATAATTATATTTAGATGGTTAATTTAACCCAAGACTGAACCCTAGGCAATCCCTCAGGTTATCCTGCCAGAGAGGAAGCGAAACTGCTGAAACACGTGATTTAAAGGTGTTTTATAGATACAGAACAACCCATCATAGAAAGTGACAGTAATACTGTTTAGTTCACTATTTTTATCTGATGAGAGCCACTCTGATTCAATATTATACATTTGGGACCAGTCCTTTTATATTAAAAAGAAAATGACTATGCTGTATGTAACAGAAACCTTTTGACAGGGACAAATATTTTCACAGAGAGCAAGTGAAATCCCAGCATTCAACCAGCGAGCGTACACTGCTGCCATGCCAATGCTATCTAATTCTGCTGGGCGCAGCAACAAACCCTCCAACTAAAGACAACAAATAAGTTACCAGTTGCCAAGTTATTGCGTGGTTTACAGATACTCCCTCATGCTGATAATTTGACTTTACCATCCCTGGTCTCCAGAAAAGTCCAAAACTGCTTAATGTGTTATCAGTTGAGCACGGCAGCAAATCTTCTAACAAGCATTATAGTTGACATATCAGAGTCATTCTATCAATAACATTACATGGTCAGCAAATAAAGACAACAAGTCCTCAACAATGGATCCACCCTAAAAACCATAGCAACCAGGCTGCCAATCTAGCCCTGCCAGATTCACTGCTAACCTGAAATACAAACTGTGGACTGAACAGCGCAGAAAATATATGATAATTTAGGTACATAAAGTAAGAATCCAAAGCTTTAGTTATGTTTGAACATTGTTGATAAATCATGCAGTTAGTACATGACACCAAAACTGTATATTTGTCACAGCCAGCAGCATGTATCTAACACTTCAGGTAAAGCTGAATATTAAGTGTGAAAATATGGGAAAATGTGATGGTTAATATATCCTGAGTTAATCACAACATAACAGCCTTGATATAGTGCTTAGAACCAACATGCAGGGGAAGTCGTGTGAAAAGCATGACAAAGAGCGTGTTTATTACCTCTAAAACCAATTTCAAAATTCACCCTTAATTGGAACACTTACTTTGGGGTGAGCTAAAATACATATGCAGAAATGTTCTTTTTTTTTTAAACCCAACAAACCAACTAAACTACTCACTTGTGAAAACACGAGTAAAGATGTGACTAGGGTTAGTTAATTTAAATGAGGCTTTACAGGAAGTGGCAGGATAGAAAAGAGGTTTCTTTCTTTGTGGGGGGCCTTCCATGTAAATGCGAGAGGTCTTTCAGAGCAGTTTCCCACGACTAATGTTTCTTAAGCTTACTAAATGTTACCATAAGCATAATTATATAACTTGCTTGTTTTTAATAAAAGATACACAAATCAGAGACAACCTTCAGCGTCTCCTACCATGTACATCTAGTTGTTAATATTATCTTGTTTGTACTTAAAATTGCAGTGTGGGGGAGTTTCTCAGACTAGTTGTCCTAATTCTTGTTTTTGTGTTTCCCTGATGCATTTAAACTTTTTGCAGAAAAATTGGGTTATTGTACTCAAAAGATTGTGATTTCCTCGACAGACTGACATCAATCTGACCTATGCATTTACCCTCTAGTAGTTTTTTTCCCTGTTCGATAACACTTCTTCTGCTATTCATGGTGACTATGGTGCCTGGACTTTCAAGAACTTGCTGGGCACATTGGCCTGTATTCTAATGACGTGTAGCCTTCCCTTGGAGATCAAACTCTTTGTTATGAAAAGAAGGTCCTCCTTTTTATTTAATTATGCTTTTGTTTCCTTCCCTTTTGTTACCTTTTGTTTCATTAAATTTTCATTGCAACTACCTGCTCTGTTTATTTTGTGTAGCAATAATTTATTCTTGTAGTACATTGCCCAATTTGATGTCATAGTAAGCCAGTAGAATGTTTACTCAAATAATTAACTGGGGCAAGGGTGCCCAGATATACACAGATCCAGAGCAAGACAAACATGAGATGATTAAGTATCATAGCTGCTAATATTCACTGTAAAGCTTTGCTACTTCCATTGTTTTACTGCGCGCATAATGTACACAACAGCATCTCTGAAAATAAATGATTAAATACTTACTGAGAGAAGTTAGATTTTCCTCACTATCTCCAAACAGACTGAAGTTTTGATTTTAGTTTGTCCACCACCTCTGGCTCTACACACTGCTAATCTGCTCAGCTATGTACTCTACAGACTTGTTTAATCCCCAGCTGGAATGCCTCTGGTACTTACCATTTCCCATTTCTCTATAAACACACTTGTTGAAGGTTTGGATATCCTTACAAGAAAACTGCATCTCTAATGATTTCTGCATCATGGGATAAAATGGTAAGTAATGCTAAAAAAAAATACAGTGTTTCTTTAAAATAAAAGTGCTGTTAAGGTGATTAGCATTATTAACCTATTCTTAACAATGACAAACTGGCTCAAAAACAACCTAATTGTTTGCTAACACTGAAATGGTTCAATCGTTAAAACGGTCCAATCAGCAATGCAGATCATTAAACTGGAAAATACATATTTTTGTACATCATAAGGTCAGATTTTAGCAATAAAACCAAAGCAGAATATTTTTGAGCTTATTCCCTATTCAGAATGTAAATTGCTTCCTTTATCAAGCAGATAATAATGTGTGACAGGTCACAACAGCACCTAAAAGTGCTCCATTATAATGTAAAGTAACACCTAAGCCTCTGATAAACACATACACATACAAGTCCTTAACTTGTTGCACTGCTGTAATGCAATCTAAAGTGGAGCATGGCATCTGAGGACCACACTAGGGGAAGCAGGGAGGAGACCAGCTCGACCATGATGTGAATGTCCATATAAGGTTGCAGGCGAGGAAATTACCAGAAAGGAACTGATGTAAGTGCAGAAACCTTGAGTCACAACATGACTTCCTTGGGAAATTGAAGGACTGCCAAGTGGAGTCCAGCAAAGGCAGACTTTCTCAATAATTACAGCTTTTGAGAAACACTGAGGATTTTATATTTAACTGTAACACTGAATAAATATACTGTGTTTGAAAAAACTCAGTGTATCAAAACAGTAATTGCAAAAAGTATTTTGTAAGCCATGAATCTTTTATTCCTTGAACCACTGTGTTGTGGATGTGTCTAGAAATTGGGAAAACAACTTTCACTGGGTGCGGAGTGAGGTTTGGAGTATTTGCTGAATCAATGTGTTTAGCTTCCTTCTTTCACATGCTTTGTCAATTGCATATTCACACGGCACAGCAAGGTTTACTAAGGGAAACAGATCACTGAACTTTGCAAAAACAGGTCTCAAGATGAACCGTTTCACAAACCCTCAGATCCATCCAAGCTCATTTTGCAATACAACACCTGATATTCTAATATATTTGGCAAGGGGCATAAAATGGAGAAGAAAAAATAAAATAAAATAAAATAAAAATCACTCTTATGGCTCCCTATTTTATATTTTTGCCAATGGCAGAACATCATACGTCACTAATTATTGAATATAAATCTTATTGTCTTTCATATCCTGTGACCCTTTTCTATTATCATCCATTACCCAGGTTTATTTTGCTGCTTGCTCTACACCATCTACAGGGCCCACTGATCCCAGACACCAGACGTTACTGCAGAAGCTGCTGCACATACAGTACACTGTAAGATGCTACTCTGCTGATGTTGAGACTCACCGTGTCCCTGCTTCACTTCTATGATTCTGATTATTAAGCAAACCAATTCCATAAAGACATCTCTCATATCAGTTTTAAATGCCAGTATGATTAGAGGAATTCCTTTAGGAAAGTTGGGGGTGGCAAATGCTTCAAATACCAGGATGCTAACTTTTTTTTTTTTCTTTTTTGGTTAACAGCCAGGAAAAATGTCAAGGAAGTACTAGCAGAAACAATACTGGAGGAAGAGGCCCGGTACAACCCATAGTGCCATTTCTGTTTGTAATCTGTAGGGGAGGAGATCATAAGTCAGTTGCCATTATTTTTAAAGTCAGTAGTTATACATGGACATATACTTTCATTATCAGTCAGATATTTACTCAGTCAAAGCTCTAAAAAAAATACCTGAAACCACACTGGAGCACATTTTGGGCTGGACAAAAATACAATAGGTTTTATAATGTGGGATAAAATGTGGAAAAGCATAAGCATAAGTGCATATGTACAAAATGCCTTTTTATTATCCTTTTTGTGCCATAATGTTCATTTTATTGTACACAGATACGACTGTGGGCATCATAGCTGAAAGCCATCTGTGGATAAGAGGATTGTCTGCACTCACACCCCTCGCTCTCTATATTACCTTCAAATTTGAAAAGGCTCCAAACCACACCAACACCAGGGCCAAACAGAGGGGTTAGAAGCCACTTTCCCTTTGGTTGGCCACCGATGGCACCAATGGGCCTTTCACAAACCTTAATTTAGCTCGAGTCTGTGTGCAGTGCCTTTCACTTTCCTTCTTTGTTCAGAGCCCAAGCCCACCCGCACAAATCTGTTCCCTGGCTGTGGGTGCTTCTTCATTTGATAAGACAGCTTGGAGCCAAATCTTGTCCCTCTTCTTATCAGTGGTGGCTGGTGATAACAGCTCTAAGTGTCTCCTCACATGCCATATCCCCATTTGAAGTTTGCCTCCATTTTCTCCAGATTTGAGCAGCCCAGCTGGCCTGAATGACACTTCAGATCCCTCCGAGTTGGAGCTGAGGAGAGGAGGCCTTGGGAGGACTAGCCGGCCCGCTACTGCAAACAGCAGGCCACGGAGCGGCTCCGGCTCCAACCCCCCACCCTTCTCTAAAGGGGACTTTAGGGTCTTCATTTGTCCACAAAAGCTCGTAGTGAGGCTTTTAATAATGCACCCAGCCTGCAGGTCTGAGAGATGGATCCGATTAAAGGCGCTAATTTTAATGAAGACACAGGCGGGAGCGCGCACGCGCACACAACTAACGGAAAGTACCCGAGGCATCCTCGATGAGTTTGAAGCGATGTAACTGATTTTAAAAGAGCACGATTAACAGCGGGGAGGCCATTAAGCTCATTTTATCTCATTACTAAGCTCCAGTCAAACATCCAGGCCCAATGAACGCGTTGAGGAAATAGCAGAATGAGACAACGATAAGATGTGGTTTATTCAGATAGCGTTAATGGACTTTTCAGCCTTACCGTTTTCGGCATCTTTCCTTTCTTTGTGGTCAGGTTCGGGGTTTATTAAAAAAAAAAAAAAAGTTAATAAATCAGACGAGCAGTTAGCGAGATCAAGAAAAAACTTTTTTCCATGAGATCAACGGGCGCCAAACTACCGCCCTCCTGTCCGGAGGAGACAAACGCTGCTTTAATCTTGACCACGGAGAGCGACTTCCAACCGGGAGCTGCTCAATGGATCTTTTTCTTTGTTTCGCCTCGAAGTGAAATGGACTGGCTTGATTTCCTGCTAACGGTACCACTCACTGCAAAACCACACCCATGCCGATGACAGGACAGCAGTCAGCCAGACTCAGAGACTGTTCAGAGCAGCAGACTCCGCCTGCAGCAGCCGCCGCATCATCATGGCTGCTGCCTCGTCCTTCCTCCCGGCCACCGTACTCGCGCTTCCCCGGCAGACACATCATACAATAACCCGGTGACAGATCTTTTTATTTCAAAATAACTAGGCTACTAGGTAATATGTAAGGAGTGTAGATCAATTAGTGTTATAGGCCAGTCTTTAATTACTGAAGCATTAGAGGCCCAGGGTTTCAAATAAGTTGATATAAGTCTGCATACAGTAGTTACAGTAGCTAGCAACTAACACAACTTGCTTCACAAACAAAAATAATGACATCCATTTTACCTGCTACATAGGTTGACAAATAGTACTTGATGGGGATTTTTTTTTTTTTAATCTTTGCACATAGGACAAAAACCTGCTCTTGTTTTTTTTTTTCATGTATGTTGGTTTCATTTATTGGTGTCTCTTCATTGTACATGGTCCTAGAGTATCTGGAAAGGCGCTTATAAATTACATTTATTATTATTATTATTATTAATAATAATAATAAATGATTGCCTCTCATTTCTCAGCCTTACATATTTGTACAGACCTCTGAAGTACAATATGCACTATATCGTGAAAACTGTGGTCAACACTATGTGCCCACCACTCTGGTTGGTGACTTAACAGTCAGTGTTTCAACAGATCAGACCTGCACTGTCCACTTTTGAACATATTGCAATGAATTCCAGTCGTGCATTGCCGGTGGCCTCAGTGCAGATGCACTGCAAGGATATTCCATCAGGTTTCAGACAAATTAGATTCATACTCTAGTGTTAATGACTTTTAATGAATGAGGCGGACATAAAATGTTTGGAAAAGGACTTTGAGGTTACTTATTTGCTCTTTCACTTCTATAAATGTGGGTTGTATTAAGTTGAATGTAAATCAGCATATATTATCAGCTGTACCAAGTCGTAGGTTTGGACTAAATTGCGGCAGTCAGAGGTTCTTTCAAAACAAGCATAGGTAGCAAAATAAAATTTTCATGAAATCTTGCTTTATTCTGTTCAACTCTTTGCGTACCATAAATACAGGCTTTCTGCAATACCATGGTAAAGGTAAAGAACAAAATGTGATGTGCTAGCGATAATTTCTGTTTTCACACTCATTACCAGTGATGGAATAACAGTTGGGCAGCACGTCGGCTTGGTGGTTAGCACTGTCGCCTCACAGGGCCCAGGTTCTTTCTATGCAGGGTTTTCAAGTTTTCCTTGTGCTTGCGTGGGTTTCCTCCCACCATCCAAAGACATGCATGTTTAGGTTAATTGGTGACTCTAAACTGCCTGTAGGTCTGAGCGTGAGTGGTTGTTTGTCTCTGTCTGTCTCTGTTTGTTGGCATCCCCCGCAACCCGCGAAACAGATAAGGGGGAGAAGATGAATGAATGAATAGTAGGGGTAAAGAAAAAAAAAAACAAAACAAAACATTTAGAAGTTAGCCATTCTTTCTTTCAGTAACAGCTCGTGTGCTGTAGAGGAATAAATATCTTCCTGGAAATTCCATCTGCATCAGGACACCTTTTAAGCAGGACCCCGATCAGTCAGAATGACTTTGTGCTTTCTAAAAATTTATCTTGCACTGTTTGACATTCAGCTGTCCTAAAGTGTGTTATGTAACATTTTCTTTATCATGACAAGGAGTCCATTCTGTTTCTTTGTGAGGGACAAGGCTTCAGGCCTTTTGACGTTTTTATGCACCCCAGACGAAGCATGACTCATCAAACCATATTTTTTCCTAACTGCTCATTAAACAAAACTGTGTTTTCTTCATACTACTTGCAACATTTTATTTTCTTTAAGTGTGCACAATAAAAGATGCGCTAAACTTAACATCTGAAAATATCAACTTGCTCAGAATGAAAATCAGTATTTGTCCACACTGTCAATCTAAGTTACATACCTTCTTTTCTTCAGAGCTAAAATCATTGCAGGCTATAAAAATTTACAGTGTGCACCTTTCCCTTGCAAAACAGGTCCAAGATGATCATTTATTATGCTGTTTTCTTTAAGCTGCTGTTAAGCTCCAGCCTTAGCTTTTTTCTACTGCCACCACTCATGGTCCAAGGTCCATTTGTTAAAATTGTTTATATTTTAATTTCATTTCCAGTTTATGTACTTCATGTGTTAGTCCAGATGTGGCCTCTCACTAGTGCTTTAGTTGTACAGTATTTGAATTTGCTAGCAGTAGTTAAACAGGGCGCTTTAGCATCCATTCAATTCATATAACCCCTTGTAAATCTTTCGAGGTGTCTAAGACATATGCTCTGAGCTATTCCACCATTTAACCAGCAGGGAGTGTACACGTTCCATACAAACATGGTCTGAAGATTTTTCCATAAGTTCTAAAAAAATAAACAGGTTTTAAAAATTTCCAAATGAACTAAAATGTTCCATGTGTTCATTTCCAAGATCATGTCTTTGTAGCTATATATTTATATTTATATGTACTGGTTTTATACCACCACTGTTAAATTACATAATTTTTATTCACTGATTCCCAATAACTATTAAGTGCATTGAGTAAATTGGCACTCTCTTTCATTGTACTCAATGTGGAAATGTCAAAAACGTATTATTTTGGATGTTCTGGAAATACATGTTGACAATAAAGACAATAAAGATTCTGATTCTGAATCTGATTGAACAGAAAATTTTGATCAGATTGATTTTAAAATGTGCTTATTACATATATACAAAAACTTTTGCGGCAAATGCAAGCACAGTCAATGTGATTCATTTCTGTCTGTCACAACACAAACATGTAGTAGCTTTAAACTGGAGGCAAATCACAGACAGTGCTTCAAAGAAATGTCTTGCAGTCTGGCACTAGTAAAAGGGAACGTTGAAGATTTTTCCAAGATCTGAACTCATTTTCTTCATTTCACAAATGACAGGAGTGTGCAAACCCCCTTGGATACGACAATGTTATATTCAGTGACACTCCAAGATGGCTGATAATTTGTTCCATAGGTACCGTAATACTGTAGCTGTAAAGCAGGAAAGAAAACTGGATAATATGTAAAAATTATACTTTTCTCCATTGGTGCATTATGTGAATAACCATTTTTGCCATCCATTCAAACACGGAGGCATGTTACTTCAGTCAGAGAGCTCTAAATTGGGAGTCACTCAAGTTTTGATAAACTTATTCAAGTTGTGCAATAGCTCTTGATACATACATTTCATTTTACATCCAGAGAACAGTAGCTTTATGTTTATTATTTTCTGACAGTTTCAGACAAAACTATTTCTTGTTTGCATAAATGACTACAGTAAGGCTGCCACAATCTAGTTTGAGCATTTGTTTCTGTAAATGTGGACGGCTGCATTTTTCTCATCAAAAAAGATAAAACACACTTTGAATGGAATTTTGCTTTATTTATGGAGAGAAACACATTTTGTCAATAAGACTTACATTTTGTTTGAGCCCACTGACTCAAAGAGTCTATTTTTGTATATTTTGATCTATAAAAGCAATAATTTCCAGTCAGTGTGGATTACAATACTGCAGATCACCACAACACAAAAATACTTGCTTTATATTTCCCTTTTTACATTGCAGACACAATGGTCTACTCAAACATGAGACCTACACTACTTCAGAAAGGTGACCACTGCATTTCTCCATATTAGAAAACAAACAAGTATGTGATTTAAAATGTTTGTGGTTTAACCTGAGTATTACACTGTATATATGCACAGTCAGTGTTAAAATAGGTGTGCCTCTTGTTGTAGCATTTTGTACACCAATAATTCAAATATTAAATTACATGGGAGCACAAACTGCAAAATGTTAAAAAGCTCACAATTATCTGACCATAATTGTTTGTGTATACGTGACTGGACCAAGTATCATAACAGGTACGCAATGTGTGCACATTAAAAATCACTTTGGTCTTGATCTTAGCCAAAAACCAATTCTGACCCCAAGTTAAAATCATACTGACAATATCGGCCTTAAAATAGCACTAGTCTAATGCAAACTGGCCTCAGATACCAAACATTTTTAAATTACAATTGGAAAAGAAGTCAACAGTAAAAGAAATCACAATTCAACACCTTTGCTTTGCATCATCATTCAGGGTTAATCATTAAATCAACGGCCAAACACTCAATAAATCCCAGTTTAAAAGATTCTGTGTCTTGATAGAACCTTAAACATCAAACACAAATCTTGAGTAAAAACTGACAGTGAAATTTACCATTCAGGATCAGGATGCTGCTGATACCAGCTTGCATTTGTTAATCATCAGGGAGAGTGTGTAGGAATGTTCCACCCAAAGATTAGCCAGTGGCAGGTTGGACTTTCTAGATTCACTACCAGTATGGACACAGATTTGTGTTGGTTGTTAATTGACTTTTAGTTTACAGTACATGTTAAAGATATCCTTTGTCTTCTGAAATATAGAATTCATTGCATGACAACCCATGTGCTGAAATATTATATTTGACAAAGTCACCCAAGAATAACTTTGGCATGTTTTATTAGGCAAAATATATTCAAAAATATTGAAATTCCCATTAAAATACCATAAAACAGACATGTCAGCTTAGAGGAAACAGATGCACTTAACCAGTGTGCACAGTTTACAACACAGGAAATATTTTAACAACTTAAGTAACTGTTACATTTACAGATCGCATTCTATATACACACATATGTGTGACTATGTACAGAGAGGACATGATGCTTACTGCTGTACACAGGGTATCTGTGCACTTCTAGGTAGCACGTAAATGTCCCTGTAAATAAACTACTGTACCCAGTAAGAATTAGTACATACCAACGGGCTACTCCCAGTGACACACAGTGTCACAAACATTATGGCATTGATTGTTTTCCCCGTTACTTAAATAAAACTATTTTCATATTATACATTTCATATTTTGTTACATTCAAGGTATAGATACAATTTGTATCAACAAGCAAAAGTCAATTCTAGACATTTGTGGCTTAGTTGTTTGCGGCACTTACAAAGTAAGGGTGAGGACTGTGGAAAACCTTTTGGGCCTTTAGTGCAACCTTTTGGCACAATAAAATACTGGATAGGTGTTTCAACAGTGTTTTGCTTTGATAGTGAGTATTTTACTTTTAGCTTGGAAGCAATCTATGCCCCAGTGAAATCAGAGTGTCTTTCTACAAAATTTAACTATCTGAAGTGAGTGTGCGCCTACATTTCAAATCCCTTTGTTTATCTAGGGAAAATATCCAAAATAGCCAGATGGTGTTTTTGAAAACAGTCTTTGAGAATTAGAGAAGCTACCATCAATGGAAATTAAGCATTGTGGGCACATATTTAGTCGCCACAGGGCTTCAAGTGTAAATTTACTCCAGTACTTCTTAAGCCCAAAATCTCCATGAGTGCAGTTTATCTAATGACAGACAAGTGGAAGCAGCACGACACTGCGCCAGAGATATCAGCACACAAATCTGTGAGCAACAGTGGCAGTTAAGATTATGTATGTACATTATTATGGAACCACAAACTAATTGGATTTTAAGGACAATAATGTTGACATTATTATCAGGTTCTGTAAATCACAGGCCAAGAATTGGGTGTTCAAAGTCAATTCATTATCTGACAGGCAACAATTTCACTTAACTGCCTTTTTACCTGCTGATAGGAAAAATAGCATTTCTATTAAACAAAAATGCTACATCAAACCAAATAAACTATAACAGAGCGTTTTTGTTTTGGTAGAGTTCTGTTGTGAATGGCATCATTGTTACAAATTCCACAACACACCTATGTAAATTCTGATTCTGAGTTCATCAGGGCCATTGATAATTCCAGTGTTCAGGTTACAGAAGAATCTCACTATCAATAAACTATATTACTAAATTATTGGTCTCAATCAGCAACAAAGCCGAGGATCTTGGTTAGTGACAGTGTATTTTTATCTTTGTGCATTGATAATTTTCTCATTTATGACAATTCACCTATTTCCTACCTAGAGAAAGGATGGCACGCAAACCTTTAGCCAAATGCCAGAAACAACCTTGACAGCAGCCTTGCAATCTGATTGTTTCACATTAAGAAACATTTAGGCAGTTTGTTTCACCTTCTCATGAGCAGACAGCTGGCCTCAAATGGCCTTGTCTTTTTTCATGAAAAAACAAAGTCAGCAAAACCCAAAACTCATTTGGGCAAAACACATTCAAATGTTTTTTTTTTCTTTATGTCTGTTCATATACCATGGTTGTACCTAAACATTATAAAGAAATATATTTATTTTTGAAGCACCACCAATGACAAGGTCAGGCTCTCACAATTAGCCCTATTAAAGAGTAATACCACTCAGTTTAAAAATTCTCCTCCATTTTTTTTTTTATAATAAACACATTTGTAAAATGATAAATTTACAGTCTGCAATACCATAAAAACACAATCTGATGGTGCGTGGGAGCCAAACTCTCTAGACTTTATGATTGAGCTCAACATCACGTCCCTATGTGTTTTTCAAGAAGTTAGAACACCAAAACAATCATTGTCCCCCCCCATCATTCTTTGTTACCTGACTCGCAATTGAGTTCTCAACACAAATATGACATTAAATATTAGAGGAGAAACTACAGTGAATTTTTGATGCCCTGTCATTCAATAGGAGGGTTAGGGTTACTCTACTTGAATCCTGAAATTAAGTGGTATTTCCCTTTAAATGCACTCAAAGCATGATCTAGCAATTAGAGTTGTCTTTATATGTTACAACTTCTCTGCAGGTGAAGGCTGAATGCTTTCATGCACCAGTTTGCCTGAGGGATCATTAAAATCAAGGGCATGAATCGACTGAATCGTGAACAGTCGTGAACATAACTGTTGAGCAAAACTGGTCATGCCCCATTGAGATTTGAATAAGTCATAGTTTTGACTTAATGATCAAGTATGACTGTACAACATTAGCAATGTAAAAGACCCCAGTCATGGTCAAAATCTAAGGGTCCAGTGTATAAAATGTGAACTAATCAAATGATCATTAGGATGTTTTTCTTTTGTTTAAATCTGTACTAACATTACTTTGTCTTACTGAAGCTGTATCACATAAAGTCCCCCTATTAGCTTACTTTCTTAGATCTCAAGGTGCATAACGAGGATATATGTGACAAAGTACAAAGATTTGCAAAGCCACCTCCACGTTTCAACTGTACATGACAAAGTTTAACTTCCAAGTACTACATGTTACATGTAGCATTTTCACAAAATATATCACTATTTGATCTGAGTAGAGTCTCGCCTGGAACCAATGATTTTGTGTTGTGTTGTTTTTTGTTTTTTTTTTTTTTTGTTTTTTTTGGTGGGGGTGGGGGGCAGGAAAAGACTGAAACTTGGAAAAATTAAGCATCCTGAGAGCAATGTGCTGCAAGGCACAGCCAAACATCTTTCATGATCCTTGGAGACTGGTTGCATGTATGTATACTGGACCTTGGCCCCCACCCCGTCACCTAAATAAGAAAATTTCATTTCAAACATGCTTTCTAGCATTCACTTCATTTAGTTATACAATTTGTGAAATGTCACACAGAATTTCTTGTGCCAACACTGAAACAGTAATATTGAATACCATTTCCAGCTATAATAAAAAACCTACACTACTCCTTATCCAACTCACATCACAGCTCAGTGAAATGAATCCTCAAAGTTTAACTACATTTACATGCGCATAAGAAACCAGGTTAAGCTATGAAATTGAAAAATGCTTTC
This sequence comes from Echeneis naucrates, assembly GCF_900963305.1. Taxonomy (NCBI): domain Eukaryota; kingdom Metazoa; phylum Chordata; class Actinopteri; order Carangiformes; family Echeneidae; genus Echeneis; species Echeneis naucrates. The sequence goes on from NC_042524.1 coordinate 14,047,220, forward strand.
AGATGTAATGCAAATGTTTTTATATAAATGCCTGCAGATCAGACTGCTGTTATGACCCATTCCTCCTCCACAAGCTGAACCACAGGTTTGCAAGAAGAATGTTTATATTAAATATGCCAATGGAAATGATTGAAAGATTAAGTGACATCTAGCATTGTTGCAGATTGCAACAAAATGAAATAAGTCTAGTAATAAGACACTAGCTGTGCTGTTAAAGGACAGCGCGTTTCAGCATTTTCCCTTTGAAAGCTGTTCAGCAAATCCTGGATTTTCTATTATTAATCTAGATGAAATAATGCAGCAGATATTTAATTTAAGGTGTATTTCAATGTCTGATAGACTGGATTTCTCATTTCTCAAGTATAGAATCAGGTCAGTGAATAACGATGGAAATCTGATTTCTTAAATGCATGTAAATAGTAGACTTTGAACAAAGCTGCTCCCCTGACAAATTAAAGGACACAATTTGAGCTACTGTGTGAAACCAGGGTACTTTGAATGTTTTCACATTGAAAACAAATTTGACAAATATATAAATCGGAAAGTCCTGGGTGTAGCATTGAATAAAACGAGAAAGGTAACTATACAGTACAGCAAGAAATGATCCAAACACAGATGGTTGTTAATACTATTATCCCACTGTCCTGTGAACCAAACACTATGAATCAATCAATCCGGTGCACCAATATGTAAAGTTATGGTTGAATTCTGACACTATATAAATTCTATCTTTTTTTGGCATTATTTAGCAGCTTATAAATGACTTTGAAATAATGGCTTTTGTGTGATTTTATATATACATAAAATGTGCACGTGGATACAAGTCAAATCTCCTTTTTGGCTTGTTTTGTGCACTGTCAAAATCTACCAAAATAGTAGCTTTAAGTGAGGCTGAGAAAATATATCTCTTTAGATACTGAGATAGTGCTTTACATTTGAAAGAACAGGAGGCTTCAATAACTAAGTCTTTCATTGAAACCAATCAGACAATGACTAAAGCGTGAGGTCATTCAGATATAAGGCCATTAAATGTCATAGTTCATGCTGTGAGGTAACTACCTACCTCTCTCTTCATTATCTTCAAAATAAACACAAAAAAGACAAGAATTATTTACAGCAGAGGCAGACCTAAGCTAGGTTATTTATAGTTCCACTGCACCAGAAACACTTTAGATCCCTTTCATAACACATTCACAGGGCCTGAACAGGATCTTCAAAAGTACATAGTGTACAAAGGTTGACATACTTTTATGTCAGATTTAGTAAGGCAAATGTGGGAGATGTTGCTGAGTTGTTACTTGTCATCTCGCCTGTGCTGCCATGTAGTTTACCTGCTTACTGGACCACTCAGTTAACACTGACTCACAAAAAAACAAAGTTTAGTGTTATACTAGCTAGCTACATTAGCATATTTATTTGACAATTATTATTGATTTACTCATTATTGAACATATTTACAGAATTTTAAATAAAATGTAATGAACTAAATATCAACGATCTGAGGGACATTTAACAGTCCTGTCAAATGTTATCAGCCTGTGTATTAATTATGAATATGGTGCAAAGCTGCAATGTAGTGCCTGCTCAGGTTGTATGAATGTGCTATGAACCAAACTCTCATTAGGTATTACTTTATATCACCACCACATTTCATGTAAAAAGTAGGTTTCACGTATGAAACATCTTACTCTTCAATTTATTGGACAAACTTCCTCTGTGCTAATTATGTCTGTCTTCTTAGCAATGTAAAATATGATTACCAGATTTCCCATCAGAGACATTAAAAAAAACTATTAATGCCTGAGGGCAGATGTTGCAATCAAAATTCTTACCTTTGTCATATAACTTCATATGCTGCTCAGTGGCATGACCTCAGTTTTGTAACAATAACAGCGGCAAGTTGTTGTGGATCTGTCAAATGAGGATTCTTCTCCATTACTGAGTGAACTACATATGCGGGAAAGATGTTACAAAGGTTCCGATAAGTTTGATACTGGTGGTCTGGGATGATATACCGCTCTTGGTGTTCAGCTGTAGATGGGGTCTCCCATGGCGAGTTCCAGATTTGTTCCATTTTGTCTGGCATGCTGCGGACCATCACCCGTTCACAACATGGCATCAGGCTGTTACTCAATGGATATGAATGATATCCATAGGACTCATTACCACAAGGGAGCGGGTCCCAGCTTGCATGCTGTTCACGGCACAGTGGAGGTCGCCTCTGTCTCATTGGGTTACTGTCATATAGCCTTGAATCTGATATACTGTCCATACGAGTCATACCAAGAGACCGTGTGGGCTGTGAGGACAAAGGAGGCAGGACATTCTGAGTTAGGGGATAGTCTCCAGGGCAGCTGGACCTAGCTCCCACTGCAGCATGCTGGATATGCGGTGCTAGATGAGATCCAGACTGCTTACGGGGGCCCTGCTTGGGCTCCTCTGGTCCGTAACTCTGTACCCTACTCAGTGCTTCATGACGAAACCCGTGGGAGAAAGTTTGTATTCTCCCCTGTGCAGGCTGCTGCTGCCCCTTCATGCTCTCTTCTAAGCTACTGTCCACAGAGCTTGGATACAGGTCCCCGTAAGAAGAGAACGAGTCACTGTTTGAATGGCTGAGGCAGGATTCAGGGCAGTGGCTGGGATTTCTCTGATACACACCATGCTCGTGTTCCATGCTACAGAAACTATCAACATTATGCATGCTGCTCATGCTCATGGTTGAAAAATCACTGTGCAGTGAATAATATCCATGATCGCTGACTGAGTCATACTTAGGGAACTGCTCACTATATGTAACAGAGGCGCCATGACTATTAGTAACTAAAATAGGAGGGTACTGTACACTAGACATGTGCTCCAGAGAACTGTGCGCAAACTGCAAGGAACCTGGCACTGGGCTGCTGGCTGATCGTGTGTTCAAGGCCCCAGCTGCATGGCTCTTGACAGGCTGCATGGTGGGCACACTGAGAGCAGACACGAGGGAAGGCACTGAATTTGTCTCAGACTTCCTAGCAACAGACAGTGCCTCTGGAGGCTCACAGGCCACTGAACGTATACTAGGGTCAGATTGACGTTTAGGTGCCACGCGTTTGGCCTCAGAGTTGCTGTCCCCCTTTGCAGTGGCTGGACCAGTACCGCATTTAGCTAAAGCCCCCTCACTCATTGTCTTCACTGCAGACAATTTGGCAAAGGCTCGTAGCTCATCAGCTACTGACCGCTGTGGCTGGTTGACACGCTCTGGGTGATAGTACTTGCACTTGTGTCCATATGTGCACTTTTTCCCTTTTTGAAAAAAGTAAATCAAGTCAAGAAAGGAAACAAGAACAGTTACATTGAGCCAACAAAAAGACAGTATTATTGAGACGTTACTTTGAAAGGACATCTGGGGAACTTACCATAGGGGCAGGGTTGTTTTTTGTGCTCTGGAACAACAGGGCGCTTGCGAAGGAAATTTTCTAAGCTTGGACCATGTCTTCCCAGTGGATCATCTGGTGGCATGAACCTATTGACAATATGTCATAAATAAACATAAAAAAATTAAGTTGACAGTGTGCCTGTGGAGTAAAACCAAACTAATAACTGGTGTTCCTACACATTCTATTTAGCAATGATGATAAAACAACAACTAAATAGAATATTGTGTTGTAGCAAATGAGATATGTATCATGGTCTCTTACTTGTCATTGACAAATGAGTACATTAGGAGACGCTCTTCTATAAACTTCTTCCACTCTGGCTTCTCATTTTGCAAGTCCCTGTAGTTGTCATTTGACACAATAATTCCTTCAGAATCATAAGCCAGCTTCACTATGAAGCGATCATCATAGCACACCACCCTTCGGCCTTGAACTCTCCGAGATGGGGTGAAAACCAGGATCTTCTCTTTTTCCAGCTTGCGTAATATTTCTTGATCTGAAAGAAAGGTTTCAGCTAGGTTTTAAAGTTGGTCAGCAACATAACTGAGCTCATAACAATAAAAACTTTCATGACAATGGGTGTATTATGCAATGTTATCATTTAACATGCACCCATTTTTTGTTAATTTACAAACCAAAATGCTATAATATTTCTCTTGTAGTATAAAGGCCTCCAAAGCATGTAAAAATATTTACTACAACTTATAAGCATATAAGTATAGTAACTGCCTAAAAAATTGCTTAACTACCCGTGATAAGGGCATCAGGTCTTGACTGTTCCTTCCTCCAGGCTGGGACAAACACAGTGATGTCTTTATGTCCTTTCTCTCGAAACCACTCAACAGCAAGCTGGATACCACGACAAGAGAATACTTCTTTGTTTCCATGGCTTGAAACAAACAAACAAAAAACAAAACAAAACACAACAACGTTTTATACAAGGTCACCATAAACTCAACAAATAGGTATGAAATGGTGAAAATGTATTAGAACATATAATACTTTGAATCAGCATAGACCAATCAAACATAAGTTGTTATTTGGTTGCGTCTTACCTCATTGCCACATTTGAGCCATCAATGACGATGGGTCTGAGGTTATCAAATGTATCCACAGAGTCGTCTTCCACTGAAACTTCTGGGCTAACAATCTCTTTGACGCAGGGGGACCGTGTTATTAATGTGGCTGTACTGCTGCAGGGTTGAATTTCAGGCTCTACTTTGTTTCCAAGCCTAACTAACTCAGCTAGAACATCGTTAATTAAAGCATTAGCACCCAACTTATTAAGCACGGTCTCTACCTGATCTCCTGAGTAACCCAATTTCAAAGCAAATTCCATTTTAGTCTGATATTCCCTCTCACTGCCAGGCTTGATCCCTGGCCTTGTGCTGGTCTCATCTTCATGAAAATCTTGCACTGTGCTACTCTGGGAGAAACTGGGCCGGTCAAGGCATGGTGAGCGACAGAGCTGTCGATGGGGTTTTGTGACAGCCAAAGGATCCCGCTTCTTACAGCTGCTGTTGTTCAGCTGAATCCTCTGTCGTTGCTGCTCCTCTGACTCACTTTCTGAGCTACTTCCATCCTCAGACTCCTCAGTTGCATGCTGGGCCTCGCTTGAGTCAATATTCTCCTCCCTGCATGGGCGTTTTTCCATTTTGAGCTTGTCCACCATGGACCATGTTGTCATCACGTTTGTCTTGACACCTCAGATTTCCACCCCATTCTTCCTCACCTCCACCGCAACCAAAGAATCATACTCAATGTTGGACTTCAGCACTATGGGCAATTTGTGTTGGGCCAGTATAACACAATGCCCTATGTGAGCTGGGTAAGTCAAGCTATGTAATCCTAAAAGAAGAAAAACATGACAGAAGTATCAGTTAGTAACTTTTATTTATCCCCATAATAATGTTGACCGCTGTATGGCTGTTACCATATATTTATTTTAATGGCCCAGCAAAAGGTATTTTTTGCAGGGGGGGGGGGGGGGGATTCTGGTTAGAAAATCATTTCAGAAAGAACTAACTAAGTCCTGTTGATATTATATGTTAATGTTGTTGTTGTTGTTAATTGGCTTGATAATTAAGTCAGCCTTCAATGTGCTTAAGTCTTCAGATCTCACACTATACCACCCCACTTGTGGTAGACCAATAAATTCTCAACTAATGGGAAACGCTGCTCTCTGGGGGGAAATGGCAGAATTATTCAAAGAAATGGAACGCATTAGTCACCATCAGTTGCAAAAATGAAGCAATCACCAAAGAAGAGGGGAAGGAAAAAAAAAAAAAAAAACCACAGCGATGCCGGAAAAAGGCTGGTCTGAATATGGACAAGCAAATTCTCTCTGTCTCTTATATGACTTTATAGTTCATAAACAAAAGGTACTTTGATATATTATTTGCTAAGTGTGAACTTTTTCAATCTCTATGAAGTCTGCAGACTACACTTTTTATTTGAATCACCCCAACCAAACAAATTTGTGACTAGTAATGTAAGCTCTGAGTAAAACACAGATGCAAAGATTCTAAGGCGGTATTGCGGTTGTAAACTTGTTTCCTCTGGTTGTTGTTGGTGTACACTGAGAAGGAGACGAACAAAACAATTATTAGAAATGTGAATATGGAAGCAGCATTAACCATTCTCTGTCTTATAGGATGACAGCAATTTCCTCTACTTCATTGTCAGATAATTCTTCTTACTTGCTGCTGTGCTCCCGTGACATTAAATTTTCACCAATGGGGATCAATAAAGTATTATCTTATTTTTCAGATCTTTGTGCATCACTAATGTTGAATGAGCTTTTGGTCAAAGATATTACATCACTTCTCTTGTGTATTTAGTCATAATAAATAAATACAAACAACAATATCACATCATACATAAGTGCTATAAGGCAAAACTGCAGATACAAAAGACAACAAAGTCTTCACTTGACCTTCCTGTCTGTCAGGCTTATTGTCATTACAATGAACACCCGTCTTCCTGCGCAAAATGGGTTTATGTCTTTTACTGCAGAACAAAACTCTGCTCTATAGGCAAAAAATGAATACTGGCTCACAAACAGCATTTGTGCCTGCCAAATTTGCATGGGGTAAGTGCAAGAGTTAACATAACCTGAGACAAAGTGTGGGTTGAGCAGTGTATCCCTGCGCCTCCAGCCCTCTAGCAGACAACCTGAATTGCACACAATTCCTTAGGGAACAAAGCTGTTTTATGCTAAAGCAGAGTAGGACTTGGAGAGGGTTGTTGTTGGGTGGGGGCCTGCAGTACAAACCATATGATAATGTCAGCAGCTCCACGTAAATATTTTTTATACATAGAGACTGGTCATCAAAATACAGTTAATAACAAGTGCATCCACAAGAAGAAACACTGGACTACTTTCCCCAGTCTTGCAGTGTAGAATACAGCCAGCTTCGAGCTTCAAGAGGTGCAGCCCATGATGTGCGTTGCTTAGCAACACAGCCTTGTCATCAGCTAACTCCTTTTTACCAGTCACGACTAACACAAACACAGCTCATCATCTCTCTTCAGGCAGCAAGTAAATGCAGAACACTTACAGCTACACTACAACTCTACACTGAAACTCTTGTAGGAGCATATTTTGCAATAAAAAAAATACATTACTTACAAGTCTATCAGTGCTGGCCATTGGAAAAAGAAAACCCACTCTGGTTTCCTATGCAAGTGCAAAACAAGTGTTGAACTATGTCTAAAATTTCTACCTTCAGTGTTGGTTCATGTAATATAATAGCAAATACTACATCATTAGTAATATTAGGAGTAGTATACTACATCGCTAAGTAACTACTAACAGTCATAGAAGAGCCTTCTGGTTTACAGATATTTTAATGGTGAATTTACGGCTGAAAGAGCAGAGGCTTTAATGCCAGGCTTTTAGCATCAGTGGCCCATCCTTTCACACTAGTGACCACGACTAGTATTGACAAAAAAGAACAAACCATGATTTGAACATTTAAAAAAAAAAAATGCCTCAAAAAGGGAGGGATGTTGAGGTGCTATTGTAGAACTTCTTGGAGTAGGGACAGACACAGGACAGAAGCTCATAAAACCCACTCCTGTCTTGAAATATTGCCTGGATATGGGAGGAGAGCTCTACCAATCCTTTCCCTTCCACCTCCAGATTCACAGGCTTAGATTCAGCAAGGCCTCCAGACCATCTCTACCCATGCACACACTCATGTAGTTCTGTTTCATAGCAACAAGTGAAGCGGGTCCCTGAAACCATCTCTCTCTAATATTGGTGACCCTTCATACTATCCACTGTGGAGCAGAGGGAAACTACGCTACGTTAAGTTCTTGTTACTTTTATAGCTTGGGTAGTGAGGTCTCTTGAAATCAAGGCTGATAAACTCAGATATCCTGAAAACTGACCACCAATGTATAAAATTTACCCAATGGAAGGTCATGTGCATGTTATTTGGATAACACGCATATGCACTCTGGAGGACATTCATTATTAATAAGGCTGATCTTACAGTATGCTTTGCTGCCACTTTTTAGAACCATCACTCAAAAACCACAAAACCGAGGTCCACACAGTAGTTCCTGCAATACGTTGTCAGTTTGTTCGGACCCACCCTCCATGGCGTAGGGATCTATTTGGATCTATAACTTTTTCTGATAATCAAAGTAGGAATACAGTAATCAATTACCCACAAAACAAGAAAACCAATATGATCTTATTTTGCTTTGCACATTGATGAGATGCTGACACTAGGCTCCAATCTCAATTAGCAGTGATATCATCCCTGCTGCTAACGCTGCCTATCCTTGCAATGCAAGCATTGCAATTTTTTTGAGAAGAAACAAACCCTCCATATCACCCTTGTAGATGATCTGCTCCAGTGTCTCAAGTTCAAACTAACACACAAATGAGCAGTCTCATTGGTACAAAGTGGATCATATGGCCTAATTTCATACACAATCCATTTACTATACATTCTGTATGCAATTTCCAGCCCACACATTTAAAACAGGAAGGAAAGTATCAATTGAAAGCCTTTACAGTCTATAAATTAAGACCTATGTGAGTGTGAAGAACTTAAGTTTGAGGGCACATAAATGATTATGCCTTAACAATAAATGCATGGAATAACACTCTTCTCTTTATCTGTACTGATTAAGTAATATACAAATATCAACTTCCAACATCAGACTTCATGTCATTCCATCTCCTTCCCCATTTGCCCTTTTTAAAGTATATTGTCAGTCATAAGCATTCTACCAAGTTTTGACTAACTTTGCTCTATCGATGTCAGCTTCTCCTTTACCAGCTTAAAATGTCTCCTCCAATATCTTTGGACACATTTCAGTATGTTGACAGTGATGACTATGCTCTTCTCATATTCTTCCAGTTTTGCTCTTACTTCACAGCAAACTAGAAGAATGTGAAAACACAGCCAAACACTGGCTGCACAGGAAACCTCCTTCACTGTTGCATCAACTTACTGTGCATTCAACAGCTAACCAGATGACACGTCAATAGAAAAAAACCCGAAGTGCTCGATATCATTAGTATCGTGAGTTGTTTTTTTTTTTTTTTTTTGAGGGGGGGGGGGTTGAAGGAGGTTAAGCAACATGACAGGACAACAGATCTCATACTTACAGCGCTGTGCATCGAGCAACGTTACAGCTTCGCTGCCACACACGACGTCACGTTTATGGCTCAGACTGATCAGAGTTAACTGGTCTGAAACCTTTAGGCCCCGAGTTACGGTTGGCACACGCTAACAAGCTAATATAGCGCTCCTTAGCTGGCTGGAGGCAACATTTTAGCGACACAAACTAACCGGCCTGGTCCGGTTTATCTCGCTGGCTAAAGGCTGAGTAATGTTAGCAGCGTTATCGAAGAAAGAGGGCAGCATTAGCAGAGCCGGGTGAGCTAACACACAGTGCTGATAGCCACAGATAGCCACCAGTTAGACAGTGGCTAACTGGCTAACTCAATCGCCTGGTTGCGAACGGCGGTTAGCTATAGCTGCTGAGCGTGTGCTAGCATTTTTTCTTGCTGCTCCATACTGCTCTAACTTGGATAAAGTTGGCGATAATTTAACGTTACAGACGAAGGCGAAAACACAGCGGCACGACACGACGCTGTACTAATCCTGCAGGCAAAGGACTGTCGTCGTTCAGTCCACAGAGTGCTCTCACCTTGTTGCTGTCATCCTCTTCGTCTGTAACACTTATGTTTTGCTGCCATTGGCGCTGTCGCAGTTTGGTCAGGGTTGCCAGATAGCGCGGAGGAAATAAGTAACCTAAGCCTCGAAAAGAAACCGGGGTCAGTCCACCATTAGAAACTTCATCTCTACCATCCTGTCTACTCTGTTGGTCCTTTTTTTATGAGGGCTTTTATAATGCCGAGTCTTTGTGGCTTTTAACACTAGTTTGCGAGTTGTCTTTAATCTATCCCTGTGTGAATGCTGCTCTGAAAATGAGGGACATTTCACTGAGGTGAACAGACATGAGACAGGTAGACCCCACTAGGGTGCCTCAAATTGAATAACTTTGTGATTCAATTAAATTGAGGTATAAATTCTAATTTATTTGAACTCTCAATAACTAAACAACTTGTGCCAACGCCAAAGAGCTACTCCCTTTCAGAATCCAGAGGTTTGGTTTAGCAAACCATAATATTCACATACTCATAAATAATAAAAACTATATATATTTAATGCTTATGAATATGGAAGACAGGTGTCAGCGATTTTCAAATATGTGGGCCATTGTGGGACCCAGGAGCTTTGTGTGAACTCCCAGGAGAGTCCCAGACTTGGGGCTTTCAAATGTGTATACACTGCAGGTGATCAATAGAACGGGAATTTTCTCAGTAAATTCCAGTGGAAATGCGTTTTCTTACATGCGAGAACTACAACACTCTTCAGTCTCCCTGCCTTTCACCCCACTGACACTGGGAAAGACTTCAGTCCACCCCCAAATACCCTAAACAGGAACAAGTTACAGAAAATGAAAGCAGAAAGAAGTCACGTCTTGTCATGTTTATTTTTGTGTAAGGCAGTGTTCTACTCTGACAAAACTGTAACAGACGTTCAAGAGGAATCCCCAAGCGCAACATGAATGCAACATTTAGGAGATTTAAAAAAAAAAAAATCCTCACCCTCCCCCACAAAAAAAAAACAAAAAACTAAAATCAAATATGGCCAATTCATAATACTCATTCTAAATACATTAATACAGTGTACAAATAGCTGATATATATATATATAAATACATGTTTGGATAATTGTTCAATGTTACACCATAAAAAACTACATCATCTGACATTTTAACTTCTGATCAAACATTAAATTCACAATAAAATGACACTAGGTGAGATTATCAGTTTGTCTGTTTTGTTTTTTGTTTTTTTTTTAACATATTTCAAGATAAAATCCAAATGATTTTTCATTTCATGAACTTACAGTAACACAATAATGGAGCGCACCATTTCAATAAGAATTTTGCACTTCAGAGGTGGTCAAACTGTTGTCAAAAAATAGGACCAAGACAAAACGGCAGTTACGGTGAGGTCAAATTGGCTTTGCGTTGACCATTAGGTGCTATTAGCTTTTTTTTCTCTGATTTGTTTTTATTTACTGTTCCATAGATATTTCAATCTGGCTGCTTCCCCAATGTCACATGTAAAGCACTTTCACACACAGAGAAAACTGTGCAAAATGGGCTAGAGAAGTGTCTGCGCCCTGCAGTATTTATATGAAATACCAGTCCATCTGTGTATAACGTGTTCAGAGATTTAAAGATTAAGTCAAATACAGTAATATCTTAATTCACTTCAAATATAATGCATTAAGCCATGAAACACATCCTTTTTAGTGGATTGAGATATTCCTCATGTCATCTTTTTGTTTTCTAAACCCAATCTGGTCTGAAATAAGGTAAACAGAGAAAACAGCTACTGGCACTCAATTTGAGCAAATGGGCTGTGACACAGCAGTAGACAAACATAAACTGGCACTTAAAGCATAAGCATACATGTGTTTAGAGGCAACTGGCTAGCATGGTTTTTCTACGCTATTGAACCAAGGCTAATGATAATCTAAATGTGGCATTACTATTGAGGCCTGGATACTGCAGCTACATATGATTCTAGTAATATTCAATAGCTTAATGAGATCAAAGTGTGGGCAAATGAAAATACCTGTAAAAATCTACTCTGTTGAATATCTTCACTGAATTGACATGTATATTATGTGTGAAAAACATAACTGTTGCTGTGCAGAAAACCCCTTCTGATTTCCTAGTAAGACAGTGTTGTAGATAATTGCTCAAATTTGCAGAGTCATTTCCAATCTTTATCTATCCTGCCTATCACAGTGCACAACTACTTCTCAGCATAATCCACTGTGCAAGTAAAGAAACGAAGCAACAGAAGGTCCTTTGGGTGTAACATAAACGCACTCATTGGCACATACACGTGATCTTAATAGTGACTGTGTGATTAACAGCCTGTCAGTTGAAGGCTGACTCAGGGTGTTTGCTGCAGGCTACAGGGCACGCTACATCCCTGGGCTTTCTTGTTTCACTGAGGACAGCCATTTCATCTTTTGACAGATTTGCCTTTAAAGGACTCCCAGTGTGAGATAATGCTTCCCTATTAGTCACTGGTCTGCTTTTACCACACGGGTTATAGGACTGCATATTAGTGGCAGCTTTACAAAAAACATCATCGTCGAGATCATCTGATACCTCCCCCACCATTCCAGGATAAACAAAAGTACTATGAGGTAAACATGAATCTGATTGTAAAGGAAGGTGACACTGTCTATTATAAAGCTCTGTATTCTGTGACATTAAATCACAGGACACTCTGTCTGACACATTAGAGCAAAGACAACGGGATTTGGTGTCAGACAATTCACTGCCGGATGAGGTGGAAAATATTTTGTGTTTTACTTGGGCTTGACTGACACTCTGTACTTTTTCACAGATTTCCCCATCAGTTAAAGGAAGGCTTAAAGACATTTCTGACCTTGTTTGCCATGATAAGGCCATAATGGTGCTACTGTCTTTAACCTCTGATGCAGATATGAGTACATTATTTTTGTAATATTGTGAAGAGTCTCTTTCAGAGTCCTTCTCAGTTTGAAGAAACGAAAAAACCGCTGCTCTTTCCTCTCTGTAGGTTCCAGGCATCTTTAACTCAAGGCTTTCTGTGTCTAGAGACCTACTTCTTCTGTCTAGAGACAATGGATTAGACATGGACTGGCTGACTCTCGTCAGGCCAAGGTGCCGTGGGAGACTAGCAATTGCCCATGTACTACTGATCAGGTTCTGTTCGTACAAGTCTAACATTTGATAGTCAAATTCAGCAAATGCATCTTTTTGAAGGTAGCTTTCTTCAAATTCCTGATACGGTGATGAAATGTCCTCCTCCAATTCCATGTGAATCTGCTCGTCATATTCACCCTCATTATGCATATCCACTACATCAAATGTGACTATGGTAGGTAAGGCCTCCATATTTGGAGTGAAGGCAGGGTTTGTCTCCAAATCATCCACACTGTTGTGCAAATTACTCAGCATCTGTGAGTGTTTTGTGTAGTCCACAAGTGCTTGTGAGAAACATACAGTTTGCCCATCATCCAAATCATTGTTACAATCTGGAGATTGAGAATTGATATTTTTGTATGGTAAAGCCACGGGCGTATTTTCTTCAATATGTTGCTCTTTGGGTTCACAAAATGTTTCAAAATCTGGGTCAGATTTACTTCCAAATGATATACTGTTATGTCGCTTCTCACACTCAGCATTAATGGATTTTGTTCTTTTTTCTGTGGAAGCAAGCATATTTCCCTTTTCATCAAATGAATCAAGGTCTATCTTATTCTTGTTTCCCAATGCTTGTTGTTTTGCATTTAAATTACAGTTTTTATTCAAACTGATTTCCTGCCGACCGAAGACATTTTGTGCCAACTCTGGAGTTTTACCATTATCTAGAAAGTCATGAACCTGATACAGTTCAGAACTGATTTGCAATCGATTCATTTCTGGAACAAAGGCAGAATCTGTCACATTAGCTGGTTCACTTAAATATTCACACTGTTTTGAAGTTGGCAGTTTTGATTTGTTTTCATAATGTGGACTGATGAGACTCTCATCAGGGGCAAAAAGTTCGTAGAGGGCATCACCACTGTAACTATCCCTGGGCAATCTGTCTGTCCTTAGTCTGTCATCTTTTTCTTGACCTTCATCTGGCCCTGGGGTAGTTGAGTCATAATAGCCCTCATCACTATTGGGAACTGATTCTTGATGCTCACTTTGAGGAGTTAACACATCAGCGATTGAAGAACTGTCCATAGCGCTGGCTTGCTGTACACTCGTACTGTTTAATAAGTCCATATTATGAGAACACGTCAGCTCGCCAGTCATATCTGTGTTGTCTTGGTTGCAAGTACAGCAGATTTCTTCAGAGGCATTATTTTCCCAAAATTCTTGAAGGCATTCCTCATCCAAATTTTCAGGTGAGGCCATTTCTTCACCACCACCCTGATATGTAAGATAACAAGAGGCCCTCTTCCCTCCAGTTCTGCTTCTTCCTCCAGAAACAGTACTCTCTGTGATGCTGTCATCTTCTTGATCTGCAATGATATCCCCACAGCCAGTCAGTGAATCAAAGCTCTTTAAGGATGCAACGTCTCCAAAAATCAGGTTAAGCTTATCTGATGAGCCCCCAGGTGTTGCAGACTTCAGTACAGGTTCAGACATCACCTGGACCTTGAGGCAAGGGTCACTGTGTCCTCTTGGAGTCTCCTGAAATGTACTAGAAACTACAGCCATCAAATTCATTTCCTCCATTTGATCATCGCACACCTGATCATCACATTCAGACTTTGGGCTTTGTTGCTGCACCGCTTTCTCTATTGCCACTGAATCAGCATCACTACATTCATGACTGATGGAAATATCACATATGACATCTGCAAAATCAGGCACATCTGGTTCAGATCCCAGGCACTCTGTGACATACTGCTTGGTGTTGTCCTGGACAACAGGCACCTCATTCTTGCAGTGAGGGGAGCACATTGCAACCATCTCATTTTTTTCCGATCCAAAATTTCTATGGTTTCTATGATGCTTGAAACTGTGAAAAAGACTCCTTAAACCCTTTTTCTGTCGCCCGAGAGTCAGTGATTTCTGTTCAGCAGTGGAGTGACTACATTCATTGTGGCAGCAACTGTGGAGATCTCCAGAAGAATCCCTCTGGCTGTGGTATTCAGAATCTCCTGCAGAGTTGTAACTTCCTCTTAGACTGTCATCATGACTGACCTTACTCAGGCCGTCATGTGTTCTGCTTTTAGTGAGTCCTTTCTTAGACCACTTGTTTGGATTTTTACTTCTTCCTCCAAAAAAACTTGGTAATATACAGATGCCTTTACGCACTCCAAAAAACGTTAAAGCAGTCCTCCTAAATTTTCCAGATTTCTGAGGTTTCACCGTGGTATTTGGCGTATCTGCCCGAATCGCTGTTATGTCATCTGGGCCACATGGGGAAAGCTGTTCAGAGACTGGAGCTGAATCCTTGGTGTCACCCAGTAGCTCATCTACCTTGCAAGAAGCCATGGCTACAGAACCTTACAAATGCAGTCCAGCAGAAGGCATAGTTATCATTTAGTTTGAATTTTCTGAATCAACTGGCTGATTACAGATTGTCCTCCATCCCATAAGAACCCTGTGTTGAAAAAGTTGAGACCAAAATCAATTTACAGTTCAACTGAATGTTTTTTTGTAATACAACAAAAAAGACAACTATTTCAAAGAAAGTATTTTTAATTTCTAAAATACATTGAAGCCTATTTTACCTTTGCCATCTACGAATGTATTCTGACACAAAAACATATTCACCGTGTCAGTGTGTATTTCTATGAGCCAAAGTCTCTGCCAGTCTTCCCTCATGATCAGATCTGTATGGTTTGTGCCAGTCTTTGGGTAACAACCCTAACCCTAACCTTTGGAGATTTTTCTTTGAGCCTCTCTCCTTTTTGAGACACCTAACGTTAAGTCAGGCACCAACATTTTTTTAAATTCTTTTTCTAACCTCTGTGACTTTCCTTCCTACTGCTACAGTTTTTTTATTTTATAGTATTCATATTAATGCTTGTAGTAGTAGCTTTTACATACACATCCAGGTATATTTGCTGGTCAAAAGACTGGAATGTCAGTTTTCTATTTTGATCGGATTCACTATAATTACAGTCATTCTTTTGTGACAAAAAAAGAACAAACGATGCCAATTGTAAAACCTTAAACTCCTTTAAATCATCATGTTCAGAGGCCTGAGTAGGCTGATGCATTAGTTGGATCATGAAGAGGTTTTACAGAACTGCACATAAGACAAAATAGCCCTCTTGGATATTTCTACTTGAAGTGTAAAAACAGGTCAGACTAGCCACTTCAGATGTTTAATTTAGATGGACGGATGCAATTTTACTGCTCTATCTCCTGCTTTATCAGAGAAGATTATATAAAATTTAGTCCACTTGAACAACCCTCCCAAACAAAGTATGTGATCCGTTTCACCTAGAGCCAAATTCTCTGTCACATTAGCACAAGCCAACGATGCCCTGTTAGCTAACTGAGTCACAAAGTAAACAAACTTACCAAATTGCAGCGAAACCTCTGCAGCACGGAGCCTGTGCTGCTTTCTCCTCCTGAAGACGAAGCCAGCTCTCAGTGCGCTGTTGCTGGCTTTAACTTTGGGCTACTGCAGTCAGCTTGTGGTGGACTCGGGCCCCGGAGCCGCTCAGACCAGATACGGCTTCATTTGTTAGCTAACCGCGGTGCTCGCTAACACCGTTCAGCCTTTAAGCACTGAGTCCTGAAGTCTGCGGCTCTGACGGGACTGTGAGGGCTGCCAGCTGCACACCAACTGGACTCATGTGTCTAGGTTAACCATCCATAGCGATTGCATTTCAAATGTGCACAAAAAGCCCAAAATTTAAATGCTTGACGCTGACTTCATCTCCTCTCAGGTAATATTCCTCTGAGACTCTTCTCGGCGCATGCTAGTGACGCAACGCATGTGTGGCGCGCCCCTTCGGACGTAATAATAGTGTGTAACGATTACAAACGGTGATGTCCTATCTACACTAATAACTACTTATGCATAAACAAGCATTTCCACAATCAGCAGTTTGTAGCTTTTTAAAAATTCAAAAAGCCTAAACAGACTGATAGCAGGCGCAATGAACAAACCCATGACAACTTTGTTAAGTGTAAATATACTTGAGTGAGTGCATCACACTTTGAATTAAATCATTTCATCATGTTGCCAATAATTTGGTCTGATTTGAAATAAAAGTTTAGAAGAAAAGGTTTTCTGTTCTCAAAGCTTGAATGTTCACTGGATCACCAGTCCAGTGTAGAATTCGCATTCCAAAAATATACTGTGGCAAAATTCTTGAAGAATGTTGTGAGAAATATTGAGAAATAGTATTTTTTTTTTATGGCCTTGTGAAACATCAGCTGTCAGATCTGGAACGATTTTAGGTGAAGGAGAAAGTTCAAGATGCATCATAGAAGTTCATACATAATGAGGGAGAGAAATATTAAAAACATTTTATCATTAAAATATTTTTTCCTATTTACAGTAACTATTGTTATACATACATTTACATATTTTTTACAATGAGGCAAACATTCTTATTTTGGTCAAACCTCATGCTACAATAAAAATTGCTCTGAACAGTGTGAATTGAGGCAGTATATTTACAATATAGAGAACTAACAACAGTGCAATTTTTGTCTTTCCTCTATATAAGCAAGTCTAACCTCTTATTGCTTACTGTTACTCATTTTAAT
Source organism: Echeneis naucrates (assembly GCF_900963305.1). NCBI lineage: Eukaryota > Metazoa > Chordata > Actinopteri > Carangiformes > Echeneidae > Echeneis > Echeneis naucrates. Next base: position 14,064,475 of record NC_042524.1, read on the forward strand.
GACAATGCTGTGTTTCAAAGTGCTTCTACATTATAATTGGTCCTACTTATAAATTTCTTCTTTGCTGGTGTTACTGTTCATCATATATTTTCCATTTATGTCTTTGACTGTCGCACGTCTGTCCATTCCATTTTGGTGTTTTGTAGTGCCTGAGTCTTCTTCTCATCCACCTGTACATAGTCCACTTTGTATTCATCAGATAGAAAAGGCTTCTGCAGGACATACAGATGGACAGATTTTAATTTACAGATTGTGGCTCTTGCATTTCTCTTTGTAAATAATATTATGGGATAATACAAGCATTCTTGTATAAAATGGTTCAGTATGTTATCTCATGCATTGCATGTAGTGTTAATTTTATTCAACAAAAGTTGTTAGCAAGAATCATTTTTTTCTTAAACCTTTAAGTAAGCAATGATTTGATCACGTGAAAGGCAAAGGTATCTGTAACATACCTTCTGCACAGGAGAAGGTGATGCAGAGTTGAAATCCAGGGACAAATAATCAAGGTTTGATTTTCTCTGCCAGGGATGAACTGCTCCATCAGAGGCGGGATAGAACTGCTGCCTTAACTCCTGTCAAGAGAAAGACACAGATGAAGATCTCCCAAAATTAGTCCTGTCCCTAATTATGAGGACCTTAAATACTTTCAAAGAAAGAAAAAATTCAAAGCACATCACTACATTACATTTGGTGAATTTCCCCTTGGGGATCAATAAAGTTATGTCTATCTATCTATTAATACAACATATTTATTTGAACTGTGAGAATTTATTTAATTGTGGACGAAACTAAAAGCCTTAGAGTGGTCATTTTCCCATGAGCTGAAGAAAACATAAAATGGCTTGTTGGTAAGCCCAGCCAGGCAATATGTTTATGCTAGCCTAGTACAACTTCATAAATCAAAATCAAACTGCTCGACTACCTGTGCTGATGTGAAGCAAATTTTTTCAGTAACTACCATTAATGTCTAGGTCTAGCTAGAGAAACTTTAATTCAGCTTCTCCTTATGGCAGTAAAACTATGTCACTAGTATGAAATAGAGAAAAAAGAAAAAATCCACAGGCAGAAGTGTCTTCATTACCCTAAATGTGAATAATTCAGCTACAAGCCTCTTTTAATGTCTGAGATTTATACAGAGAGGTGTGACCAATAATGATTAAGGCATCTTATACATTCAATATATATTGTGTAAAATGTCTTTGCATTACTGTCAATAGACATTTTTACCATTGTGTCTTCATCCTTTGGAATGTATCCATTCTCAAGATTTCTTTCAAAAAGTGAAGAGTTCACTGAAAAGCTGCAATTACACAAAAACCCATGAAGAATTAAAATCAGTTTAATATAATACCTTGATGCAGGTAATTACACTTATAACCAAGGTCAGACGCAGTTAACTTGTCATGATGAGATAAAACAAGATCTGATTATAAAATAAGGTTCTGAACCAAAAGATCTCGACCCTGCTATTATTCCAAACTGACAGTTTATATGTAAGGCATATGTCAATGTAATAAGGATCTGTAGATATCACCAAATTTAAGCAATTCATAATTTAAGCCTATCAAAGGTTCCATCAGATAATTTATTTATTTTGAGCCGGTGGAACACAAAATGTGTCACTATGAACTTTAATCACATCTATATGGTTAAAAAAAAGACTGGGGACTAATTTCCATTTTAATATGGTTGAATTTATATGATCAATCATATAAACGCACTGTACTTATGCAGTATGTGATGAAAATATATTGTACATAAAGTGACTTTTTCTGCCCTCACCAGGTTTCAGTCATAGTTCTGTTCAAAGGAAGATGAGTTGGACATTCTGTGATAGTGGAGAGGCCTCTCAAGTCAAGAGGTGGCGGTCGAGCTATGAACAACGGACAAAGGACCGTGTCATATTAGATCGCTTATGTGCCACAGAAAGGTCAGAGATTAAATCAAAGGTCAGTTTAAAAAAAAAAATAATAATAAATATTCAGGCATGTTATGACTCTCACCTCTCCTCATGCAAGGCTTTAGATGTCGATGAATTGGAGGTGGCGCGATATCTGCAGATTGACCGGTGAGTGGGCTAAGGGACGTGGGGGATTCAACATAGCAGTGTGGGTTGAGGAAACTTAATGCTCTGGGACTCATGGGGATGTAACCATCACATTCAACAGTGGTAAGAGAGGGAGAAGGAGAAGCCATGGGCACATATGATTCATCCTGGTAGCTTTGAACTTGTGTGGTATTTAAACATGGCTGCTGAAAGACAAAAGATAATGAGATCAGACACAAGTGCACAATGTTTTCCTTTTGGTAAAATTAGAACTGGAATTTTCATTTTTTTATTTTAGAAAAATTAGACAACCACATCATGTTCTGTAGGTGCATATTTTTAGATCCTACAATGTCTGTAAATGAATAGTTTACCATTTTGGGAAATGCACTTATCTGCTGTCTTCACAAGAGCTAGATGAGGAAATCAATACCACTTTTGTGTCTTTTATAAAATTCTGGTTTTCTCTACTATTGATTATTTTCTTACCAAATTTAGGCTTTGCCTTCTGTTCCTCATCAACCTGCTATCAGCGTCCCCTAAAAAAGCAACATATATTATTGGAAAATGACACAATGTTTTACTTTCTCAGCTGTAAAAATCAAATGTGGACGAAAGTAATCCTTATGCTATTCTATCACAGGAGCAACAGGATTATGGTTCAGTTTGTGAGACCCAGCTTTCTTTGTTTCCATTCAGCATTTACCCATTCTGAAATGCTCCGGGCTTGACAGAGAGGTCCTTCGAGAAAATGGAGCAGAGTAGCTTGAGAAATGCCGGACACACATTGTCTTTTGCTTCTGAGTCCCTTCATCACTGAGCTGGTCTGACAGGTGATTAGGCTTGGGTGGCAGCGGGGGAGGCGTGTGTCTGTCACTCGTCGCCTCAAACGATGATGAATAAAGTTTATCAAACTGGAAGACACTTGTGGCACAGTGATGTAGAGGAGAGGAAGAGGATGACGGTAAAGCCATGGAGTTGCATGGAGCGCTGAAAGGAGGGTTAGTTAGCCTTCCGTGGGGGAAAAGAGATGGGCTGTGGCTGGCACGAGGGATAGATGGTGAGGAATTAGTGCAGAGAGGTGAGGGGACAATGTCCTTGGCGGCATCGTCTGAGGACCTCTGCTCCAGAGAGATCTCAGAGTTGGAAAAGCTGTCACGTCTACAGATATGGAAAAAATGCAAACATTACATTTGTTCGTGATGAACTATTGCTATCATTTAATCTTGTGTCAAGGGCGTTACAGATTGTGCATACCTAAAAGTGCTTACATGCCCTGTCTCACACTGTGACAGGAAGAGGTAGTCCAGTGGATGACTGGAATCTGGCTGGCTCGATACAGATGCTTGGTCGGAGCTGTCAGGTGACAGCTGGAGGGAGGTGGGGGTGTGGGGAAAGCCTTCTTCTGAGCTCTCTGTGGAGAGGGGCAAAGAGCATAGACTCTGAAATGTGACAACCACTGTTGTGTTGACACCAAAGACACTGAACTGCGCACAAACATTCATGCATGTTTCTCCAAATCTGCAAACACAAAATGCTGTAAATGGAGCAGGTGGATTTGAATGGTATTTTTTGCAGGCCTGTTGAAAGCAGACACATGAGTCCTGTTCCCTCTCTTGTTTATACAGTCCCCAATCTTTCAGTCAGGCTGGCCCTTATTCAGAAATTTGTTTCATTCCATTTCACCCAAGGTCAGAGTCAAGGCTGTCCCTTCAGGACCACATTGAACAAAGTACTCTAAAATTCTTTGCATGTCCTCATGAAACGTTTGCTCTCCTTAATACACGATCACCTTTCGTAGCAATATAAAATTCTGTGGTTCTGCAACCACGGGAATAGTGCAGGAGCAGAACAAGCTTTTATTTTCCTCTACAAAAGTTATAAGGTGCTGTCTTACAGAACTCTTTTGAGATGCAGGTTGAAACTAGTGCCGTTGTCCCAATTACTCTGAAAACTCTCAATTAAAGCAAGAATAGCTCACATTTGGAGTGAGGAATACAGTTTAGCACTGTAATGAACTACTTGCATGTAATGTGATTTGTGATTTGTGTGAACACACAGGACAGCATATCAGATACTTATTGCCGTTGCTCTATCTCCTTCAGGCAGATGACGATGTTCTAACAGAAAGTCCACACCATGAGAATACAGAGGCCTTTATTCTGTCAACAACAGTTCGATTTTACTATTATTATTATTATTATTATTATTAACACACAATTGATGGCACCTAGTTAAGACCCAGAGCACATTCGGGGAAGCAATATGACAATCTTTATGACAATCTACAGCTGCACTACAGCCAAGCAGCAAATTTTAACTGCAAGACACATCTTCAAGCATACACTACATTCACATTTTTTGTCACATTTTAATTTGTCATCATTACACCATGTGCACTGCCTGACTGGAATACTTATCCATCCTCACATACTTTCTAAAGGAGTCTCACTATAATGCAGCATTTGTGTATGATTGTATTTACTGGTGTTTCACAAATAGAACATACGCGATTTGCATCAAATGGTGTTAACCACAATATGTTGATGACTGATTGTGTGTGGGATTAGGAGTTTAGTTACAGAGAAATTTATCAGCCATTTGACTGATCTGGAAGGAATAGAGCATGTCATGTAAAAATGGTTGCATAGTTTACATTATATATTAATGCAATTCACTTCTTGGTGATTATCAAAGAAAAAGAAAGGCTTTTTTTTTTTTTTTTGTTTTGATTTGTTTCGAAAAGGTTTTTTATCAAGCTGGACATTAAGGAAAGCAACCTGATGTCTTCAGGATTTTGTTTTATTATATGAGTATGGATAAACAATTGAAATGAAATGAATGAATGAATGAAAAGCTGGTAAATCCAATTCAATCAGGCCATTATGAAAATGGATCACTCCTGATGTGATATTATAACCGTTAAATATAGTACATGGAGAGTGAATATACATGCCTTACTAGACTAGTCAGTGTACACGTACACCATATAATCATGTTTGTGCGTTATGAGACATATATTCTTCAAAAATTAATAATTAATACTGTTTTAGTTGTTTTTTCATGAGCTTGCTGTGATCAACACAGCCACCGCTATGGCAAACCCACATAGTTTCTCAGTTAAAGGTGCACTGATGAAAACATTAATTGGGCAAATCACGCTCTTTTGTTTGAAACCTGTGTGGTCGACGAAAACCACCCAACACAAAAAGAACAATTTTAGTTGCCCCAAATTCAAAGTTTGACTCTCACTCTGCAACTTCCTGTGTGAGGACAAGTGACACCAATTTCTTCTGGACCAGAAGATTGAATCTGAACAGATACTTCATCATTTTCAATGGGGCAGAAACATACATTACAAACAACATTAGTTATATTAAGGCATGTGCTAAAAATCTTGCCAAATGCAACTTAATAATGGCCATTAATGAAACTTAAAAGAGCTTAATATTTCTGAATATTTACCTGCATCTTCCAGGCTCCCAAAATGGCAAATCTGACTGATGCTACTGATCCAGCTGTTCATCTCCTCCTCAGTTTTGGCCACCAGGTAAAAAATGCGAGATGACGTCTTCACCACAAAGAGGTGTTTCCCATGGAAGTCTCGTTTTATCCTGAGTTGCCCGTTGAGCATTTCGACCTCACACTCACTCAGGTCAATAGTACGGATTGGCTTTTTGGAGTTCTTGTTTTGATAATACTCCAGCACATCAGGATTGCCGCTCATGCGCCCTCTGCGAAGGACAAACCAGCGTTTCCTCCATGCCTGCAGGAGAAAGGCACAGTTTATCATGGATTTACTATTAACCCATTTTGTTATTCCTTTTAAGCGCCGTGCTTCATAATTCAAGCAAGTAGTGCTTCCCCGCATGACTGCAATTAGTCATGACCAGTCATGGGAATTAGATCACAGCTCCAGCTAACAAAAGCTAACCTAGCAACTCTAAACTGAGTTTTTTTGGTTTTGATATGGTTGGTCAGTAAGCGGAACCTCAACTCTTAATTCCCAGAAGTACAAAGAAGAGGAAGTTCACTGTATTTAAAAGAAAATGTCTGACAAGAATGCCAGAGGTATTTATATAACATGGTCATAGCCTCAAATGACAATTTGCTGACATCTAAATTCTGTAATTATTAAAAAGAATTAATAACTCATCTGTATTTAGAGATTTACCTGCTATATGCAACACCTGAGCCCTCACTGAATGCAGGATATCAATCATGACGGGGTTAAATACATTTTTAAGGAATATAAATTATGACAATAATGCTGTATATAGAGTTGGTGGCAATATTTTCACACGTTGTGTTTTGTATGGGTGGAGCCTCCCCTTATTCATGTGCTATGAAACCAAAAGCCTGACATGGGAGGGTAACCTGCTCCTGCAAAAGTCAGTTGGTAATTTATGTGTTCATACCAGGAAATGGTTAGACACACCACACTTACTGCCAAATACATGGCCAAGTTTAAGAGGAAACCGTAACTAGTCTGATGGTTGTTTGATGCCATAGTTATTTTGAAAGTGGAAGGTCTGACCTCTGAAGAATAAGTTATAGTGTAAACAGATGCATTTGGTACTAAGTTTAGCTCACACTAAGATGACATTGTTGGTCTTCATCATTATTATTTTTACTATTCCAAACAAAAAAGTAAGACAGTTTCATCTTCTTTATCTCTTGGTCTTCATCAGCAAATGATAAAAATTCATCATTTGCTGTCTAAAATATCTGCCTGTCTAAAATATAACAGTCCATTTCCTAAAAGACGGTTGGATTTATTAAAAGTCAAATGTCAGCATGGAGTTAATTAAGATTTAGATGAAGTGTTTCATGTCAGCATTTTGTGCCACTGAAGAAAGAGAGATTTCTTCTATGAAAAATGTCGTGAGCGTTTTTACAATGACAAATATTTCCTCAAAAGTAGAAGTGAAACAAAGGGACAGCATAATAATAACACGCATAAGGTGTATGTGTATCCCAGTGAGAAAAAAGAAACAACTTCACCAACCGCTGGCTTGTAGCAATGTGGACACATCAGACGAATGTTAAACGCACACATGATGTGGCAATAAGTGAAAATACAATGTTGGCACCAGATTATTCAACATCTGAAAGGATTGTGGTTTGAAACCTGTTAACACTATTGTCTCTGAAAAAGGAGCTAAATAACAACTAAGGAACTGGCAACAGAGCCAGCATTCGATCTACCACTCAGACAGCTATTACACTGTGAACCTAATTACTGTGAGAAGATCAACTTGTTTTTTTGATGACATCACCTTCCTCCCTAATCATTGAAATTTCCATAGTAGCTTGTGACTCTAACTGACATTTGAATAATAAGGCAGATAGCTACCTGCCCTTACAGCTGCCTGAAAAACATGTATTTACTGTTTTTCTCTGGAATGAAAAAGATTTGCATAGTGGAACAAAATACGTTTCCCACTTCAACCCTCACTCCATCAACATAGACTGATCCCTCTACACACGCTCGTCCCTGTATCGGTGTCGATAAATGACCCTCCGCCACCTCTATTCGCACAGGGGAAGTGCAGACGGCCATCACAAAGCTGGACTATTTCTGCTTGTCGCTTAAGTCTGAAGTGTCTGACTGCTGCTGACACTGCTTTCTATGTTTCACAATATACATGGTCATCACACAAACACATACACAAATAGCTGAGTGAGTGACCAACATCATCACATGACCCCTAAAATCACAAAACAGTGAAGGCTTTATACTGTCCATGTAAGCAATTATGTATTCTTACTTGCTGCAAGTCCGTTTGAAGTACATCTGCAGCCTGTGACATATTGTTTTTGTTGTAATAATCCATGTTGTTGTCTTAACTATCATGTCCCTCCACAAGCCTTAAATCACCAGACAGGTGTTAGTATAGAAATGAGGAAGATGATAGAAAGGAGTTCGAATTACAGCTCAGTTAGCTTAGTATGTTTCCAAATCCTCATTCCACATTGTAAACACACACACACACACACACACACACACATACACACAGATACAAGGCACAAGAGCAAAACCTGGCATTCCTACAGAGGACATAAACAAGTGTCCACTGTGTACTCCTACTCACAAATCTCTTTAGTTTTTTCTCCGGGGGGGATTTAATGAGCCAGCCGGTGCAGACCACATCCCCAGCACTCATCTTGACTGCAGAGTGTCGTCCTCACGCCGGCTGCTGCTGCTCACTGCTGCTGTGAAACTGAGAGAACTGCAAAGCATATCCTGTGTTCTGGTATTCAGCCCAGCCACTCCAAAGGAGGAAGTCAAGAAACTGATCACACTGACAGAGAGAGACAGAGGAGGGGAGAGAGAGAGAGAATTATGTGTTTATTTTCTTAAGTTCTTGGGGCAAGTGGATGGCCTCCAAGAAAAAAAAAACAAGTGAGGTTTGACAGGTTTGAGGACACAGTTGTAATGATTTACTGCCTTACCTAAACACGCTGAGTCACATGTTACAAGATTGTATCTTAAAATATTTCTGTTGACACGACAAACATGTCGCTGTTGTGATGATGTTGATTTGTTTGTTTGGTTACGTGGCTGGTGAACTCAACAAAAACAAGAAGTGGTTTGAAAAAACAGAGACACATACACACACAATACAAATACACTAACCTCATGGTCGTTTCTCTCACAGTTGCTGGCTTAGTAATGAAAGCTGCATCTATGAGGAACTGTAAGCCATTATCCTCTGTGTGGGGATCAGCGAATGGTATTCGGTATAAACCATTTTATTTCATTATTGGTCATGGTATGGGATGTTTTTATATATATTAAGTGTGTATTTTCTTGGTGAGTGTTGAGTATTTATATGAGCTCCCACCTTAGAACAGACATGGCATGTGGCTCATGCCTATGTCATTGAGTAACATCATGTACTGTAGCTGAAATAGAACGAAATCAAAATCAGAACTAGAAATACTTTATTAATCCCCAAGAGACATTTCATATTACTCATACAACGATTGCGTTTTCAGTAGCAATGTAATCCCCTGTACCAGAGGTAGAATACAACTGATTTGACAACTAATTTCTGTTGGATGTAATAACTTTAACATTATTATCTATGACTTCATCCAATTCATTATAAACCTGAGCTACACACATATTGATTAATAATAATAATAATCATACATTGTATTTATTAGGGTCGTTCAAGGCACTCAAAATCAACATACATAAAACAATGAGTAGAGTAATACAAGTTAGAGTGAGTGACATCTTAAACAGGTGAGTTTTGAGTTTTGAGTTGAAAATAGGGAAAGTCAGAGTTGCGGATGTGAGGAGGCAGAGAGTTCCAGAGGTGAATTCCACAAAAGACAGCAAAACAATATAATGGCTTGTTTCCCATCAAAATATCTTTCATTGTGTAAGAGAAGTTCACATTCAACGTCTCTTGACAGTAAAAGCATTGAAGTCTCACTGACCATTTACATTGAATCGCTACTGTTTCAGATTTCCTCTCTGAAGGGAATTAAATACATTCTATTTGTCCGAGTGAAAGCTACTTCCTGTAAAAAAAAACAAACAAACTAATAATAATAATTGTCTTTTTAAAATGTACCATGTTCAACAGATAAACAGACCAATTTGAGGTCCAGTGCAGATGACAGCACTTAGAGCATTTTGTAGTTGATTGCAGTCAATAAATACTGTAATTAGCCCCAATGTCACCTTTCTTCAGATTTCCACCAGAGAGCGGCATAATGATCTCGTTAATCACTTTATCACTAGGTGAATTTCATATTCATGACTCAGTGAAAACTCAGTGATGATTTATTTTCATGGCTTTCATCACACCCACATACACTGGCCTAAATCATTGAAGTAATAATACAGTGCAAAACGTTAACAGGGTTATTTAGATTAAATTCAATTATATGGGCATATATACATACTATACATGTTGTAAAAAAAAAAAAAGTTAAAAACCTAAATTAGGGGCAATTTCCTCTCCTCTTGTTCAACAGTTTACTTGGACTGCATTATTAGTCGCATTGTCGTGTTATTCTCTATTACCTCCCTCACAGGACTCCTCCTGCCAGGCTGCAGTACTCCGAGCAGCCGCTGGGGGAAGCACTTCGCTCCGGCTGTATTAAAGCTGCTGGACAGCCGAGAACAAGAGACGGCAGTTATCAAAGAGTGCTACGGAAAAGAGATAAACTACTACCACTCGGCGTCACACAGTTTAAAACACAGCGGATTTATCACCTGGAAATGCAATAACACTAATGATGCAGCTGGTAGCTGAAGGATTTTGAACACACCTTAAGCTGCCATGGAATAAAAAAATAACAGCCCAAACGGTGGCCAGTGGTTTAAGAGTTTGTGGAGCCCCCGTTGTTGCCGTCGCCATCTTTCTTTTAGGCGTAAATCCTCCCTTCGTCCTCTGGCTGAGAACTGTCTTGGTCAAAGAGTCGTTGCAATTACCCATGATTCCCCTCCGCCGTGTGACCTGTCTCTGGCCTTGACGTGTGGCGCGGTGCTGCTAGTTGTCAGTGCAAGCTGCCTGCAGGACATAGACAGCCTTACCGAGCCAGTTCTACCGTCCGACAAGTCGGTTAGTGACCCCGGGAGCCGTTACCGGAGCTGAGCCACCATGCTGAAATGTAGAGCCGTGTGGAAGAAGCTTGCCCCGCTAGCGAGAGAGTCGTCCACTCTGTGCCGGCAGAGTGTGAGGAGAGCAGGTCAGTCAGTAGTTTCACCAACTTAGTCTACATCGACTAACTGGTCTCAACCCCCATACACACACACACACACACACGTGTTGCATGATATTATAATGCCTGCACTATATTTATATTAAGTCAGGTTAATGTCTGCCGGCTTGTGTTGTTTATACTGTCTGTCGGCTCCCTGTCACTAAGCTAGCTGGGCTAATTTAGCAAATAGTAATGTGCAGAAGTGGGAGGTCGATTATTAGCTCACTGATATCAAGTCTCACCTCATCTCTTTGGTTGGCGAGCTGCCAGAAAGTAACAAAACATTAACCAGTGTCACTGTCAAACACGGTGCTGCCATGTTGGCCATGTTGGCCATGTTGGCCTTCAGTACAGGCACTGCCAGTAGGTGAAGAGCAGGATGTTGTAGGCATATTCATGAAAATGGGGAATGACAGAGCCTCCAAACCTCACTCAAACGGCATGTGTGTACTGAGTTTTACCAAGCCAATCAACAAACTCAAGGAAGATTAATGCTGAAAAGTAGAGCTTTAATATCTAATAGTATATTATCTTATTGTACTTGCATTCAAGGTCCTGTAATACACCGTTTAGATAATAATGTATAGGCTATAGCACTTTTCCCCCACAAAGTCAATAAAAAACTTTACAAATGAAATGACAGAAGTGAAAACACTTGCTGCATAAGAGCTACTAAATAGCCACAATTGGTATAACATATCTTTAACATTTCCAAAAGCTTACAGGAAACACAGGAAGAGACGTTTTAAGAAGGGATTTATAAGAAGATAAAGATAGTCAGCACATCTGAGTTCTTCAGGCAGTGGGTTCCACCTTTGGGGCTCCACTGTTGGCAGAAGCCTTGTCACATTTTGCCATAAGCTGTGACCTGGGAGTAACCAGTTAGGGCCCATCAGCTGATCTCAGTATCTGAGAGGACACAATAAATCAGTGGCCTTCTAAAGCCTCAAGGTTTCAAGAAAATTTTGGAATTATTGATGAATTGAACAGGGATTCGTTTTAAAGAGGCAACTACAGGGTTGGTGTTATCATGCCTCTTTTAGACTGCGATAAGTGGAAGAGTCCTGGATGATGCCTGAATAAAGTGCATTGCTGTAGTCAAGCTGAGAGGATTAAAAAAGAGACAAGTTTTAAACGTCAACATCCACATTTTTCGTGTGCCTCCCAAGCAGCAAAGATGCTATTAAGTGATCTGCGAACATATTCTGTGCTTTTCCAGATTTCTACAACCTCATAAGCCTGATCAGTAAAAACAAAGTGCATCTGGTGGTGCTAAATGCACAGATGTTAGTGTTTTAACATACTCCACAATTCAACACATTTTATGCACCAAATATTAATAAAGTATTGTCCAATTTGTCATGTTTACTGTTTTCAGGGTTGAACAATGGCAGACCAGTTCGTGTACAAGTAGCTGGCATGTCCAGTGGGCCTTTGGGTGAAGGAGGGGAAAATAAGCTTTATTTCCTCCTAGTTGCAGCAGCTGGCCTTGGTGGAGTAGCATATGTGAGTGTTGAAATTAAATACATCCATGAACAATTACAGTTGTTTATTTGAGAGAAAGGATTGTTCTGGTGTTTGTTACTACTCTGCCTGTTCACAAATATTCGTGAGTGGGCATCTGAAGATCTGATTGGCACATTTAGGCTGCTTCTTATAGCAAAAGTCAAGCTGGTTGTGAGTAAATGTAATGTACATTTTTCATTTCACAGGCGTACAAAGTTGTGAAAGATGACCAGCGAGCATATCTGGAACGTATGAGTAGATCGCACAGAACAGCCACACAGAAAGTAGCTGTACCCTCCAAGCCTCATGGTGAGCAATTTGTATTTACCTTTAATTCCTCCAAACAAGTCCAAAGATAATTCCAATAGAGCAAATGAGCTATTATTTTTGTCACGATTAAGAATTTCATATTCTGTACTTGTTTTTTTTAGCAGCAGAACTTCGCGATGCACAGTGCAGCCTCCTTTTTATTACAATGTCTACAGCTATTTTGAGAAAGAAAAACAAATTGAATATTTAGACTGTATTGAAATGATTTTCATGGCCAAATCACATCTGTATTTTAACCCAGATCTGTCTCCTGTCAATAAATTATCTGAATGTCACATATTGTGTTGAATTTAAGCTTACATTTATAATTTTGTGGCTATTGGTTGATAATTCTGTTAATTCCTCAGCGGTCCCTGAGCCAGAACCTCAAGCAGCGCCTTTATCACAGGAGCCGAGCCCTGGGGCCCCTGATGCTGAAGCAGTGGCCCCCAGTGAAACAACTGAACCACTCCCAGGTAGTCTGCATTCTTTTCTATATGTCTAAATGCATGACTAAGAAGTGCCTCCTGTATAACTGAAAGGTATCAGACAAAAATATTTCCAGTACAAGACATACTTTATCCTCATATTATTGTGTAATGACTTGGATGTTGGAACTGGCGACACCAACTGGTTAGTGCAAAATAAGCAGGCTGCAAAACACATCTGCTTTTTCACTCTTTTTTTTATACCCTCATAGTTGTCTCACATCATTGATGCCAAAAATAAAGTTTTATGATGACAGGATTTATACATGAGGCCTTACTGACTTGTTTATTGCATGAACTAGTGCTTTGCCCTCTTGTTGCACGAGTTTATTTTCTTCTGTCATCATCTTGTATTGTTTGTCAATTTGTGTGTCTTACCTGATTGTCAGTTATTTTCTATCCTAACATTGTAAATAACCCTTTTACAGTTTTAGCATAGCCCTTGGATATATACTCTCTAACTTTATTATCAGTTAGTATTTCTGTTTTTTGTGTTCAACATTTTCTGCAAACATGTTGGTTCCTTGTAAATGTTGCTTATAAACATGTCATGATGTGTGAAACGATTTTTGTGGGATTGTACTCACATGTGGGATTCAGCTGTAATGTGATGATATTGTTCATAATTGGAAGCTGCCCTTTAGATTGGATTATATTTCACTGTACACTTAAAACATTAGCAGTGACATCTGATAAAACCTGTTAAATGCATGTTCAACTCCCTGATAGTGCTAAATAGAATGATGACTATGTCACTGATATCAAAAAACTTGATAAGCATGCAGAAACATCTGGACTGTGCGCAAAAGACACAAAAGTGCAAAACCTAGTCAGGAGACTAAAGTTCTTCATTGAAAATGCTTCTTGTACAATATGTTGTATTATGTTATTAACCACAAACTGGTAGCTTCCAGTCAATATTATCGCAAGCATGCTTTCTAGAATATTCTTCAAGTTATGCATTTAAAAATAACATGCATTATCATGCAAAAGCCATGCATTTCTCAAGATGAAGAAATGCATGGCTCTTGAAAGTCTTCCCCTTCAATGGTCTCTAAAGAATTTAGTCTAAACCCTTACTGTGGATTGCCTCAACAGCAGATCAGCCTGTGGTAGAAGCATCCCCAGCAGAGGCAGCAGAGCCACCTGCTGCACTATTAGTTGAGGAGGGTGAGATTTTAAAAGATGAGTCACTGTGACCAAAATCATTTTATCTGGGAGATCTTACTTGTTTTGAAGTTGGTGTTTGTCTGCTTTTCCATCAGACCTGAGCCTAAGCAGTTAATGCAAATTATAGCTTAATTACTATACGTATACAGTGTAGTCCCCTTTAGAGGCAATTATGTATCCTTTACCACTATACCAGGACCACCATCTGCAGCTGAGCTTACAGAACCACCCCCTGCACCTGTTGAGGAGAGTGGTAAGCACTCAGTCCTACCTGTAAATGGAGCCACTGATGCACCACATTTAAGAGTTTATCTTGTCTAAACTGGTTAAATGACCTGGTTGCACTAACAGAATCCACAGCCACTGCAGCAGAGCCAGCTGAGCCCCTGCCCGAAGTTGTGGCAGAGAGTGGTAAGAACTTAGTTAGATTTGTACATGGAGTCAATGATGAACTTTTTCCATGTCTGGGGGTTTATTTTGTCTAAACTGGTGAAATGATCCGGCTGTACTAACAGAACCCACAGCAGCAGCAGCAGCAGAAACCCCTGCAGCAGAGCCAGCCGAGGCCCAGCCCAAAGTTGTGGCAGAGAGTGGTAAGACTGTAGACCAGCTTCAGTTGGAATGGGGAAGCGGGCAGACTTGACATCGATACTCCATCCCATTTTGATAATGTTGTTAATGTTAATGTACAGCTTTTCTTCCTGCTTGTTCATGTTGCTTTCTCATTGTTTTGGGTTCTTGTAATGCTAAAGGGTAATTTCACTCACGTGAAAATTAAAATTTTTCCTTTCAGCTATATTTGTATAGGGTTTTGATGGAAATATAAGAATATGCACTGATTGTGTCTCTCTTGTTTTTGCTTATTGCCTCTCTCTCTTGCTCTCTTGCATTGTCACTTTCATGCAATCTCTGCCAGCGGACTCAACATCTGCCTCTCAAAAGATCCTCTCACATGCACCCTACCTCCTTATCGGTGGAGGCACTGCCTCTTTTGCTGCTGCCCGGTCTATTCGAGCCAGAGACCCTGGTGCCAGGGTCAGTCAGGCCTGTTTTCACTTGACTATCAACTATCTATCCAGCTGTATCTGAGTTTCACAGTTAAAGTATTTGTCCTCATGTTTGCTGTCAGGTATTAATTGTCACTGATGAACCAGACCTTCCATACATGAGACCGCCTCTTTCGAAGGAGTTGTGGTTCTCCGACGACCCAAGTGTGACAGAAACGCTTCGATTCAAACAGTGGAATGGGAAGGAAAGAAGGTGTGTTTAAGTTTCGTGCATGACTATTCTGTCTCAAAACGTGCCCTTTTCCTTCTGATGAAATCAGTGATGTCATTCTGTGCTTTCATATCTCCTTTATTACAAAGCAATGGTTCCTTAGGTGGAGTTTGTTTTCTGTTCAGGTAGACAATGCTGTTAGAATTTAGTTCCTATCAACTTCCTCTTTCTGCCTTTGGTCACACCACACCACTGTTTACGCAAAACAAAACTTGCTTGGCATCCTGTGTTGTAAGTGATATTTTTTTCTCCCCAGAATAGACCTGATGGATGCAGTGTCTTTACAGCTTGTTATTGCCATAATGAAATGTCTAGTGCACATATTACTTCTGGCTGGTTTATGCATGACCGTTTATCTGGTTAATTGCAAAAATCCCACAGGTGATGTATGAATGGCGTAAAATAAGTCTTTGTATTTATTTGGCAGTATCTACTTCCAGCCACTATCTTTCTACATTCATCCAGAGGAGTTGAATAGTGCAGAAAATGGGGGAGTAGCTGTTCTCACTGGCAAAAAGGTTTGTGTTTGCTTTCTGTCACACTCAGTGCACCTCCATGATTATATACTGTAATTGTAAGCAGGATCCATGCCACCATTTTGTCTTATGAAAATGTACATTTGATAATAAATAACTGCATTTATTATGTTTCAGGTGATACACATGGATGTGAGAGGAAACAAAGTGAAACTGGATGATGACACTGAAATTTCATACGACAAGTGTTTGATCGCTACTGGTAAGCCATTGTTAATGCATTTATCACTACATTTTCCTTAAACATGGCAGAAGCATATCTGAACCTTGCTCCTCAGGTGGTGTGCCAAGAAATATTCAGGCCATTGAAAGAGCAGGAGAAGAGGTGACAAAGAGGACAACTTTGTTCCGTAAGGTTAGTGCTTAACCTCAAGTAGGCATGGAAGAAATAGTAAAGGTGAGAAATTATAAAAATACTTACTACTCTGGCGTAGATTCGATATAAGTATTATTCACATCCACAGATTGAGGACTTCAAATCCCTTGAGAAGGTCTCCAGGAATATCAAGTCCATAACAATCATTGGTGGCGGCTTCCTGGGCAGCGAGCTGGCCTGTGCCCTTGGAAGAAGATGTAAGACTTCTGGACAGGATGAGAAAATGACAGATTAAAAGATAATATGATGATGATTATGCTTAACAGAAGTGAGTCATGATTTCTGTGTGGGATTTTTCATTTCATCTCATTTAATTTTCTCTTCCAGCAACTGAGTCTGGTCTTGAAGTGATACAAATGTTCCCTGAGAAGGGGAACATGGGAAAAGTGCTGCCTGAGTATCTGAGCAACTGGACAACAGACAAAGTCAAGAAAGGTTAATCACTAATTTACTTAATAGTTAGCCCAAACTTCATTTCATTCATATAGCTCAATGTCAAAAGAAAATAGATTTTTTTTTTTTTAAACTCCCATTCTGTTCTTATTTTCATTCATGCATATCATTCTCCATTTGGTTTTCTAGAGGGTGTAAAAATCATCTCAGAAGCTTTAGTGAAATCTGTGTCCTACAGAGATGATAAGTTAGAAATTCAACTCAAGGATGGCCGATTGGTAGGTTCAGATTTCTGCACATGGGTATAGTAATTGAGGGAACTAATAGATTTATCAGTTACATATTATTTTGTGCCTCTCCCTTGCAGGTGAAAACAGATCACATAGTTGCAGCAGTTGGCTTAGAGCCCAATGTTGACCTTGCTAAGTCAGCAGGTCTGGAGGTGGACTCGGACTTTGGTGGTTTTCGGGTCAATGCTGAACTGCAAGCGAGGTCCAATATTTGGGTGGTAAGTTTAAACTGAAGTACTCGTAACAGTCCATAACATAATGAAGAATTGTGGGGGAGAGATGAATCTTTATTATTCTGCTCAAAAAATGCAAGTTCACAGTTGGGCCCTTCACCAGATCATTTGATCAAATATGTATGAATAAAGTAAACACAGAAACAAGTCTTTCAACCACCTTCTTTTAATAAGTTGGTCCAAAGTGATAAATTGACTGAATTTAAATACATTGAATAAAAGGATAACCTTCCAGGTTGAATGTTTTCCCTCGTAGATAAAAGTGACCTTGAGTTTTTTTACTGCAAAGTTTTTAGAAGTGTGACATTCAGTGTTGGAGCTTTTTGACTTTGTCAGACTTTTCTTTGATAATAGTGCCCTCTTCAGGCAAAATGAAGTAGTCACTTACAAAATACACCTCTGTAGACATGCACTGAAGTAAAAAGCAAAATCTTTTTGAGTTTCTTGTTTTGAAATAAGAAATCACATAAGCTTTTGATGTTGAATAATAATCACACCATCTAACACATGCCACATATCTTCACTTTAGGCAGGAGATGCTGCGTGTTTCTATGACATCAGACTGGGCCGAAGGCGAGTGGAGCACCACGATCACGCTGTTGTGAGTGGTAGACTAGCAGGAGAGAACATGACGGGAGCCAGCAAACCTTACTGGCATCAGTCTATGTTCTGGTGGGTATTAGATGATACTTCTTGTTTCCTGAATTGTAAATTTAAAACCGTTTACTATTTGAGAGCTGTGGCTGCAAACTATGAAACTAGGTTTAAGTGGAAATGAGGAAGATGTTTCATAAAACGAGGGCCAGTCTGAAGTAGCTGATCATACTTGTCCAATTTCAAAAGTTATATTTAAATAAGAGGGCACCGGGCAGCATGTACAATTCTGCAAATGACTCAGATTTAATCCTTTTAGAAGTCAGATGAACACGCTTGATTGCTTTGAAGTCTTGAATACCATTATGCCCTAAAATATTTAAAACCCCTTTAGAGGACATTAAGGCAGGAGTTGGCAGGGAGGGCTGCGTTATTCAACCAGATATTTTTAAAGCCCATCATAAGAACAGTAAGTTGAAATTGTACAGACACAGATAACTGCTCTGTTTTTAGCTGAAGCTGGTGAAATGTGTAAGCAGTCAATAGTGGTACTGTTGTAGTTGTAAAAAAACAAAGCAGGGCTGTTAGTCAAACTATCATGATTTACACACCAGCAGTTGCAGTCAGATAATATGATAAGATGTGATACTCCTGTCACTACAATGTGTCATCATCAAGCTTATGTGGTGGTGTAGTCCTGTAGTATAGACGGTGAAGATAAATGGATGGGATGTGGCATCTTTTCGTTCAGCATCACTACTCAGCTAGATCATTTAAAGGTCCTCAAATCCATTTTTTTTTTCTGATTTGTTTTCTGAAAACAAATAGAGTTCACAACTAAACCTGCTCAGTCCTGTATGTGTCTACAGTAGTTAAAATCTAGAGGATGCTGTACTTCACATTAAAGGATTAGTTTTCAGTAAAACAGTTTTTAACAAAAAATTTCTGATTATTTTGTGCTTTCTAACACAATGTGGTGGACCTTGCTATGTACAAAATTATACTATAGTATAAGTGTATTGGCTATCGAATCAGTTTGATCAGGATGTGAAAAAAGCCAAATAAAGTCCAAAGCATAAAGAAAACAGTGGCTCTGAGTGGTTTGACTGTTTTCTTTTCTCATGTGGCTTCTCACAGGAGTGACCTGGGCCCTGATGTAGGCTATGAAGCCATTGGGATTGTTGACAGCAGCCTGCCAACAGTAGGAGTGTTTGCCAAAGCCACTGCCAAGGACACACCTAAAGCTGCTACAGAGCAGTCAGGTAGAAATGTTCTAATAAATAAAAGTACAAACTCTGTAAAGCAAAAACAAACAGTGAATGTGAGGACAAAGGATCATGTTGTCTCATTACATGTGCTGCAGGAACTGGGATCCGTTCAGAGAGTGAAACAGAGGACACAGCCATCAGCCCGGTGGCCTCTTCAGCACCTGCACCCACTGTGGCAGAGCAGAAAGACAACTATGGCAAAGGAGTCATCTTCTACCTGCGAGACAAGGTGGTGGTGGGCATCATCCTATGGAATGTGTTCAACAGGATGCCAGTTGCAAGGAAGGTAAGCACTGCGCTGCCCCTTTCTGAGAGAAGTCATTGCATCATAGTAGAGATTCACCAGAAGGGTTTGGTTAACATTTCTTTCCATCTTAATATCGCTTCTTTATAGATTATCAAGGATGGAGAGGAACATGCAGATCTGAACGAAGTAGCAAAGCTCTTCAACATCCATGATGATTAAGGAGAAGCTAGCACTCTTTATGGGAGAGGAGTTATGCTTCATGTGAAGACGGAACTTTGGCAACTGTTGCCACCTTCTTTAAGACACATCTGATCACACATACACAAAACTTGGACATTCAATGTAAATTATGTCATGTGGCTGAAATATTTTCATATTTAGAATTTGTATCTACTGCATGATTTTTTTTTTTTTTTTTCTATTCTGGAGAAATCACTTTCTTGTTGTCCTGCTACGCCCAAATGTGTGTGATTGTGTATCTGCTCTCCGCACCAGGCTAAATGTTAAACATGGCTAATCATTGCCCTCTGTGTGAACAGAGCAGCTTGTCATGAGAAAAGCTGCAATAAAAGCTATTTTTAAATTGGAGTGATCCCGTTATTTCCAGTTTTGCTCCTCAATAATAGCACTGTTGACAGATACGTTAACCTGCATTAATCTGAGCTCTGTTTGATGGTTGTTAAATTTTGTGTGGCTGAGCTCATCTGGCCTGAAACATTTTCATCAGTGTGTGTTAGTTGGCAGATCTACTCTGACCCTACATGTGAAGTGTGATTGGACCTTAACAGTCATGTTGAAGTTCTAGCCTCAGCTAAAAGCACTTATTATGTGGACTCCTATAAGAGACAGCTGATGATACATTCTGGAGTTTGCGGAGTTACAATTTAAATAAGCAGATCCAATGTTCAATGTTCCAACAAAAATGACGTGGGAATGAAACTTGGCCTACTTATCTTCTCTGGAGGTAAAAATGTGCAAGCATGCAGAAACATTGTTTTTTTTTTTTTTTATCCTAACCGTAGGCTTCTTATTATTAGGATTCACATTTCATATTCTCACATATTTCTTATCCTGTTTGACATTGTGGGTTTCAGTGTGGCCTTTCAAGTGTGAAGCGAACATGTGCAGCCATAACATCCCATCGCCTTATTTGACATTAATTTTACATGAGTAAATGGCTGCACTGCCTTCCCCTCTAAATGGGGGAATAAACATTAGGTTCTGCATTTAAATCTGAATTTGACAGATAAAATAATTAGACCAGAAACTTTGGGCAGCTCTGCATAAGATGAATAACCTCTGGATGTGGACTAATTTACAGAAATGTGTTGTGCTTGAATTAATTGGAACATGATGCCTTCATCTTTTTATCCTTGTAAATGCAACAACAGGCTTGTTAACTGGTTTTCATTTTCTACTTTTCTTTAACCATTGCCAGTTAGTTAGTTGAGCTGTGATTACATTTTATGTACTTATAATTGTTAATTGGTGTAAATAATTTTCTCAGTTGAGATGATGTATATACTGACAATTCTGGATTATTCATCTTTTTTTTGCCTTCCAATGAATTTTACAATTAAAATATATCATCACGCGAAGAAAACAGAAGATACTGTATCAGTTTGACAATAATTTAAGTCACCTGTGATATAGGATTTAATTTGGAGTAAAGCAATTAAAATCCAGGAGGATTTCCTATTAACTGGCTTCGTCAAGTTCATGGAACCTTATAACAGATAGATCCCTAAATAATATATTTTAAAATGATTTGGTAAGCATACTTACTCGTTTGACAATTTTTCATGTGGCTCAAATATTTTTTTCCTAATCCTATGCTGTCATGATGATGAGGAGGAGCCAAGTGTTGCCACTCTACTATGAAAATGATCCTGTCTCTTTAAATGTTCTTGCAGTAATTCTTTCAGCATGCATATGGCCATAAAAAAGAGATAAAGCTTGAAGTCATCCACACAAACAGAGGCAGAAAAAAATCTTCCCTTGGATTTTGAATAATACAGCAGCAGCTTCCTGTATTTTACACCTGCAGAGAGGGAGCCCAGAACAGAGTCTGACTGGAAGAGCAAACAACAAGTTCTCTGCATCTCAATTTTTATTTTATTTTTCAGTTATTTCTTGCTCCTCAACTATCTCTGGCAACTGAGAATGTCAATGCACATCTTGTTCATGGCATGGACTTCATCTTTCATTTTTCTACAAGGCAGGTAAGACAAAATCAGAGATTTGAGTTTATCAACTGTCCTTTAATTCATTGTGGGGGAATTCTGAAAACTGCCATTTGGTTAACCACTAGCATGTGTAACATGTATGTTTATATTACAATGATGGCATTTTTATTGTGTTGATGATTTGACACTGATGGCAGTACATAACTACTGATAATAAGGCAAGCGATGAGCTGTGTGCTTCTCTGACCCAGAGACATCTCAGCATTGCATTTATCTTTAAGTGAAAAGAATTGTGCATAAAAAATGTTTGATCTATAATTAAGAGGCAACTGTTCCATTAATTGAAAACGTTCATGAATTTAAGATGTAGTATATAAGTACAATCAATTCATTGTAGTGCTAATATGACAGAACTACATTGTAGAAAGAGCTTTTAAAACAGACTGATACAGATCCAGATTGTATGTCTGATCTGGAGTATAATTACAAAATGCATGCAACAAGAAAAAATGAGAATTTTCCAGCTAAATGATGAGATGTTGTACATCTCTGGCACAAATGAAGTGGATGCATTAGGTTATAGTCAAGTCTAGGAAAAGCAAAAATGAAATGTCAGTATGTTTAACATCCCCTCACCTGGCAGGTCTGTGCTCTGCAAGGAGATGAAGTTCCCCAGCAGAGCAGCCAAGCCCCCCTCTCCATCTGACTTTCTGGACAAACTGATGGGACGCACATCTGGCTATGACGCCCGCATCAGACCAAACTTCAAAGGTAACACTGTGGTGGGCGGTTGGAGGACTTCCACTGTCAGGACAGGTGTGGGAAAGTAAGCTGCTCAATTTGCACACCAATCTGGACACCGAAGCAGCACAAATTATTCACAGATGCGTCCTTATGTTGTCACTGCCACTGTTTCTACGCTGACCCACAGCCTTAGGTTGCAATATTTTTACACAGTCTTTTCTTCAGCCCTCTTTTTGTTAGAAATGTGCGGTTGTACATAACACCAAAGGCTTATTTCAGTCCAATCATGAACTCTCATGAGTGAGACCAGCAGATTCTCTCTGACATACTTCCCCCTTCAGCCCCTGGGGTCACGTTTCATGTATATTTCATGCTCCACATCCTTGTCAGTGCATGCTGGGTAAATATCAGCCGATTATCTATAAATACACAAAAGGAGAATCAATAAATTATTGCCTCAGGAAATGAATCTCTAAAATATTAAAAATTTCAGCGGTTGACTGATGGACTAGACTAATGGGATCATAGTGGAAATGACAACACAATTTCGTACTGGTTATCCTGGTCAGGTCTATTTATTAGAGCAGAGCATGACATATTATACTATCTAAGAGAGCAAGCAGATGTTATTTTGCAGGAATGTTCTGCTCTTTACTGAACTCCCTACTACACATGGTCTCTCGTCTTATTTGGAAGACATCTGTGAAATTTCTGAAACCAGTGTGACTATTATGTGTGATGACAATCTGCTTCTGTCAGGTCCTCCTGTCAATGTCACCTGTAACATCTTCATCAACAGCTTTGGTTCCATAACCGAAACGACTATGGTGAGAATTTCATGTCTATTCCACATCGCTCACACCTAATTTGTATCATCTAAAAGTCATGGATTCAATGTTTTGTCAAAGTAAAAGTAAGAAATGTTAGTATCTATTTAGTAACATCAAAGTCTACTCAAGGAATGGCTCATCACTTTGATGTTTTATGTTACAATTCTTTTACTTAATATTGTAATAATGTATGATAACAAATCATTATTCACATTATATTTTCTAAGAACAGGACCAGCTATTCTGAATCTATATATCTGAATCTTAAAAAGTAGCTGGAGTGGAAATTTAAATATTTTGCTTGGAGAAGATGTAAACAACATGGATAGAAAAGTAAAGTAGTGAAACGATTATATTAACTTGATGGTGTTTATTCATTCATGGAATTTCAGGCTCCTTGCTCTCTGTTTGCATTAGCCAAGCTTCATAGCTGTCATTAGATTATGACTAATTAGTGACTATATATATATATATATATATAATTACACCATCTTAACCCTATAATGCTGTGTGTATCTATTTGATACATACATTTATGAGATCATCCCCTTGGCAAAATAACAGAAAAAGAGATGAAAAAGACAGCTGTTTGTGAAAAAAATAAAGATACAGATGTTACAGATGACCAAGGAGTAAAGTTTTTGTTATTGCCTGAATTGGGTGTAAAAAATATAATATAAACAATAAGGCAAATATGCTTTTTTTTTTTTTTTTTTAAATATTATTTTCTTTTATATTTTGTTAAAGGGCCAAACAAAGACTTCAGATTGATAAAAAAAAAAATAATAATACTTTTCTGCCCAATTTTCTGGCCAGGAATTATAGGGTTAAGAGCTCATTATATAATGTTAGCTGTGATTTTCTCATATTTCTGTTAAACTGCCCATTGAGAGAAAATAGGGACAATCTTATACATTTTATTCATTCAGGCTTCGGATTAGGAAGACCGGTGCATTTGCTCTTGGGAAGTACATAAAATTTTAATTAATAAACCTGTTAGTGCTACTGGCTGTTTGAAGTCTGTTTTCCCTCCCAGACTTTCTACTGGCACAGCGCCCCTACCTGCTGAGGGATGCTGCAGGTTTATTTGCTAGTTAGACAGTTAGACCTAAATGCTTATGCAAAATAATTGAACCCATCTGCTTCAACTATGACATAAATTCCAACTTGCTTTTGTTTCCACATTTTTGCTCAGAGTTAGTGTGATTTCTAATTATGGCTTAACTCTGCACTGTAGGACTATCGCCTCAATGTATTTCTGAGACAACAGTGGAACGACCCTCGACTGGCATACAAGGAGTATCCAGACGACTCTCTGGATCTAGACCCCTCAATGTTGGACTCCATTTGGAAACCTGACTTATTCTTTGCAAATGAAAAGGGGGCAAATTTCCACGAAGTTACAACTGACAACAAACTGCTTCGGATATTCCAAAATGGAAATGTCCTCTACAGCATCAGGTGATCCTGATAATAATATCCAGATCCACATTTAGTTAATTCGCTGAACTTCAATCTAAACCTCGAAGTACAGGGACAAATGACATGTTTGTTTCACTTCAGTTCAGCTCAGTTGTGATCGTATAGTCCAGCCCACAATATGAATAAGTTAATATGAAATAGTAACTGTGGGCTAAAAGAGGATTAGCTCAGTAAACAGGCACTAAGGCAGTGGATGAACTGCAGTCTAATGGTGAGGAGTTATGATTAGAATAAAGAGCTGTCAACCATCAGCCAAGCAACAAACAGAATCCTAACAGGATCATAAAATTAGTCTGTAAAGCTAACCAGTATCTGTGTATGGCAGTGAAGCACCAGTACCTTTCACTATTCTCTTCACTGCAATATTTCATCTCCACTTTTAGCTTACTGTAATAAAAAGAATAAAAGCATTTAAAATAAGCAGAGAAGGACATCATGACAACATAGAGCTGTTAACAAAAGAATATCAATGCATTATCTAACAAGTCCTTACCATCACCCCTACTGAGGGATGTGTTTTTTTTTTTATCTTGATCTATGTCCTGTGAGGGAGGGAAGCACTCAACTATTTCTTTTTTTTTTTTTTTTTCCCACTGATGGTGCTGCTGTGTTCTCAGCCCATTTCACGTCAGGCCTTTCAAAAGGCTGACATGTTGTCTGTCAGCACCTGCTGGTCCTTTGTGGTTTGTGTGGTGTTGCAGTGGAATAGAAAGATGAAGAGGAGGACATTTGTCAGAAAGGTTAGAGCCGCTCGATGTGCGGCTTAATGTAAGGTGAGTGTGCGAAAAGGGTTTGAGTGGCGCCTGAGCAGAAACCAGCTGGTCGTCTAGGGTTTAGGTGGTGTTGGTAAACTGGGTATTTTTATTTATTTGTTTTTATTCAAACATGAGTTTGAGTGCAAGGGTATCTTTTTATGTTCCAGGCTGACACTTACTCTTTCCTGTCCCATGGATCTGAAAAACTTCCCCATGGACAGTCAGATGTGTACCATGCAGCTTGAGAGCTGTAAGTTTATCTTTCATGGCATAGATATATATAACACAATCACAGATGGCAAACTAATTAGGCCTACATAGCATTTACCTCCTCGCTTTCTCCTCTTTTAGTTGGCTACACGATGAATGATCTTATTTTTGAATGGCTGGATGTGGGGGCGGTACAGGTGGCTGATGATCTGACACTCCCTCAGTTTGTGCTGAAAGAGGAAAAAGGTCTCGGCTACTGTACCAAGCATTACAACACAGGTACACGACATGACGACCTGCTGTCCACCATGCATGTTAGATGCAGCCCATTAACTTCTAATAAGACTGTCAGTTTGCACCTGTATCTCCTCCTTTGGTTAGGTAAATTCACCTGTATTGAGGTCAAATTCTACCTGGAGCGTCAAATGGGTTACTACCTGATCCAGATGTACATACCAAGCCTGCTCACTGTCATCCTGTCCTGGGTGTCGTTCTGGATTAACATGGATGCTGCTCCGGCCAGAGTGGGACTGGGCATCACCACTGTGCTCACCATGACAACGCAGAGTTCTGGCTCCAGGGCCTCCCTGCCAAAGGTCAGACATTTCAGTTTGTGTCTGCAAAATGCCACTTAGCGCTTATTCTTCAAAGATTTGGGGATAATTTCAGGATAGAATGGTGAATGAATTGAACATGTGTACTGAATGTTTCTTATTCACATTTAATTACTACTTGTTGATCCATAAGCAGCAAACCTCCATATCTTCTGTGGGGTTTTTTATATGTTTATTGTAGTTGGAGGCAAAGATTACAATCTCAAAACATTACACATACCCCGGATGCTGTTTTCATGATCCAGCTTGACTTGAGCTAATATTGACCATCAAAATAACTTATAGTAGAAGATTATCCACTAGTTTAGCCGTCTAACTACAAGCATGCACATGTGTAATGAGTTTTCAGTCATAAGCAATATGGCTAGAACCATCAAGCACACAAGAGAAAACACTGTGAAACCTGACAGCAACATTTCCATGAGACAACCAGATGATTTCACAATAATATCACAAGATTGGAATAGAAAAGAAACTCTAGAAAAGGTTTTAAATTGTTAGTCAGACCAAGGAAAAATGCATGATTTTCTTACTGATGAAATATTTGATGGTTAACTGATAATTTTTCAAATCAAAATCATCAGGGGGTTTAGTTTGTATTTCCAGTTATAATCATAAGTCTCCCAATATTATTTTGAGCTGCAGTGATAAAAGGGGGAATAAAAGCATTATCACTGTCAGAAAAGAATCGTTACATTCAAATGAAGATGCATCATCCCAGCAAGTAGAAAGCCTCCCAAGGATATTCTCCAAGGTTTCATTTTTGCACTATTGTAGTGGAACCTTAAAAGAACTGGGTATGTAGTTATCAAATGTGATAGACTGTCCACTGTTTGTAGAGAGTGAGCACACAGAAACAGTCAAACAGCAAAACAAATGTGGTCAGTCGTTTGGCCGTTAACAGGTTTTGAGGTGAACCGTCATTTGACTGAAAATCCGTTTAAAGTTACATCAATCTTAAATTCTGTTTCACAGCAAAGACCTTAGATTATATTTTAGGAATTGATCCTTCAATTTATGGACACTTTTTAAATTGAATCCAATGCTCAAAGAAGTTGTGGCACAAAACAATGTTGATTATTTATTCATGTACCAAGACAAAAAAGAGAACAAAATCAAATCAAATCAAATTTATTTAACTTTCTCAGGGTAAATATTTTACCTACTTCTCATATGATTACATGTTATGTAGCAAGGATAATAAAAAGTAATAATAAAATAAAAAGTATAACTCTTACAGGGATCATTCTGCACAATGAGCAGGATGCTGTTACATATTTTCTAGTTATTTAAGAAAAAAGATTATCAAAAGACTTTCTTGCTCATAATTAAGTATTTTTTTGGTGTTATTTTATTTAAATAATACATTCCAGACACTGTTTCCTATGGACACAGATTAGTACGACATATAATTCTTAAAATAGTTTTAATTGCATACCATCTTTCTTTCATGTCACTGCTTCACACATCATGAACACTAATGTTTTAAGTCATTTGATTTTCATGCTCCTGCAGGTTTCCTATGTGAAAGCAATAGACATCTGGATGGCAGTTTGTCTTCTTTTCGTGTTTGCTGCACTATTGGAGTATGCAGCCGTTAATTTTGTTTCACGCCAGCACAAGGAGTTCTTCAGACTGAGGAAAAAGCTCAAAGAGCAACAGCGGCAGAGAACTGTGAGTGCAACCCACCCACTCAGCCCCCCAGGCTGCTGTCACCTGCTATTCTCTGAGCCCAGCTATGCACGTGCCCCTCATGTTGCACCCCAGCAGGGAAATGCAGACCGCAATGACCTGTAATTAATTTAAGCTATTGCCTTAGCTTACTGGTGCCTGAGTATTCTCAACAGCTTGCTGCCACACTTTGGTTTTCATGAGAAGAAGAGGAGACAAAACAGGCTAAACCTTTAAAATTAAATTATTTCCTAAATGAAGCACAGTGACAGCAGCTGTAGGATTCATTAATGCCTTTTAATATTCATACCATAACACACAAACCATCTGCTTGAATTCTTTGTATTTATTCATTTGGTAGGATCATGCCATGCCACAGAAACTTGCTCTGACAACATCTTCAAGCTGTTTCATTTCACATTAATGTCAGACTTGTATTCAGAAACAGATGATGGTGACTTGTTAATGTTGAATATTTGAAACATAGGTACAGCACAGCACAGTTGTATCGTGGTTGCAAAAAGGTGCAGTCTATTTGATGAAAGTCATGTTCCATTGTATGCTTTTTGTCCACATCAGCAGGCGAGTGGTGACAGTAAGATGAAAGGAAACAACACGTCAGGCAACAGTGCTTCTCATGGGAGCATAGCCCAGCAGTGCAGTGCCTGTGCCAGGGTATGTGCTGTCGCTTGTTCAAGTTTAACACAATGTGGTCAGTAGCTCAATAAGAAAACACAGATCTGTTAAGGTGAGTTCTTCTCAGTGACAGCAGACAGTTATTCTGCACTGTGTCTTTTTCGTCCAGGAGGAAGAGCTGGCACAGCAGGGTTTACTCTTCCAAAGTTTTGGGCTTGCACTATCAACAGGGAGCGCACCCGACATGGATGCAACGCCAGTCTTTGCTGATTTACCTCCAGGTTTAGGTTTCTATGACATACGCCGGCGCTTTGTGGACCGAGCAAAAAGGATTGATACCATCTCTCGAGCTGTTTTCCCCATGAGTTTCCTCATGTTTAACGTTCTGTACTGGTTGACGTATAAAGTTTTGCGACATGAAGACGTTCAAGCCACTTTGTGACAACACCACAACCAAGGACCATAAAGACACTGGATACCTTTAATTCTGCTCTCCTCAATGAAACATTTACAGGCTGAGAGTCCTCAGCTGAGCCATGCCAGATTGGTTGTGACTGCATGTCCAGTGCCATTCGGAAACTCATTGACGTGGAAAAGTCCATCGGCTTCTTTAAATTTTTAATACTTTCACAGAAATGCACTTTTTATTGGCACTGATGCTTTACGTATTACTATTCAGTTTACAGTTAGCATCTTATTTCACCTCACACTTTTTGGAAGTATTTCTCTATGCACTCGTTATTTGGACTGCAGCACATCCTTGTTCTACTTTTTTACTGTGTGCTAATTCCACTGATGCCATGGTCAATATCGTCATGAGCCATATGTTTGATACCACTGCAATGAAAAAGTTTCACACTTATCAAAGTAAGGCACTTAGTGCCTAAAGCAGTAAAGAATACACTGTCCGAATATTTCTAAATGTTGATATAATGGCTGGGCACTCACTTAGCCAAAATACTCATCTCACGCATCAGTTCCTAGTCTTCAACCCTCATCCTTACCCTTTCATCCTGGACAGTGATATTTATATGTATTATCAATATTCAATCCTTGAACACGAATTACATGAATTTCAAATGATTGAATAAGGCATTATGAAATTCAAGAGGGTCTGGAGAGTGGTGACTTTCTGCAATTACATTAAAATTAGTTCAAATATTGATTATACATCAATACGTGATTTCATGAGGTTTAGTCCACTTTTTCTGATTGGCTTGCTCTGTAATGGGAATGATTCATCATTAACATGAAGAATACATTTTCTGTTAGTATTTTTATTCATGTATACAACTGTCTGAAACTCATTGGTCTTTGGCTAATATAAAATAAAGCTTCAATTCAAAATACTGAATGCATCAAAGTGAGTTTCTTGATTTTAACCCTTTCACTTAATATGTGAACATTATTGCTCTTTCCGTCTCTTCCAATGCAGCTGCATGCCTGGCTCCAAACTCAAGGATTCCACTTATGCGCACACTTTAAATTAGCTAAGATATTTAAAATTTAAGACCTTGTCTTTCTTGGAGAGCAGCACTGAACTCTACATTTGACTTTTCTCCCTTTATCTTGTTACTCCAATAACAGTCTCCTGAGTTGTTCACATGACTGAAGCTCAGTACATTGTACTACATGGGTTTTATATGTTGCTGCATTAGCATCTCTGTGTGCACGTGCCTGGAGACTAGGTCCATCTCTAGGGGTCTTGCATCTTAAAAATGAATCTTGTCATAAAATGAAGCTATTGTATTAATATTTAAATGGTAGCAGTCACAGACATATACAATAGGTAAAAGTGCAGGGACAGGGGCAATCATCAGGACTGCATTTGTGAAATGGGTGCTTGATAAAGCAGTAGAGGGATGTGCCATTAAAAGTTTCCCCAAGAACTGTGAAATTTCTATAGTTTGGAAGTGAATATGAACATCATTAAAGAAACGGACCCACTTAATATAATGTATCTACAAAAATACAAATAAATCTTAATGCTAATCATTTACTCTGTGGCATCTTCCTCAATCAACATCTGGAATCAGTTAGCTAGAAACATAACAACACAGCACCGTTTGCCACAATCACATCTACTCCACACACCTTTAATTGGGCTTGTAGTCCCGAGTCATGAGCTGGATGTCCAGCCTTAAGAGGGAGCTGTTGGTTCTTTTAAGTCCCCTGTGATCAAATTCGCCTGCATGGTCCAGACAATGTACAAAACAGCTTCAGAGAATTAACTTTTCACCCAGTCTAAGGTGACAGTCTCATTTTGTATGGGGCTGACCATAGAACTGATCAATTACGTATTAATTTCATAGTGTGTGATATTGATCTGTAAATAAAGCAAAAGATACTTGTGGGATATTTAGTAACAATAACTGCTCTTATTTGTCTAATTTCATTTTTGGCAGAGAAGCTTTAAATTACTCCTTGCTCTGCAAATCCCAGCCTACACTATGGCGCTCACGCAAAGTGAGTTTCATTTGTGCACTCCTGCCCAAATCCTGGTATTATGCATTTACTCTTTGTTTGACTTGTCAAATCGCAATTAAGCCAGATCAACATGTTATATAATAAGATGATGATATCAAAGTACCGAAATTTCCTCTACCCGCTGCTCCATCCAGACACTCACTGAGCATAAGCGCTAAAACATTTGGACATTAGATTAATCTAGGCCCTTTTAATGTTTGTGTCACAGAAGCCTGGCTATTTTAAAACACCTGAGTCGAATTTATTTTTATTTTTGATTTATTTATAGATTTATGCACTCATTTTATTTATCACGATAAGATGGAAAGTGAGGGAAGATAAATAGCATGTAAAACAGGAATGCAATAAATGTGCAAATAAAAAGTGTTGGTGCGTATTTCACACTATTTATTCATGTAAACATTCTCGCTTTGCTCATTTAGGCACAAACACTAAAAAACAACAAAGGAAAAAAAATCTCCAAATTCATTGGGTGACTTTGAGGACAGGGGCATTTAATGTCAAAGGTTTTTGATATTTTATATTTGTTTTCTGTACTGGGAGTGGGGTCGGTGCTCCGGTGTGTCCCCCGGCTGGAGACGTGGCAGAGCCTCCGGTCGTGTGATCCCAGCTCAGCACGAACCCCACCCCGTTACTGCCCACACTCAATGGATTTTATAACACCGCCTGTCCCGTTACTCTGTGCTGAAATCTCAAGTTTGAGCATCTGCAAATGAGGCAAAAACTTATCCGCGATGATCCCTGCACGTCCCTGCACAAAGACTCGACATGAGTTTAGTGGCGGTGACCACCCAAAACTGTGCCATTTTTAGACGTTTACTGCTGACGTTTACAGAGGCTTCAAATAGCTTCCGTTTTACTCTGGTAGTGATTGGACTGCTCTCTACTTACCCACTGAGCTAACGCGCAGGCTGAGCAAGTCCGACATCCTACACTTCAATGGAGGAACAGCCCAAAGATCGGGCACAAGACAGGCAATATCACCACCACGGAGAGGACAGAAACTCTATTCAACATACAACTTGTCTAAAAAATGATCAGAGCCACTTCCAGCGCCAGCATCAGGAAACGCAGACGAAGAAAACAGGTTGGGCCATCCGGAAAAGTTAGCTAACGCTTGCTAGCCTTAGTCAGCTAATGTCAGCGAGCCGACTAGCGTTTGCTGCCTAATGTGAACACTAACAGGATTCGGGGTTCAGTCTGTTCGCTTCCTGTTAAGTTTTTGGACGAAACAATTTAAGAAACATTAAATCAGCGAGTAGCTGTCAGGGCAGTCCGATAGTTAGCCCCTGTCAGGCGAGCAACCGTCTAGCTAGGTAGCTAGCTGACGTTGCGTGACAGTTGTCGCTGCTGGTGGTTTGACATATCGGGGATTGACCTTGTGCGCCGGTTTCACCACCCATTTTTCTTTTCCAAACGCACTTTATATCCATGACGAAAAGCTCGCTTGGAAAGTGTGTGTTTCAAACGCATTACCTGTCATTTATACACGGCGGCTCGTCTTCAACAGTGGTCATAGCGTCCCCTAATTCATTTCAGCATGCCTGTGTCCACTTTAGGAAAACGAGCCGGCTCCACTGGAATGTTCTGAGCTGCCATTTCCTGTCGGCCATGTTAGAATATCACTGTTAGCTAATGCTATCATATCTCGCTGGCTGCTCAGGCATTTTTTGTTGCTAAATCACGGCGCTTCGCTTTAGTGGCGTGTAGCGGCCGCATCTGTGCCTGCCTGCGCTGCAGCTGTTTATATGGCCAGCCTCAGCTGTGCGGGGCGTGTTGGAGCCGACCGAGCCGCTCGGTGGCTGCCATGAGCTAACGCTAGCCCTCTCTGACAGGCCTGTTGCATGTTGACCAGCCAACGTGAAGCCACGCAGCAGCTTCGTTGTGACCACCAGAGAAAGCCGTGGTTTGCTGCTGCTAAACACACACTACGTTACCACCGACAGTGCTTTTCGATCGCATCCATCATAAGGCACTAGCCTGCCGACACGTAGCGGTAGCCAGGCCGTCTGCAGAGGCTGCTGGGTGCTGTGGCCCACAGACACACTGAATGGGGGAAAATCCCACGTTGACAGGCCAGTTCCCATGTCTTAGTGCAGTACATACTCCTATTTATGGTTCATTGCCAGTCCACGTATATTTATAAATGCGACTGAGTTCTCTTTTTGCACCTGGTAACAACTGTTCTTTTAATGTCATGTCCGATTTTCCTCAGAAAGCCTATCAACTACTAGCCTCTCTTTAACTTGGGATGAGATAGAGGTACTTTGAAGCAGCTTTATAAGCATTAACTGACGATGGCCCGAGCCATTAAATCTTTCATCTGATACTCATCGTGCTCTTGGCTCAACTCTTGGGATAAAAGTTGCTGGACAGCAATAATAAATTAAGCACTTTTTTTTTTTTTAACACTTGCTGCTCTTTTGTCGATCAGGGAAAAAAGTAAACACTGAGTGAATAGTATCATACTTGCATGTTAAACTTGAAAAATAAGATGCATATTAGCTTTATAGTAGTAACTAAATCATGCTTCGGGTTCTTTGACCCTCAGACTCTGTATTTCTTGTTGTTGCATTTAAACTTATACTAAACATTGGATAACCTAGTTTTCATAATCTATCAAATTGGGGAAAGAGATAATGAATTGATTCAGCAGTTTTGTAAAATTTCTAGCAATTCTTAAGGTTATTTTAAAAGAGTGGGTGAGGCGTTTTCTTATTGCAGAATAAACTGATTATGTTTCCCCTTTCAGGCAATAAAAAAGTAATCATCAGTGACGAGGAGGGAGACAAGAACACATATCTGTCTGATACCGTTGGTATGTCGCATCCCCCCAACAGCAATGGTAACAGACACACAAGTAATACAAATGTGAAACAGAAGTCAACGCAAAAGCTGTACACAACTGTTCCAAAAGTGAGCAGCAAAGGATTGGACCATAAGAAGAACATGGACCTTAAAAATGACAAGGCCCTGGATTCAAATCATCATGAGGGCCAACCTTTGGATAAGAAGGACTCTGTGTTGCTTCAAAATGGCATTGTAAACTGTGGCTTAATTACAAATGGCTATTCTAGCAAGGACAATGATGGAAGTGGCTCTGAAGGTGGATATACTACTCCGAAGAAACGCAAGGCCAGATGTAACAACGCCAAGAACACTGATAATGTGATGAGAGACAAGGAAAAAGACATGCAGCAGGGCAACACTACACAAGAGCCTGAGGCTTTTAATCTTGAGACAACTGAGAAGGGAGTGACTTCCAGACTCGATGGCTTTAGAGCCAACCATAAAGTAGAGGCTCAGTCAGCAGCTAGACGGGCTGTTGCATCAGATGCTACAATGGGTGAATCTCAGAGGAAAAGCACTGATGGCAAAACAGTTGGCACCTTTGGTAAAAAGACTGAGGAAAGGCACAAAGCCAAACTTTCCTCACCTTCAAAAGAGGACTCCTGGACTTTATTCAAGCCCCCCCCAGTATTTCCTGTGGACAATAGCAGTGCTAAAATTGTTCCCAAGATCAGTTATGCAAGTAAAGTAAAAGAGAACCTCAACAAAGTAGCTCAAGGTGGAGGAGAGGCACTGCCTCCTCCTGTGAGACTGTCACAGGTCCCTATGTCTGCTATGAAAACTATCACCTCAGCTAGCTTTACTAATGGTCCTGTTTCTGGAAATGGAAACGGCTGCCCATCAGTGGGTACCTTCTTTGCTCCTGCTGCTAGTAGTATTCCACCAGCCCCATCTATCCCAAGTGGCGAGAATGTAGCATCTCCTTTGGAAAGTAACTGTAGCTCTTCAACCAGTCCTGTAGATGGAGAAGCATATGAGCTTAGAAAGTGTACTCTTTTAATTTACCCTTTAAATATGCAACCTGTGCTCCCTAGTGCTCGTCACCTTGACCCACCGGCTGCTCAGACAAATCAGAAAGCCTTGGGAGACATCTTCCAGAATCAGTGGGGGCTTTCTTTCATCAATGAGCCCAACTTAGGGCCAGAGGGAGGGAGTGGGCAGGTGCCTCCAGAGGACAAAACTACTGTGGTCACGCCTCAAGGCGAGTGTCAGGCTGTCTCAGCCAAGAGTGCCCAGCCCTGCTTCGATGTTAGCCCGTCATTCTTAGAGCCTGGCACTTTGGCTCAAAACCCTGACAAAAGGACTTGTACCCCTTGCAATGTGTCTTGTTCTTCTACTTGTGTGATGAGTGAGGGGGAGAACAAGCTGCAGCCATGTGGTCAGGAAAAGGCAAAAGTTGAGGCCAAGAGTGCAGGTTCTGCTACTTCAGCCCCCAATAAAGACAACAGTGCTAAGTCAACACAGGGCCAGGTAACCACTTTGCTGTTTGGTTCATCTAAAGAGCAGGCCCACTCTAAAGACATTGGCAGAAGGAGTAGCTGGGGTTCCTTTGATGTTAAAGCTGCTGTCACTTATCACACTAAAGGTAACTCTAGTTCTCTGCTCTTTTTATATAATTCATTTGTCAAGCCATTTCATTTGGAATCCTTAGGTTTTCATTCATGTGGTGAAACTTATCGTTCTTGCTGTTAAGAACAAGTGTAGTTTTACTTGCATAATTTTAGTCCAATCATTGCAACTGCAGCCTGATTTCTTGCTGAGCAAAGTTTGTTTATCATATGACAGTATTGCACAGGAGTTTGTTACATCTGAGAGGTTGGAAGTGTGTAGCCTGTTGCCTGCAAATTGTTATCAAATTCAAAAATTGATGATCTGGTGAGGAAAATTAGGAATATTTGTTTTTTGGCCTTTTTGTCAATCTGCATAACACAAATGAAAAGTCCATCACTCATCATTTCCCAGATTTACATAATCACTTCCCGCCTTCAACATGACACACGTACAAATATGTTAATCATGATCTCATCAACAAATTTATTATGTTTTATGAGTCCCTCACAATGAAAGCAATCCTGCATTTCAGCAGTTTACTAATTTTAATAAGAAGCAGGTTTAGGGTTAGCACTAACATTTGACAGCTCAGATTTGACAGTTGGAGAATTGAAAGCATTCCACTATTAATGCAAATAAACGAAATATTGCAGATAAATAATGCAGTGATATTAAATTGGTTCATATGAACTACTTAAGGATTGAAGCTTTAACCACTGTCACAACTCTGGTTTATATTCCCAGTTTATGACGGAACAAAATGAAAAAGAATAGCTTGAATACGGATTTATACCATATTATCAGAGCTCACTGTTGGATTTTGTGAAAGTTATTATCTATGCCAAATGCAGATGCCTAAATAACACTCACTTTGCTTTTCCTTGACAGAAATGGAATCCATTTTCAACTTACAAAAACAAGGTAAATTAATCGGTCCTTTTTTCCATGTCTTCCTCTTTTTTTTTTTTTTTTTTTCTTTTCTTTTTTTTTTTTTTAAGAAATGCTTAGATAGTTATGTTTTGTCAACAAGAGTTGAGATCACTTTCCAACATCAACAGTCAGCCCATGACACTGGGTTTGATACAGTATATCCTCTGGCTGACTCAAATTCAGAATACAGGTAACCTGTTGATTTCATTACATCTCACTGTAAGCACTATGAGGACATGCACAAATGTTGTTTAAGGCCTATAACACTCCTTTAGAGAACAGACAGCTGGAAAGGCAAAAGGACACGCCTGTTCTTTACTGCATGATAAACTCAGTTATCACCAGTCACATTACTGATGAATTTAGTGAGTCTAACACTGCTTGTGGATGGTTCCCCCGAATTGTTTGTCGACACGAACACAGACATGAGTAATGTAAGAGGTGTGGTTTGCCAAATATCAAACCCCAATCTAGAATAAAATTTATGAGTTGATTATAACTTCCAATTAATACAGCTATCAAACAAAAGAAGGTGCAATTTTTTTCTACATGATATGTTCTATAACTGATGAAATTAATCAATGTCTTTGTCAGAAGCCAAGCTAATACCCAAAATGTTTGTCTCCCCCATGTTCTGTCTTCCCTCCCCTTTGCTATAGATCCAAAAAGAGTTGTGGTTTATGATGAAACCAAGGACGGACCTGATCAGTGAGGTAGACGGTCTACAGTACTTACCTTCCTCACTTCTGGGTGCTGCAGTTATCTACCTTGGAAATCATAAATCCTGTTGGACAGATAAAGTGACAACTGTGAAAACAATGATAGTTTAGCATGACCGACTTTCCTTTGAGTCTTGGGTGGAATAACAGACTTCTTTGGGGGCATCAGACAAACACACACTCAGACGTATACACACACACACACACACACACACTCACTCTTACACTCTGGAGCGACGTTAAAGGAGCTGATCGGTGCCTCTCCAATATGATGAATGGACACTTGCAACTTTAAGCTGTTTGTCTCATGGCTCTTTAAGGATGATGTTCGGGAGTTCAACAAAGGAAGGTGTGTAGGACTGCACCTCCCTAAGCCTTTATCCTGTTGAACTGCAGCAGCTGTCAGTCTGACTATGGGATGCCTCAGTCATTGTCTTTCTTCACGCATTCAAATGAGTTCATTGTAGATATGTTAGACGTTATACATACACATTTGTGTGAAAGCTTGAATTCATTGTGAACGAAAGGAGAACACACTTTGCAAAGAATGCCTTGAAGTCGTGGAATAAGGGTCTTTGGAATCCTGTTAAACTGTAAGTTAAGTAGAAACTCATAGATGAGGCCCCATCCAGGGAGGGAGAACCTTGTCTTAAGTCCTTCATGGAAAATCAGAGCCCAGAAATTAAATGCTTGCTTTTTGTTTTATACCATTTCGTCTGAACTAACGTGAGTGTTATCTGCACTGCAGTATGACCCCAGAGCACAGGTACAGAAGTACCCGATCCGAGAGAAAGTGTTGCCCCTTCATTTCATTGTTGTTTGTAGGTTTTGCTCTAGATTTGAAAATTAGGTCTGCGTTACAAGCAAAACCTTTTTGTCTTTGAGTTTCATATATTTCATGTAGATTGCTATCAGGTCAGTGCATACTGTTCTTAAATTCAGGTTCGTATACCTACTGATACATGAATTTTGACTTTAGGAATAAACTGAGTGACTGTAAAGTTAGAGACATTTCTTCCAACAGGTCTGTGTTTGGTGCTGTTTGTTCAGCAGCAAGACTCAGGATGTCCATACAGATTATTTTGCCTACATTTCTGTCCGTTTCTACTCCTCTAGTCAAAGGAACATGTGTTGCATTTTTTTTACAATTTAGGATTATTTTATTTTTTTTCCCTGACTCAACATTTTGTCTTTACCTTTCGGTCTTATGGCATTGTATTTCTTGCATGTTTACTGGTGGAAATGAATGAGTCAGAAGTCACTGTTCATCACCACACAAAGATTACAGTAACACAACAAAAATTGCAATACTAATCTAAGTTCCCCCGACAAGCCACTTTGTCAGACTATGTTGAAATGTGAAGATGAGTTGTACTTTTATGTTTTACTGTGGATAACCTTTGCAAACCAGTGTGCAATAACACCATGTGATCCATGCAACACGTGAAATGGATTATACGGTGCTACAAAATCATCAACCAAGGTTCTAGTGTGGCCTGCAGTTCATTTGTTCATTCAAAATGTTTAAGGTGCATTTTCAGTTTATTGCACAAGTGTTTTTTTTTTTTGTTTGTTTGTTTGGTTGTTTTTGTTTTGTTTTGTTTGTTTGTTTTTGTTTTTTTTCCTTTTTGCAAATGAGCTCATGTTGAACGGTCTAATTAAGTGAATGGAGCCCAAATTTGCTAACTGCGAGCTGGCCACCTGTGACATCACTTTCATCACCATCTCCAAATCAGGATTGGTTTATTCAATATAACAAAAGAACTGTCCATGGTTCTTTGATCTAGAAGATATGATTTGGTAAATGTGTGGATTAATAGCACTTTATGTAAACTAATTGCTTTTATCTTTTAATTACTAGAGAGATCTATATGTACTGACAAGAAATACTCCTTGAAAGAATGGCTTTGGGCTGTTACTTTTCAAAAAAAAAAAAAAAAAAAGTTGATAAATACAGAATTATTAAATGTAACTCAGGTAGTGTTGATAAAGCCATGACTATGTTAACATTGTTTTTGCCAAATGGCCCCTGTCATGTAATGTTCACAAAATTGGAAATGTTGAATTGGGAGTCCTTTCATATAGAGTCTCATGTGACGTTGTGACAAAACACCAAATAATTAATTTTGAGGAAAAAAACTCATGGCATGCAAGGTGCTGTCATTGATCATTTTGGGCTCTAAAATGTATTTCTCATTAAAAAAACAAAACACAAAAAAACCCAACAAAAAAGCACATTGCTCCATGCGCTGTTTTCAATGTATACTAGACTTATCTTGCAATCTTTGATGGTTCATTTTCTTACTCGTGTGTTCATAGTGAAGCACCTCTTGATCTCATCGTGGCTGAACATCAGTGGTGTTTTTATGGGGTAGCTACAATCTGGGAATAAGCTTTGAAGTACACCTCTTTCCACAGTGTCCTGATTAGGCTGCACTGCAGAGGGAGAAAGTTGTAACTGCGGCTGTGTTTTGTCAGTTGACATTTAACTTCCTCATCTAATCACCGTCAGCTCTCTGGTATTTAAAAAGCATTGTTTTAGCTTCCACTGTATAGTGTGTGATGGATGAGTGTATTATCAGATACTGCCCTCTTAATAAGAACTATTGTGTCAGATATGGTTGATGAGGACGCAAGGGTATTTGAGGAGATATTTCCTGTTAGCATTTAGACTTTTATGTTTTCCATGTTTGTGGAAATTGACATTTAACCTGGCATAGTTACACAAAAGTTACATAAAACCCACATTTTAATTTGTGGTTGCCCATAATCCATAAAGTGAAATATAATCAGGTTACCATGCAGGTTAATGCCAAATTGTTCAGGCTGAAAGCATTATCATTGGGCAGTGATGCATCTGTAGGTTTCCAAATGTAAAACAGGGTGATCAAAATCAGCAGTTTGTGACGTTACTGTAGTCTTAAAATGATTTTTTTTATTTTCACATTTTGAAACTATTTTTAGTGATCTTTGGAGGATGGTCCTTGTACAGGGAAATCAGTCTCCCCATCCTCCCACCCCAAGGCTCCTCTTTTTCAAGCACTTACAGCAAAAAGGCTTTGTTGAATATGCATTTATAAAGATAGAACTATTAGCATTGTAGCCTGCAAACCAAAAACTGGTTCTTGAAACTGAGTAGATGTTTAATCAGTGACGGGGGGAGGGGGTTGAGTGACTGACTGTTGATGTGTGGATCCAGAGAAGCCTGGTCATGTGGAGTTTATTCTCTCACCCCCTCAGGATGTGCAATCACCTCAAGGATGCTGAAGCAGGCTTCCAGGTTGAGTGGCGAGTTTGGCCTTTTTTTTTCTTTTTTTTTCTTCTTCTCTTCTTTCTTTCTCCTCTTTTCTCTTGTGGGTGTGTTCATAGCAAGTTCTTCCTATTATATGCAAGTTCCTCATATATTTTGACCCCCCCACCCTTCATTCACCCTTCTCCCATTGTTTCATGTTCAGGTGCCTGTGAGGAAAGACTTTTTTTTTTTTTTTTAACAGCAGTTTTGATTGTTTAAATCAGCTTCATGCATATATCCGTGCCATTTTTCTTTCCTCTCTCTCTCTTTTTTTATTTTTTATTTTTTTTTACAGTTGCGATGCTGTTTAAATTTTCTCACAGCTAATCCTAATTTCTTCATTTAAGTGACATGGCTGAGCATTGAGCATGAGCAATGAGCATTTTATGTGTTTTGTAGTTTTTGAAATTTTCATGGCTTGTGTTCAGAACTGTGTGACCTAAAGCCAAAATCAGTTTGAATGGTATGGATGACAGCCGCTCGCTGGTGTATACTCATGCCAGTCCAATGTCAAGTTCATGTCTGAA
The DNA here is from genome assembly GCF_900963305.1 of Echeneis naucrates. Taxonomy (NCBI): domain Eukaryota; kingdom Metazoa; phylum Chordata; class Actinopteri; order Carangiformes; family Echeneidae; genus Echeneis; species Echeneis naucrates. Next base: position 14,105,424 of record NC_042524.1, read on the forward strand.
GTAGCACATAATTAATTTGAATTGATTTAACAAATTAATGTTTTAACATGTTTTAAAAAAACATTTTATTTTTGAGTTATAACCTAATTTATCCATAGATGCACAAGTAGGATGAGTCTAAAAGGAATAAATAATACAGAAAATGAAGATGTCTCATTTTTGATGAGTTGTAGATGATTTAGTTATTGATTAAGGCTGATGTAGACCTATTTTTCCCCAATAGCACCAGTGTTAATATATTTGAAGTTAATCTTTTCCAGCAGATTTTATACAAATTACTTTAATGGATTTCTTTGGATAGTTGTGATGGAGTGATGACATTGAAATACACTGCATCCCAGAGTTCCTCTTAATATATTTTTATTTGTCGTACTGTTGTTGATCATGTTGTGTCGGAGAGTGAGGTATTTACGTGCAGTTCAACAACTCTGAATCTGCTTTCGCCAAAGGTACACTACTCAGATATTCAGCTACTGAATGGCAAACACACAGATGGGGGGGACGTTCTTGTTGATGTCATAACCAGCTTCCTGACATCATGCTGGCTTTGGAGGATTTTTTAGTAAAGAGAAGTCACTACTGTAGCAGCTGAATGTCACTACGAACATGGTGTTATACAGTGTGAGAGGAGAAATCTTAAAAGATAAAACAAATACCGAAAGTGCTGCTTCTTCATTCAGTAATCGGTCATCTGTAATGGGAAATGCTGGACTTGGTGTTTGTGGTCAACTAAAAAAGACAAAAACTACACAAAAAAAGAAAAAAAGAAAAAAAAAAAAGTCCCTCCTTTTAAACTGTCATTGCCTCTTGTGGAACTGTTTTAGTTTTGGGGGCTTTTTTATTGTTTTGTTCAACGACACCTGAGAGGTACAGTGTTTCTGATTCCACACATGGGGAGAAAACTTGGGCAATGTGTCTTTAGAGAGAGGTGATGATGTTGTGCCGAGTCTTTTTTTTTTTTTTTTTTGTTTTTTTTTGTTTCTCTGTCATCTCAAATGGCTGTTGTAGTTTTTTTTTCTTTTTTTGTAAGTCTGCTCCTCCTCTTATCACTTTTACACCTCTTGCCCCCCTAAAATAAGAGGCAATAGCATTTTTTTTTTTTCCAAGTCTTACAGGTTGACTTTTTACGTGAGCAGTCTTGATTATTTAATTTTTTCTTTTGAATTTAACAAAGTGTCACATTATGATGTTTTTTTTTTTTTAAGCATGATAATAACCCTCAAATTCCAAACAATGTAATAGTCAATAAAAAAAAAAAAAAAAGAAAACTCCAGTGTTCACAATTTTAGTTTCCATTAAAACTCAAATTTTCATGAAGAATCTGTGTTGTCTATGCACGTTTAGTATTTTTTACATAATTTTTTTTTTTTTCTTAAAATGTGTTGTAAAGGTTCAGAGTGGTTTTAGTCCTATTCATCTTCATCACAGTCAGAAAACATAAATTACTTGCTATCACTAACCGATCTGTTATAGTGGGACCGGCTGGGTCACCTGGCCTCACTGCTGCGTGTCAGGGACTCACCTCAAGAGCATGTGACGTGATAATGCCAGTAACTGAGGGCACACACCTACTGCAGCACAAGTTCATCTGTACTTCTACCACAGTTCACAATGGAAGTATCTTACTTTTCATTCCACTACATTCATTTTAAAGTTTCCAGGTACTTTGCTGATCAAATGCTAAACAATGTGAAGGACTGAATAAATCCGCAAATAGATGGATTTTCCCTGATTTAGATTTTAATCAGCTCAAACAAGTTGAACCATGGTAAACCTGTGGGCCTGCAGGACCCCCAGAGTTCTGGCTTGGTATTTATGATTATCTATATTAAATATTAAACAGAGAGATGAGGTATCTAATGATGTTACACATTAATTTCTTTCATATCTTTTTTTTATGTCCTGAAAATCATTCTGGAAAATGTGTAAATATTTGGGGTGGTGCAGAAATTAATTTCTACTACAGAAAGTTTCAAGGGCAGTGCTTCAATCAGCTTGATCACCTCTCTTATTAGACAAAAAAGTTTAGCAACTCATTCGACAGCACATGAAGGGAAATGCACTGCTCACTGACTGATGAGCTCACACTCACTGTCTACATTAGTCGAAGCCAACTGCTTCATCATCATCAGTGAGCGGAGGAGCTGAGAATGGTTCAAAGATGCCCCCGTGCGGAGGAAAAATTAGTACACATGAAATGAGAGCAACCAGTCAATTACACTTAACCCCAGATTTTTCCAGAATTTGTATTTCTTTTAAAAGGACTATTTTTCTTACACTACTTAAAAAAATGTCTGTAATATGTAGATCAATGATAGAAGTCATTGTAAATGTGATTGTAAATACTAAACCTCTGAAGCATATCAATTTAAATATCACCAGTTTTCTAACATAAAAGTGGAAAACATGTAAAACAGCTTTTGCTGACTAGAGAAAAATTAAGCACAAAAAGACAACACTGGGGACATCTTGATATATTTTTTGATGCAACTAGAATAAAACCAAGATTGATTCTGTGATGATTCTGCCATTGAGACTGCAGGTGGTCTGTTCCCCACAAACACACATTCTTCCACTGTGTCTGTGGAATTGAACCAGTGTTTACTGCCACCCCTTCAATTTTACCCTGATTACTGTGTACTTGACGGAGGCCACATGGAGCTCGGTGGTTAGTGTACCGCTGAGAGATTGTCCACTGTCGTGGAAGGTCATTAAAAGGTTTGATCTTTGTAACAACAATACATCGCTGCTGAAGGGCTTCTGAACAAGATGCTGAACTCCTCACTTCAGTGCTGCTGCAAAAAGGATGAGCACTCAATGACCCTTTGACAAAGAGAAAAAAAAGGGTGACACACAAAGAAAACAATGATTTGACAGCAGAGAGAAGATGCTATTTAATAAGAGCTTGTTTCCACTTAGAGCAACAAGCCCCTATGCTTCCACTGTCAGTGAAAAAAATGTGAATTTTACAGACTTGTTGCACTTTTTATGTAAAATCTATGTATATATTTAACTACAGCTGTCAAAAGTAAGTATCAAATACAGCTGAATTAAAGTGCTGATGTATTTTCTGTCTGCCAGAATAGAGCAGCCAAACCTAAAGTGTAAAAATGCAGGACAGTTTTTCTACTTAAAAATAATCAAGTGAGGCAAAACATTCAGTATTTTATCAGCAAAATGTGCTGTGACTGGTGAAATGTTTACATCAAAGAAAGTGACTCACTTTATCCCACCGGATGAAGGATTTTGTAGAGGAGCTGGACTGAAGCTTTTGAACACTGATCTTCATTGTGGCAGATCATATCAGCTTTGACCCTGAATGAGCACTTCCTCTGTTCATCTTCTATCAGGCCTTATATTTGTGTGAAGTTGTTCTGTAATCCGCGTTCAGAGGGAAAATTCTGTTACAACAGTTCCAACAGCAGAAACGTGATAGATGACATTTGTCAGTTGTGCAGGTCAGGAACTGTTTCATTGAACCATTTTTCTATTGAAAGCCCTCACACATTTTGATGAGTCCTTACATGCTGTTCATTCTTGACAGAAACCAGAAGCAGTGTATCATCTGAGTGCATCTCTTGCTTTCTGAGATGAATACATCAGCTCTGACCAGACACGCCCTGACATTTAGTGATCTGTGATGATCACCATAAACCTTAAATCATCAAATGTCAGACTGAAGCACTGAAGCAGAGTCTGCAACTGGTCTGATGTGCTGGGCAGCTGGGAAACATTCAGTACATTGGTCATATTTCAGTGTCAGTAGTGTTCTCTGTATAAGTGATTATTTTAGAAACACATACATTCTACCAATGATTTTATTTTGTAATCTGAGAGCTGCATTATTTAAATAATCAGAAACCAACCTCTAACCTAATGGTACCACATGCCCATATATTACGGTATGAGATAGACACATGGATAAATGTACAATAGTTTTTGATAATTAGTAATAAACATTGGTGCAGGGAGGCTTCATGAACACGTGCCTCTGGCTGATTTCACAGACTGATGCCAACTAAGACGCGGCCGACAGTAAAAGCCTTGCATCACCTCTCCAAATATCAACTTAGCTGCCTGGCAGGATGAATGTGTGAATGGGTTTTAAAACAAAGATTTACTGTGGTAACTTCAATAATCCTATCTAAAACCGATCCAGCAATATAATCACACTTGACAGTTAAAAAAGATACCTGTATTTCTTTTATTCGCCTCCAGTAAAAACCTATCCTATATTATCCAGAACACAACATATAAGTTATGATGGGCATTCAGGTCTGACATGCCAGTGGTATGTAGTGTAGCCTCAAGCCTCTAGCCCAAAGGAGAATTTCTGCATTATCACATATGTTGCCGTCATACACAACACTTGGACCAAGCATCTGTAAAATTCTGCAAACATTCCCCAACGTATGAGGGCAGTATTGGACATGGCGTATTGTGCCTGTGACGTAAATGGGCTCTGAAAGATTTGATATTCTAAGGTACAAAGTACACGGACAGCCTCATAAGGCTCAGTGAAATCCTTTCATTATGCACTGGCTGCCATCCATCACAGATGTTGTCCATAAATTTAAGCTCAGTGGTCTCTGAAACACACAGGACGTCAGTTCATCAATTAACATTCTCTCTAGGCATCTAATCCCACAAGACCGTGCATTCATTTCCTGTTTGCTGGCTCTCGTTGGAGTCTGCTAAGTAAGTTATAAAGGACTGTATCCATATGCGTGGACAGAGAATGTGACTCAGGGGTCTTGTGGGATGCAGATCTGCAGTGCTGTGCACTACAGCACATCACTATGACTAGACTTATATTCAAATATATAAAAGAAGTACATGATGATGACGACGTGGTGCATCCACATGATGGGAACAGCTGGCCATCAGTGTTACCTCAGGACGGGGACATGAGCAGTTGGCCTGTCTGTGGCTTCCCTTTGGTCACCAGTAATATTCTCTCAGCAAACTGCTGCATATTGTTTGCTGCTAGGTGGAATTAAGCTTTGTGTGCTGCTGGCCTGTTATGGAGGGAGGGGGGGTTGTTGTGGGCATTTTGTGTGATATGGGCCATTGACTGCTTTTTCCATAGCTCAGGAACAATAATGAGATTTTTTTTTTTTTTTTTTTTTGCAGAATATCAGTGCCGCCATTCAGCGCACTGATTGTGTTTATGAAATTGTGCATACATCTCTCAGTGCTGGAGCAGGGGATGGGAAAGCTATTTTCAAAACATTAGCAAATTGTTTTCTGTTATTGTGCAGAGATTGATAAGAGTATGTGTTTTGTGAACACACAGACAAACATATACACAGGAAAATAAAACCGAAAAAAATGAAAGCATGTTGTTGTGGCTTGGGGTTGCCGACTACTCTTACAATCCACTAAAGAGGAAAAAGCTACTTAAAAAACTATAAAGTGTATTACCGTTCCTTCATGCTGTTGTAACTGCAGGAAATCAAATAGTTTCTTTGCCCAGGTTTAGGTGTATTTCTACCATAAAGCCTTTAGAGGACAGTGCAATATAATTCACTATTATACAGTTTATGTGCTTGGTGATTATTATCTAATTTACTCATATACATTGTGCTTTTGATATATTAGTCCATTACTGTGCTGCTTATCAAATCTTTCTGGTGAGATGTAGAAATGACCTTGAGCTTGACCTTGCCTTGGCAATCTGCGGTGTATCTATCATAAGCCAATATTGAGACAAATTACCTGAGATTTCACACAAATCACCTTTTATCTGGCAAAGACCCTTGTGTCGCGGCGTTAACCAATGAAAAGGCTTTCCTTCCTTTTAATGACACCTTTTTACAGCTGGATCACAACGTGCTGTGATGTGTCTCAGAAAGGCTCCTGCAGGAATCCTACAAATACAGCATGAAAGCTTTTCAACTCAAAACAAATAAATTAAATTATGGGTTCTGTTTTTGCAGCTAGTGGATGTCTTTCTAAATCATGATGACAAGAAATGTATTGTATTGGAAATGAATCTGTTTCTAGATTTTGATATTGTATTTTTGGTTTTTGTTGCATTAAATGTTCCGATGTAAAAAGTCAGAATGTGTTCAACTAAAACAATATTAGATTTATCAGACTTTTCCATCAACACATCTAAAAAAGCCAGCGCCGGTGATATATTTAAAAAATTGAAATTTACAGCAGCTATCCAAATAATCTGTCTATCAGTAATGATGCTATCAGCACCGATCCCCCCCCCCCCCTTTGGCATTTACTTTGTGTTTTCGTTCCGTCCAGTGATAATTGACACTCATAGCAACGTCTTCAGTCTGCTGCTCACTAGTTGGCTCTGAGGCAGCTATCGATCCAGCAGCACTGGATCCATGAAGACAGGGAACAGACAGCTGCATCCGCTGTGATCTGGGCCAAAACTGATGGCCTTTGTAAGCATGCATTGCCTCATCTGGTGGATAACACAAGAGAAAAGAGCGGATGTGAGGTGTGGATTTTCTGATTCAGTTAGCTTGTGGCCTTTTATGTTTTCATGTTGGTGGCATCTTACAAGTCACAAATTACTTAGACAATGAGACTTTGAGTTAAGAAAGGTGTTCTTTTTCTGTATGAAAAAGAAAAAAAACTGCCTCTTCTGCATTTTACTGTGGAACATAAAGTGATTTGCTTGATATACAGTTGCAGTGATGATGAAGCCTTACATTAAATCTGGGAGGTACAGGACTAAATGCATACATCAAACAGACAAACAGACCTGTCCAGGGTGTACCCCGCCTCTCGCCCAGAACGTTGGCTGGGATTGGCTCCAGCAGCTCTGTGACCCGGAAACAGAAAAGCGATAGAAGATGGATGGATGGAAGCAGACAAACACATGTAGATACAAATTGAAACTTAATTTTTTTTTTAAGCTGACTAACTATAAACTATCGAAAGTAATTTTTTTAGATTTCATCTAAAAATATAACTCATTCTGTGGTCTCAGTAGCTCATATAATGAAACAGTTAAATGAGGTCAAGATACATTTCTAAAAGAAATTAACTGAAACAAAGAACAGTTTCACGTCACAGCACACTGCTGTCTGTTTCTTATCTTCACTTTCTCAAAAACAATCCAGGGACCAATTTCACATTGGAAGCTGTCTGTGTTCTTGGCTGTGGACTATTTGCCATTCCCAGAAGGTCATTTGGTAAATGCACATTTGAGTTTTCATGGACTCTTAACTAGTTTTTAATCAGCAATTATTAGTGAATTGGAAGGCTCTGCAGGCGCATGACTCTGTGCTGGCGGGAGAGTGCCCATCAATGTCACGTCAATTTCCATGCCAAGGGCTACATTAGGCCTGGAGTCTGGGAGGAAACAGCCACCTGAGAGCCTCATCTCCCCATCCACCACAGTGTTCCCATCAACTATTGACTCTATTACACAGCTCTGTCAAAAAAATTTTCCGCTTCAAAAGAAGGGCAACCATTACATGGCTGTGCAGGGAGATAATTTAGTGATGCACATAAAATTAAGGGCATATCCACTGAACATTGCTCATTATTGCACTTGAATTCCTACAATGTCAGGCTTGTCTCAGGATCCTGGATCCTTCCCAACCTTTCATCCCATTCCATTTTCAAGGTATAAACACAGCTTGATTATTTAGGCCTATGTACTATATAAATGGCTGTCATTTTCATCGAAATCTAACCTACCTGTAATTGCCAATTAAACATGCCAGAATCTCAGACTAGCTCTTAATTATGGTTAATAAATGCAGAGGGGACCTGAGGTGTCCTCACAGGCTGATGATAGGGGGTGTGAGTCTCCTGCAGCACAGCATCGCAGCATGAATATGCATAGCCGGCCAGGTATTCTTCTCTCTGCTTTTCATGCTGACGCACACGGAGGTGGCAGCAGTCTAGCTCTTGAACTACCACTTCTTCATTACACCTCCACAGCGGCCGGAGCTGTTGTTGCCGTGCTGCATCCTCGCAGTGGCATTTCTGCGCACAGTGGCTTGTTTGTGTTTGCCAGGAGCTGTCACATTCAGCCTGTTAGCATTGGCCCATGGGAAATTTACACTGAGCTGCTGGTATGGGGTGAAGCCATCAAATGAGTCGGTGACATGCTGCTCCAAGCACACACACACCCCCTGTAAAGTTTATACGCATGTGTGTCACTGTGTGTGTGTATGCTGCCACACAAAAGTTGGCTTCGTCTGGGTTCCCTGAATTTAAGCTTCTCAGGTCACACGTGAAGATATGAAAGATATAGTTATTGAAAGCGAAGTGAAATAATCAAAGTTTACTGTCTGAACCCATCATCCAGTTTGGGAAGTGCAGCAGACAGTGAGAACAGTGTAACCCCCCCGCCTGATCATCATAAATGAAGATCACATACAGGTGACACATCTTCATCGCCTGGGTCCGTGGTCTCAAATATTTCCCAAAGCATTTCAACTTTTAAACAAAGTTTAGCTCACCAGATTAATAACAGCTTCCTTTTCTCCACTGTGATCTGACATTTAACTCCCATAATGACTTGTGATTGTCTGGCGGTGTTCCACCAAAGACCTGAATCCTTGTGTTTAAGGGCCAGTGAGAGCCGAGCTCTCTGATCATAATGGCGCTTTTAATTAGCCCTTAATGAAAGGCAGGTGGACTGGAAAGGTCAGCCAGTTAGGCCGCATGTTAAAAACACAAGCAGTCATCGCCCTGTGGACAAGCCTCAGGTAGTGTGTTCTTCAAATGGGTTTGTTATTTCTATTTGTTTCTAGGTTCAGCGCAGTTAAAATCATTTTATATCTCTAGCACTTGGGACTTAATCAGGTCGGTCATGATTTCCCATACAGGTGAATATTTGTGCAAATTAAAAATGGTGAAGGTCAAACTATTGTTCATCCAAACCCGGTGTGAAATGTAAGTGCTAATGCACGAACCCGTGAGCACAGAGCAGATCAGATACAACCTGCTTATACATCATTGTGTGTGTGAAAAGTACGCCTGCTGTTTGTGAACATACCTTCTGACCGGAGCTCCTCGCTGTCAAAGACCGCAGAAAAAGAAACAGCACAAGGCGAAATAATGGCCCAAACGCTCATCTGGATGATCATTACGCTCATTACACAAACACATAGTAGAAAAAGGCGCACTCTGATGTGATCTAAACGTGCACAGCCTCGGCTCTGAAAAACAGCGTTGGGACTGGTATCGATCTCAGTCAGCGTTATAGATCACCTTGTCTGAATGAGCGATGAAGCTGTTGCACTGTTAGTCTCACCTGACAAACACCCGCATTGAGAAACCTGATCCCTGGACGTCAGTCATGATCTATCACGGTTAACATGCACAAGAAGGTATTTTGATTCTCTCGGAGAATAATTGTGACACATTTAATGATACACTTAAAAGCTAAAGTTGCTGTGGCGGAAGTATGCAGGTAGAAAGCAGATATCAAGAACTGCCATAATGTTAATCTCTGCAGGAAATAAAGAGTGAAACATGGGAATGGTTTTACATTTACCGTACCGTTCAAACTTCAAAATGATTCAGATTTTTTTGGCTCTGGCTCTTGAAATGAAATTCTCTATCTCGGGTTAAAGTCGAGCCAATCCCACTGTGACAAACACATCAAAGGCAAACCTTAATATTTTCTGATTGTGTCTCTCTATCGCTGAAAGCCTCTAAATCGCCTGTCATGCAGCAGCCTGTTTGCTCAGCTACTCATCACATCCTCAGCCGTTTACACACTGAGCCTCAGCTAATATTGATGCTCTCCATGTGAAGCTGCTGATGAAAAATAAAGCACCGGTGGGATGCGCCGGGAGAGACCACTGAGGGGCAGCAGAATTACGCGCCAGCGCTTGTTTGTTCATCATTTCCCCGAATGCATTTCAGGAGTCAGACTCTATTAATCCTGCTGACTTCAGAGTGACCTCGGCGGATCCTGCGGCCGACACGCCGAGTGTGTGGTCGAGTGAAAATGCAGAACAGGAAACTTCTCACACACACACACACAGCCAATTGTCCGGTTTTGGGATGTTGGCAGATGTTTGTCATGATGGAAAGTTAATTCCTCTTTGATATTATTTTTCACTTAATAATTACCCAAGTGATATATTGAGGCAATTTTAATACAAAACAAACAATCGAAAAAACAACAACAACAGCAAATAAATCAAATAAATAAATAAAAATAAAGGGAAACACTGAAAACAAGTAATATAACAATTCAGTTTATTTTATTTATTTTCCAGACAGACACATCAATTTCTGGACCACAGTAGAGGATGGAAACCTTTCACAGACATTTTTTTGTCAATATTATTATTTGAAAATACAAATATAAAATTAGACTTTCCACATTTGATATGTGAGAGACCCCCATCCATTATTATTATCATTATTATTATTATTTTTTTAGTATATTTTACAACAGGGCTTAAGCAAGCCATATGATAACCTGAAAGATGCTTTCAGATGTCAGTCAAGTCTGTCTGTCTCTCGCCATAAAAAGTCGGTTAACATAAAAAAAAGGGGCAAGTGTTAGGAATGGGCCGACAGCAGTGAAGAGAGTGTGCTCAGCCTGCAGAAACATGGAAGCACAGCAGAGCCTCACACTGCCGTCCATGCAGTCTGAAGAGCTCCCAGACTCCCCTCTAGGCCATGCAGTCTGCTCCAAACTCGACAACACGCCAGGGGTGAACTCTCGTGTTGGTGAGCAAGCTAATCATGACGTTTTGACTGTTATGAATCTTGGTGTAGCTGCGTGAGGGATATTCTGTATACAGCTGAGGTCTCCAGTCTAACATTGTTCAAATTGCAAATATATATTCCTCTATATACATATATATTGCAATTGTGTGTGTATATTGAGTAATGAGCATGGGTGAGATGGCAATGGTTTGGACTAAGAGGGAAATTCACCCTGAAACACAACAGGAGAGCTGAACTCGTTTTATTTCTCCCATCTGGAGTTCAGTGTAGATTTGCGAACACGAACAGATCTTCGTTATAGTGATGATGGTGTTAGTGAGACTCACTTTGTGGACTGGGAGACTAACTTTGTGGTCACTGTGACAGTATCCAGTATCTCTCAGAGATAAGGGCACATTGTCTGGTTTAAAACCATTAGCACCACTATGAATAAGCCTCTTTCAGGTATAAATACTCAATAACATTCAATGAGCCTTCAAAGTCAGTCTAATTCATTAGAAATGCAGCAGAGGCTAAAACAGTTCTTGTCTGATGTCCCTGTTTAGGAGGGACTGTTGTTCATATTCAGAAATGAGAGACAGATGTGAATCGAAGACGACAATGTGTGTATGTGTGTGTGTGTGTGGTTTCAGGGTGAACTTTCCCCCCTGCGGATGGGATCAATAGTTTGGCCATTGCCTAGCACTTGCCTCAAGATTCAAGTTTAAATGGATACGGTAGTACACTACAAATGTCAACACCTTCCAGGTTGACTTTTTTTCTTTTTTGATTATTTTCTTTTTCTTAAACCAAGACCCCTCCCCTCTCCCCAAATGGATAAGCTAGTCTACTAAGATGTGTAACATTCATCAGCTGTAAACTGCTGTCAGTTTGAGATAAAATGAAATTACAGCAACAGAGCCATGCTACCTTAAAGTCCAAGCTACAGGATCACAAAACAATTGATCAGTAAATTTGGATATTGTTTTCAGGGAAATGAGCCATTTCAACCTGGGAAAGGGTTGATACTTGTTTGTTATTATTTGTTTTACAGGTGAAATGGCAATAATACTTCTTGTTGTTTATTTATTATTTATTACTAATTTCCAATAATTTCAAGGGACAGTGCTGAAAATAAATGGGAGGAACACTTTGTTTGATCTCGTCAGAGGAAAAATAAACTGGTATAAGTTAGTACATTTAAATGACTGAATGACAATTGTATTTGCTGCCAGATATTTTACATTAATACTATAATGTCCAATTAAAGTGAACATAAACATTCCTGTTATTTATTTATTTATTTATTCTTTTAATTAGTTTTATTTTTCCATAGTTTTTCTCTTTAGTTTTGGAAAAATACCGAATTTTTCGTGCAGTCAATTACAAATTTGACAATAAAGTGAAATGATATTTTATTTGTGAAACACGTGAATCATTCCATGATGATTCACCTTTAGCTCTGATTTAATATCACAGTGTTTTGTATACTTGCTGGATTCACTAGAGCAATTTGTCCATTAATGTTGAAGCTGTTGAAGCTGCCATTACTGTACATACTGTATCTAATTTGACAGTCTGTAACTGGTGAGGACAATGAAGAGACACTACTTAAAATAATGTGTGTGGTGCTAATTTAAAACCACATGGGGTGAATTCAATAAATGGATATAAAACCTAAATTATATTTAATTGTAATTGTGCTAGAAAAAATAAGTCAACCTGTTGATAGGGTGCATGCACACAGCTTGAGCTAAAAAAAATAAATAAATAAAATAAAAAAAATGGCTTTATTATTTTTTTAATTTCTTGCTCAAAATACAGCAGCAACTATTTCTATTCCAATTGTGATCCAGTCTTTTCCAATCTTTAACTCACAGCTTCGGGTGGTGCTGTCCAGTGTCAGGACATGAATTTAGGCACCTATTGATCAGCTCAGATACGCACCGTCCTCTAACACGGAGCCTCTGAGTTTTTCTCTTTAGCACTCTGTCTTTTTCACTTTTGCAGAAATGCCTGTGTAGAGTCAATATGTGTGAATAACATTTATAACGGATTCAAACTAAATCTGAGATTAAAATAATTGAAATTGTTAACAAAGGTTTAGAGAGAAATAAGAGATCAGAAACAGTATTATCTAAAAATAACTCTGCCCGAGGCTTATGGGACAAAGTCTACCAACATTAAAAGATAGAAGAGGTCTTTTAACATCACTATGACTGATATTGTGACTACTGTGGTGATCATTGGTATGTTTCTTAAAAAAATATGATTTTTTTTTTATTTTTTTTTTACATAAAATTTTTTCCATGATTATAGCTTGTGTCCCTCTTAAAAAGTAATCAAAAGTAAAAGTTTTGCATATCTAGCATTAGCTTTTAAGGTAGTATGGCACACCCCTTTTAAAACATTCAAGGGTGGGGATCCAAATAATGCCTTGTGTACAATTCCATCTTACAGCAACTGTTTCTCTATTGTTCATCCATGAGAGCTTTGGTTAGCTGAAACCATGTGAGAGTGGCAAAACCAAAACAAAAAAAAAAACAAACAAACAAACAAACAAACCAACAAAAAAAGGGAATAAATTACAATGAACCTCTATCAAAATAACTGTCTGCAAGTATCAGAATAACATGATCATTTAGAGAAAGGTCTATCTCAACTGGTCCTAAATCCACTATTCACTACAAGTATTATATTAATGAGTCCTATATAACATCTACTTTGTAATTACAGGAGATAGAAAAAGAGCGCGAGAGGGAGAGGGATAAATATGTGAGAAAGGAGAGGTAGAGCAAGGGAGAACAACAAAGAGCACTACACTGGTATCAAAGACAGCACTCTGTTTACAAGTTAACTGTGATTTCTTTACACACTAATGAAATACATGAATGATCAACAAAAGATAGTAGGATCTCTGAGGATGGGGAATGGAAAGAGAGAAAGCAATGGATGCACAGTACATTTTAATAGTATATTACAATTATTAATATATAAACCACAAAGTATCAATAAAACTCTGATTAAACTTGAAATCAGCAAAGAAGCATCTTTCTTTTTTTATAGTTTTGTATTTCTTGTTTTCTTTTACATTTGAACATTACAAGGGTTTTTTTTCTCTTTACTCTTTATATTATTACTTGATCACACCTCCATATCATTTACTTTAGAATTATCCAGCATATTTCTTTACCTGGTTGTTTTGAAATTAAAGAAATGAGACAGGAAGTTGGTAAAATGAAAACAACAAAGACATCTGCAGCAGGCAAAGTATTTCAGAATACACACCATTCATTCCATCAATGACGTTAAAAACTGGACTGCACTCGTGAGCATATTATTACTAAATGCTTTGTCATGAGTAAAATCATTGACCACACATACTGTGTAAAACCTGGTGCAGCGACAGATAGTGAATAATTCAGTGTCGTCTTTTGACCCTGTATAAATATCTTTCAATGAGGCATGGGTCTAATATATAAAGAAATCCAAGTGTACACTGCAACATATCAGTTACTATTTCCCAAGCTGTTATCTCACCACAAAACTTTGAAGTGTTTGTCACATCAAGAACACATTAAACCCAAAATCCTTCATACTATCCCAAAGCACAGGGCCGTTTTTAAAAAGCCAACATATACATGTGCAAATAGGAAAATGGCCTGTACTTTACTACTCACAGTGCATTGATTACTCGCTTTATTACCTTTCAGTGTTTTCATTTGTTTTGCCACTATAGAATAAATTAAACCTGCCAATGATTCCACAATAGAACTCACAAAGGCTGAGGTATGGTATCAAAATGTTTACTTTCCTAATTCATTCAAAAAGAACTGATTCAGAGAACAAGCATTACATAAAGGCTCTAGCACAGAGCCCAGATATTGTGTTCCAAAAATGAATCAGGAACAAGCAGGATGAAACAAACAATAACATACATCTAACAAGTTCCTTTCAAGAGTATAAAAGTGTCAGGATGCACAGAGCACTGGAAAATGCCTGGTTCAAGTTCTAATCATCACATCTAAGTACAGTGTGCTTTGGATTAAATCGTCTTTTTTCCGCTCTCTCTCTCTCTTTTTGAAATGATACTGATATCTTAACAGTTAGACAAAAGATACCAATCAGGCTCTTTTCTTTTTTCTTTTTTTTAATTTCTTAAAACTGTGTTGACTTAACTCACCGTTTGTAAATTTGCTGGTATGACACTTGTAAAATTATTCAGCTTCAGTATTTACAGAGCAAGTGTGTTGTTTGTCTCTGGGGTTGTTATACCGTCTTCCAGCAGAAAAAGTATAATAATAACTGTTTACAGCTTTTTCTTCTATTCACACGCTATAACATGTTCTTTTGACACACCATCACAAAAATATGCTATTCTCTCACTGAGTTGGTTATATGCAGTGACTGGAATAATATGTACAGCTACATTTCTTTTTCTCAAGTTTGAATTCACAATGTAGTTATATGAAATTTGTTATAGCATATATATATATTTCTAAACAACAAAAACAACACTTATAAAAAAGGACCATAAAAATATTGGAGTCCTCTTTGTATTGCCCAAAAATAGGTAATTATGGTTAACAATGGGACATCACAAGAAATAAAACAGCTACTAAGATTTATTACTTAGATACCTTCTTTAAATTTTCCTTAAAATTGAATTTTTTTTTCTCTGAGTCTTTCTCCGAGCTTCTTTTTTTGAGGAAAGACTGAATGGAGTTTTTCCTTTACGCTAATCGATACAAAGATGAAGACATGACTTGCAGATATTCTTGGCTATGACCCCCGCACTTCAAACAAAATCCATTTACACAAATATACTAGATAAAATAAAATGACAAAAAATGAAGGTTAAACTAAAATGACTTCCTAAAAACTAATCAAAACAAAAGCTAACATAGGAAAGAGATAGGTGAATGAGATTGACATGAAACATCATACCAAACCAGGTTGTAAAGTTATAGGAGGTTTGGATTATAGTACAGCAGTTGTTATTTTTCT
Source organism: Echeneis naucrates (assembly GCF_900963305.1). Taxonomy (NCBI): domain Eukaryota; kingdom Metazoa; phylum Chordata; class Actinopteri; order Carangiformes; family Echeneidae; genus Echeneis; species Echeneis naucrates. Next base: position 14,121,087 of record NC_042524.1, read on the forward strand.
GAGATGACTAACGTTTTCTTTTCTTCTTCATATGGTTCCGACTTTCGTTCTTTTTGCCTGGGTGACACTGTAGTGCTTGTAGTTGGATTAGCATCACCTGCACACAAAGCCAATTAGAAACTTCGTCCTGTCTTTCCTGGGCCACCAGATATACTCTGCTGGATAGTAAAGAAAAAAAAAAAAAAAAAAAAAAAAAAAGGGAACAGCAACAGAATTAGAGTCAGCTCATTTACACCATACTCTGTAAGACTAGCTACGGCATTTAATGATAGAAATCTCTGGTCATTAATATGATTTCCAAATGCAATATTCTGGATGCCTACTGAGGTGCAATAGCATGAAACAAATGCAAAAGAAAATGTCATTAATTGCAGCAGATCAACACTTTCTGTGGCTGCAAGCACAAGACATACTCATCGTTACAGTGTAAAATTATCTGTATATTCACATTTTAAAAAGTCTGGATTTCTTTGTTACAGTGTTTGTGAATATAGAAATCATGCTCATACATGTGCCACAAATGTGGAGTCTTACAATAGGTGGAATTCTAAGATGGACTCATTTGTTAGCTGGAAATAAGCCATCACACAAAAATTAAACACACATGCAAAAATCAGTCAGCACACATCACGCATTGTCTACAAAAACAGCAGAAAGCAGACAAAAAGCTAAAGACATTCTGACATGGGGGATAATGTTAGTGAATACATTTTGCAGAGACAAAAAAATATATCCTAAACTGAAATATTCAATTCCTCATAAAAATAAACAGTTTGTGAAACTTTTCCTAGCTAATTCTGATTTTAGATTTCTTTTTTTTCCAAGTGTGATCATAGTTGTGCCCTTTAACTGAAGCTTAGATCAAAAACATTAACTGACAACACAGTGTATTATGGATTTAAGTGAGATGGTTAGAACTAGGAAAGAATATGTGCGATCATCTGAGGTTGAAAATATTTGGACGGTAATAACAAACAAGATAGAAAAATTGCAGAACTGCTAGTATATGTGTGTGTGTGTAACCGAGTTCACAGTTTTACTACGATAAGGCCAAGAAACAAGAAACAAACTGAGGACTAATATTCTTGCAATGAAAGATAATATTTTCTACCTTTTTTGCTGTTTTTTTTTTTTGCTAAGGCATCAAACAGACAAACTCGGAAGGAAATAAACCTTTTGTCACACTCACACTCAACTACCAGCTCCGTCATGTTGTGAATAAACAATGAATGAAGTGATCAACACATGAGATAGAGGATAGAGAGACTGATAGAAATGCACAGTAAATAAAATGAAATACCTCTGATGAGATGGCAACCGGCCACCTGTTCAATGGTATCCATTTGTAAAAGCTGTTGCAATCAACGGGCCCTAAAAGTGTACAGTTAGTGCTTTTGTCAGTATGCATTTCAAGGAAAGAAAAGTGAGTATCATATAAACTTTTTTTTTTTTTCAGCCAGCATGAATGTGAACTTTTGGATTCAGTTGGTTCATGTTGAGCAACAGAGGAGACTATTTTCATATATATTATACAGATTTGTTCTACATTCTTGTAGAGGAGAACCGATGCCTGCAGCGATACACAGAACTCAATTTTCTATGACAGTGAAGTCGTCAGGTTACAAAAAATACTTACAAATATATGAAAGCAATGATGATAGTAATAACAATAAACACAATCTCCATTCATGCTAACATACAAAACTGATTGCGTCTGAAAGCATGCAGACGATAGGATCATAAACACCTCTCACAAAGATCAATGTGGTTTTGAGCTTGGTTATCACTGTTACTGTGAGCTTATCTGCTGATGGGTCTGCAGAAATCCTTGGATTCAAAAACAGTGAAAAAGAGAAGCACTTTCAACAGTGATTATGTGTCTTTATCACCTCAATCAACTAATTGCTCTCTAATTGTCTGGTATAAAAAGACAGTTAAGTTCATTACTGTTTCTTCACAGTGGCTGTTTTGATATTGGCTAAAGGGATTAATAAAATCACTGGAGTGTAAGACCAAGAAACAGATCAGTGAATCAGTGAAGTCACCCATGAGGTTGTGGCATATGAGCTTACATGTATTCAGTTCAACAGCATCCTCAGTAAAGAAATGAATTATCAAGCACATTTTAGTTCTGAATCATTTCCTATTTTAATGTTCTGAATTGAGAGATCATCTTGCTGAGAGCAGGGAGTCAGAGGGCTTCTGCATCACATCTCCGCTTAGCTGCACTCTGTTTGATTCACTGGGTAATTTCGAAGCGGAGTTTTTAGTCCACAGTAGTATCCCAGGCATGTCTGAAATTTGTGAGTGAATCACAAATCCTGTCCTTAAAGGTGCTGTATGTGAGCTTTTCTCTGCTGCCAGTGCAGTTTCTCAGTCTCAGCTGCGGCCTGGAGCTCTGTCCATTGTTGGTTTACAAGACAAGAGGTTTGAAAGTGCACTCTGGCCTGATGGTTGGCTGGCCAACTTGACTAATTGAGGAAATGGAAGTGATAGAACAAGAGCTACTGCAGGACAGTCTGGAGCAGCTCTAGGTGTGTGAAGGAATGAAGTTTGAAGCTGAAGTTGGATAATTTCCAGAGAAAACAGCTGATATTGCCGAGACTATGTAGCAATAGCAAAACGTACACACAGCACCTTTAATTATTTGGTTAAAATATATCTAAATTTTCACTTTTCTGTTTTGCATTTTTTAAACTGGAGGAGGGTGAACATAAGTCTTTACCTGGTTTTCATCAAAATACTTTTACATTCTCAAACAGCACTACACTATGACTCTAAACTGTTGCAATAACTGGAAAATAATTTAAACAAATCGGCTCATTTCCATCTGTAAACTATCTGCTGGTAAATCTGCTTTGAAAACGAGCCAGGCTGGTCTCATAACAAATATTTTGCTTCCTACACCAAGACCAACAGATTATTGCAGATAGCCAGTGGACCTAAAACAATCAATAAGAGAGGCTTTGCTTAGGGAGCAAAAAACCAATAAAATGTATTTCACTGCTAAGCTTTGTGTTTGTTTGAATATCATAAATCAATTACACATATTTACTGAAATTAAAGCGAGCTGTTTTGCCTTTTTTCATGAGGTTTTTGCTCCCAGTGACAGTATCATATAAAAATGCAAGACTACTGATCAATGAGTGTCACATTCACTTCATCCTTGCTAAACTGATATTAGCCAAATTAATTCAATGTACTACAAAAAAGTGATAGATCTCATGCAGTGATTCTGTCACACAAGATGCATAAAATGCAGTTGCACAAACACAGTGTGGGTTTCCAAAACACAATGCAAGTCAGTGAAAAGTACAACAATCAAACATTATGAGCAGTCAAAATTGAAAACATCAGCTTAAAGAATACATGTAACTGCAAGAGCAATCTGTCTTGTCCATTTGTGGTTTACTTTAGCAGGAAATTCAAGTTAATGATGTGGACGGTGAAGTTTAGAAAGAGTGTCATCACCCTGTAGTCTTGCAGCGCTTGCAGCACTAATGGGCTCGTCGTTATTCCACCTCAGTTAAGCCATGCATTAATTAGTTTCTTTCAGAAAGCAGGTATTATTTTCATAACCTATACTGTGTCACTCAGTTCAGTCATGTAAGACATTACAAACATGCCTCAACAAGCCCTGCAGCGAATCCGAGAGCTTAGCCCTGCTGCTGCTTTCTAGGAGCCATAAAATTCAGATGGTCCAATTTTCGATTAATTATCCAGTGAGGTCCAAGTTAGCAGAACTCACAAGCAATATACTTTGATTATATCTTCCTTTGGGGAGTTTGAGCCTCATGCCTTCATTAAAAACAAGGCCCTAAACATATTTGAATCTCTGGGTCACTAGTTAAGCAAGCGTAATTTAATTTGGTTGAATTGAGAGGCTAACATTTGAATGTCTGGCATGCAGTTTTTACTAGCTAACTTTGCAATAAATCTCCAGCTGAACATTACAACAGTGAGTAGATTAGGAGGCAGTCTTGTTAAATCACCTTGTTTGATATACTTTGCGGTTTCAAAATGCTAGTCAGTGATGGGATGAATACAGGGCCTCCTGCCTTCTTCACCTGCTGCAATGATGGGAATGTATTCTAGGACATGGAGGAGGTACATGTTGCACAGCCCGTTTAACTCTGTCGCTGTTCGAAATCATCCTCAGAATGATTTGTGCCAGTTAAAACATTTTACTGGGTAGGCACATCCATGAGGATGCAATGTGAAGAACAGTGTTGAGACCATCAGAGTATTTTTATGTTTTGTTTTGTTTTTTTTTCTGTGTGCGCGCGGAAGGAGGGAGTTTTAGCAGGTTGCTGCATATCCACAAAAAAAGACACTGTCAGCCTGAGAGACGTTGCCGCCGTCATCTCTACTAGCACTGATAATCTTACACTTATGAGTTGACATGGCAACTGGCAGCTAAGTGATCAGCAGGAGGAAAAGCGCAACAGCACCTGGCTGAACAACCAAGCAAGGACAGTGGCAGAGACAGGACCTGTTCATACACACTGTCCTAGTGACGGATCAAACTCAAGCTCTGGGACAGCTGGGTTTCTAAAAATAAAGGAAATTTGTTCTGGGAAGGTGACACAATGTCTGAAGTGAGGTGATATGTGCAACAACTGAGGGGAATACACATTTGCATGTGACACAGATAACTTTCAGAGAAAGAACTGGATTTACCCTCATGCACACCATACTTATGGGACCTCTGAACACATTGACAGAAGGAGAAACTTTGACTCTACTGGATGGTTGCTTTGGATGTTGGGTTCTTGTAGGCAAGTATCAGCAATTTAACAAATTCAGTGGTGGAGCGTAATGAACTGTAATTAGCAAGCTCTACTCTCTTAGCCACAAAAAATCTGGTGTTGGATCATTTTGCAGAACATACAGAATTAGTGTCTAATTTTAGTGGTGGTATTCTGACACAGAAGAGGCAACTGAGCTTTAAGTGCAGTCAGGCATGACAGAAAGTTTGCGTTTGAGTACTCACTGTGATGCTGGGGCCAAACCCAGAGCCAGGCTGAGGGCTAGCAGCACTGATGTAGTTGCCCACAGCTGAATCCTGGCTGCTAGGTCCGTACAGGTCAGCCACGGGCCCTGGACTGTTAGCACCAGGAAAACCTCCGGGCCTTGACGGGTTGGTGCCTGCATACAAACACAAGCAGGGAGCAGAGCAGCTCAGAAACACCCAACAGTGATAAGTGCACTTCTTACTCTCTATGACTCACACGGACACGCTTTAATCAAAAGAACACATTACTGGATTCATGTATTTGTCTAAAGGGACTTTCTAATAGTTCATATTACAGTTTAAAGTAGATGCTCAATTTCATGTGAAAATTTACAAAATGGTGCAAGATTAGTGTAATATGACTTTAAACAAATAAAAACTAAGGGTGAATCCAGTATGATATTCTAAATATAATCTACATGCTGTGTGTATTATGCACAGGAGTAACATTCACTTTGTATAATCATGCACAACACAAAACAAGCAGATTGCTAGAAATACTTCCACCATGCTAAGAAACTAGTAAGGTTGCAGCGTAAATGTTGTCATGCATAATGTGGAGGAGTACTTGTAAAACAACATTGGCTGTTGAATAAGAATAGCAACACAGGATTATTAAGGATTTTGGATTTCACGCTAGCATTTTGAACCCAAACATGTGACATATTTGTTGCTACTTTCCTGGTGGATTCAGAGACACCAGCCAGATCTTTCTGAATTTCCTAAACAGTTTCAGCTTTTCAGTCTGCCAGTGTAACACTGGCATAAAGCAAAAGAGGTGAGTGAGACAAGAAAAGGAGGTATAAGGGGGAAATATAAAAGCTTAACCTGGGTTCATCTGCAGGCCCAAACTCAGGGTGGGGAATAAAAAAGAAATACTGCACATGACTTACCACCTTTACCCTGTGAGTAAGAGAAAACTCTGCGTAGTAAAATGTCCTTTGAAAATCCATATGCCAACTAAAGGCCAATAACACTAACATTACAGGAAAAAAAACAGTCGAGGAAAAAGAAAAATGCAATGATCTCTTAACAGCAATCTCCTCCGCTGTCAACTCCACATAACCCTCCATTTCACCCTTTTTCACAGAGAGTGTGGAAAAAAACTGTACAGCTGCATTAAAAAGAAAAATGTTCAGATCACAGAAAATGCTTGATCTTGTAAATATGAGCTTATGAACCCTGTGATGCCTGAGAGGAATTCTTTGTAGGGAAATGTAAAAAAATACAGTAGAACTGCAGCACATCCACACAGACGGTAAACAAAATATCACTGCTCCATTTATCAACACTGCATTAGACAGGGTAGGCCTATTAGTAGCACCTGGAAAACATAATTTAGATATCTGCGTATGGCACTCTAGTAAATAGAAGCTACCTCACTAAACACACATCTAGTGGAGTTGACACTGCTGTTCCACTGTCAGGACTTTTAAACAGTGAGCAGCTACTGCTCTTATCTTGCCTGCACAGCCCCCAGTAGGCTGGCTTATTACATAATTAAAGATCTTTTCAGTTGAAATAGCAATCCTCCTTCTATGACTGCTGATTTTTATTAGTGAGCCTCACCCCTTTTCCTGTGTAACAGTTTTTTCCCTCCATTTACATTTCTGGACTGCATTTCATTTAACTTTGGGACCAAAACAATCCTGAGTGCAAGTAGGGTCCACTGGAACACAGATTAATGCGTTAGTATTCATGTTTAATATATTCATTTAAGTGTTTTTTATATCAAGAATGGCAAGTCTTTCATGTGCTTTAGCTTTTGTAATTGTGGTGCAGATAGATTTGACTGAGAGAACAAAAGGAAAAAGGAGAAAACCATTTGATTCTGACTTGTGTTTGTGAAAGAAAAAAAAAAAAAGACCAGAATTAATGAATGTCTGATGTCTCAGTCTATAGAGAACATTGTGCGCTTCATTGCCTCCCTGTGTCCTCCAAGTTCGCAGCTTCACTTTGATGCAGTGCTGAAGTACAGATGTAGCCACTTTGCACAAGAGAAACATTAATCCATGAGATTTGCCATCAAACTGCACATAGACACTTTTCTATTCTCCCTTTAGGCAACTGTCATCTGTGGACTGAGCTTGTGAGGAGCAGAGCTGCTCACCATAGCATTTAAACAGTAATCAAGTGATAAATGAAATACGGATAATCTATGACCTTCATCTTAACATCATCATAAGGCTGCTAATGTACACGAAAGTCAATTATATTCCTGAAAATTACTTTTGTGTACTTAAAGCTAAAAAACAAAACAAAAAAGCAAACAAACAAACAAACAAACCCCACATCAAATAAAATATCATTGTTCTACATTTCATATCATTAGGGGTCAAGGATGGCTACAAGTATAAAGTGTATTCCACAAAAAAAAGCATGTAAATTGTGTCATAATGTAATCAAGCTGTGTTGACTCACAGGGATTTGAACGTGTCCTCTCAGGCGAGACAAACTTGTGCTCTACTAAACAAACAAAACTCAAAAACAAAAAGGCAGCCGAGCAGCAAAAGTCCTACAGAGTGACTTACAGTAGCTGCTGGTGAAAAACAACAACAACAAAAAAAAAAAACAAAAAAACAAAAAAACACACAGGGGTGGCACAAATTTCTTTCTACTCTTACAGGAGACATTATGTTCTTCTAATGACTGCGCTACAGCCACGCACCAAATCAGAGGCAATGACGTCCGTGTGTGGATTGCAGTGATGTACAGGGTTGTAAAATAGCAAGCTCTTTAAAATATTAACAGGAAGCAAAGAGCAAAGTGAAATATTCTATGTTTACAGAGTGACCACACTCAACCACACAATTATTACAACAAAGATAGTAAAGCAACAGGCCTGTTTCTCTGTTGTGTTCATATAATTGTATTTTAACACAACACTAAGTCTTTGTGTATTTGTAGTGCTCAAGTTTGTGCAGAGAATCTGTGGGAAATGCCAATATTTCTCCAGTGCTGCTGGCCAACGCTTCCCAGTGGGGACAGAGTTGGCCCCACACTTACCCTCTCACTTGATTTGTCCAAATTGCATTGTGAAGTGGACATGGAAGCACAAGACTGAAGGCTGTTGCAGGATTGAAACCCAGCAGGGCCACGTGAGTCTCATCTCTGCTGTGATTCACCTTAAATTTACCTAAAGCTACTCTTAGACTAGAACCCCTACAACTTTACAATAAATACTGGTGGTATGTCATGTCAGTGCCAATATGAGCATGTAATATTCCGAATAAAAAAAGAAAAAAGAAAATACTGTATTCAAAAAGGTTGATAATTATGTGGTTCTCAAAGAAACAGCACGATTTAATATTTTTTATGTGCTGGAGTCACTGAAATGTCACAGAGGAGTATATTTTCCTTGTCAGTGGAATCTCATCCATGGCTTTTGAAAGCTATGATTACATAAGGTGGATAAGAGAACATCAGAAACATTACAGCAGAAGAAAATGTGCTTGTGTTGGTGTAATAGCTGCATTATGGGAAAATGTTGTCCGTTAAGAGTTCAACATTGTGGAGCATTTCTACTGATTTCACACACTAGTAACGCAAGCAATCATTCTTACACTTCAAATACTTAAATGGTTCAACTAAAAAAAGACTCAAACTTACTCACTCCTTTGCTGTTCAAAATCCACATGAACCTGAGCTCTGATGGAGAGTACTCTCCGATATCATCAGTAGTTATTTTGTTCACATGCAAATGAAGGATTACATTCTGTACTGTGCGTTGCCCCCTATGTGCAAGCAGGGGCTAGAACATAACTTCACAAAGAAACAGAAAATCTACATTTAAGATTGAAAAAAAGAGGAGAAACATGCAATGCTATTTTGTCAGCAAGACGTTTTTGAGTTGTTTTTGAAGGGGAGGAGGGGTATTGTTCCTTAACAAAAGCAAGAGAAAACGGAAGGAAAAAAAAAAAAACAAAAAACAAAAAAGAGAAATATTATTCTGCATGGAATAATGTCATGAGTCAAACTGAAAAGTCCAAAACGTGGATGAGATAGATGCGCTTATACAAACCTGGGTTCTTAAACTGATCCGGGCTGTGTAGGTGCTGGAGGGGGGAGTTGCAGGCGGAGGTGGCATGCTCACTGTGCAGCATCTGAGCCGCTTGGGGCCCCAGGGAGCCATAGTCAGCAAAGGAGCAGGGCCCCCCCCTCTGGTCACTGGGCGCAGAGTAAAACCCATAATCGGGGAGGCCTGGGAGATACAGTATAGGGTGGGGAGGGGGAGGGGAGGGGACTCCATCATTGTGGAAATCAACTTTTTTTCACTGTCAAAGTCAATGTCCAGATTGTTGAGCATAGCTTGGTGGCATCCTCCACCACTTTTAGGTTACATCCTTGTTGTTTTGTCTGCTTTAAGTGGCCCTCCCTGCCCTCCCTCCCCAGCAGCTCCTGCCATGTGGCCAGGCCCCCCTGGCATATGGTCTGTGTTTGGTATTTTCAGCTGTATGTTATACACTCGCTCTACAATTATGGAAACATATTATCTCTCCCTGAAAGCACACAATTAAAAAGTCCTCAGCTTAATTTCATTCCTTGACTCAATTCAAATGGACCAATAATAATACACAGTGAAATTTACAAAAATATAAAAGCCACAGCTTGATGATACTTTTGCAGAACTGACCTGTGTCCTCCACGTTTTCTTGCGATTGATAAAGAGTGAGATAAAACTAAAGCATCATTAAAACATGGCTCAATACATTTCTCATTTCAAAGTGACAATTCTTTGTCAAAATACCTGAAGGAAGCTGTTGTGACTTGAATGAAAAGAAACACAAAGCGCACCAATCAATAATTAATTTGAAGCTTTTTTTGACCAACAGTGATAGATAGTTAGGTTTCTATTTGAATGAGATAAAGATACATTCATGTTTATTGATGATTTATGAATACGATGCATTCTGAAATCTAAGCACGTCTCATATTGGCCTCCTCAAACGGTTCTCTCTTTGACACAGATGGTGGATTATCAACAGTTTAGAAAATGTCATTTAGCAATAAGTCGTGCTGACATTTATTGCTTGTCCTCTTAATCTGAGACAAGCTGCTCATATAAAGAGTGCAATTAAAAGAAACTGCTCCTTCTCACACCTCTTTGATAACGGAGTTAATCTACTCAGGAGGGACTGAGATTGGTGACACTGGCTTTTCCATGCTGGGGTTCCCCTGCTATGTGTTTGTGTTTTTTTTGTTTTTTTTTTTTTTTCTTTATTTGGGTCCTGGAACGAATAGCCATTCAAAGGCACTTCACCTCTACCCATTCAGAGTGAGACAGTCCACTTCTGCCAAATGGAATATAAGCACCAGCCATGTTTCTCCCCGCCAATGCTTTTTAGCACTCTGATCTCACCACTTGTGGGCTGTCTGCCCACTCATCAAATTATAGGCTCCAAATATGGCAGGCTTCCCACGTACGTCACATAATGCCTGACACATTGAACAAAGCTCAAGAAGCAATCATTCCATTTACTTCACTTAGACAAATGTCACTGAAAATTGATTGGCCTTGCTAATGAGGAAAACTGGATCAATGGAATAATTATAATGGGGGAAAAACATTTGACAATAGCACAAACCGTGTTATTGGGAATTCATAAGGACGCTGTTTTTAATATATCTCAAATGTAGAACAGTGTGAAACTAGAACCAAACAGGCATTACTTGTGGTAGTGAGTTCACTGGTGGACTGTATTTAAACGTGTTTCACTGTCATCTCAACCATCTTGTAATCTTGGTAAAAGTGCAGTTTATTGTATTATTGAAGAGGTTAGACTGCATGCATCAGGCATAATACAGACAAACATATTAGAATTATTATTTAAGGTATTATTATTACAATTTAGACCAAACCTGAAATGAACTTTGAGTAAAATATATGTTCAATCAAAATAGTGTTAGCAGCAGATGAGTTAAATGGGTGAAGATTCAAAGTTAGGGACAGGGAAGATACTTTCTTTTTAGGAAAGTTGTATGTGTAAACAACTGAATCATGAGAAGCTGCATCTTTTAAATGTTGTACTTTGTGTTAACGCGTTACAAGTTTACGAGGACCTTGTTGTTCAGCTGGAACCTGCTCACTCTTTATGAATGTAAACATCGAACCCACCGGCTGGTTTATTCTACTGACAGTTATAATGAAACAAGCAAGACGGCCACTGCTCAGCACTGTTTAGAAAAAGAGACAAATGCAGCATCACTTTGTGCAATTCTATTATGAAGAGAAAGTCAGAGGATAAAAAAAGAATCTGCAGATGGTTGGAAGATGCAGACAATATGGACTGTCTGTTCTTTGGGAAAGATCAGTTTTATATCACAACTGACTACAGTCTTAGCCACAACATGTATAATACCACCCCATTAATATTAAAACAAGCTCACTACAGTTTGTTTTGACAGAAGCAATATGGGGAATCGGACTGTGCAAGTGCTCAAACTGCAAGACAGCCGACCAAAATTTCTGACATGCAATCTCACAGAAGGCCGATTCAGAAATTAGTCAGGAGCAGCCAATTTGTGCTTAAAATCGTGCTGAGTCTATACAGTTTCTACCCGGCTTAACGAAAAGTTCAAATCTCATCAAGTGCCATTCAAAACAACAACCATTTCTAAGGCACCAACCATAAGAAATTTACCCTTCAAATCCACCACAACTACCACTCAGCAGCAGTGGCAACTGAAATATAATAAAACATATTTGCATGTTGCCTATTACTTTCCTGAGTTAGCATCATGAATTTGTCCTGATTTTTCGATTTTGTTGGGTAATGACATTGGAAATTTTCATACTATGCACACCGCGACACTCTTTGCAGGTGTGGCAGGCTCAGGTGAGAAAATGGCTTTGTTTACCAGAGAGAGGCAGCTGGACGAGAGTGCGACTCAGACGCTTGTGCACAAACTGTAGCCACATATTCTCAAAGCCATATATTTTCATCAGTGGCTATCTGATCTGTTATGCAGGATGAGACTGGGCAGAGTGTGCCCACAGCTGCATTAGTATCACTGATCATATCACTGTGCCTCAGACCGTCCCACTATTAATATTCACACAATCTATCCAGAACAATGGGCCTTTCTTGGACTCCTTTTTTTTTTCCACTGGCCACTAATTGGATGTAATTACTCATCTACAAAACAAATGAGCGTGGTGAGGTTGCCTTGGAGACTAGATCAGGGGACCCAGCAGTGCGGATCGTTTGCAGGGCTTCATTTATACTGATAATTATCTCCCCTACCCCCATCCTCTTTCCCTTCTGCCCTCAGTGACCAAAGCTGGCTGAGAGGCGATGGAGAGGGGAGTGTCTTGCAATCATCTGTTACTGACATCATCGGGGTTGGCTCTCTTTAAGTGGATAAATGCTCTGCTCCCGTTCTCACTTTGCCAGGTGACTGCCTTTAAGGAGGAATCACAAACCTTGAAAGTACTGCTGCTCTTTTTCTCATGAGTTGGAAAATAAAACTAATCATGGTGATGATAAAAAGTAGCGTTATGCTCTTTGGTCTGCTGTGACTTTGGGACATTGAATAATATTTTCATGAGTTTGCCAGTGGTCTGCACCAAGTTCATGATTTCTATTCTTACTGACACAAAAGGCCCTACCGAGTGATCCAGTTGTTAACAAAACTGTTCCCTCAACAGTACAGTTAAAAACTACTTGTAGCCTCAAATTCAATGACAGGTCTGTAATACAATGCGAGCAGAACCCACACTGCCATTAATATGTATTTTTAATAAAAAACTGGTCTTTTTCATGAATTTGTTTAACTCATTGTTTTCGAGCAGCAATGGAAGTAAGTGACGCCTTAAAGTTGAGTCCTATAATTCCAACAGATTGATGATTTATAAACCTGTGGCTGCACAGGGACAGTGTTGGTGCACTCACTGATACATTAATAGGACACTGGCTGAACTGCAGGAAGAACCTACACTGAAGAGGGAAAGCTGTGTAAAGGACGACAGACTGGTTGGTCAGGGCTTCACCTTACAAAGGGATAATGACCCAAAACATTATAAGAGAACAACCTGACTGTGATGATGGAAGAGCAACACAGTCTCCAGACTTAAACCCCACGGAGCTGGGTTGGAATGAACTAGAAAGAAGGTGAAAGTAAAATAAGAGAACAACACTTTTGTGGAAACTTCTGCAGCTAACTTTCTAAACAATATTTCATTTCATTGCAGGAAGAGGACGTGTGCCCTGCTGCTGAGTAATTTCATTTAACAAAACATGATCCCCTACTTTTGAAAAATATGACTTTTATACATTAATTTCAGAAACATTAAGATATTGAATTATGTAAATTTAAATGCCACACTGGGAAAAAGTTCTGACCGATGGGGTATATTTGTCATTTTTTGGTTGTTGTTAAAGATTTGCTAAAATCCATTATGTACAAGGACCTTTGTTTTGAATTTGATAATCAACAACATCTTGACTTATAATCTATAAGGAGGCTTTAAATATATATGAATATAGTTGATTTTTTCCTACAGTAAACAAAAGGATTCCTTGAAAGTGGGGAATATAAGAAAATCTATTACCAGAAGTTTTTTTTTTTCATTCCTGCAAGTAGTGATTTTTCATGCAGTCACTCTTCTGTTCCCTCGTGGTGCCAGGAAGATTCCTTGGTGGCCATCAAACCACATCACTCTACAGAAGATGTCAATAAACCTGACATGCTGCTTCTCAAATTAGCTTTGAATTTTAGAGCTACCATAATTAGCTTTCCCATTTACACCAATGTCATTTAAAAATAGCGTGAAAGAAACTAACAGCTCTTTTGCTGTCTAGCCTTGCTTTCACTTTCCATTTGAAATAATCTTTTCTGAATGAATGGCTGAGTAATTAACAGCACTAGACACCCTTTTCAGAGAGCACAGACATTTCATAAATAATACATATTTAATGTCTTGTCATTTTGTGTTCAGAGAAGCTTGGCTAATGAATTTTAACAGATGATTTCTTCTTGCATTTACTCACCCATACTCAGGCTTGTGTGTGTTTTTTTTTTTTTTAACTTTTCATTTTATGCCTGCTTTTCCCTTTTCTTGTTGTTCTTTCCAGTAATGGACAAACTAAACAGAGCTGCTCATTTACATGTACCTTCAACCTTGGTTGGAAAATGGTTGTGAAAAGTTGCAGAGGAAGAGAAAAGTTGAACAGTGAATTGTGGGCAAAGCAATGTGTAACAGTGTAGTAAATCGGTTCACACTAATTTGCTGCAGGGAAGCCCACACAGGCCACTCTAAATGATTTTAATGCAGATTTTAACCTGTGTGGGATCTGGTCAAGTTGGGACTGAGAAAGGGCACTCATTTATCGACAGTCGGCACAGATTATCCTATTGTGAGTAGGCTCAGAGCTGACAGCTTTGGCCTTTTGGCTCAACACATTTTTTTCAAACATGTCTGGTCCGGCTTATGTAGAAATCTAAGACTCACTATGGCTGAAATCTGGGATTGATGCTGACTATCGGTCATTAACCTGAATAATAATTTGCTACAAAGCTTACTGCTATTTTTAGTTAGTAAAATTGCCAAAATCTCCTGCATCCTACAAATTTACATTCATGTATTAGAAAAGAACAAGTTGTTATCGTTTGTATTTGAGACGGTACATAGAAAAATATGGAATACATTTTTTAAATCTGTAGGTTATTACAACTAATTCAAAATAAAATATGATGAATAATAACTAAAAAATAAAAACATACTTGTTAAGGCGTATACCACACATTCTGTATTTCTTAACTGAATTTCCAGGACCGATGACAAAACACCTTATTCCCATTAAGCCCTCAGTAAGTTTTCTTTGGAGAGTGTGTTATGTATTCAGCCCCTGGAGGGCAGAGTGGTGATGTCCCTGAAGGCCTGTGGCTGTAACCTCAGAGCATCTGCTCCCCACAGCTGTGAGAGCTGCCGCTTCGAGGTGGAGGCACAAAGGGACACTTTGCCCTCCCCGATGTGTCACATCTTTCCCTGGGCCTTAGACAAAAACCCAGGCAGGATGGGCTTGGCATGCCTGCTCGTGTTATTTTGCAGCAAATACATGTAGAGCACTTCTGGCCTCAGAGCTGAGCACGGCAGATTAGCATCTGGGACAAATAGACCTGAGCTCAGTAAGAGCCAGATAGATAAGTCCAGTGCACGCAGCCATCCCTGATGTCCTCTCAGGCAGTGCTGAAGATCACAGAGCTTGGATATTGATACAGAGTTTAATTTGGAAATGCCTGTCTCATGATTTAGAATTTTTTCATTGGTGAAGAAAAAGAACAAGACGTGAGATGAGAGAACAAAACAAAGCAGAACAACTAACTTGGGGGGAGTGGGGTTTTAAAACGTGGGTCCAAATAAATCTGGACACTGGACTATTGCAATGCATTGCTGTAGTCCAATATCTAAACACTGGCCAGCACAAACTCTACTTCAGTTTTAAACACCTGATTCAATGCAAGCATACTGTACATAGCAAATACCCAAACCTCTAAAAGCAGCAGAGTAGGGATTTGTGTTCTCCACAGGTAAAGCTGAGATCTGAGACTGACATTTGAGCTTCTCAGAAAGCTCAGAGGACTCAAGAAAACACTCAGCCAGGGTAAGCTGGGGCCTGTGAAGTTCCCTGGACTGTCAGAACCATCTGCGTCACCTGCTATTTCCTCTGTTTTCACCTGACAATGCTAGAGCACAGGAGATTTAAGATAATTCTACTTTACATTGAGGAAAACTGAATGAGCATAATAAAAAAAAAAAAGAAGTAGAAGTAGAGAATTTACCTTCTCGTTCAATTTCATTAGCTGGGCATCCATTATAGCTCTATAGAAAGATTTTTGAAAGGGCTTATAAATAGACAAGTCGTTGTTACAAATGTCTAATATTAGCATTCAGTTCACCTCAGAGACTACCTCTGAGCCTCAGCTACAGTGACAACTGCAGCCTTGTTGACCTGTGTTTATCCATCATTTACACAGCAGAGGTTAAGCACAGTTATTCTTATATAGTAAACAGGCACCAAAATGCAGTCCAGGTGCTGCTCCATGCATAAGTCATCTTCAAATGAACAATATCCTTCCTGCTGGCTCGACTATGCAGATGTTCAGCCCCTCCAACAGATATTATGCAACTGCCCTTTGCATCCACCGGTGACACTCTGGTTCAAATCAGGTCCAAAACTGTGATTCAAACCTACAAAGCCAGGTATGAGTTGACATCATTTTACCTCCGGGCAAAGGTGAACTCTGTCCAGTACTCAGATGTCTCTGATTTGCTTCTTGCCTGGAGCCACAGTCTCTCAAATGTCTTCCCAAACATGTATCAAGATTAGCCCCTTTTCTTGCACTGGCACGGTGCAACAAGCTCCCTGGTTGATCATCGTCAAATACAGACTGAGGACCTATCCTCTACAATACATCCAACATGACCTTTGTTTCAGCTTTTCATAAATAAAACATGTTGCCTAGGTTGTCTGAGCAGTAACCACGATCACAGTGTTTTGATTTTACTCTGGTAATTGCTGCTTTCCCCTTCATTCAAACAGGATACTTATACTGACGATCCAGCTCGTAACGACTGTTCTACTAAAGGCGTTGTTGCCAAGTTTTGAAATGTGAAAAATGTACACATATTAGAACTTTTTAAAGAGAGTGTAGTAACTTTTCTGATTATGATACACAACTGCTGCTGCTTTTGTGGAAGGCTATAGTTTGCCACAAGTGTCAGGCCACAGTGAAAAGTCTAAAATACACCTTGTCATCAGCAGCAGTCTGTCATAGAGAGGGAAGTCAGCATGCTGTCATTTTGTCTGTTGAGCAATGGGAGTAGGGTGAAAGTGCCCTTTGTCAGGGAAAAGGTCTCCCACATTCTCACGACCGACAACTGTGCATTGCTGACAATCTGCAAACCAGCGCCTTAGCTAGCAACATCAGCAACGTCTACACAAAAGACTTACTTTGAAAAAACCTCAACTCGAACTACAAATGGGGTTGAAGTGCCAAAAGCAAATTACAATCAGAATATTTCTAATTATTTTTTGTTTCTATGTTTCTACAATAAATGTTTGTTGCTTCTTCGGTGGCAGCCAACCACCTCTGTTTCCCTCCTACTGGGTCGAGGTATTCGAAGTATCCAGTATGTGGTGCTCTATGGGAACTGCAGGTGGAGTCAAAGCACAAAGAATCCATGCTTAGATCACACAGAAGGCTTTTTTTCCCTTTTTATTCCAACCAAAAATCCTCATCTGCACTAAAATTAGAGAATTTAGTACCAAAAAACGAAACCACTAGAATCACTTTCCCCGAGTTGATTTTGGGCTGAGTGTGTTGCAAATTAAATGGGATGGGACAGAGAAGCAGCAACATCCCCAGATGATACACAGAGAGGAAGGTCAAGACTAAACAATCTGTGTCCTCTGTTCTGTCTGTGTCTGCCCAGAAAGAAGAGACCCTGCAGCATCTTATTAGAGCCCATCTCAAACACTAAATAAAGCATCAAGAATGCACTTGTCAATCATTTTTAGCACTATCCAAATGTCACAAACCAAATCACCCGAAGGGCTGCACTTGTTATATCATCAGGAGGTCTTGATTGAGCTTTTCTCTGGAGAATAGAAGAGTTAATAAATGGTAACAATAAAGCAGGATGTTGTTGATTGAGGTAACAAGCTGCAGATATTTCACGACTTCAGTCTAACCTCATTTACAATCCAGGCTTTGTTTCTGTTATTGTGATAATGTTGTTGCTTTGCAGACAGATTTGCCACATACTGAGGATGCATAGCTATTTTCTCTGAGTGATATTTCCCTTAAAGCTGCTTCATGGCTGTTTAAGCACTCAAGAACAGGCCCATGATGTCACTGTTTACCACTCTAACCCTCCATCTCCCACCCCCTCCCTTCACCCCATGTTCATAATCATTCACTTGTCTCCATTCCGTCTGCAGCTGTCAGAATTAAACTGTACATAATAGTCACCATCATGTCTCCTGCTCCCTGGCTGCTGTTAACCACAAATCAACATTCCTGCTTCTTAGAGATGTTCATTGCAATTGTTCGGGAAATTGTTTGTTTGGAAAATGCTAAATCAAA
This sequence comes from Echeneis naucrates, assembly GCF_900963305.1. Taxonomy (NCBI): domain Eukaryota; kingdom Metazoa; phylum Chordata; class Actinopteri; order Carangiformes; family Echeneidae; genus Echeneis; species Echeneis naucrates. Next base: position 14,139,190 of record NC_042524.1, read on the forward strand.
CAGCCCGACGTGAAAGAAAGAGCGTCTGACTGGCTTCCAGTGTTCCCTCTGTCAATCTGAATTAAGTTCAAATGAGGACAGGTGGGTTCGTTTGTGTGTATTTGTGTGCATATGCAGGTGGTCTGCATACAAGCTACAGCTACTGTAGCTGTCTACGTGTTCATGTGCGGGTGCATCATCAGGTATGGCAACACGTGGCATTATATAGCATTTCTTTGCACTTTACATCTGTCAGTGATTGCATGGCCCAAACAACATCTGAATTGCAATTAATACAGATTTTCTCCAACGAGCACCTAATAGTATGTCTGATTAGGAAAGACACACTTCCCTAAAGCCCTGAGGCTGTGTTTTCAGTCAGGGGAACTGTTATTGACACTTATTGAATGATCTACAGTTGTAAGTGGGGAAAAAGCAGGATGTCTAAATGAAGCCCACAAGAAAATCAATGAGAGAAAAACAGAAAGCTTCATCCTGTTTTAGGTGAAAGTCTCTTGACAGATATTTTCCAGCATGTTAATAAAGTGCAGAATACACTTTATTGGAATGAGTGTTTTAAGCACTGAGACCTATTTTTCCATCTGAATTTGCATTTACATTGCATCTGCAACAGATTATGCTTAAATGTTTAATGTTAATAATTTCAGGATGTTTTGGCTCTAAAATGATCTAATCATACCTCCTAGATAGAAAGCAGTAAGGAAAGAATGGTGGAAAAGAGGAAGAATTGACTGACTTTCGAGTAAAACGCTCAACTGCTGCTCCTCCTTACCACTTCTACCTTTCTGCTCAATGCATTGTATGACCAGGGATGGAGATCAAAACATACCATAAAAAAGTAAAAATATAAAGAAGTGGCAAACTGCTTCTTATTTTCCACAGATTATATGTTCACATTTTTTGAACATAATTAGTATTCCAAAATGGATAATGCAAGATTAAGGGAAAAAAATTCTTGCTGAATGTGTAAATATATCTTTTTAATGTTTAGACCCTCAAAAGCTTCAACTATCGATGTTTTGTACAAAGATTCTTATTTGATTCAAGTTTTATTGCAGGAAGATTGATGAGAGAATTTGTTTTTCTGTCTGAAATTTTTTTAATCTCCCTCCGATTGCATGAGCCGTTTTCTTACGGGAAAGAGTGGCTGAGAAACATCATGTTTTGTTTTTTTACTTAAAGGGGCTGAGATCGGTTGATGAATGGGCCATATGGTTGGAGCCTTAAGTGTAGATTAATGCTCTCAGCAACTTAACTTAACAGTGTTTAAGAATCATTTATTTATTATACTTGGATAAGGTCTCTCCTGTGTACGATGCCCTCGGTTTAAACCAAAAATGTCGCTGTGTGTGCGTGGGGGCTCAGGGGGCTATGTCTATGGGGGTAAAGCAGAGCAGGAGAAGTTGGAGAGAGCAGCAGCCACACAGAACATGGACAGAGCGTTTACCTGGCCCTGTGCTCTGTGGGTACGCCAAGTAGCCGCCTCTTCCACGGGCCCCCCTACCTGAGCCACGCGCTGCTGCTACTGCCGCTGCTGCCACCGGTCCGTATGCTGTTGCTGGGAAGCCTGCAGGCACAAACACACACACATACACACACATACATCACTTCCTGCTCATGGATGAGTACGTCCCAGAGCTACAGGAGAATGTTGATACCTGAACTGAGCTACGGGATAAAACTATAGCTGTCAGAGACAGGGGCTCATGTCAGAGCAACATCTATCAGCAGACTCTTACAGAACCCACTGTGATATTCAAAACCCTGCAGATCCACTCATCCACACAGAAACAGAAAGGAAGCCATGAGCACCTTGCTGAACAGCATAGAGTAAAAGATATTTTAAACGTAAAAAGCGACTTTGAGGTAATGTGTCTCAAGTAACAGCTTGGCTAAATAAAGGTTAAATCAAATACAAATAAATAAAATAAGTACGTTCCATAGGTAATTCAGCAAGCATTCAAGATTCATTCATTTTATTCCTGTAAATTACACATTACACAAACTACACATATTATAAAGGCTCACCCATTCAGGCATGAGAGGCTCTTTGACCCCTCGTCTGATGAATCATGCAAACAAATACATCCACAGCACAGAATAAAATTTAAAACCCTCTGCGGGTTACACACAACTGAAACACCTAACAATGATCCTGCTTCCCATTTCATTGACCACTATTGTTTTCAAACAAGTATTTTTTGCACGAGGAGACAGCAATGATTGCCATGATGTAAAAATACAAAAATAAAAGCAGAAATATATCATTTCAAAATTGAAAACACAATAATAAGAATTAAGTTCATGCAATAATATTCTGTCTCCTATATTACAAATTAATACGCATTCCTGTTTTCATAGTAGCTTTCTGTCATGTTGAGAAGGAGCATATTTGCATTTGTAAACTGACTTTGGGTGTGTTTGCAATTCACCAAGTCCCTGATTATATTAGTGGAAGAATTTGGCTCTGGGGGGTGTTTATGTCACATGCTTTGGATGAAAGATTATAGCCACTTCTGAGCAGCATAGACATGGGCATAATAGCGCTACCTCGGGGGACTATCCCTGCATTTGTTCAGGAGTGCTCCCAATTACAGCGAGCTTCTATGGAATCAGAATCAGCCACTGTAATGCAAGAGGCAAAGCATTCCACAGTTTTTTTCCCGGTTATTCGGCTGGAAGATATGGGGAGGGGGGATTTTCTACAATCAGATGGAGACATCTGTTGGATGATTTGTCACTCAGAAGAGGTTTTAATCTGTTAGTTTATATGAAGACCGAACAAGTCTCTTGTGTGTGTTTCTTCTTATGTAAACATTTTCAGTTATCCAGTGCCGAGCTTTCTCTTAAGCTTCAGGCTTTAAAAGTATATCTATATACACATTTATAACTCTGTTCAAATTGTCAGTTGATGATCCACTAATAAAATAAAGACCTTAATACCAGGCAAATATAAATCCACTTCTTTAGGGTCTGATTATTCCAACCAATATCAGCCTAATAATCAGTCTGTAATTAAGCCAATGCAGTATCTGTGAATTGTAATTACATTGTTGGCCTTAATGAACACAGTAGTTAGAGGTGGCTGACAGAGGCTAGTCTGTGCCCAGGGCCTGGGCTCTTCTCTCAGCGCAGGAATGGCATGTCATTAGTGGTGGTGATGAGATTCTTCACTCTGGGCTCAACACCGTCTTTGCCTAATCAGCCTCCTAAAATTATCTCCACAGGAAACGCTTTCCTCACTAGCAAAAAATGATCTCAAAATGCCCTCGATTTGGAGTTTTTCTTGATTTCTTTCTTTTTTTTTTTGGTCGAATGTGAGTAAATGTGTGTTTCTTTTATCTTTTCACCATATCCTGGAGACTGTGGTTTAGACATTACAAAATGGCACAGGACACCTTAGCGGATTATTTTTTGAATGCTGTGGAGGTGAGAGGCACACCAGCAGGTGACTTATTTTCCGAGCCAGCCCTGTACTGCTATTCCATGAAGAAGGGCTCACACAAAAGACTGATTGGTGGGTGGGGGAGAGGAGGGGTTTGGGTGGCTTTGTGTGTGTGTGTGTGTGTCTGTGTGTGTGTTGGGGTGGGGTTGGTGAGGGGGTCAGATGAGCTGCAGCCAAAGAGAAAAACACATAGCTTTTCATCAGTCGCCTGAGAAGGAGATAATTCACAACTCAGTCGACACAATATGACCATGAATGTGTGTGTTGGGTGTGAGGTGCCATCACGCTGTGACGGGCAGGCAAGTGAAGAAGAGAACGAAATACCACTTTTCCCCCCCAACTATCTAACAGCTCAAGAGAGAATAAAGGGCTAAGGCAGCATGGTGATGGGGGAAAAGAATGCAAACAAAAAGCCACCTAAAATCAGCCACATTCATGTTACTGCAGCCAGGATCTGACTCCAGTAGCTCAATAATATTCCCCGCCTCTTTTCACAAAAACACAAATCAACTCGGATACTATGCTAATGATGGACATGTACCCCGGCATTTCCACTCAGAGTGTCCCCATGGTTGCTGGGTGGAACAGGGTTCCATGCAGCACCTCTGTTTCCCCCTCTCTCTAAGTGCTGAATCTATCTTCCCCTAGCTGCCATTGTCATGACACCCCCAATAGACCCACTGGCTTGGAAGTTAGTTGCGGGCAAAGTTGTGGTGAGAGATTAACTTTGCAGGATTAGGTGGGTTAATTAATAGATGGCTGCTGCTCATTGTTTTGTGCTCACGCTGTAAGAAGCCACCCAAGAGAAGCGCTGCAGCATTAAATCAATTTCATGGCCCTTTTATTACTGAGGAGATAAAGCCAATATTTAGCTTTCAATTCTTCACAATTATTGGGCCCCTGCTTTGCCACTTGAGTGGCTGCGCTTGGCTGGGGACAAGGACACATCTGTTTATGAGCTGTGGAGGCCTGGGGGGCCTTGGTGTTCGGACTCCAGGGAACTGTCCTCAGTTTTTTCTCCTCAAGCCCATGGCACTAAAATTCTGCCTTCTTTAACAGACGGAAATTGAGTAAAATTAAAACTGGAGAGTGATGTGGCCAGTTACAAATTTTACATGCCTTTCATCTTTTCACCGAGCAAAAAATATATCACACTTCATTAAACCAGTAAAATTTCCTGAAAAACATTTTGAATCAAAACAAGATCAGTTGCAAATTTCTACAAAATAACTGTCTGTGAAGTGACTCTCTACACTTCCTCCTACCTCCTACCTAGTTGACTCTATGTCCATATGCCGTCGACATTAGTTTTTCCACCTCCACTCTTGACATTATTATTGACCACCATTCAAAAATCCATGCCCAACATATGCACCTATAACCTCTCCTTAATAAAATGCTATTACAGCAATGAGAGTGCAGAAGACTCTATTTTTACAACAGTGCAAAACAATCTGGCGCACACCAGTTCTTTTCTTAGCTGCACCTGTACTTTGTGAGTCTCTGTGAACTTGATTGTACTGAAGTGGGAGTTGAGACGCAGCATGGGCAGCGACACTACTGATCAAACAGCACAGTGCCATTTTTGTGTCAAGGTTTGACAGAATTTTTGTGTGCGAATGACAAATCTTTCAGAGGACACTGCTCACGATCATTTTGTTTTTAAATTGGTGAAAAGACGGCACTGTGATTCCTGAAACGAATACTAGCCACAATCATTAGCGCTAATGTTACCATGCTCTTACTCTGCTTGACTAATGCAAGTGTGTGTACTTCATCAACTTTAGACGCATATTCAAACACACACAAGGGACATGGTGACAAACTGGCTACAAACTCACCTATTTGAACAACATCCTCTGTTATTTTTGTTGTTTTATTTTTAAAGCTCTTAACAAATTGATAAAATTTTTCTCATCATACGCATAAATACATTTCTGATACATTTCTGCAGATTTCTTTGGCATAGAGCCATTCTACGCCACTGACTCACTTTCTGATCCTATTACCCAGAAAACCTCACAATGAAAAGTTTTTGCATTATGCATCAATAAGGTCCTATTTATGTCCTAGCAGTCTGACAACAGCTTGACTGATGTTAATGTAATCTGTACTGTTCTTTGGCCCAAAACTGCCAGCAGCAGCTCCCCCGTCACTGACAAAAGAGCTCCATCAGTCACAGAGAACTCCACTTATTTCTGCTATAAGAAGACTGGCAACTATCTAATGCACAGGAGGAGCTCAGGGACAGCTGATACTTATATGGAGGCTGCATGGATCAAATATGCCCACATTTTAATGTCACCATGAAATTGAAAACTAATAGAGCCTAATAGAGACATTAATATTTAATTTTCAGGGGCCAAATGACGTAAAGAAAGCAATGATATACCATGCATATAATGTTTGGAAGGTGGTTAAATAATGTAAATATTGTGCATCATTAACAGTTTTGGAATTAAAGACTTTGTCCAACATTACATCAAGCTATGGAAAATATGACAGCAAATAACATTCACAGACATGCTTGATGCATCAGGTACTGAGTTTGGAGTGTGCTTAACCAGGTTTGGGCTTCTGGCTGACTGAGAAATTGGAAAAAAAAAAAAAAACCCTCTTCCCCGCTGCTACAGTTGATTTTGGGGGCAAACAGAAAGAGTGAGACGGATGAACAATAAAGGGCAGGGATGAGTGAGACAGATGAACAGAAAACGACATTAGCCATATGAGTAGAAGAGTAAGACAAAGAGAAGAAAGGGAGAAGTCAATGAGAGATGGAGAAAAAAATAAGGTCAGGACACGGGTGTCCAATTCATTCTCATGGAGTTTGGTAAGGTGTTTGGGACAAGAAAAATATGTCAAGAAACAAGTGTATATAAAACTCAGGTAAAACATAATAGCCGCACCTGCAATGAAGTGCTATTTTTCCACACCACTAAATCACTGTAAGTGTCATGAGGTGATTTTTCATTGAAGAAGTGGAAGAAAAATATGTCTTTTTGTAGCATTAGCAGCACAGAGATCTTAAACCTTTTGAAATAGTCCTCTAAACCTGCTACATTAACAGAGAATTTCACTACTTAGTAAAAGTAAAAAGTAACGTTAGATATTGGTTATATATAACAAAACAAAACAAGTCCAAGTATTTATTTTTGAAGAATGGTCCATCTGAGAGCACTGAATTATTGATAAGTTCTATTTTAATTTCATACAGTCAGCCTGGAGGAATTGCATTAGTTTAAATTGCACTGATGCATCATTTTTTAGGTAATTGTATCATTTTTGCATGTAATTAGTGATTTTCAACGTGTCGTGTTGTCACAGAGGAAATAAGTACAAACGATCATACTTCAAAATCAGCAGAAGATTAATGTTGTTGACTGTTGTTAAAATGTATGTACATGAATAAAACCACCAGTAACTCAGTGTATTTGATTGCTGTGTACAGGTTACTGATTACTAATTTCAGTAATGAGTGGATGGGGGGGGAGTATGTTTTACAAACTAGAATAGCAAAGATATTAACACTTTTGATCTTTTTAACCATGAGGCTGTTGAGATTTAATATCCACATATGTTCTTACTAGCTGGAAACTAACTTTTTAAATTATGTTTAAAAACATATAGGAACCAACAAAAAGATCTGAGTACATTTAAAGTGAAAAAATGTGATAAAAATATTACAAATAACAGGAGGTGCATGGTTTTTCAGGTCACTGCCATTGACAAGCCAGCTGAAATAAGTCAATTGCAAAGTCATGGCCGAGGCTGCCTCCTTCACACAAGAGGCGGGAGGGAGTCTATCAAAGTTGGAAACTGACTTCACTTCCCATTTTTCCTCTTCAATAAGGTATATTTACTATATCGATATATATATCGATATAGTATACACACACACACACACACACACACACATATATATATATATATATATCAAAGTTACAAGAGAGACAGCCACCGAGCAAGACATCTTTTCATCTCCAGACTGACAAGTGTCCCATTGTCGTCATCCTTCATCATTACTTTGTTGTTGTTGAAAGCATCTCTGGGTTGTTGTTATCAAAGGCATAAATCACAGAGCTGGAGAGAGCCAGGTGGCTTTCATATGAACTGCTGCACACATGCTCATGTCTCACCTCTCCTCTGATCAGCACAGACCTACAGTACACAGAGACTTCCCCTCACATGAAATACAGAGACTGGTATCTGGGTATGAGCCAGAGAGAGAGAGAGAGAGAGAGAGAAGGACTATTTACATGCACACCAATAATTCAATTATAACCAGACTAATGCAATACGCATATTATTGCAACTCTCATGTAAACACCTTAACCGGGTTATCTTACTCACATTAAGGTCCTAATCAGAGTAAGCATAACTTGATTAACAGAGCCGGGTTGCTTGTCAATCATTCAAATTAATCTTGCCAAGTGTATGTCTGGTTTCTTTCGGGGCTTGGATTCTGTGCACGCATTGCAAAGGTCACACAGAGAACAGGACGCCAGAATGTATGTTTGTAACTCAGGCAAGACGAGAGACAAGCTAAACTAAAATCAAACAGGTAAATGGCATACAATCTTGGAAAGGCACAAGAAGTTTTTCATTTATCCATCCCAATATTTTACTCCCTTGTTCAATATGCCTCTAAATCAATTTAAAAGTTAAACGCTTTTATTTCACACTCTGTGGTGCAGCAAAGTCACACTGCTTCTCTTTAACATAACTACCAGATTAAAGGGGCTGTCCAGTTTGTGAATAACTTCCATGGTTTTGCAGAGAGAGAAGTGTCAAAGATACCCTGGCAGATGTCACCAAGGTCATTTTAGCTTTGACTAAAAGAAAATCGTTCTGCCAGCAGTGTGGAGTTGAAAAGACAATAAAAAATAAAATCTTTTGCATTACACTGCAAGAATTGCTGGGTCGAAGCTGAAGCTGGACTCACAGAGGAAACTAAAAGTTAGATTATCTCAGCCTTTACTTCATTGACTTCAAACACTTTTTACATCTGCTCTGAGAGCCCCTAAGTTCCTAGAAGATCAGTGGGATTCTTTTAATATAGGTGATCAGAAGAAGAATTTATATGAACGGAATATATGCAGGAAAGTCTGAGAGTATATTGTATTCTTTAGGAGCACACATTCACTGACATGGGTCTACATGTTGAGTGACAAGAAAAAAACCTATTAGACTTCTAAGTGGCTTTGCGACTAAACTAACTATTTCTATGAAAACATTAAAATAACCCTCAACAACAGCTGACCTAACATGTTTTTACAGCAGTGCTTCACACCCCTCACCAGACACTATTCATCCAAATGAGAGGAAAAGTCGGGAATGAATAAGAATTTGTCTTGTGATGACTTAACTGTGGGTGTATGTCTTTGGTAGTTCTTGAAGTTAGAGTAGAAGGACAACACAAAGGCCAACAAACTCTGTTCAGTATAGTAATAGTTCATTTCTTACTAATATGATTTCTCAGGTATGTCTGCTGTATATGTGTGGGTCTCATCTGTGTTTGTTTCTGTGTGTGTGCCTTTACTGAAGGCGTAGACCCTTTTTTGCTAAAGTTCTCTGTATATAATGAAACCATTTGGCGTGCTCATCCTTTGCCAACAGGCTTTTGTGGTTTCTGATTGGGAAGTGAAAAAGTCAATTACAGAGGTAGAGTCAGTGCAGAGCTCAGAAAAGCTTGGCTTTATGGCAGTAATTGCACCTGTATGTTATACTGTACCTTGGAAACACATGATGAAGAGGGAGAGAGTGTTACAGTGTGATCCTGAGGCTGAAACCACCGCTTTAACACAACAAGTGCTCTGTCCTTATATAAGAAAAAAATCATCAACAAAAACATATTTGACACATCTTATCGAATGATCTGATCTGCTGTAACCATTACACCTTGAAGAGGGTTGGATATCTATATATAAATCACAGTACGTACACGCCCATCTGCCTGCTTAGGAGAGCAGCATCTTCAAAAGCGACCAAACCACAAATGGCAAACATATGTGATCTGACTCTTGTGAAGAAACCGGCAAGAAGGTCAGAGGTGAGGTAAGATGGAGCAACAGACCGGGGCTTGTTGGAACAAGCAGGATTTGAGTGATTTGCTCAAGGATACTTCAACAGGGCGTATTTTGCGGCAAGGGGGCTTGACCCAGAGCACTTCATCTGAAGTGCAGTCGCCATACTCATTGCTTAATCTGTGAAATCTGGCTATAATGAATTTCAGATTGTCTGACCAGTTTTTATTTTATTTTAACACATGACTTCAATCCCAAGTAAGTCAAATCAGAAATTAGAATTCAGAAAAATCCTTCACAGTTTTTATTACAAATTCACAATAACTTCAACTTTAAAATAACTCCAGCCTCCAAAAACCTGAACCTTGCACACGCATCACAGGGATTTTCGCTGTGTGTAAGTGACTGTGATGTTGTGATGTGGTGTGTTGAGCTCAGGAAAAGCTCAGTGTCTTTTCACTTCAGTTCTCGGTGACAGGTGCTCCGTTTCTTTGTAGCTCAACTCTATGGCAGCATAGCATCAAAGAGGACAAACTAGGCTCTTTATTGAAGTGTAGCCACACTTTTAACCTCTTCTTTGTACTCCTTCCCATGCACTTCAGCAAAAAGGAAACTACTCCCATGCCACAGGACTGATCACATTCAGCTGCCACACAAGCCTCAATGTACCTCTCAGTCACTCACACACATACAGTAGTTTAAGATAGTGGAATGGAAACAATAAAGTGTGGGAATAAAATGCATTTCAAAAATAGAAGGTAAATCTGGTAGAGCAGATAAGGAGAAAAAATAAAACTAGTTTGGCTGTAGAAACATTTACACTGGTTTGTGTTTTGGGGGTCTTGGTTCATAACAGTAACACTAAGGCAGTTCATGATAGTGACTTAAATACAGACACAGACAGGGAGGACACAGATGTCTGACCTTGCAGTGGTGCTTATGTAATGGTCTGCTTCAGTGCATTTAACTGCAGTGCTCCTTTCCAACCTGGGATCAGCAAAGGCAACATGTCTCTGCAGTCCTATCTCGTCTGACATCAGATGTGACACTTGGAGAGTATGAAAAGGTCCTGTGAGCACTGAATGAATCAGTTGTTATGGCCCTGTCTGTTTGGTCCCCATGGAGCCAATCATACTAATTAAAGTTGACTACTTAAGCCTCCTCTCATTAGTGTCCAAGTAAATAGCCTTAATTTTTTATGCATTTTAATGCCCATTTCCCAGTTCTGATAGGGGAAGTACTGGGGGTAGATGAACGACAAATGGGGCTGGTTTCAGGTTTTCTTAAGTAAAAGTGAATGCATTAAGCATTATTCATCATTGAAGTTGTTCATCAGTGTTTCCAGCACTGAGCCAAACTAGATTTTGCAGATCATTAATTTAAAGTGAAAAAAAAAAAGAAAGAAATAAATCTATTTATTTTAGCATTGATATTTATTAAAACGCAAAGAAGCAGCTTTGTAAACACTGCTCCATGAGTATGATTTTATAGCCAAGCTCTGACAGCCAGCTCCATGAACTGCAGTTACACAATCTAGCACTGCTCTAGATACCAGGGGCAAGTAGGGTAAAATGTGGCATGACCCAAAAATAGCACTGCAACACTGGCTTCCTCTTGATAACAGGAGCTGTAAACAATGTTTCCACATAGAGTGGAGCTATCCGGACAGTTGTGCGCTGTGATTATGAATATGCATCCACATTTATACCCGTTACCATGTGTTCCAACACCCGGGAAAGAGGGGATGAGAGCAACTAGAGAGCTATTAGCACAGTCAGCAGGAGGGAGGGATGGAGGGATAGAGAGAAAGGAGGGGGGAGCTGGGTAAAGATGGTGCAAGTACCCGACTCTGTGAGCCTGGAGCTCTCGAACAGTGGGTGGCATCAAAACAACAGGCAGTAGACACAAGAGCATGGTCTTGCAGACACACATATTAAACTCCTTTGCCTGATTCCATGTCTGTGCTCCTTTTCTGTCCTCCTGCTGGTGTCTAGCAGTGTCCAAAGGTGGCACGGAGGCTCAAGTTTCATTTCTCAACCCGCAGCCCAACAGTCACAACACAATGAGCTTTAGCTGTGCCTCTTTGCCTTTTACAGCAGCTCATCTCCCCCACCACAGGAACCCAGACAGGAGCTCTCTGTGGAAGACTGTTTCCCCGCTTCAGGCAGGACACTAAAGGTGAACTGAGTATAAATGTTAACTCATTTAAATCACCACCAAACCTTCCCAGTCTACCACTTAGATGAAAAGTTACATTTTTTTCTGTAAAGTTATCAAAAATGTCGTGTTTAAATATACACACACATAAGCTTATTAAATATCTTCTTATTTACATTTCCAGAGGATGAATCTGAAAATTGGATAACGGTTACAAAAAATCTTTTTTCTGACTCCAAAAATCAGAAAATGCTGTCAACAGCCGCAAAGAAATAAAATTTTGCCATGTTTTTAGGCATAAAATGGTCCATAAATAAGGCTATGAATGATATATGTGCAACCCCCTCAGTAAAATCCTTCAGAATACAAAATAGGGAAAAACCTGGAAAGTTTAGTGCATGTAAGTGTTACTGAAGTGGAGATTTAGAGAGTGAGGAAAAATACATTTTTTGAGAAAATAGCCTTTAAGGGTATGAATTGTAAAAATCCATACATTTTTATTGGAAACCACAGCAAATGTCTGTAAAGTGGAAATGACAATGTTTGGATCTGATAATCTCGTGCAGAAGAGAGAGGGCATTAGATGAGGTGACATGGAGCTGACAATGATTGCAGCACTGCATGTTGTGTTAGAATGCTAACATTTGGTGAATTTATTTGAAATCAAAATAGGACAAAATAAACACCAAAATGTGTATTCTGTCCACTTTGTCAGAAAGATGACATACTATGGAAGCAAAACAGCCCAACTAACCAGTGCACGTTTTTGCCAGCCGCGGCTCACCTTGGGCGCGTCTGCTGTCCTGGGGTGAGTTAAGATCCGGGCAAATGAGGTGAGCCCTCTCTTCCACTTCCAGGAAAGAGCCAACCTTTCAGTGCGGTCTGTTTCAGAGCGAAGTAGCTGGGTTTGCATGCAAAGACAAATCTGAGGGATACACGCTGATGGGCACGTGACCAGTAAACGGTGCCTCTACACAGATGAGCAAAACCACAGCACAAAACAGTAATACAGAAAACCACTGATCCTGTAAGGTGTCGAGGGCCATGGAGCTGAGTGCTGCTACGCCTGCTGAATCTATCCAGTGCTTCTAAAAAAGCAAACACAGTGGAGAGGCAGCTCATATTGTCCACCATCGACAACAAGGCACATATGCATGGATTATATTTGAGGGCACTTAGCAGGGAACAAAACTGTTCTGGGAACAGTCCTGCTCTATGACTGCACATGGGGAAGCAGACAGGGCGCGACATACTGTGCTGTCCACTGACGTCAGAGCAGCACAGCAGTGCAGCACTGGGAACGTAGTCATGGCCTGCGGAGGTCAGATAGATGTGTGATAGTGTGTGTTTGTGTCTGTTTGTGCGTTTGCATGTTTGCAGTCAGCACTGCTGTGGAGACAGTGAGTCAGAGAGGCAGACAGGAAAACAGAGAGAAGGCCGTGGTTAGTCCCTCCACCTCTTTTCCCTCCATAGGCAGCCTTGAAGAGTCTTTGATTTTGTCAGTTTTATGTCTCAGTGTGTGTGCGAGTGGCCGAATGTGTGAGAGAAAGATGTGCTGTGCATGGTCATTCAAGCGGATGAGATCACAACTCTCCTCGTCAAGCCCTATTTTAAGACCCGCGACTCATGGAGTGCCCTGGCCTCCACAGACTCATTGGGCAAATGATCAGCCTTGGCAATTAAAGCCAATCTGTGAGTCAGTGTGGCATCAGGAGGGCCATCTGCTTCCAGCCCTGTAGCACTCACTCTGGCCTGTGGGACCACTTGCTGGGGTCACAGCTCGCCCAGCTTATAGAGAGACGGTCACAGGTTCTACGGGACACTGTGTTGTGTAACTCCAGCTGAATAGAAACCTGTACTATCAATAGAACTGATGTGTGAACCACTGTCACGTCTCACAAGTGCAGTAAAAACAGGAACAGTGGGATCTGTCTCATGCAGCACATTGTTGTATTCACCCAAGACACAGGTAAGCTCCACATCAGCCTCAGGCCAGTGATTTTTTTCCACCTGCTCCAGTGCTGTAGCCAAGAAGTGTACTGACATGGGAAATATTAAATATTTGAATACTTGCTAATGACTGCACATGGTGTCCCAAAGTATCAGCATCCACCCAAGAGGTAATGAACTATGACCTCAGAGGAAGGTTTCATTGGACGGAAAGTTTGAAAAGACATCTTCTGTACTTTTAATTTGTACTATGTTCGACGTTAGTAAAATAGTGTTTTCTCTGGATCTACACGTTTTACAGCAGTCGAACAGAGCAGAATTATAACAGTTTGACTCTGTTGACTTGATTTTAAGACACATTTCATTTGTATGTGATTCTTTCATGCCTGAGGGCTTTCACTAGGAGAGGCAGCTACTGGAGGAGCATGAACAGTTAAAATAGTCATGCTCGTTCTTTTTTGTGATCCCTTTTGCTCTTCATCAGAGGTGTATGATCTTCCTGCTTGTCAGAACTCTTGTTTGTAATTTTTTTGGCTTGTCTGAAAACCAATTAAGTGCTTGACTCAAGTACTCTGGATGCTTTTCTGTCAAAATATACTCTTGCTAACATTGCAAAAAATAAGTTATATTATGGAGCAATTTGGTTTTGAATGCAGAGTGAAACAGTGCCCACTAGAACGCCATGTCAGTTCAGTGATAACTGGGACCCTGTTAATCTTGTTGTGTTAATCCTGTATAAACACAACGTAACTATGCCATCACACAGCTACCATATTTTCTGTCTTTGGCCACAAACCTTGTAGAATCCATCTTTGTTGAGCTCTATATAGTCCATGTCAACACATTTCCATCTCCCGGCAGTAGACAGTTACTAAACCCCGGAAGGGTAAATGATGTTACAGGCCAATGCCCTGGCGTGACCTCTGCTGCATTTATCATGTGCTCGGTTGGCTCTGCCCCAGTTTCTTTGGGCATGCAGCCCTCAGGAACAGAGACCATCATACCAGTTGCACATGTCAGCAGCTCTCTTTCTCCGTATACCACCTGCTGAGAGGTCAGCAAACTTCACCTACAGTCAGAGGGGAGCTGTTACTAACAACTGTATAGAGCCACAGCAATAGTGTCTCTTTGGCAGATTTGGTCTGACAAGTCCTCATTTCAGGCTTTCATTTTTATCTTTTTCATGAACTGTTGTATCCAAAGATGTTGCTTGACCTTGTAGTTTGATTCCTTACATATGCCTTTGGATTGTGTAAAAATAAACAGCATGAGCTTCACCTAGATATACTATCCCTTCAGTCAGAAAGGGTTAAGTGACTGGAATCAAAACAGCTTAACAAGGCCAGAAACGTATACAGGCATGGCAGCCAAACTCCTTATCTTCTGTAGCCAAGCACATCACCCTGCAGATTCTTATATTTAGTAGAAAGAAAGGGAAATCTTCTCATGCTCTTTGAGGTCTTTGGAAATGCCATTTCTCATCACTTAGGTGTGATGGAGTGTGTTGTTTTGTCTCAGGCATGGTTGGTTGGTGGAGTTGGAGGTATAGAGCGACGGAGGCTAACACTGTGCCCATCCCACACGTCATATCTGCCGGGAAAACAGATCTGACACAGATGAAGCGTGTGACAAGGAATGGATTTGGCAACAGGACAAGACAAACGGCTGAACCAATCCAAAAGCCACACACACGTACACAAACACTAGTTACTATGGTGTGTTGTGAGAAAGAGACACAAGATACAGGATTTTCTTAAAAAAGTGATCGAGTACATGGTGTTAAGATAACCAGTAACCTAAAATTACCTGTCCGTCTTCCCTCATTGCATCCTTGCTTCACTTACCGCTGCCCTCTGCCCTCCTTAATCATCCTTTTCCTCCGTTCTTTTACTACTTGAGAGTCTGACTCACTGGACCTGAACTGCTGTTTGTCTGTCATGACATCTGGAGTAGCGGGATGACTGAGTGTTATGTCTTTCTCTCACTCAGTCTGCGTCTCTCCCCTGATGGGACCCCACTAACATCTTCATCCCTGGTTTTTCAGTGGAGCATAATGACCTCCTAGTAGCAGCCCTAATGGAGCCATAATGGTCATTTATTCCAGGGGAGGCTCTGAGGGCACGGCTGTGGAGGCAGCAAGTCACACAAGAATATGGGGGGGGGGGGGTTCAGAGAAGCTCTCTCAAGCCCCTTCATACACAGCTCCTCAATCTCAGTCTTTCTATGAATGCGATGGTTTCTGTGTGTGTTGTGTGTGCGCGTTCAACTGTGCATTCATGTGCTCGTAATGAAAGAAACTGATACAAGACTGGTTAACAATAGAAAGTACAATATGAATGTATTAGGGGTGTAGTCCTGCCTTTGATGTTCACTTCTCCAGTTTATTCCCATGCATTATGCACACATGCATACACCATTCTCTTTTTTTAATTACATTTTGCTCATACGGACAAGCTTCTTTTTCATACATACATCATGCACACAATAGACTATACTACCATTCTTAAACATATTCATATTTCTTCTTCCACATTTGCTCCCACCATTAGCAGAAACTCTACTGTACATAAACTACGGTGCATAAAGTTGCATTTTATTGCTAAAATTATTTTCTTCCTCGCGATTTGCATTTTAATATCCACAGTAAACAAAAGAATCTTTCACTGTACACAGTCGTACCCTAAGGTAATCCAAGACAAGTGAGACAACATTTCAATGTACTCCACAGCTCAGATCACATAGGATGCTTCTTTGAATGTGACTTTCAGTGCCTTAATCACGTTAGGTCCTCCAGACGAGACACCTCATGCTTTGAATGTAGCACATCTTGGCATGTTCCCCAGGGCAATACCAGTTGAATAATACAACAGCACATTTATCAGCGAGCTAATGCTAATTAGACTCCTGCATAAAAACAGGAATAATGTACAGTAATGTTCCTTTTGCCTTGTCAGCTCCTGCTTTCACAGTTTCAAACCATATTTGCAGCTGCATTTTGAGTTTAAGCAACAAGAAAACTATCTAATCTATTAGGTATCTGCTTACTACCCTCTGTGGTTGGTATGATGATGTGTTGTAACCTCTACTCAGATGTAATGAAAAAGAATAGACATGGTACAAATGTTTGGAAATGAATTTAGCTTGTGTCTAGTTGAAGGAAACTGTGGTTGGTTAAATAGATTTAGCATACAGAGTACAGCAAATGTGATTCAGCTAAGAACATGAGAGATACCGTTCTTACTCCTACCCCCAACAACACAAGAATCTTAATTTCAACCCAACTTCATAATGTCTCCTCTTTTGAATCTATCTGAAAATCTGCACCCAGCTCTCTACTGACTGCTCTTTACTGAGGCACCTTGGGAACGGTCTACTCTTTAATGTCTGGGAGTTAAAGGGAGGGCTTCTGTACCTCATTTTAATTCAAAGATCATTTCAATTTTAGTTTGCTCTTTGTAGCCTGATAAATGTTAGCTCTGAAGAATGATCATTTAAGACTTGTCCTGTGATGCCGCATTTTCTTACTTTGATTCTTGCCTCATCTGCCATGTAGAGAACATTATTAGTTACTCCAATGATGGACAAAGTGATCAAGTACAAAACCTTGATTATGCATGTGACTGAAGAAGGAAACCTTGTCAATTGACGCACAGTCATTATTGTGGAGCAATTCCATTCTACAGCTGTGTGTTCAGTTTGTAGCTTCAACACCTGAAAATAAACTCAACCTACATGACTGACATGTCAAATACCTACCTTAGCTCAGCCTAAGTGATACTGATACCAACACTCACAGATATGTAGCATCCTGACATCACTTTAAAGGTACCTGACAGTCTTATAGAGGACACCTGCCAATGCTGCCTTTTCACACTAACAGTGTATTTATTACTGCCTCCAGTTGAAGATAGTAAAAGTGCAGAGGCTGTTTAAGGTTAAACTGAAAGAGAAACCTATTTTCTCACTTGGTGAAAAGCAAGATTTTCTGATTACAACCTTAAAGTGTATGTCTTGACAACACATATCTTTGGGGCTAAAATTAGATGTATGTTAGAATATGTTTTGGTTTGTGCTATGGTCACAAGGTTGCTATTCATCATTTTGATTTGTTGTCATTCTCAAGAGTGCTCGAGTGTGTTACCTAAAATGGGCCAGCCTGGGGGCAAAGACTGCAAAAGTACAGGAAGTGCGAGTCATTTGTTGAGACCATGAGGGAGGATAAATGATAATCCCTGAAGTATTTTGGTTTAGTTCCTGTCTGGCTCTATTCATTAAAAGCTAAAGGAAGTGAAACCAACTGAGCCCAGTGCACGGTTGTTAGCATGAGGACTGGAGCGGAATTGAATGGGCTGGTCCTACCACGCAGTTGAGTGCACTGCTGATGGTGAGTGCAGTGATGGTGGGATGCTTGCTCAAGCTTGCCTGCATTTCAGATTAGGGCTTGCACCCTTGCTAATGCTGCCCACCCATGCCTTTAGTATATGTGATTGCCTGGTAGCTGGTAAAGAACAAACACCAGCACTGTACCTTTACAGGCAAACTTAGCGTAGTACAGGCTTGTGTAAGATAGATTCGAATTTTTATTATTAACTGCTGTGTTGCTGAATTGTCATGAACCCCTTTTTCACAAAATTAACACCAGGTAGTCAAATATTTAACCGATTGACAGACTACTTTTAGAAATATGGGTTATATTTTTATGGTATTTGTCATGGATCATGTCCATGGTGTGTGAGAGGGAGTTGGTTACGGTAAAACGTGAGCTTAATTCAGAGTGAGGTCAGTTTAGGGATGAAGAATAAATATTTAGACTCAGATAAAACTCAAGCGTCAGAGCTATTAGCATTATTTTCTTTTCATATCATGCAACCAGTGTGACAGGGCTGGGGTTATCTGAAGGTACAGGAAAGAACCACCTCAGCACATGTCCGGGGCTCTTCATCTCTAACAACGGGGATGTTTCAGAGTACATCCACATAGAAAACAACAACATGACAACACTCACATACCTCACGTCACATTTACATACATATATTACAGTTACCTCAGCCTTTATTTGACACTGACAACACCACTACCTGCCATCAAAGTCATGTATGTGTATTTGTTAGAGCAATTTGAGAAATTTGAGATTTCTTTTTTTTTTGTCAGAGTGGGATCACACTGTAATATGTCAGCATGTGTCTCTGTAACAAGTCTAATGAATGAGCCAAACGCTACAAACTAACAAATGAATCTAGAGCTGAGGAAAATATATAACACAGTCATCATGGACAATCAAGTTTTTGTGATCACTATCACAAAGAAAAGCTCTGATGAAAAGGAACAAACAAAAAGAGTTGTTTTCAGAAAGTCGCTAGTCATTTCTTACACCTCCTTACTACTTGTAATTATAAAGGAAGGGTAGAAACTGCTGTCCTCTTGATTGGCACTAGGCATACATTATGCACTGAAATCCAATTAAACTTCACTTTAAGCAGAATGCTGAAATCATGCTGCAGCAAGGTAAACGGCGTGTGATTAAAACACACTAGACACAGCTCAGGATTCAAAAAGCAAAAATCATAGAGGGCCTCTTTATCAAACACCTCTCTCCCACAATCCTCTCTCTGTTCGCTTTGGATTCGATCTGAACAGTCAAACCAATTCAAATAAAGTTAGGACCAACTAAAATATGTGCAAAGGTGAATTCAGCGAACTTGTGATAACGCAAATTTCTGTCCAACAATTGCGAAAACATATTTGCAGATGTATTCATATTTTAAGTGTGTAAAAAATGGAAATAAATCTCTTAGGGAATGAAGCCAGCAGCTGCATTAAGAAGTCAGCACAGGTCTCATTTAGCCCAATCCCACACACAAACACAAACAATAAACACACCTTATAAACATTCACATACATAATTATATACATCTCTTGGTAGTAGAGAAATAGATGTGACATTGGACAGTGTAGTTTTAAGTGACTCAGCAATTTCTGAGCAGTTGTTCTCCTCACAGATTTTATGGTAAGTACTAGTTCTAATGGATTGCACTGAATAAATGTCTGACTTTGCTCTGTGGGGATTTGCTGTGATGATGCTCACTTGCATGGACAAGTTTTTGACAAATTGAGAATGATCTGATTTACATCAGTAATATGTGAAGGTCTCTAAGTGCATTAAATAGTCATGATGCCTGGGCTCTGATGGAATAATTCTGTTAGCAACTCACGGCATACAAATACTGGCATAGAAAAATGCTGTGTGTGATCAATATCAAACACATGCTGAAATTAATTGGGAGTGCCACAAGGACCAGAGAGCTAAATTGTCAGACTGTGTTTAACAGCTGTTGAGCTGGTGTCAGCTTTGAGTCAAGCTGAATGTGCTGAAAGCGTTTCTCCCCCCAACTCAGGTTCTGTGTATTTCATATCTCTTTTAGATTTTTGTTTGTTCTACTTGAGCTATGTTTCAGCTGTAGGAATGTCAGCTCTGGTTTCTCTTTTTCTGTGTATGTCTTATTGAGTTTTTGTACTTAATTCAGTGTTTCATCACTGATCAATGCTTTATCACTGCTTTAGTTTGACAATTGAGCAATTGCCTACAATTTTTTTTTGTTAACAGTGGACCCCTGAGCTTTACTGGAAATAATAATAATAATAAAAAGCCTTGAAATGCTGCCCACAATTTACACCTCTTGGATCCAGACAGTCTAGTCCCAGCTCCATTTATTTATAGGAGTGTTTCAATGAGGTTGTGTACAGTGTGAGAAAAGCCTTTGATCTGAAATTTAAGATGCCTTCCACATTTTAGTAAGGAAGGACACTAGTCAATATTTGGCCTGAGGTTATTTAATTTGGACAGGGAGTTTGATTCATACATTAAAAATTCCAATTACCCTGTCAAGAGTTGAGCAAGCCCAGAGGAGGTTGTTTTAATCATACAGCTTTATCAAACTCTTTAAATTGAGTTTAACATGGACAGGATCATACATTCTGCCTCGGGGAAGGTGATATCCCTTAATTTGTTGTAAATAGTAAACATTTGGAAAATCCATGTTTAACTAGAGTTACTTATTCTGAAAAAATACTGATGGTGCATTTCCTTTTAATCGCTTCTCTCTCTCATTTTTGTTTCTAAATGTTTCGGAATGCTTTTACAGAGCATAAATACTAATTTTGACACATTTTTTTATGTTATTTGAGATGCATGCCATGCACAATAACAGGCTTTTACAGTGCTGGCCCTCAGATTAACAATTATCAATTATCATTCAATAAATAGTTACTACGTAAAAAAAAAAAAAATAAAAGCAATAGCTTAATTCCCACATCTGCATGCTTTTCTTGTTCGCCCATATTGATGATTGGATGCTATTCTATTTCTTTTGTCAAATAATGTTGTGGTCAAGTCAAATCTGGCATATGTCTGATCGGCAGGTGGTCACAGCTGGACCGCCTGTCTTACAATTCCTGAATCTATTTCACAAAGATATTACAGAGATCTGAGTGACTGTCAGATATTTCCCATTCCATCTTATCAGTGGAAGGAATGATGTCTGGCATGGCAAACAAAGTACGTGTAAAGTCCCTAAATAAAGCATGAAATTGACGGGATGCCTGTCTAAATGCAGCCACCTCAGACACAGGCCGCTCTCTCAGCCAACAGGTACAGCTGCTCATCTCCAGACTGCACGCCTTCCATTTGGACTCCCATTAAAGTGCCGAGCACTCTGACTTAACACTTTTAATGCAGAAAATGACTTCATTCATTTTCCATTATAAGAACTACCATTTTAAAAACCTGCCTACACAAAACAGCACTTATTTTTCCGCTTTTCAACAGATGAATTTGCATACAATGGGTCACGGAAGACGGCAAACTTTCCACATTTTAAACATCTGGACATGTATGTGTTCAAGTAAGGGATAAAAAGGAGGGCGCAATTTACTTCCCTAAACATCAGCTTTCAAATGCTAGTTTAGAAATCCACACACGTAACAAACTTATAACCCTGAAGATTACTAGATGACTGACATGTATATTGATGAATGTTTAAGTGGGTGTGTTGCTGTTTGGGTATGTGTGCTTGATTGTACTGCTCGAGGGTGCATAAGAGAAATCAACTGCAACACTGATATTTTAAGAAAGCCTTTAACTCACCAGGGAACTGGTAGCTGTAACTCGGTGCAAATCCAGTGTATCCACGGCCGTACGTTGCCACAATATTGGGGTAACCTTTGATAGAGAAGAAAGAGATAAAAAGGGGATGAGAGGGGAAACGATAAATAATGTGCATATTATGTACAAATGTCACCAGTGGCACACACATGCTAACAATGGGATACATACACCAACAATGAACGGTTGGCTACTCAAGTATCACATTGCGCAAGGAAAAAAAAAAAGGATTAAAAATAAAATAAATGCTGTTTAATACATGCAGCTACAATAATCCAAATAATAATAATAATAATAATAATAATACTTTTCTTTGAAAAATGGAAGAAGCAAGAAGATGTGTGCTTTTAAGTGCCAAGCCTAATAAAAAGATGGCAGGTATTTACAGCTCATAGTATTGATGCTAAATTGCCAAATGAAAATCATTTGTTGTGTGCACGTTGTGACATCAAACAATGACACTCAATTATGCAAGCCTCTAAACGTGATCATGCTCTTTTCGCTCCTTGTTTTCGGCCAACTGATTTAGTGAGTAAAATGTTTTTATAGCCTACCAAAAGTGGGCTTGCTCACTATCTTTAGTTTAAAAGAAGCAGGCATGGTCATTTAAACTGGGAGTCTTACATAGCTGTCAGTAATGTACACTATGTCCCTTTAAACCAAGCCATTTAAGGCAAGAAGGCCAATAAGCTTTATTTTGGCATTAGACCCATGACAATTAGATCCTTGAATTGACAGGACTTGGGTTAGGACTAAATTATAGTCAAGCATCAGGAACTGCTAAATACTTGTAAAAGGGAACCATGGACCTGCTGAACAAACAGCAGTCCACTGCAGTCAGTTTTTTACTGTCTAACTCATTTCCATTTTTTATTCTACCATAAGCTCCCAGGCATTTTTATAGCCCCATGTAATAACCGTTTATAGCAGGTGCCTTGAAATGACGTTGGCGTCTGTTTATGTTCTGTGTGTCTTCTGCATAGCAGAAAGGTCCATGTGTTAATATGCCGACATACAGTTTGTTAAAAGGAAGCCTGGGGCAAGGAAGTGATAGCAGCTCTGCCTTTACACCTAGAGCATGGCTTGCGCTTGTGTCTTTGCTGTGTTTTTTTTTTTTTTTTTTTTTTTGGCTTGTTTGTTTTTTTTGTCTTTTTATTTTACTGGTTTGGCCAGTAATTAACTTGTTATCTACAGTAGTTATCTTAAGTGTTACTGAGTCAAAGCCTGCTCTTTGGGAATCATAGGCTTGTGCTAAATGCACTTCAACAACAGGACTGCATAAACAGAACATAAACATAAACAGATGGTGTTATCTTGTCTTTTTTTAACTTATATTTACATGTGTAGACATTTTCTTTGAAATTTCTTTAAAACTTTGTCATCTGCTTTATCTCATTCTTCATCTCTAAAAAAGGCCCTGTAACAGTTTATAATGGATGACCATGAAGAAATTGATCATTTGATGGGAAAATTTAGGAAAATATTTTTTAATGTGTATGTAAAGGGTTTTCATATAAGGTGCCGTATGCAATACACATCTTTTATGTTCAGTTACATCAACATTTTAAGATGTGATCATGCTATAGTTAGCAACTGTTGCTTTTTGGAAAATGAAGGCTAAATTGTGAAACAAGACAAAGATTGAAAATGTAATCAGCTTGGCATCTGTAAACTAAAGTCAGAGAAGGAGGTTACAGGCTTTCTTAGAAGCTGCACTGTCCCTGGGTGGATGGAGAGTTGAGAAGAGACCCAAAGAGGACCCAGTGTCATTAGAAAAACTTAAGAGTAGCAGATGTATTGTTCATCTGCTGTCATGATTCTTATTACATCCACAGACCCACCAGTTAATTAGCTGGACAGTTTTCAGACAGAAGCAGCTGTGGGCAACATATTGAGAAACGGGGTGTGTGGAAGCAGGCAGATAGGAAGTGGGATACAGACAAAACAAGAAATTTGAGTGGAGTGGGTGGCTGAGCGAGTCAGGCTATGTGTAAATCGCTGAGAATTTGAACACCATCAGCAGGTAATATAAACATAATTAACCCTCTAATTATGGTATATTCCTCAGTCTTTATCTGCTTTCCTGAAGCTATTATCACCTTCAACCATAAGTCTGGACTAAATTACCTAATAAGAGGAAGTCCTTTAGGCCAGGAATGAATCACAGGAGCCTTGATAACTCTCTCTTCCTTGTATGTAAGCTACACCTCCGAAATTGACCTTGGGAACCTCTTTCAGGTTTCTGTGTCCACAATTCTAGTTGTGTATATGTACAAGGCTGATAAATCACCCTTTGAATGTCTACATTGTAAATGTTGGAACTGAAATTTCCTGTAGACACTGTCAACTAATAGGGCTCACAGCAATTTTAACTAGAAAAGTGAACTACACACACAGTATATTTTTGCATATTTCCATTTTGCAGAATATACAGAGGAAGAGATTTATACATTACTACACATGCACATTTATGCTTGTGTCGACAAAATGAAGGTGTCAAAACATATTTTGCACACAAACATATTTGTGTGGGTGGGCGTGTGTGCATGGCTATGTGCATGTGTGCATATGAATGTGAGCATGTGTGTAAATGCTCTGTTCTGTATGCCTCAGAGCCTGTGCCAGCTGGAATCAGAAAGGTTGACCTTGGTCATAAATATCTAATCAGTGTTTGCTGTCCATGAAAAAGTTCAATTTATTCCTGACCCAATGGGAAAATGCCTCTCCCAGACCCTCTCCACTCCCTCGCAGACAAAAAGAAATGCAACTCAGATTGGCGGCGAGGGGTCTGGTCTGGATGAAGTCGGGCAGAGGCTATACCCGAAAAAAATAAAGAATAAAAATCCTCATTAGGTGCTGATGGGAAGCCATCACCGGGAAGCTACAGATGGATAGCTTTCCCAAATGCCCTTACTGTTTGTTTGGGCTGAAAAGAACTCTGATATGATACAATGAAAAGCCATCATGGACTGAAAAATATTGGATATTATGTGTTCGATGCTGTCTTACTTTCAACCTGAATAAATGCCACACTGAAATTGTTGGCTTAGATAGAGCAGCTCCTTATACTCCCTTATTTCAACATTTTCTGAAACGGCAAAGCCACTTTCCTACTCTGATGTACTGCATTAGAATGAGTTTTACATGGCGACTACAAATGAAGAATTCGCAGTGAGATTTATACAGAGAGAGCTGTTGAGAGGAATATAAAATTGTCAGGAAAGTGGATTATGGTACATGTTGAGTTAAACTGCTTTCTTGAAAAATCTTGCACATGAACAAATATTTTGAAGAAAGAGAGTGGGAGAAAAAAAGGGGGTGGGGGAGTAAAAAGAAGAAGAGAACCTGCAGCCTTTCGTACCATTTCACTAAATGAAGCCTGCCATTGTGTCTGGCCTGGTGGTGGCCTCTTAGTGCTCTTATTTGCCTTATTAATATGCATGCTAATGTATCTATTTTATGGCTCAACAGTTCTGATTCACTTTAAAATCAATTATCCATCTGGTACACCCATACCTCGCCACGGCTCAAATGTGTATTAATTTCAGCAAACATACATCGGGCCCAACACAATAAAGATAAATGCCTCGATTAGAGGCAGTAAACAAAGGAGCTAGGGATGGCTTTAATGAGATTTGGCACAAAAGGAGCTTACACTTTCTTAAATAATGAGCCTAGGGTCCCTTTTTCCAAATGCAAATTATAGAAAGGAATGTTTCGCCGTCCTTGTTCCAATTTCATTTAGATAAGAGTGTCTCCAAACAAGTTGGCTGTTAATATTCTCACATGAGCACATCACTGCCTTCCTGGCTGCCATCTCCCAATGGAGGGGAAGAGTGCTCTCCTCTTTGCAGACACATTAGACTGTAATAAGTTCTGAAAAGTTCACTGTGCTTGTTAAATACTTCTCTACAGATGAGATGGAACTAGGAACGACTTAGATAGAGTCGACAGAAGCACTTGGACAGTCTTATCAACACTTTTACCACAAACAACTGCATAATCAGTCTTATGGAAAGGTCAAGCCTGTAGAAGCCTGACAGTTTACGCAACTGTATATAGCTAGATGGATGGAAACATATAGATGCACAAACCGTATTTACAGATACATAATTTATTGCAGCTTAATTCTCCTTATTACATGAATAGCTCCACAGCTCAATAGTTGCTTAAAACCAATGGTTCCTGTCTATTTAAAAAAAAAAAAAGAAAAGAAGAAAATTCAACTAGCTATTGACTTTCAAAGGTTCTTTAAAAATGACATTAGCCAATACAGATAAAAATGCATGACAGCGGCTCTGCCTGCACCTGCTACAAGAGGGGGGAGGGGCCACTTGCATGGCAAAACGGCTCTCTTACAATCAGCAACGTGCCTTTTGCTTTGAAGGAAAAAATAAATCTTTTATGTAGAGGCAAATCCATTTGATGGGGTTGTACATATAAATAATATGGAAGATGGATAGATAGATAGATAGATAGATGGATAGACAGATGGATAGATAGATAGATTGATTGATAGAATGATAGATAGATGATAGATAAATCGACAGAGGGCAGGTAGGGACAGTGTGCCATGGTGTTAAATAAAAAGGGCCACAGGCATGGGCTGGATGGTAATGAAGGGGGGTGGGCCAGCAGCTGAGGTCCCTGTAGATGAGATCTCTCCCTGACATGTGTGTCCCCTTCATTACCCATTAAGGGGGGCACAGTGATGAATCCTTAATATGACATTACACCAATTTTCCTCTTCATTTAGTCTGCTAATGTGCTGGTCTGCTCCTATATGCCCAGGGGCTGCCTGTACCAGACTCAACCAGAAATAGACCATAGTGGCCACTGGTGGCACACCTTGAAGCAGCCTAATTAGGGGCAGCGCCCACCTAATGGGGTTATCTAGACCAGAGTTTGCATAAGTAGATTTTTTTTAGCAGGTAGGGACTGATGACTGAATGGCGTGCAATTCTGACACTTCCCCTGCCCCCTGCCCCAAAATAAATGTCACAGCTTATATTTAATGTTTTCGTTGGGAGCTGATTAAAAAAGATTGCTCACTTGAAACTGAATTTAATAATAAAATCATCTTATTGGTAAACTGATGCTTGATGGACATTATTATGCATAATGTAAATGTGTATATATATATATATACACATATATGTGTATATATTGCATAAATGTATGAATGTTATTGTGTCAGAAGATGTGTGTTGGACTCACTCAGCATGCCCATCCCCAGCATGAAGGCATCCATGGTGTAGGGCAGACCCCTGGCTCGCCCTCGTGTACCTGGTGGGAACATCACCTCCTTGGGCTGGGCCTTCTTACATTCTACCTATGTAGACAGACGAACACACACACACACACACACACACACACACACACACACACACACACACACACACACACACACACACACACAGACACACACACAAGCACAGACAGACACAAACCATTAGACTGTGTAGGTACACAACCAGACAGTGCTGACAGGCCTGTCTCAGCTCTTTAAGGTGGTTTTCTATTTGAGTTGCACAGCTAGATGTTTTCCATAGAGAAAAACAAGACTGAGTCAATCTGAGCACCTCACATTTTAGAGGAAAGTCTCTAAGGAAAACTTACAATCATGCTCCTCCTGCATTAAAGCAAAGGTTATTGCTCCAGTGAGCATGTGTCTAATGCCTCAGGGAAATACAAGCTAAATACTTTCCAAGAGTTCCTGAGACATCAAGGCAGGAGAAGCTCTCTTCTCCAATGCCATTATCAAAGTCCCACTGTGTGGCAGTATGTCCAGTCTCTTTGTGAATAGCAGTTTTTGTTCAGTCTAAACACAGAATAATCTCAAAAGCAGTTATCTCTCTTGACAAAATGTCTATTTGTTCAGCCTTGTTTCTTTCATTTAACTTGAATCTTGCCAGTACAGTGTTTAAAAAAAATCTAAAATGATTCACAGCTGAATATGGTTCTTTCTTCTTTTTTAATGTGCATTGTGCATTCGGGTATGCATTCATTGTGCATCTGCTGGTCATTAGTCCAATTCCACCTGCAGCATTCATCACTCTCCTGGATTTCTTTTCTCTCACTACACTTCTTGCACATGCAGGTTTGTTCATTTCCCATCTTGCAAGACTGACATCTCCTCCTCCTACATAACACATACCAAATGAGGGATGTGACAGGGGCAGATGAGGAGAAGAAGGAAGATGAGAGTCCTATTTACAAGATATCTATCCTATCTCAATGAATTATAGAGAAACACAAGCGGCTGACAAGGGTGGCATGGTCTTGCGTCTGTTGGTTGTTCTTTGCTAGGCTGAGTCTGTTCACCATCCTGCACAATCTATTTGCTCCACTGCCTGCTTGGCATCAGCCTGTCCATCTGTTTGTCTGTTTGCCTCCTGGCTCTCGCCTGCTTCTCCCTACTGCCTCCACTTAAGCAGAGTTTTCTCGGCTGCTGCGATTCACATGTCATCCTGGCCTGCTGCACAAGACAGGCTCCTGCGCCAGCGCTGTGTACACCTCAACCAAGGTACAGCCTGGCATCCATACAAAAAGGCTTGCAACTCTGACAGGCCAGAGGTGCACATTACTATTCAAACACAACTCATACACACGTTCATACATGCACAGTGGTAGGGCTATTTCTAGTTGCCAAACTGAAATAAAACTTCACACCTGCAAATTGTTGTGATAAATGAATAGTGTAACAAGCTCTCTCTGCAATCCAGCAGAAAGGTGGAGATGTAAAAAGGGAACACCAATAAAAAAAGGCTTCTATCACGGAGGAAAAGTTGCTGTGTGGCGAAGCCGTGATTTGTTGCTGTTAGCAGCTCATTCATTTGAAGCGGACCAACTAAAGTACACAGTTCCCTCAGCCACTTTGTAGCTGTCACAGCTACTCTGCCCTGCTTGCTTGCCTAGCGTGATTTGACATTGTACTGAAGAGACCACAGGCACTCTTATTGTCAGAGAATGACCCACGGCATGGAAGCAGGAACCAGGTGGGACAAATGGGTCTGTTAGAAATCTCTGCACACTGCTGGGATCGCCGTGCTCACATAGCTTAGTGACAAATACAGCTGAGCTCTGCCCACACCACAGACATGACGACGTCTGATCAGCGTCTTCCAGTAGCCCCTGCCACATCCACCGAGTTGAACACTCAGGTAGCCTGCTGGGAGTAAGACAGAGCCCGGCGTGAGCCGTGCCTACATGTTCTCAGATGTGTGTCTTTGATATTCAGAGCGAAGGCTCTTTGTCATGGATTTAAAACCAGCCAAGAGCCAGGATCTGTGGTGGCGTGAGTGTGTGGGTGTTCACCTGCTTCAAACACACAGGGCTGTTTGAGGGAAGGAGGAAGGAGCTTTCAAGAGGGAACTAAGAAAAAGAGAGGAGAGCGGGACAATTCTGAGACTGGCAATCAAGCACTGCAAAGGTTCAACATTTGTGAGTGCAGAGATTCAAATCTTGCCATGTAACGGGATTTTGCAGACCGAACCTTCAGCTCCATTAACTGTGGAGCATCACTATATTTACAGGCTCGCATTTTACCTTCAAGTATTACCCTAAATTACAGTTCGCACAACTTGTCTCAGCCTCTTCATGCTATGAAGGTAGCACAATGTTGTGTTATGAAAAGTACAGTGTCCCAGCTTTCAGAGGTCACGAATGGACGTGTTAGAGCACCATTGTGCCTTCAAGAGATAAGGCACACCCTACCTTACCTTCACTGCCTGGAAGTTCTACTGTTTTTTGCAGAAATAGCAATTGGGAGATGGGACAGCTTCAAACATGCACACAAACACACATATAAATAAAATAAATTCCTGCCATACAGCGTCAACAAAGTCAAGCTGTGCACTTTCAACATATATCGAGATGTTTCCCCCTTCACTGTATTGATATACTGCAGTTGATAGCTTATCAGTGAAATTTGTGTCACTCTGTCGCCCAAGATAAAGTCAGTGAGGACAGGAAACAGGAAGCAAAACAGCAGGTCTTAACAAATAAATCTTTTTAGCAATTTATCTGAAATACTGTTTGTGATTACTACAAGGGCTAAATTGCCAAGCAGGAGATTTATTATGACTGGGCCTTTTTGCCTGTGTCACTCTGAATGATCAGTGCAATCATTCAGACTCTTACGTGCAACATAGAGCTGCTTAAAAAAAGTGGGCCTTGGATGGCATCCAAGCAACCTGCAGTCCAGTTTGTCAGAAGTAAACAGTTATCCTAGCCATCATCAGGAAATTACCCTAAAATGTTGTGTGCTTGTGAGACAGATGTTGACATAAAGTCACTAGTGGATGCTCAAGCTTGGAAGGTCCCGAGTGATAAAATAAAAAAAAAAAAAAAGCATTTTGGTAATTAGTAGTCCAGGTTCAAACTACAGAACAAGATAAGTCTGTCTACATCATATACCAAAATATGAATAAATACTTCATATTTTGAAGTCTTTATGTTAGTGTTATCTTCTTTCAGGTTATGAAAGAGTGAAAACTTTTTGGGGGGGTTATCTTTCTCTGTCTACAAAAAAAAAAAAAAAACCCAACCAAAAAAACTAAACAAAAACACAATGTACATGAATGGTAACATTTGTAGTAGCTCTAAAGTGTCACATAATCACAGTAGTAAAACAGCCCACTGTTGAACAATAAACAATTTGTCTTTTCATGTATAAACCGTATGATACAGAGCTGCAAAACGCTCCAGTTGTGACCTTTTCAATACGCCTCCCATACATATTAACCTTGTAGGTATAACAGGAAGGTGTGGGTGGGATGGACTGGCAATGACTGTCCTTCAGGGATGAGTGTTGTGGGTGTGTGTGTAGTGGGGGAGGTGTACGTCTACTATTAGCTTCACAAGTGAATGGATTCTATCCATAAACTGGCAGACTGAGGAAAAGAAACAGTGTGATTCATTTACTCCAGCTCCCTCTCCCAGCCGAACAGTCAAAACACATAGACTGAATAGTTAGGAAATGTCACAGCTCTGAATGCAGTGTCAGGCATGGCGGGGTGGTATTATTCACTTAGGAAAAAGACGTTTAACCAGTGGTTTACTAAAAGATCCAGAAAACCAAGTCAAGACAATAGTTTAAAACCTTCAAAATTATTGAAGGAAAAAAATACATTACTTTTTATATTCTAATGAAATAAATCCTAGTCATTGAAAAGTGGATTTAGCAACAGACAGTGAAAAGTATCTGAACACAATTTGATGCTTAATTTTCCTCTTTAAACTTCTCACTAAAGAACTGCAATGGAACTCCTGTCAATCCAAACTGTTTCTGTTCCTTATTATTGGCTCAGCTATAAATGTTTCAAACCTCTACATAGACAATACTCTATACTCATAAAATAAACCTTGGTTGGTGGATGATTTTAACTAGTCTGTGAACCATTTGAAACAAAAACTGTATGTCATGTGTTTTATAAAGTGGGTATTTACAGCAGACTCTCCATTCTATAAGAAGTTTTGGATAAAGCAAAATGATGCTTTCAATGGCCAGCAATCTTACAGGAGTCATTAGGTCTGATGATATCTCAGCATGGTTCTGTAAAAGCTAAGGAATATGAGGTCATTTTAAGGACCTGGTGCTCCCTGTGGTTTGCTCATCATGCTATCAATGTTCCAAGATGATATTGTTACCATATCATACCACACTGAGGGACACATTCGGAAGCGAGGCCATGATCATCAGGTTGACGTCAAATGGCTTCCATCACTTCCTCAATCAGCAGATCTAAACATCATTGAGCTTTTATGGGACATCCTGCAGTGCAGAGTGTGAAGTGGATTTCCACCTCCTTCATCCCTCAAAGCTTTCCTTCTTCAATGAAGGGTAAACATCCAATTACTTACAGTCCAGAACTTGTAAGGCAGCACTCCATGAGGGACTGAAACTCAGTTTAAGGGTGGTCCTACTCCCTTATTAGGCAGTTGGTGTTCAAACAGTCTTAAAGATTTCTAGTTTTTTAGAAAATATTTTCCAGGATCTTTTCAACAACCTAGAGATTTAAGTTTCTCTGTGTAGAAATATCCTTTAAACATTAACTACACCGTAAAAATTCTACTGAAATTCTTTTCTCCCTTCATATTTAAAACATGCACCAGAGCAGCGAGGAAGCAACCCCTGTGGGAGGTGTGGCTTTGTGGCTACGTAGTGGTTGACGTACAGGGTAAGGGGCTTGACCACTGCTGAGTGCAGCATGGACAGAAATGTAAACTAACAAGCCATGACCAGCTTCTGTTGGTCATTGCACATAGTAGACCCCAGAGTCTTTCCTTTTATGTCATAGTTAGTGAGAAGCTGTGGATTTGCTCAAATCCAAGTAGAGAGATGTAAAATCTAATTTATATGGCTGTATCAACATCATACAGTCATACAGCCAACAATAAATATGTGAGTTTAGGTGATAGTTAGTTATGACCAATAGCGTCCAAAGATAATTCAAACAAATGTTTTACTGACTGGTTTGCCATACAATAGAGAGAGCACAGCTGGCACTAACTCTTTTTTTGCAAAACTGGTGTGTAGAGTAGGATTTTCGAACGTGGGTAAAGCTGCTAATAAACACAGGTTGACCTTGACTTTTCCAAAGCTCTTCTGTCTGGACTGAGAACACAGGCAAGTGCAAGTGGTGATATCACCACACGCGCACAGAGAAACAGTGAGCTGCTGGCAAACAAATGGGCATATTTCATCCTCAGTTTGGAGCTCCTGTAAAAATGTTGGGGTCTCTGTGGGAGGCTCTTCAATAGACAATTGTGTGTTTTCAAAATTTATTTCAGGGCTTCAGGCTGACTATTTTACCCTGAGCTCAGTATAGCCACAGTGTGTCTAGGGCAACAGCACTGTACAGTGGAGACGACAGG
The DNA here is from genome assembly GCF_900963305.1 of Echeneis naucrates. Classification (NCBI taxonomy): domain Eukaryota; kingdom Metazoa; phylum Chordata; class Actinopteri; order Carangiformes; family Echeneidae; genus Echeneis; species Echeneis naucrates. The sequence goes on from NC_042524.1 coordinate 14,171,804, forward strand.
TCTGTCTTCTAGTGCTCTGAAACATGTTAGAGTAGCAAAAGGAACAAAAATTAAAGAGCTGACTCAGGTGTTGTGTTTACATCAATGCTGTTTGGAACTGCAGCCAATAAATATTTCTGTTCTGCAGATTTATTTGACCTGAATCCAGATCGCAGCATCTACCATAGCAGTCCAACCTGATGTTAGTTGGATTTTTGAATAGTGGAAAAGAGGTGTCAGAAGGTAGGTCCAAGTAATTAGGTTTGGTTAGCTCTTCATATTCTGTTAATAGCCAAAGCTTGTAGCCTTCAAACTATGGCTGTCAGGAATATTTATTACAGCGAAATGTCTGACTGAACTGCCAACTTCCACCTAAAGACATTATGGACAAAGTTTGTCATTACAAGATCTGCCATGAACTTACAGACTATTTCCCAGAAACTTATGGAAGCTGGCCAGAGTGCTGTCTTTTATGGTCTACTCGTTGCAATGTTAAATCTTCTCCTGATTGTTCCATCAAACCAAACCAATTGTTATTGTCGCCTCAACACTGAAAAGGGAAAAACTTAGAAGTAATGTAATTTGATAATATCCGTGCAGAGCTAGATAAATAGGCTGTTGAAGAAAAAAATTGAACTAAAAAATTGGTTAAGGAAATTAAGCTTTCATCTTGCATGCTGTCATTAAAAACATGCTTTCAATAATGAAGTTAGAGTTTTATTGATACAATATGGATGCCTTCATACAGTGCATAAATATGAAAGGCTAATATATAAATGCCATCCATACTTGTCTCTTCTCTCAGTGACTGGGAGAGTCGGAGCGTATTCTCTTCCGTGCAGTAATTGGTTGGCCATGTCAGGAAGACACAGTGAGAAATTGACGACTAACAGAAAATTCCTGCCTCCTGTTGTGATCATTTCCTACTGCTGAATATTAAAAATGACACATTAAAGAACATTACCTTGAAGCACTTGACTAGAACCAATGTGAGTCCATTTTAATGGCACATTGTTCACTCATCAGAGTCAATACTTGATAGGTATTATTATGAATTATCTGCACAGGCAGAACAGCGGGGCTAGGAGTGATGGGTAGTGTCCTATCTTAGAAAACATTTCCTTTGCTGTTTTAAGGTGCTGTCTTAACAGTCTACTAGTCTATTCAGACTTAATATGTATATGTGTGGGCAGCCGGCGACCTAGTGGTTACTGTTCTATGAGTTTGCATGTTCTCCCCGTGCCTGTGTGGGTTTCCTCTGGGTACTCCAGTTTCCTCCCACCGTCCAAAGACATACATGTTTGGGTTAATTGTTAGTGGTTGTTGGTCTCTGTGTGTTGGCCTTGTGATGGACTGGCGGCCTTCCCCAAAGTGTGCTGGGATGGGCTCCAGTATCCCCCACGACCCGGAAACAGAAAAGCAGTAGATGATGGATGAATGAATGAATGTATATGTGTGGAAACCATAAACTGTTAAAAGTATTTGAAAACTGTCAAGCTGTCTTCTGCTTATTGATTTCTACTCTACAATATTTACTGGTTTTAATAAAAGGTGCTGTAGCTAAAGGATGTTTCTGCAATCATATGGAGTCCTTGAGAGGATAATCCATACTTTTATCACATCCTGTGTTTGCTAAAGCAGGACAGTGAAGAGCAATGTAGAAGTCAGTGTAGCAGATGGTTCAGAGCTTCTTGCTAAGTAGCACCCTGGTTTTAATTATATATGAGGCAGAACTCACAGTGACAGAGAGGAAGTAATCCTGAGAGTGAGGCCTTGGTGGCACATGAACACAGGGTGGCTGACCAAGTCAGTAAAAGGTCCCGTCACTCACATCTGAGTGGGCATTGACCCACTACACTGCCAGAGCCCTTGAGAGGATGGGCAAGGAGAAGGTGGGGTGCCCTGTACATCCACAGCCCTCCCATGTGGGGTGGAATTTCTGTCTGCATCAATTATTCAAGAACCATCTTAGATAACACTCGCAGGGAGGATGGATGAGGTCTATTTCTGTATGGTACTTCATAAGGATGAAGACAGGAGGCATTTTTTATTTTGTGTGCTGGTGCTTCAGACACTGGATAACCAGTACTTTCTTTTGTACGGAGGAGAGTAAAGGTAAAACCTGAAGTGTGCCTGAAAAATGCTCTTAACACACTCCTCATTCTTTTCTCTTTGCGAACATTCTCAGATGTCAGCACTTTGTAGAGGATCTGAGGGACATACTCATTTCTAGCATCCTAGGAAGTTCAATAAACAGGGGGTGTTGCCAAGAGGGACCCCTACAAAGGTGACAAAAGCCTCAGAAAACTGGTCGTTGCTTTGTGTTTTCACGCTGTACTGTCCCCAAAATGATCCTCATCTTTTCTTGTAAGGTTTCTGGGACTCCCAGATGGCTAACATGGTTTCCATATGTGTCATTCTTTTATGAGTATCCCTGCAGAGGAGGTTGATGCATTTTCTGGCCACACCCTGTGAAATACAATGTGTCACAAAGCACAACAGAGCAGCACATCGATGCTTTGTGGGGCCACAAGTCCAAGACGTTTGGCGCTTGCAGAGCATACAGATTCTTCCTATTTTAAACTTTACAAAGCCGTGCAATAGCAAAGGTTTGTCGGACATTCATCACAATAAAAGTATTTGTCTAGACTCTCACATGTTAGCATCAGGGACCGCTTTGAGAAGATAACCAAAACCAAAAAAAGCTTTAATTTCCTCAAGCTTCATATATATTTAGTACAATTCAACTGCAAAGGGAATGGAAGGCAAGTGGTCTTATTCAGTTCAGATTATCAATACAATAAAAATGGTTCATCCTTGACCTGACCAGCATTGAACAAAGCTGTGGTCTTTGTTGAGGCCTGTAAATTGTGCTGAACTATTGGCAAATTTTGAAAAGTCCATTTGTTGACTACGAACAAATGGCATGACCAGCAATTTTGTGAGATCACTCAATTTATAGTTCAAATATTTGTGGGTTGTTTTTTTTTTTTTTTTGATTTAAATGGTCTTATGCTGTGAAAATAAGTAAAGGAAGAAATTAGTATTGATAATTTAATTTACTATAAACCATTTATTAAGCAAATACGCATTCACAATTAGTGCTGCTGTTTACGATCCAATTTATATATAATTAGATGTTCCTACTAACAGGTGTAAGTAGGACTTAGACAAGGCTCATTTTTCTCAATAGTTGATTATGAAGATCTAGCATTACATTTGTTGTAAATAAATGTGTGTTTTGTTTTTTTTTTTTGAATATGACTTGTCTTGAATTGTTCTTGAAATTGGTGCCAGCAAGTGTGCATAAATAGATGCTCTGGCTTGTGCATTCATGCTTAATGTTGATGTGTGATATTTGTGTTTTCACACATCGCTTTGCCCACATGTCAAATGATCTGAGACATTTGATTGTGACAGGATATCTTCCATACACATACACTTATTTTTTTTCACACTCTGGAGTCTTCGGTTGCAGTCCTGAGCACCGACTGTGAGGCAGCAGGGGAGAGACATGGAGGGATGTCTACTGGGGTCATGTGTGACCTGGGCTGGTCCCTGGTGAACATGGTTCTACGACACTGGTCCTGTCAGTCAGGAACCAGTCGGTCAGTCGGTTTCAGGAAAAGGCTGGGTGAGAGTGAGGACGCGCAGTGAGAGAGGGAGCCTCACTGCACGGCAGTAAGAATTCCCTTCCGTCAATCACAATCCACAGAGCCACGCAAAAGATGCAGGATCTTTCAAGAGGCTTGCAGGGTGGAACCGGGTTGAAAGAGCTACATAATGTCATGCTCACTAGACTAGTCTGTTCCTGTCAATTAACATAGGTGACATGATGACCTAAAAAACAGCTATGGAGCTCTGTAGCACTCTGAGAAGACCACATTACTGGTAGTAAGTAAAACAAGCATCACAGGGACTCTGTGGGAGGTGTTAATCCCTGACTAATGAACTCTGCCTCTGCCAGAATATTCCCTATTGCATCCCTGGACATCTCCACCTGTGTGCGTGTGTGTGTGTGTGTGTGTGTGTGTGTGTGTGTGTGTGTGTGCGCGTGCGTTAGGGGATTCAGAGAGAGAGAGGGGGACAAGCTCCAGTCTCCTGTCCCTCAGCCTGACAGGCAGAACTCAGCTACACAATTTCACGGTTTGTGGGCAGTGCACACCACTGCCTTCCCATCCCCGAGACCCACAGAGTGTGTGTATGCCTGTGCATATGAACATGAATACACTCACAGACACACACACACACGCATGCACACATCAGCACCCATATTAATACTTAGGAAAAGAAGAAATCAAATATTAATCCTTCAACGTTCGGCTGGAATTGAAAAAAAAAAAAATGAGTGGACTTACCATTTTGTTATTGATTTCATGAAAATGAATTTCACAGACTTTCTCTACGATGTCTTCACTCTCAAAAGTTATGAAACCAAATCCTATGTAGAGAGAAAAAGAGAAGGGGAGGGAGGGAAGATTGAGTTACGAGTTAGTGGAGAACCTTAACAAAACTTTGGTAACTAAAAGAAAATGCACCAATAGATGGAATATCATCACGAGCCAGATCCAGAAACTCAGACTACATCAGTGGAGATTGGCTTCGGCATGGAAAAGAACAAGTGAACAAGACAGACATTGTCCTCTTTAAATCAAGAATATGATGAAATCTGCCACATTATTAAGGGCACTCGAGGACCTCTTCTACAAAGAGAAGATGGAAAACAGCACAAAGCTCATTTAATGAGATTCAGGGAGCTAGGGCCCAGCATCTGAATTTCATTAAATGCATTTTGTGTTCTTTTTATTGAAATCTCACTGTATAACAAGCCCTCGTTTTTATGTTAATGCAAGACTTAGAGTGAATGTGTCGTTGACAGTGGGATTTTCATGCCATATTTATAGGATAAAAGCTTAACCCCTCTTTTAATACAAAGACAGAGAAATAAGATGGTTTCAGACTTTTGAACACAAGTGGATTGCAGTGCTCTCCTCTGTGTTTTGATGGTGATGCACAAAGCAATCTAGTTTCTGTATAGCTGAGGTTGAAAGGAAAACTGATATTCTATTACTTTTGCAAAAGGGGAAACTGCACAAAAGAGAAACAGTTAGTGAATAAAGCAGCAAGTGGGACCGAAAGGAGATGAGTTTCTTTTCAAAATGGCAAACACCCGTCAATGAAATAAAATCACATCAGATTGAACTTAAACAGCGGTCACTGTGAAAAACAAACCACAGTGCAGACCCACAATCCACGGAGAGTGCCGTCAAATTATTTTCATTGAGTGTGAGGTGATACAGTAAGAACAGTAACTTGCTGAATGTGGAAAAGTACTGCTCTGGTCAAATTCATACAATCTAAGATGAATCTGTGTGCTTGGCCAGGAAAAATACAGGACAAATCTCAAGGTCAAAGAAGCATTTCAGGGCCTCTGATCCCATATGTGCACACATTCACACACCAACATGTTGGATATACTAACAAAAGAGATTTGACAATGATCAGAGATGTATCAGTGCCAGTAATAAATCCCTTTAAAATATTTGGTTGCATTGGGTATGTAGCAAATCAATGATTGGGGTTGCTTTATGGTTGGATTAGATTCACCAGATTTTTTTTTTTCAATATCATCGAAATACCTTTGTTTGACATGTTAGGTATTTCATTGACTGTATAAGACAAATCCCTCCTTTTAAAAATCCGATATGTCACACTATCTTATGTACTGTTACCATAACTCATTGTTAGTTTTGCTTCATACTCACCAGCTCTAAAAAAAAATCTACTTATTCACACTCATGAAAACGGGGAAAAAAGTATATTATGTTGTATTACTTTCCTAAGCAGCTTATTCTATTAATTCATCAGATCATCCAGAAAATACTGATTTCTTTTTCAGTAGCAGTTTGTGCTGCTTACTGTGCAGCCACAGTGATAAACAGTGACATTTATAACTCTGTCATACAACCTTTTCGCTCACATTTTTCTTCTCTTCCCCACCATAAATAGCAAAGCAACTCCTCAAGCTGCTCTTCTGTTATTAACACAAGCTAGAGCACATCAAAATGGAGAAGGGCTGGAAATCTAACGTGTGAGCTAATTAAACACGGACACACATCTAATCTAATGAGATCTTATGAGACAGAATATCAATTTCCATTGAGACGTCTCAATGCTGAGTTGTGGCAAGAGCATGGCGCACATGTAAGAGGTTTGGGGGGGCCGGGGGAGCATAGACAAGGGACATGTGATGACGACATTTAGGAATGGGCATGGGGGTGGGGGGGTTGCACCCTCTTCTCCAGCTCACCCCACCTTCATGCCGGCACAAGGAACACTTTTGACAACCAACAAATCAACCGCCAAGAGTAATTTGTCACAGTGGAGTACAGGTAGAGGGAGTGGAATCTGGGGGGAATGAGGGTGTCGAGGGAAAGAGAAAAAGGTGGAGATGAAAGGAGAAGGGGGAGGAGAGGAAGGCAGAAAAAGTGACAAGGAAAGAGGTTAACACACATGGCCCCTGTCACCACACTCCTTCCTGGTGCCATGGGCAGCCCCTCCATCAACTGACAGGACGTTTTCCAGTGCACCATTATATCCACCGGAGTCAGGGCCAATCCACACCACCACATATACCTCCAGCAGGGTCCTTCCACCCATGACTGGATCTGTTTAAATGAACAAAAAGACATTTTGCTGTGGTGTAAACTACTCTTGGAATGTGTTGTACACATACCAAAAAAACAAACAAAAAAAAAAAACCAAACACAAAAAACATCCCTATTTTTCTGTCTCCTTGGCTCAGCTCACTCTACCTTGGTCAGTCCCCCGTGGGCTGTCTGAACCACTGGCCCCAGCACTGCAGTCCTTTCCTCTACTATTCTATTTTACAGACCTTATAGACAATTACAGGCCACAAAATAGCACCCGCAGAAGCATTTTTGTCTCCCATCCTCCTCCTGCAGGATGTCAACAGAGCGAGATTATCCTCATGTATTCCAGCCCTTCTCCTCCAACTATCCACACATGGCAAGAGGCTGACCTCCACAGGACTATTAAACACTGACAGCACTGACAGACACAAAGAGAGAGGTGTCAACATGCTCACACTGAAGAAGCTTCCCACAGCTTGAACAATACCTTGTAAATGGAAACACACGGATGTCTGATATGGAGGCTGATAATAGGTGTTGTGTGGCTAGTAGCTCAGGCCTTGTGGCTGCACTTGCTCACACTTATTAGCCAGAGCCGGTCTTAGACTCATTTCATCGCTCCACAGCATCGGCAGGGAGCCCAGTTTCACAGCCTTTTACCGGCTTCATCATACTCGCTCTTTATTTCACACTCATTCCAGTTTCGCTGCCTCTGTTGCTTCAGTGCAAAGAAGCAGATAATCATAATCCGTTTCATAAAATGTGCAACATTTACAAAAACGATGTCTTCTCTTTATCAGTATAGATGTACTTACTGTGGACTATGAAAAGATAAGATAAGATATGACGAGACTTTATTGATCCCACTTGGGGAAATCTGCTCATTACCACAGCTCTGTACAGACAGAATAGAAACATAATAAAATGGAATATAATTACAAATCAAAGAAAGAACACTACATACAACAGAGAAAAACAGAAAGAACAGAGATACTGTATATATATACACACGTCTATATCTAAATACGTGTGTGTGTGTGTGTGTGTGTGTATTAATATATTGACTGCTTCAGAGGTGAAAAAGAATGATTTGAAGGGACAGATTAAAATCAATTAAAATTATATATCTTCATAATGTAGTCTTTCTTCCAGAGGTGTTTAATAGTCAAAAATATGAGCTTGCAGAAGCAGACATGGTTGTGGGACCCTTCTCTACTATCATAATGACAGCAGCTAAATATACTGCGATAAGTTAGTGAGAGGAATTTAAATCTGCTGTTATAGTAGGAAAAGACCAGGTGCTGTCCATAACTTCACAGGTCAATGCTCAGCATGGCTGAAATTAAATAAAAATAAAGGCGATGAAGATATTTATGTAGAGATTTGACACACTCTCTCTGACACAAACGTTGTCAATGCCTGCAATTTTTTTTTTTTTTGAATAATCACAACTCTGATTTTCTTTCTATTTGAGGTGCTGCAGATTTTTAGACATTTTCACTTTCAGCTGGCTCAGTGCCAAAAAGGGCATTTACACAAAGTTGCAGATCAACAGCAATTTTATTACAAATAAAAATCAGGACAAATTAAGCAACGGAGGGTGGAAATTGTCAAGTTTAACCATGAAAGCAATACAAGGATGAGTGGCAGGTGTGCTGCAGAGGTTATCTCTGTGCCAAAGCAAATAATAATTTCAAAATAAAGGTCTGAATCTTGGGAAGCCAGTGAGCACATGGCCCAGTTTTTATAGTCCAGAAGGTCCAGGTGAATTGATACACCTCCGATGTCAACCTATTGCCTGTTGAGGACTAGGGCATTCTCCAAAAACCTCCAAAACAGAGAGAGAGGCACCCCACACACACACACAGCCATAGTCATGAACATTAAAAGCCTTGATAATAAGGACTGCATTGCTCCTGATTAAAAGTGCATCTAATGAGAGGATCCTGCTGCTGAGCTGTTCTGACTAGCAGCCCTGTCAACAGAGGGTAAGAAGGTAGTGCAACCCAAGGAAGTGTCAATTGTGTCCTCTAGCACACAGCATGACAAGAAGAGAGCACCCCTGCTGTGAATTACACAGATAAATACACACATACAAACACACATTTTATGTGTCATCTGCATCAGAGGTCATAACTTGTCTCCAGTTATGACTTCTCCTCAATGAATTGGTTATCCTGCCCTAATTATGCATGATCAAGCCTTTGTCTGTCCACTCAGGAGTAAGTCTACAGAAAGTTCCTGCACTGCATGTCTGCCTGTGTTCCCCATCCTCCAAGCACCATCCTCTTATAATGCAGAGAAGCAGACAGAGGCAGTCCAAACACCCACAGCACAGTTAGAGGCCTTTGATCAGTATTTCAGTCTGCTATTACTAGAGATCCAGAGCCCTGGGCGTTAATCCTCTGTTGAATAAAGTTAACACCAGGAACTTTCTAATAGCACAGGTCACATACATCAGACGAAAGACAACTGAGAAAGAGAACATTTAATGAAATATTGTTCCATGGAATGGTTTATTTCCAGGGAAGGAAGAATCAGTATTAATTTTATTATGGAGGTCGGCATTTGGAAGGAACAGAAGATTTGAAAACATGAAATTTGATTTAAACTTGCGGTACACGCTAGCGAACAATTGGGAATGAATGAATAAATTAACCAATGGATGCCAAGAAGCCCTATAATGTATACGTATCACTATCATTGTTATCATTACAGCCAGTCTAAATTCAACAGTATATACAGCTGGTCCTGGTCTCTTTCTCTTTTCTCACTTCTGAGTCCTGTTCTGTCAGGGGTTCAACATGAATTCAGCTATTTACATGATCATCACATGTGTAAATAAGTACATGCAGATTCCAGGAGCACATGCTTGATCAATGTATCCATAGTGTCTGTCATACATGACGCAAATGCAGCTTGCATTTCATTTGATACTGAATCATCCAGAGTAAACACACAAATTCAGATTTGGTTTATTACAAGTAAATGTAGAGACAAACACACTGAGAGAGACAAAGAGACAGACACAGAGAGATATTCTAGGTCTCACAGTTCCCTAATCACAAATCAAGATAAGAGCCAATAAAATCCAAAATAAATAAATATCATGCATCTGACTCTTACGGGAAAAGTGAAGATGGACGATGTGAAATGAATCCCCTAAGTGTTAAGTACAGTGAGCTGTGAGCACATTTCATAAAAGGAACCATTCAGAAGATGGGACTACTTAAGATAGAAGATGTTTTGTGGGTTTTGCTGCAAGTGTACAGCATAAATGAATTTTTCCTCCTTGTATTGTGCTGGGAGATATGGTTTTGAAGTTTGGAAGTGGGACTGGTTCAAAATGTTTTAAGAAGAAACCATGAAATGTCTAGTCATGAAGATAAATGCCTACTTGCAGAAATAAAACTTGGTTTTCCTTCCAACATGTTTTCTTCCCTCTTCACATATTCTGCCAAGAATCCCACTGCGCCACAAGCAAAACTTAAATATGTCAAAATGCAAGCCACCTCTATTATTAGTCCAGACTGCCATTCATTTGAACTTGATCATGTCACATACTTACACAATGCGGAATTGACGAATGATGAGCACTTAGAAAGATGAAAAGGTAACATTCAGTGATGAATGTTAAGTCCTGTTCTGATCTATAGTCATCTATAATGTTTTGGTCCCATAAACACAGAAAATATTGTTCTACAAGATAAAGACATATTGACAAATATATTTATATGGATCACTCATGTATTCTAAGAAGTGAAGAAAACGTCTAACATAATTTTCACGGTAAGTAGCAATACGAAGTATAGGTTAGGCCCATTTTCAATCATCCGGTTGATACACACCCTTGAGTATTTTATTTACGAGGTAGTAAGTGTCTGACTGAATCCCTGTTCATATTATTCAAATGAGCCACCAGCCTTAGCTAGCTGTGTTGCCACCACTGTGCTGCAGCAGAATGCTCGACAGATGTTGCTGATGTTAAAAGGACAATTAGTAATGGGAAGTGCAAAGGTTTAGTGTGTCAAAGCAAATATATCTTATCTGAGGCCGTGTTTTCTAATGAACAACAAATAGAACAGAAGACTTAGCGTAGGTGTCCTGTCGTCTCCACAGGACCTGTCCTGCCTACTGCATTGGCACTAGCAGTATTCAAACCTGCGATATGACCAAACAAAAAGGTGATCATTATGTGTAGGTGACTACGAGCGAATGCCTGGAGGTTGAATAACTGGATTAAAATTGGGCCACAGGTACCGCCTATGGTGTTTTGTTTGTGTAGCAGCAGTTCTCTGGCTTTTAAATGCTGGAGCTTATTAGTTCAGACAGCTTTCCAAAGGACATCTCGTTATTGATCACTGAGATTTAAATGTCTCACAGGAAATTTTAATAACACAATGAAATGAAGCATTATGCCAGAGAACAATTAGACAGAAACGAAGTGATCGTAAATTGATATAATTAGATTTCAATGTGATTGTTGTTTTCTTCATGCTTGGCCTTTATCTTTTCATTGGTGCCAGAGTGAGTTTGTACTTATCAGATCAAAGTCAGGATAAAAAAAGGTAACTATAACACTGAGAAATAGGTTATGGAAAAAAACAACAACTGCTTTTCCTTAAAATTCACAACATATTCAACCAGGGTAAGCATACCACTCCAAGGGTGGTGTACTGTGTATGTGGTGCAATATATGGGTCATACGTTGGCCACTGCTCGCCTATGGGATACCTCTATACTGTATGGATGGATGTGCTGTATATGTTTATTAAATGTTTACACTACCATACAACGTGCCTGCTTCCCCTGCATTGTCTGCAGAGCAACTGGGCTCAGCATGCATGCAGAGGGAACTAGTTTGTCTGTGCCTCTATGTAGGTCAGCCTTCAGAGTTGGCCATCAATTTCTACTGTCCTACTTAAAGAGACACCCCGTCTCCATACAAACACACACAAACATGAACACACACAATTACAGCACTTGTATCACATATGAAAACTGGAACTCGACTCATAACCTGGACTTCTGCAGTCATTGATTTTATTAGGGATTTAATCACTGAGATTTATTTTAAGACAAAACTTCAGCGCATTATGGTCAATACAAATGGGCTGTCAGCACATGTCCTGCTGTAGTGTGGTCAGCAGTAACAGTCATCTCAATAAGAGCACAGAGTGTGTGCTTGTCAAATGAATGCAGCTCTCTCCACCTCTTCACAGTATACTTTCAAACACTCTAAGTCAAGAAAGACCCTCATTACTGCAAAACAATGTAGCCATAAGTGTGAATTTCTCTTGCTCCTATATGATCATAAAGGCTCTTCCAGCAAGAACTGAATGGACGCAATTATCTACAGAGAAGGTGAGTAACTACCCTCTTGCTCACTAGCACCCAGCAGTAAGCCACAAATAGATAAGGAGAGCACTTGATGAAGAAGAATTTAAGCAAAAATGAAAAAAAAATCTGAATAACACCTTGAAATTCACAAAGTATAGGTGACAAGAGAATTTGCTGAGAAGAGGCAGTGGAACAAATACATTTCCTCAATGAAGCAACTGATTAGAGCGGGAAACACAGTGAGCAACATTTGCCTCTTTACTTCAAAGGTGGAGGACATAAAAGCAAAAGGTACTGAAATACCAGAGAAAAGGTCTGTTCCATATCGTTAAATTATCACACCCCTATCAAATTTCGTGCCACCTTTAGCTCACACTCTGATGGGTTATTTTTTAATAAAGATGGCATTCAGTGGTTTGTCATTTGTAATTCCGGTTGCGCAGACTCTGTGGCACTTTCTCACAATATGCACTGCACACCGGGAATGGCGCTGCCAAAATTGCGGAAAAGGATAACAGTTGTTATTTTCCTCCAGGACTTTTCTCCAGACAGCATCTGTTTATTCATTGAAGCTAAACTTGGCAAATAACAAAAGAGACACAAGTCAGATAAATCACACCTGACAACCTGGAAGACGTACCGCCCACAGGAGCAACCCTTACACACCAACACATATTCTTAGAGGACAGCTAACAGCAGCTGAGGAGCCAACAAATTTGAAAACACAATGGGGCACATTTTAACAGTGGTAGGGCAATGGTTACCGCACACATGGCATCTTGGTTTATGTACAGTATGTGAAGCAACACAAAGTGCAAAAGGGCTGGGTGAAGTGGAACATAGACTGAAGGGTGCAGTGATAAATAAATGTGCTATACTCTCAGTCGCATCAGTGGTCTCATCGCTCTAACACAGCTGTGCCAGTCACAGGGAAGCACAGCAACAATAGCTCAACAAATGGAAAGATGCTTTGTTGGGAAAACACATTATTGTCTGGATGGTGCAGAGCGGACAAGACGTGAACGCACAGCATCACAAATCTGCAGTGGGAAGCAGATGGTGTTGGTTTTTATTTAATTTGTACAATGACAATAGAAATAATTAATAAAAAAGCTGACAAAGCAGTTTATATTATAACATCAGCGTGGCTCTGCTTCAGTTTTAATTCTACTGTATCTCGCATTATAAATGGTCACAATAGAAACAGCAACCTCTGCATCATTGTGCAGTTCAAGAGTAAAACATGAAACACTGGTTTTGGTAAAAAGAAATATATGAAAGGACACAATGATATATTGGATTGATTACCTGCTGTACTCCACTATGTCCTTCACAAACAGCACAACACTGACTTATAACAGGCCAGCCTGATGTGGGGAGAGTTGTGTGGTTTTCTTTTTTGCAGCCTGGTGTCATTTGCACGTGATTTAATCAAAGTGAACACAGTGGACAGCTGTGCCTAATGGCACAGCACTCCGGCAGAGCACTTCTCAAATCAGAGGCTGCAGATTTATCAGCATATCTGTCCTGCTGCCTTCAGACGACTGCTGCTGCAGCCATTTAATGAACTGACGGGAAAGGTTTTCATATAACATCAGCTGTGGATAACAGAAAGTATAACAGTTACTCCTGCTCATTTACAGTTAAATGCAGAATGATTTGTAGACTCTCCTCCCTTAGCCACATTAAATATGACTTTTTGATGCAGACTTTCACGGATTTAACAGGTGAGGGATATTAAAATGGTCACTTATATTATATTACTAAGTTAATAGTAACTATACAGCCATTAGATGAATGGAATCATATGAGTAGAATACTTTTAAGTATCACATTTACGTTAGAATAATTAAAGACAATCAGTGTGAGGAGAGCCATATCACTTTGATGTTAAAGATTAATCACAACACACTTATTCATTCTCAACAAGCATGTTCAACCATGTTCCATGTAGCCCAGAAATATGGCACCTGTGATTCACAATCTGAGCAGTGACAGGGACTTTAGAAGCACATGTTGGTAAAGCTGGCTTCAAGGCTGATACTTTTACTGGGACAAAATACAGTTACTATTTTTGTGCTGTGTGGCAATTAGGTTATGAGAATATTTGGGTCCATTTGGGAAAGGAAAGATCTCTCTCTCTCTCTCTGCCTTCCTGTCTCTCCCTCTTTACTTTTTGTTTTCCTCTCTCCATGTATAATATTTCACAACAAACCTTCTCTTGGCACTAGCTGTATGGATGATGACAGGGTAGCCCCAACTGGCAAATCCATTGTTTCAGTTGAACCGGAGAAGCCCAAACCACATTAGAGGCACCAATCGACATCAGCAGCAATCAAAACAGGTGACAGAGAAACAAAATGCAATACAGTTTGTCTTAATATAATTTGAATGCAGTGTGTCTCAGGCCACAAAGTCTTGGTTACCAGCAACCAGGGGCACTCATGAAAACATTGAGCCAACAGAATAGGCTGGAAGGGCTCTACAATATATATATATATATATATATATATATATGAACCACAAACATAATCGATGAAGAGACCTCCACCCATGATAAGGTGATCGAAAAATGAATGTTCTCCCAGAGTAATCCAATTCTGCTGGCTAATATCCATAGCACAAATGCACGTTCCCACACACGCAGAAACAGAGGCAATAACCAAGTAAGGTCAAAACAGACATAACCACCGAGGAAGTGACAGTGTTCTGCTGCTTGAGCCACTGTTATCTCTACATCTCTTCATGGTGCCACTGTACTTGCCTGAAGACATATTGTGTTTGTGTGGAACACTACAGCAGCATATCTCATACGCTAGGTAAACAGTGCAGAGGGTAAGACAGCGAGTCAGTGAGACAAGTGGAATATGACTTATAAAATTGCGCCAAACTAGCCTGAGCATAATTGCTCACACCGATAAATTTCTTTAGTACAAATGGAGTATGGGTGTAATGAGATCCAAAGGTCTGAACCTCGAAGGGATTCTTCATTCAAGAATGTCAGACTCTTTTGTGCAGAGCAATAGGCTGAGCTTAATAGATGTCTCAATTTCTATCACATATAGTAACAAGCAATGCAGCCAGGAGGTGGGTGGAAGTGGGGGCAAGAGTCTTTCCAAAAGGCTTTGAGTCACTGTGATGAATTTCATTTGAGGTGTGCAGCAACGTGGGACTGGGAATGAATGATACAGATATGCACCTTTTGTGTTTTCTGACCTATTGATATAGATATCAATTTCATTCAAGTTAATTAGCATCTCTCGCTCCTGATGAAAGTGGAGAATCAGAAAGCAGAATAATGTGCAGCAGGTGAATGCAGAGAAATGGAAAGCCTGATCACTTAGAAGTTTGTACATGGGGAACAGTGTTTTGTGTGAATAGAATAAAAAGGCAGGATGTTGTCGATGCCAACACCTCCCACTAGAGCTTCTGCAGGGGAATTCACTCAGGGGCTCAAAGCATTTAATCAAAATAATCTTGTGCAAACAACAAGGTTTTAAAGCACTGGATTACTTGCAAGGAGGTGGCAAAGTAAAATGATTTAAGTGAATTAGGCTTCTCACTGCCTGTATGGCCAGATTGTTATTAATATTTAAGCATGGGGTATATTTAAAGACATGACACAGTAGCAGTTCATTTGAAATGAAGAACACTGATGATGCCACTTTGCAGAGACCCATTACCATTTAGCAGAGATTGCTTTCATTGAGTGAGCCAAATGCTTAGAGGCGGAATTGCCACTTGTGTTTACTTTACAGATGCTGTTATAGTGTTACAGCAAGGTAGAGTACCGTTCTGCGAGAACGCCTTTCTCCACACGTGCACATATCGCCAACACACGGGTGCTCAAACCATGACATCATGGACTCATCAAGCAATGCACAATGATGTCATGCTGATACTACTGACCCCTGCAATCAAGACAGGCGGCTTCACTGATTCACCAATACAACTCTTCCATCAGACGTCTCTCTTTTACACACACACACACACCCGCACAATCTAAGTAATGTTGGTTGCTCAAAATCTCACAGCATAGTTCAATTGCAG
Organism: Echeneis naucrates; assembly: GCF_900963305.1. NCBI lineage: Eukaryota > Metazoa > Chordata > Actinopteri > Carangiformes > Echeneidae > Echeneis > Echeneis naucrates. The sequence goes on from NC_042524.1 coordinate 14,187,826, forward strand.
TCAGCAACCAGGCTTCGCTTAATTGCTTACTTGCACTATAATTGGGTAAATAATCAAAGGATAAACTGAACATAGTGCAGCCTCTTCGTAAATTCTGAGTATCCTTTCATAAATGCCTTCGGGCTGTGATTAGTATAGATTAGAAAGCACCACAGACATCCATAACTTCTGCTTATTTATATCCTTGTTAAAGTTATTCATCTCATTTATTTGTGTTTGTCTTTTATGTCCGCTCTTCCAAAGGAACACCTGAGGAAAGACTAGAGGTAAAGAAAGGTCATGATCTCATATTGGCACAGCTAGACGCAAACGGCCGATCGGAAGACATCATGACAAATCTACTGTCCCTCCAAGCCCCTTTGAAGAGTTCTACGTAAAATGTAAAGCGACTGCAACCATCAGAATGAGGTTTGCCACCCCGGCTGTAGCCCTGTCACTCCTCTGCTGCTGCTCTGCTGCTCCTTGGATTTGGCTTCCATCTCACTGTTTCATTAATATCATTAGTATAAAAACAATGTAGACACATATGAAACATTTACAAATCATATCACTGATAATCCAACATGTGGTCAATGATTTTTTTTCTTTTGAAAGTGCACAGTCAACCACCCTCAAATTCAAGTCATACTGTAATCTGCCTACAAAGTGAAAAGGCTTTGCATCTATGTTCAGTCTTTTCTAGCCTTTCCCCTCTGAATTTTAACTTCAACTCAGCCTATTTGCAGAAGGGGAGCTCATTTCAATCTCAAAGCTGACATCTGTGGAGGCTATGCAAGCTCTAAATGAGTGGATTTAATCCTGTGCAACAACGCTTGAGCACAGGAAGTATTCACGCAAGAAGCTGGGGGAGCAAGCTGCGAAAGAAAAGAAGAGAGAGAAGGGGAAGATTGAAAAGGTGACAAAAAGAAGAGAGATAGAATTTTGTGATCCCGGTTATATCGTTCGATCTGCAGCAGCAGCACTGTTAGCTCATTCAGACGAGAAGAGTACAGAAGAAGGAAGGGACAGAAAAGCAACTCTAACAGATATTTATTCATGCAGTGAAGCAGATGAGGTATTGGAAAAGGCTTCAAAGCAGAGGATGGCTCCACGTCCTGCATGGCCTTCTCCTCTGGCTAGGCTTTCTGTATTTGGCCTTTGAGTAAGGGGCTGATCAATCCCCCAGCATGCTGCCAGGCTCTGGACCCCCCATTACCAAGAGGCTGCTCTTTGAACAAACCCTGCCAGGGGTCACTCTCCCTACGCTTCATCATCTTAAAGGTCAGACACAACAAATGGCATGGAAGACAGTTTTGTCCCTGGCAGTAAGCCCATAGCTGACCACTAAGTGCGTTTGCAGACAGGACAGCTTGCAAACTGGGCTGCCATTGTCAGGGCTGACTAGACAACTGGTCATATCCACAGAAAAGTTGAATATATTTCAGACAAATGTACAAAACTTGGAAGAAGAACTATGCAAATTGTAGTGTGATTCCATCAGCTACTGTTATGCAAATATTCCCAAGAGAGTGCAAAAAGATTACCACAGTAGTCAAATGAAAGTTGATATTTAAATAATGTCTGTGTCTCATATGACAGCCTGGGGAGCAGTCTGTACAAACAAATAAAGGCCACTGCTGGATAAGAAACCAAAAAAACCCAAACATGGGTACTTCCACTACAGGTTACGAAATATCACGGTAGCAGCTATTAAAAAAAAACAAAAAAAAAAAAACAACATTGGTAACATTCACTAGTTGGTTTTGAGTGATTCTAATTATTTTCTTAATATTAAAGTGGTGTTGAAGAAACAATTATTAATAAAACTAATACTTTCTGGAGCTGCTTCACAGTAAAAGCCTTCTAGTCAAGGTGAGGGATTATGCGCCCTGAACTGCAGGATAGAAAACAGTTGAATATAACAACAATCTAACACAGCAAACAGAGGATCAGACAATGGGGTGGCCTCTTTGAAAAATTTTGTGAAACACACACTTATGAAGGAGCGGAAATTGCAAATAAAGGCCTGTCTCCTCTAATAATAGCCTATCCTTTCTGCAGTTGAGCTAAATCAGCCACCATTTGAACATTTATGACACATAATTAAAGGAGGACCAGTCACTGCTTTGGCTTTTTATTGTTGCTTCCCACCTAAAATGAAATGTTGTATAAATTAATTAGTTTCTCCCTTCTGTATACATACATACACACACACACCCACACCCACACCCACACACACACACACACACTGCATAGTAGATTTTCAGCAACTTTCTTTTGGAGGAAAATTTTGTGTAATTCAAATGAGAGGTGGCACATTCAAATGTCATTATTCATGCAATAAACAAAACAACAACAACAATAAAGTAGTTCAATGATATTCTCTTTATTGATACACCACATAGACAATCTTGGTCATTTCTGAATCATCCCCTGTATTTCCATTTGGAACTTTTGTGCAAATGGGAAACTGTTAAAGAAGGATTTAAGTGTAATTAATGTGATTTACCACAGCCACACACAAAGACAAAATCACATCTGAAGTGGATGAATGACTTTACATTACTTATATTACAGGACTAGTTTCATTGCTGCCACACGCATCCTGCACTGATAAAATTTCCAAGGCAACATAAAAGGAAGGCAAACTAAGCTCCAGAAAAATAGGTGAAATTATGAGACTCTTCGTCTGGACTTGCACCTGCACCTTTTCAGTGGAGGCTTTTTTTGCTTAAAATGACAGCTTTTCAATTTGATGAAATGAGTGTGCACACCTGATCTCTGCCACTTCACAGAGATCAGGTGTGCACATTTAAATGCTTAAACCATGAAGTTACTCCCTTAAAAACAGGATGCAACAAATGGGCATTCAGTTAAAACAGAAAAGAGACTGATGTTTGATAAATTGTATGTATTGGGGCAAGAGAATGACTGATATTATCAACAAAGACAGAGAATTGTCGTTGACAGAGAAATCTCGGCAATATATATAATACAATATTTTCAGAATATAGCCTTCTCGTTGTTAATAACCACATTTGACCAAACAATGTTTGAAATGGCTCAGTTTTTGAAAGCTGGATTTTTGTCATTTGGCTGTTTGCTGAGTTTGTTTTACTCTCAAATATTGAGAGTGGCATGGGCCCAAAAATGCAACATCACTTCAGCTTTGGACAGGACTGAAAGCTCATCTTGAGGGGAAACACTGAATTAACATACATCACTGCGGGGAATATTGAGCTACGTTAGACATGCTAGCATTGCCAAAACTTCATTTAAATGAATTGTAAGTTCTTTGGCTACAAACAGTCAGAGAATCACAGCATATATATGTCCACACTGATCATATGACTAATCAACCATCTGATTTGAAAAAGGTCCTGCACATTAGTACAGGTGTTGTCAGTTATTCTGGCTGATTAGACCTCAGATAAGACTGAAGCTATGCAGAAGACACACTTTGAATTAAGTGAGGTCATGAAGTACTTGTACTAATTAGAAACCAAAATGTGTATGCCTCAGCAACAGGTGCAATAAAAGTAGCAGAGTGGTTAGATGTAAATCAATCATAGGCTGGTCTCAAGGCCTGAAAACCAAAAGTGGAGGTGGACTAGGAGTGTTTTTCCTGGCAGACATTTTTACTCTTGCTACTATAAAAAGTACAGGTGGCAGAAATAGCATTAATGATAGCTAGTTAAACAGTGAACGGTGTAACTGAGCCAGCATGCAGTGCACCAAGTCTGGGGACACGGAGCAGCTGATTAAAAAGCAGACATTAGTGATCATTGTTGTCAATTGCAGGTGTGCATTTCCTGCTATGACAAACCACCATGTCTGCTGTGAAAAAAACACTTAGAGGGTAAATCGTGTATCTCCATGTCAGACAAACACCCGCACTAAACATGAATGGCCAAAAGAACCCAAAAGCTGGTTTTAAAGAAGCAAAGCTGTAACCAAACACAATTAGAAATAAGGAAGGCAAATTGAGGCCCTGCGATGGAGTGGCGAGGGTGTACCCCATCCTGGCCTGGTGAGAGCTGGTGCGACCCGGAAACGGATTAGTGGTTGAAGATGAATAAATGAATGAATGAAAAAAGGCACATTGATGCTAATACGACCTACTGGCAAACTACATACTTGCACCAAAGTAGAACAAAAACCTTCATAAGCAGACCAGCTTTTGGACATACTGGGACAAATCCTGGTAGGAGGCCACATCAGTGGACCATTAGACTCAAAAAAATCCACTTTTGCTGGCACTGTTCTAACATTCACTCCACACTGTGCGCCCGCCATTGGGGGTGTGAGTGTTGTTCTGCTGGATCACATCAGAATAACTTTTTTCTCCAAGAGAGGATGTAGCTTTAGTAGCTTTGGAGTAGGTTTAGTTTTTATAATCTGTCTGGAAATACTGTTTCAAGATTATATTGTTACTAAAACAGATGTGATGTAAGAAAAGCAATAAAAACAAATGAATTTGGCGGTGGCCATCCTGACATGAAAGATGTGTTAAATAATTCAATGTCAATTCCGCATTCACTCACATGCAAAGAAATGCTCCACACTTAAGGTCCCCAAAAAGCCTTTGAGTGGCACAGTGAAACACGTTTTATTTTCTACACACCTATGGTTAACAAGTAATGAATAAGGTACCAAAACACACCTTCATTCATCATTTATTCATCTGGCAGTTTATTTATCTGTGATGAATTTGTCTAAACCCAACTCCTGGCCTGCCTCGATCCCACTGCTGCTGCTGAAAGAAATCCTGGGGGAAGCACTGTGATCTTATTTTAAAGCATTTTATTAATGCCATGTTTCATTGAACTTAGTTTTCAAGTCTTTGTTGATCCAGAGCAAATTGTATGTTTGGTTACAAAAAGGATTTTTTGCAGCGGTGTTGGAAGCAGGAGCTACGCAACTGTCTCACTGATATAAGAAAAAGGTGCACAATAGATGAAAACACTGCCACTTCATCCACCATGTGATATCATAAAAATACATGCTTTGCGCTGTGTAAAATACCATAAAATCCTGTTTTTCAGCTGCCAAAGATGAAAATTTATTGTCAGTGTGCTGCATGAGTGTTGACAAGTTTACCTATCTAGAAGAGATGTGTGGTGATTATCTGGAGAGGGCTACTCTGTTTCTCTAGCTACTCCAATAAAACCATCATGCCAGAATATTTGCTTTTGGCTCTGAGGTTTGAAATTGCCACTAAAACTGACTTTGGTAACTGCTGCTGCTGCACAGTAGTGACTTCAGAGAACTTGTACCTCATAGGTCATAAATTATTTAAACCCATCCTTAACAAAACAAACAAACAAACAAAAAAAAACTGCTTTAGCTTTGCACATTTTCTAAAAAATGGAAACTACAACAATCCTGGTGTGGTTGGCTGTGGCATGTGTTTGTGTTTCTTGGAGTTTGTGGGAGTGTGTGCCTGTGAAATGGGCATGCATACAAGTGAACGAGACATCTCGAGATATGTAATATGACATAATGTCTCCCCTGCTCGAACCCCCAGCTGCTCGCCCACATGCCACGGATCCTGCACCATGTCTAAACAGATGCTCTATCAATAATGCTTGCTCCAGTGCCACACACCTCCCTGGTGGCCAAATTGGGAAGGGGAGAATGCAAGAGAGCAAGAGAGAGAGACAGAGAGAGGATACGAGTGAATGAGTCACTGTGTGGAGAGAGGACAAGGGGGAAGGAGAATGGGCTGGAACCCAGAAACTAGAGTGACTACTGGGAGATGGATTGGCCACGCCAGGAGAAACCAAAGGACCGGTGAACCTGGGGATGAAGTGTTCTCCTTGTCCCATCTGCTCCAAAGAGGAGCAGGAGAGAGAAAATTCTGCGCCTTTTGGGGTTCTCTCGCTCAAGTCCCCTAATGTTTTTATCCTGTCTTATTGTGAACAGACACATAGATGAAAAGAAGAAAGAAAGTTAACAGAAGAAAGAAGAAAATGAGATGGAATCTCCAGCCATCCATTAACTTATCCACATGTTGTGCCTTATCCTGTGATTCAGCAAACAGAACATCATGAGGAGAGGTATGAAATGGAGAGGATCCAGATGCAGCCATGCTGCTTCACCCTAAATGTTAGGTGCAGCTAACAGATAAATGCCTCATTTTCTCTCTGTAGCACACCATAGAACAATGCAGCGCAAGCTAAAAGTTAGGGTGGCATATGGTGGTCAGCAGTCTTGTGCAGCTGTTTACGTTTCATCATCTAAAACAAGCAAGTGTTGTGCTTTGATATTTTCTTTCATAATATTAAACTGTTTGGGTTTTTGTTTTTTTTTAGAAAAAGGAAACTGAAGCTTTTCAACACTGCTATTGAGTTTGTTTTTAAATCAATAAACCCATAAATTTTCTCTCACCAGAGGAAGTGTTCATTTTTATGACAAAAAAATTATTTATAAAGAAAAAACAAGCAATAAAATCTGACTGAGTTTAGATAACTCTTCCCAAATGACAAGAGAGAATAACATAAGTTTTACCACAAAGGCAGAGGGAAACATGAAAAAAATAATAGATTTCTTTCCTTTCATGTAAAACAACAAAAACAACAACAACAACAACAAACAAACAAATAAAAACAAAAATGTCCTTTCAAATGTATACAAACTTTTGGGGTTGCGACGACAGTGTCCTGAATGAATTCTACAGGTATGAAAAATTGCAACAACATTTTGAAAAACATGTTAACATACCCATCAGGCATCTCCATTTCTTTGTGTTTGCACACCATCACCGAAACTGTCCCACATTAGGTGTATGTATTAGTTCTAGCATGAGCGACAAAACACATCAATGCTCCTTCTGCACCACCCCTGTTGTCATCATCCATCATAATCTAGCCCTGCCTTCCACGAGCTGTCAAAACTGCTCTGGACAATTCACTTAGACAGCGTCAGCTGAACTGTAATATTTTACCAGCCACCATAATGAGGACTGGCCTCCAGACTCATGGTAACAAACACATGGCTCCCTGCTCACGCCCTGGTTGTTGTATCCATGACTTTGCCACAGTCATTCCAATTTTCCTATTGCTGGAGGCAATACTATGATCCTAGTATGGTCAGCCTTTGCCAGCTGGGAACCTAACCTGTCAGCCCATGCAATATTGTTCTTTGTCTGAGCTCTAGCATTATCTCCACTGTTACTGTGAGCTTTCATGAGGAGAGAATAATCCTTATGTGGTTATCTTGGTGGTTATCTTTGGTTTCTTTCCCCTGCAATTCATGTTATATGTCGAGACGAAGATGCCAAAATTACAACCACAATAATGCAGACAAGCTGCTTTTTGGCTGCAACTAATGTTTACATAAGACTTTTTATTGACCGATTATTCAAAGACAGGAAGAATTTTGTTTAAAAAAAACAAAAAAACAAACAAACAAACAAACAAACAAACAAAAAAAATATATATATATATTTAAAAAGTAATTAATTAATAAATGCACAAATCTTTTCATTTACAAGAATATAAGGCCGCCAAAAAGCAGGAAAACCTCACTATCAAGCTTCACCTTCACTCAAGTCATACTTAACATCCCAAATATATCTAAACCCTGAATAACATTATAATTTATAACTGCTGTATCTGGTCTGGTAGATAAGTAAGTTCCTCCATAAGTGGGAGTGCTGGTGTCTGTGTGTGTCTGTGTGTGTCTGCGTGTGTGTGTGTGCGCGTGTTTGTCAGCAAATTTCTGTCCTCAGTAAGTGCCACCATCAACAACATTACCTTGGAGGACAAAGGAGGGCAGAGAAACACAATGAGCCACACACGTCAAGTCAGTAACAGAAAATAGATGGAGTAGCAACACACTATTTTAATTATCCCCGTGTCTAACCTGCCCTCCAATTACAAATAGGGATGTATAATAATCCATCTATTGATGCATGAAAGACAGGACAGCAACACAGAAGCTGAACATGAGCAGGATAAAAAGCGTTTTGAAAAATGAGCTCCGAGGCTCGGGCTGAGGTTAAGCTAACTAAACTTAATGGAATATCTCTGTTCCAATTCAATAAGATACACAATCATTTCATAGCAGTTTACTTGCATTTTGGTACAGGCTACAATATAGCTGAGAGACAGTGTTTATCACCATCAGAGACCTCAAGATAGAATACATGATTACATTTATGATTGCTCAGTTAAACAATAAAGACACTGCAGTGCATGCTGTATTCCACCGAGAGAGAGAAGCATAATGAATATACTCTGGCTAATTTATGCTGGCTAATTTGTCTACATTTGGTAAATCTTTTTAGGATTGATTTTCTCAGCAAATACAAATTCAGCTCAGCATTAAGTAAACAGGAGCAAGGAGATCTGCTTTAACATTTTGCTACTTTAAATTCAATGTTGTGCGACAGTTCCCTTTCCACTCAGTGTCATTTATGGGTGAGAATTAACAGGCTGTGCCGCAGACACCTGCCATTTGTCTTCCTACTGCTGGTGAGAACGCTACTTTAACCTGAGTAACAGATGATTTTCTGCTTTATGACGAGTGGCACTATGAAAGATGCCCATATAAAGAAATACTAAAAAAATGCCCCATGCTTAAACTAACATGGTCCAGTGTAGAACGAAGAAACAATAGTTTAGGGATTACTGTGATATGTGAACCCGAAGACACATGCCTGAGTACTTGGGGTTAAAATAACACTTTTGTTCAGGTGTCTTTAACAATTTGCTCGCTTTCATGTCTTTGCCAATCTTATTCTTTGCTTATACAACATCATGGCCCCGACAACAACTAACAGAAAGCAAAAGTGCAGCATGAAAGCTTCCACTCAGTACAGAAAATTGAGAGATCGGGCGCTAGCAACATGTAATATCCGCTGGTCAGTTTGGCCCCCGGGGCACCGAGGACAACTCATGTTCTTCCACCTTTACACTCTCTTCTTCCTGCCTTACTGGTTTGTCTGCCGGCGTACCTGCTGAATGTTCAAGTGTCTATTTAGATATCGATATAATCTCAGTGACAGCCTCTCTGCGTGGAGACAGTCATGGGTGACCCCAGGACTCTGACTATATTCTGTTATGTTGGTCTGATGCTTGTTATGCTGCATTCACAAATGGGATCAGTATCTGCAGTTATACTGACCTTATTAAGCGTATCGGACTGGTTCACATTCAATACAGTTTCTCTGTCAATGTCATCAGAAAATATACGGTCTCCACTATCAGGTACATTCACTCAGGCAGTTTTTAGTATCTTAACAATACCATAAAAAAGTCCACACAGAGAATTACACAAAATTTAAGGGTCGGGCACTGAAGATTTAGGTGTCAGAGCTGCATTAGCAGGTGCAACAAATTTAACAAATTCATCCCTACAAAGAACCAGATTTTTCTTAACTGGGCCATTCCTCTTTAACGTCACATAAACAACTTTGTGTAGTTGAACACAGCCTATGACTTCAGGTGTAATCCACCACAAATGCAAGCTCACACACACACACCCCCTTAAGTGAACACAAAAAATACAGGGAGAGGTAAATGTGTGGGACAGAAGAAGACAACATAGGACTTAGTGGTCATTCTCCTTCCCTGCGGGCAGTAAAGAAAGCTGCATGGCAGCCCTGTCTCCCAAGACAAGTTAATAAGATGGAGCAGTCCCCAGGGGCAACAGCCGGCAAACATTATCTCTTTGATGGCAGCCAGAAAAACTGAGACATACTAGGAAAGAACTACCAAAAAGAAACCATTAATTACCCCTTTTCACTAGCTTCTGCAGCAGAAAAAGTTAATTTGACAATTGGGGAAAAAAGCGATTGTTTCAAAATAAGGATTTACCCTCCCACTTGGTTCGATTATTATTTTTTTTTTTACTCTATTCGTACATATTTCTTGATTTAAATTTTTCACTTAGCTTCCCCTTTTCTCTCTCTCGCACTCTCGCATGTGTATGACGAAGCAATGCCCTCAACTGTGAAACCACAAGGAGGCGAAGGGTAGCGTAGTACCTATATCTGCACATGTGGACTGCCCAAAGACCACTTCTACAAACATGTGGCGTTATGAATAAACCATGCGGCATAAAACCAAGGGGAGAGACGTTCTTCTCCTGAGGGCCCACATTCACTTAGTGCAGCTCGACTCAAAGCACAAGTATCCCCTTGCCATCTAAATGAGCCACACATGGCTGTGCTAAAGCAAATAAGAGCAAAACTGTCACCTCACTGAAGAAACATTGATCATTACACAATTTGTTCCCTTTTATTACAGCCATTGTAATTAAAATAATTGAGTAGTGGGGTGGGCAGGTGGTCCTGTCAACAATTTTTTTCACCAATTAGCACTACAATAATATTGCTCTGGATATTGCAGAGGATATTATTAGCATTTTGATGAAACACAAGTGCCTGCATGCCTGCACGCCAGAGAACTGTTCTCAAGTGGAATCTTTTCACTGAGATCCACCAGGGGAAGAGTCACTTCTGGTTTGACAAAAACAGGCTCAGACACAAGAAGATGAGACACCATATTATGGTGGTGCACATAGTGTTCAGAGGAGCTGTGCTTTGAATCTGAAAAGTCCATTGGTGCTGCTCGCAGAGCAGCGTTTGAATTTTTGAAAATGACCACGTACATGACACATGAAATTAGAGAAGTCAACCTCTATTTGTCAAGACTTGGTTACAACTTAACCACACTCGAATATTTACCAAAAATAATAAAAACCAGAAATACCAAAAACAAACCTGGAAACAAAGGTAAAGAATGGGTAAAAGACACGCAAATGAATTTGGTCAACACAGATCTGACAAATGCTTTTTAACATCAAGGGTAAGATCTGTGCGTTCCCATCTAGCCAGCTCATCTGTTGTCGAAGACCTAACAAATTGGTTCTCCAACCACTTGGGAGCAAGTGTGCAGCATGTGATGGTTTACCCTGCACAGAAGAATCAGAATCAAATTTGAAGCATTGAATTTCTGTGATACATCTTACCAATTTTCTCCAAGCATCCAAGCTAGATCTGAGTGTCTGTCTGTGACAAGGATTATCTTACAAATACCAGTGGGGAGAGATAACTGACAATTGTTCTGAGCTCAAATGACTTTTTTTTGGGAGGGGGGGGGCAATATAAAAAGAATGTAAGTGCAAATTTTATGTTTTTACTGGTGGTACCTTAATTTGAACTAGTTTTAAAGTATCAGCAATTCCAAGAATTGATAAAGAGAAATTTTGTCGCTTCTTGTCTAAACTTTTGTCATACAGTCCTGTCTCAGCAGCAGAATGGGTTAGGGTCACACACGTTAACTTAAATATGTGGGACTTATGTATAATAAGAATAAAACTGTCTTTCTGGTGAGGCTCAGGGCTTATATTCTATCACAACAATGGTTTGATTTTGCATGGACATAAATTACCAGGGACTAGAGACAAAAGAAAAGATGGTTATATGGTTAACTTAATAATACTTTTCAATGCTTAGGCTTGCAAGTACAGAACTCTACAGGCAAAACTGTCTGATTGGACCTAAATATAATACACATCATGCCACACAAGGGGAAGCATACGCACATAAAAATATAATATAAAATATTTTCACATATTTTGGCACTAACTGCATTCTCCTAATCTGTCTTCTTTTGTATCATTATTAAAAGTATGATTTGGCAAAATACCTCATCTAACACCCATGCCAATATGGCATTTCAAGATTGTAATGAAATAACTGTGTGTGTGTGTGTGTGAGGTAGAGGAACGGAGGGATGGGAGAGAAATGGAGCAGTGCAGTGTCAGAGACAAAGACAGAGAGACAGACACAGACAGTAAGACTGAGACAGAGAGATCAGAGAGCTGGGGACAGAAGAACAGCGAACGATAAATGAATTCCCAAGAGAAAAGGAGGGACATGGCGAAATTACAGAACAAAAGGAGAAGACAGAAATGACATTTCTTAAGGGACTGCTGTGTGGCATTTGTAGAAGGAAAAATGAAATGTGAGGACCAGAGAGAGATGGAAGGCGGGAGAGGGCATGGGGAGAATGGAATGAGTAAGAGCAAGAAACAAAAGAGAAAGTGTGTGAAAGGTAAGACTAATTTATGAGAAATGAGGCAAGAGTCTGAGAGGCCGACTGTTGCTGTCTGATGGAGTGGGGGAGAGGGGGTGACAGGGTGCTGCTGGTTGGTGGACAGAGAAGAACCTGTGATATGGATCCTTTGAGGCGGCATTTCAAGGAAAAAAAAAGAAAAAATTGAACTCTCCAGAAATAGGGGATGAATATAAAACAAAAAACATCACTCTCTTTGGAGAAGAATCTCCAAGGCAGGTAGGTAGAGCAGAGATAGGTAAAGGTGAGAAAGAGGCTGGGTAGGAAACAAAGAGAGAAACGCACAAGGGAATGAGCAAAAGAAAGAAAATGTGTGAAGTGACAGAGGCGAGAAAGAGTAAGCGAAGAAAAGATGATGGAGATAAAGTGAGATGAGAGAAAGCCGCCTTTGATGCAAGTGCTCCTCAACTGTGGCAGTTCAGAAACAGGGGTGTGTGTGTGGTTGTGGTGTTTGCGTGTGTGCTCTTGTATGCATATGAACGTGCATGCATGTGTGCAACCCTCTGAGTGTATGCAAGTATCTGTTATGATAAAGTTCACATAAGCGTGAAAGGTGGGATTGATGATAAGGCAGCTGCTCATTTATAGTGCATAAAGAGTTGGTTCCCACATGCTCCAAATACAGAAACACACAGAGACACAATCACTCACATACAGGCAGACAGAAAAGCTGCCTCTGAAGGTATCGAGAAACACTTCGGGCCCTACAAAATATTCAAGGCTCTCCTCCAGACAGAATCCCCTCCCAGGGCTTGCTGACAGAGTAGCAGTGTGAACCTCCTCTTTCAAACAGCACACTGTCTTTATTTGCCCTACTCTTACAGGATGTTCGTACTGTATCAAAGCTGGAACACACGCTGCTGTGTGAAGTGCCATCAATGTACACTGCAACGCACACCTTCTCCTCCTCATACACGCTTGCATTCTCTTCATGTCTCGCTTTCTATCTTTCTCCCTCTCTCACACACACACACAACTTTGCAAGAACATAGAGTGGAGAAGCGAGGGGCTGGCGACAGCGATGAAAGACGGTGATGAAGGTACGGCAGTAAAATACACTGTAGATGTCACTTATCTACTGATGGGGAGCATGCATCACACAGAAACACATTCTTTTAAGTTCACTCTCTATGAGCCCGGTATAGACGGGGGGGCCATAAGCCGCATTTGTGAGACAACATGATTTTCACATATATAAATTGACACACATAAATAAACACGGCAAGGAGGCTAGACACGTAGCATGTTAATCATAGCATCACCCCGCATGCATCGTTTTGCATCCTCACGAACCATTGATTGGCTGCCATGCCACACATCCCTTACAGTGGTAAGATTTTTGTTATGGAAACCTACATTAGCTGAAAAAAGAAGAAGGCCTAGCGATGTCAGATGTCATCCGTGACCCCTATAATTCCACAAATTCAGATTTATTACAGATCGCTATGCATTGTGCCTGTGTGTATCCACCAAGATATGGTGTCTGCTAAAAATACTCATGTAGTGGTCAAAGTCATATAAAGAGGGTGGCTGGCTGAAGGTTTGTTATCTCTGAGGCTCTACAATGGGGCAAAGCACATAATACAGAGCATGAACCCCCTAGGCAGGCACCCATTTTATATGGAGTATGATACACACTCCCCTGTATAAATAAACACACAGAGCACACCTACCCCAAAGCCCACAGTTAAACACACAAAGACCGACTTGGAACCTGTCAAGTGCGAACAAACTGATGACAAGACGGCGACAGATGGATTCACTGAGGAGAGACGAGCTACGCATTCAACTCAATTAGCAACGTGCTGCTGCATGACGCCGATGGGATATGGAATCTTACCATGACTGGCAACCTGTCAATCGAGCAACAGAGCCGCAAAACAAGGATCATGCACGACGCAATGAATTAAATTTAATAAACCAATAATAAATTAATTTCTGAATAAATGGTATAAACCCATGGAACGGCAGCTCTGCATCAAAAAACAGGGCATAATGTGACCAGGGAGCCTAAACATCCCCAGGCGCGCACACACAAAGAAAACTGGCAGCGGGGAAAGAAGAGGAGGAGGAGGAGGCAGTGGGGAGAGACAGAGAAGAGAGAAGAGAAAGAACAATGGCTGCTTCCCTCTTCCCTTCTTGCTCACACACGGTACCTGTGTGAACATTTGCAGACTCTGTTCATACATTATCCTGCCATGGTACCTAATGAGCCAGGCATCTCCAGCCTGACACTTACGCTTGGCTAGGCAACCCTTATTATTGTGTGGGGGGACACACACGCTCACACGCACAGGCACGCACGCACACACGCACGCATAGACACACACACGTCGACATTGACCACCAAGAGTCAACAGAGTAGCCCTGTGATTGGGGAGCATAAAAACATTGCTGGTTGGTTGAGATGTAAAGGATCTGTAAAGTCATATTAAAATGGGCCCTTATTGTCTGTCACAAAGAATACTTGTGTAATGGTTTACGTGTGATTGTGTCAGGTTCACACACGTCAAGTTCTTAGTTCGTACAAATACATGAAGCAGTGTGAAGGCTGCCGGCGAATATAGGGACAGACACCATGTGCCCCTTCTGAGTCATTGGTTATTACCAATCCTTCATTGCTCATGACGGCAGATAAAATTGCTCTTTTTGCTGCTTTTTACAACAACATGCTTAAAAAATAAAAATAAAAGCACAAAAGAAAGTCTATCTTCTCTGGCAACATACCACTCAGATCCAGGATGTACCCTGCAGTGCTATGATTGTCTTGGCTGCTTCTATATAAAAAACCCCTTCCATTTCAAAAGCACCTCCTACAACAGTTTAAGTGGTAAACCAGCAGGAATTTAGGCCAATCAGCTGCAAGTGGGGGCAACATGGTTAAAGTTGGTCAAACAAACATCAAACGTCACAACAGCATGCCAGTATGTTGTGGAGGCGGAAGAACCACTTTGAAATTGAGGATGAATGGTGTGTTAGTTAAACACAAAGGATACTCACCTTGACCCTCAAGCTCAAAAGAATAAGAACAAAAAGAAAATCTAAGAAAGAAACCAGAAATTGTCGTTTTGTTTTTTTTTTTTACTTAATCTAAGATTAGATGTGTGAACTGGAGGTGATGTAATCGAATTCAGCTTGAAATCTTTCTGTGAGAAGTGATTGCTGTGGCTCAGCAACTGATTGTGATTTTCAGCAGTGGGGTTGGTCTATTCTGACCATCATTAAACATAAGAAGGACAAGAAAAAAAAAAAAGAAAAAAGAAAAACCCACTAACTTCAAAGCAATGGTAGTGAGACTCTATAGCAAGTCTTATGCTGTCCTCTTTTATTGGAATTATTGGAATTTGATAGCTTACACTGAAAAAATGTTGGCACTCTTTCATTAAAAAAAAAAAAAAAAACAGAAAAAATATATGAGGAGTGGGATGCTATGAAATTAAAATACAAAGATGTATTGTTCACCACAAAAAAAGCGTTAGAAATAATTATGCTGTTTGAATATGATCTGTGTGAAGTAAGTTAATCTCTTATAAATCAGACACTATCATCATTAAACGGCGCTGAGAAATATTATGACATAGCAGATGTTTTATATTTCAGCATTGGAAACAGTTGGCATAAAAGGTTATATAGTTGTTATGTACTATAAATATATCGAGGAACTTTTACTACTGAACCATCAAATATAATTTCACCTAACAGCAACCACATTTTTCTTCTTATTTGTCTGATGAGTTGTTTCAGTTTTTAGTATATTTTATATAAATCTTTAAAGAGATGACAACTGTGGGGAGTACAGATGTTCCTGCACTGGATCTGTGGGCGTGATGGCTATCACAAACACACCCATGAGATCAGCATGTTTAAAAAGTATTACATGGACAAGAAGCGACATATTTTACTAACACTGCACAGCAGACACTTAGCTAATTCCCCCATGTGCTGCGCTCAGCTGTAAGATGCCTGGGTAGGCACCAATCAGGCTGTAAATACAGGGGACAATGTAGAGGAAAGCTACCACTTCCCTTGTCTGTCTCTGTTACAGTCTTGTGCACATGAGATGCAGTAGGATTATTACAGCACTTATACCAACATGTTTTTAAATCTCTTGTCTTTGACACTTTGTAATAGCTGTACATTATGCAGATTAAGGTTACCCTTTCTGCGTAGAATTTCAAAGAAATCTGTGTATTAGTGTGCGTCTTTTGCAAGCAATGTGTGTGCATTTTGTGTTTTTGTGCATGCAAACTCAGTATTCCCGGTCCCAGCGGTTGCAATCTCACAGGAGGTTTAACCTTGGTAAATCCACTATTAGGTGTTTAGAGAATGATGATGTGAGCAGTAGATCCTCTCTGATGGTTTCACTTTCTATGAGCATCCGGCGGGTCACAAATAGAGAAGCTACAGGGGTATTACAAGGTCAAAGGTTGGCTAACTCTCAATATGATGACAATTCCAAGCCGGCATTTTCATTTCCTAAAGAGACTGATTCCCACATGGCAGCTGAGGCCCAATATGTTTGCTTATTTTTTGTTCAAATAAGTTTGCTTTTAAGACAGACAAACCATATTGCACATACACTGTGTGGACTCATGGCTGTGCGCACATGAAACGATCTTTGCATTCACATAAACCAGACCGTGCCTATCTTATACAAATGCACCTTTGTGCATTTTTATTTATTTTTTTATTTTTTTGTCCCTTTAATTTTGTCCTTCAAATGTCTTCAGAGGTGCAGCCGACCAGCGGGAGTAGCTGATGTTTTTAATGGCACACGGTTTGTCTCCTGGTGGTGAGATAAACATGGGGAAGAGATTAAAACCCCAGGCTTTCTTCCACAATCTCCTGCCTTCATCCTCCTTCCCCTTGCAGTGGTCATGCAGGGCCCACACAGCAGACTCTAATTCAAAACCAAACCCATCCCGCTTTTGGTGCATACAAGAACCTGAAAACATATGACTACAGAAACGTTGAAGGGGGTTGGGTGGGTGGGCCAGATGACAGACAGGTGACAAGGAAAAGAGGCCTCTGTACTGTTTAATCACTGACCTGTCAAGTATGTCTCATTGGGCTGATGTTGATCTTCTGATTGGCCTGTGGTGTCAGGTCGTGGACAACAACAAATTCCCTTATGGGGAAGGAGGGGTCAAAGGCCAGGCTGCCTGCTTCAACACTATACTTCCCCAACGAGACATAGGTTGGCTGCAAAGTCAACTCAACTAGAAGCTGATGAGCTGGAGCAGTTATTAAGGTGGCTAAACACATCATTTCCTTTGCCACTGTGATTAGGCCAAGGCGAGGGGCCCTCAGGTGGAGGTAGACCCAGAGTGTATGATTAGCTCTGCCATTTAAATGACATTCACACTAATCGCTAAAATCAGGTCTGTCACGGCAAGAGAATACAATGAGGAATCTGTCAGCTCATGTTGGAAGGCTGGAGCAGCTCGAGGAGGGAATATCTGATTCCACTCGATGTGAAATGCTGTGTCAATCAGTTAAGTCAGGCACAGCAGTTGATTGTTTTACTCTGCATCAGTGCTGCTATACAGTAGTCACACAGCACCGAAGAGCTGCGATCTGTAAACACTACAACTCCTGTGGAACCAACAGGGATTTGGTTGTTTAAAAAGGGATTGGCAGTGGAGGATATTAACCACCAAAGAAGACCTGGCCCTTGTTTAAAAAAAAAAAAATAGCTGCTGAAAGACATTGCTTTTAAGCCCTGTTCAAATTAGGTTTATTCTCTTGTAAAACAGCAGCAGACATTTGCTTGTACACCAATTTGGAAGGGAATTTAAAGAACTGGTTAACTTTTCTTCTCCTACTGGAAATTCATGTCTGATGTCAAGCCATCTTTAAAACTCAAATGACCCTGCTCTCTCTCTTGCCTGAACAAAAGAAGGCATTATCAAACCTCACTCTCAGCAGTGCTAGATCCATTTGGTAAACAGCCTGTGTCCTACAGTAGTAATCAGAGGGTATTTTTGAGGGATTTGCAGGCTGGCCAGGAGGCATCCGCTGGAGTGATCTCTAATTGCTAGAAGCGGAGGCCTAGACTGCCTGGCGCTCTTTTGAAGCCATCGGCAGCAGCTTCCAGCCAGAGAAGCCAACAGGGGGAGGCTTCCTACTGAGCCACTCTCCTTTTTCTTTATTTCCTTCTCTTTCTCTCCCTCCTCCATGCCTTCATTCTGCCTTTCCTGCTTTTCTCGTGCTCGGTACACCTTCCTTCCATCCTCTTATTTTCCTTCCCATTTCTTCTCTAACTGTACTTGTTCCCTTTTCCCCTCCTCTCCTACTCAGTCAATGAGCCAGCAATCACTTTGCAGACAGACATCCTCTGCTCAGTCGGCCATGTTCAATCCCCAGCACCGATGGCTGATGAGGCATTGTGGTGACGTCAAACACCAGGGCTTTTCAGGGAGCAAGTTAACCTGTGGAGGCGCAGCACTGCTTCCCAGGTTACAGGACTCATAGTGGCAGCCTTTGTATAAAATAATGAATGTAATATGCCAAAGAGATAAAAGATAATGAGCCCAATTATTTTTTTCCTCTCGCCCAATGAGATGGGAGAGGCGAATTTATGTCAAACAGTTGGTTTATAATGGCACCTAATTTTAATGTACATGCTTTAGTGTCTGAGGGCCAAGACTTTTGCTTTCTAAGACATAGGTTTAAAATTGTGACAAACACACAAATGAAAAGCCAATAAATTATCAGATGATATTGTTAGACAGTTACGCTGTGTTGCATATTTGTAGGCTTGGGCATACACAGAAAACAAAACAAAACAAAACAAAACAGAACAAACAAACAAACAAAAAAAAAATCCCAACCCTAAATCTACACACACACACGGTCGCACAGAGACACAACCAGTTTTTTGGTTGTTTGGAAGGCAACTCGCTCAGTGTGACATTGACTCCTCTGTGCCAATTCCACACTGGGAGCTGCACTTGCTAGCTTTGCTGCCAATCCAGGTAAAGAGATTACAGACACACACAATGCAGCCTTCTGTTCGTCTGCCAAGAAGAAAACCAGCCCTTTAAGCCCACAGAAAAAAAGGCCTATGCACAAATTCACACAGCATTGGCCCCGACCTTGCACAAAACCAAGAATCCCCTTCTTCTCCAGGAACATGGCTTCTAATATGTGCCTCGCTCACTGGCTCTCTCATACAAAGCAGCCTCGTGACTGAAACAATTCAGCCTCCATTTCTTTATCCTGGTCCCTAACACTGTTGCACATTACTATTACTTGCATCATTCATATAAAGAAGGAATTTGGCTTACAATCAGTCACACAGTCTTTAAAGCTGCACTAATGGCTGCTGTCTGGTTACAAACTATTATAAAACAATATGAAAGAAAGTTACACTACGCTTTCATCATCTTTCTTAATGGTATAATTAAATAGGTGAAAGAAGACCTGTGTTTCACCCAAAATAGACCCAGGTGCCAACTTCATTATTGTTACTCACGATAAATGACTAAAAATTTGTTGAAAACTTGATGGAAACTGCAGGACTAGTGTTGGTTTTACAAGAGAGAACAGATTTCTGCAGAGCATGAATCAAACAATCACTGTGGTGCACAGTTTTGACCCAATTAATCAGCTCCACATAATTGTAAAAGAGTAATTTAGCATTGCAATGTACTAATTTGCATTGTATATACTTATCTTCTTTTTTTTAGATTCATGTGGGTTACTCTTGATGCTGAGAAACTGCTTGTGGATAATCTAATCAGAGGAACTGTATATCTATACTACACATTCACCCTGAATAGGACCTGTGAGGAATATGTGCATTATGCTACAGAGATGTGTTAATGTGGTGGAGAGGGAGGGCTAATTATGGCGTAGTAAAAAGTGGCACTTATGAAATGCGTATCAGTAGCTAGACAAAGAATTCATTTATCGTCTACTGTACTTTTTACTTGCAAATTAAACCTTGATGCTTTGGCAGATGATACACGCCACTCTTTTAATCTCCATGGCTGCCTCGAAAAAATGCCATTTTTCTCACCTCAGCAACACTTCCTGGCACTACCAATTGTGTTTGACAGTAAAAATCCCATTTCAGATCACATATCATATGTCAGCCCGTAGAACGCGAGTAGCCAGGGGATGACAGAATGATTTTGACTCAGGGCTATTCCAAAAGCTTTATTTCCCGCCCTTATAGCTCGTCCTGTCATCCAACGTTGGCGTGGAAAGTCATGTTGAGGATGTTGAGAATGAGGACTGGTATGTGCCTGCTGTAGTCATGGTTGGGTCCCCGAACAAAGCCTGTGTTTTGGAGGACACACACTGTAATCTGGACCTCCTACATTGCTGAATAAACCATCCAGAATTAAGCGGAGGAAATATGTGATTACAAATGTACACATTCCTGATTTCCTCTTTTCTGTCACAAAATGAGTGTCAGGTGAAGAAAAGGACGCTGAAGGGAGGCGGAGTGGCTGGGGACACTGCAGTAGAACGAGGAACAATAGGCGCCCTCTGGCATCAACCTCTGGACAGCCCAAGCTGCTCACCAAAGACACTGAACTCACCCAGAATGAACTGCTGCAGTGGGGAGGGAGGCTTTAGAGAGTTCAATTTCCAACACAATTGGCCGTATTCTACTCCTTTAAATGCCAAGGAGATGGTGTGCAGCGTGTGCCTTTGTGAGGAGCTTTGCTTACAGCGAGTGTCCTCTAGCAGGAGAGACAGAGGGAAAGACGAGAGAAATGCAGGCATGGCAAAGACAGGCTGGGTGGGGAGAATGGTGTGGGACAGAAATAGTGCAACTGTGTAGAAGAAAAGGAAGAAAGAATAAGACTGACTGACTGAGAGAGATAGAGTTAAAAAAAAAAAAGTACAGAGAAAACGAGAAGGGTAGAGAATGTCTCCTCTGGCTGTCGTTTCACTAGCCTCCCAGGGACTGTCTGAAGGACAATGCTGCTACTAGTGGAGTGTGACGTTTGTCCTCTATCCAATTCACCACAGGCCCAAAGAAAACACACTTACAATTAAGTGTTGATCATGCATCTCATACACAATAAAAAAACAAAGCAAAATGCATTATAGTAATATACTATACAGCGTCTATGTAAAAAAAACGCTTAATGGGAAAAATAAAAAGGCACTGAGATAACATTCAAATGAGGTGATATAAAGTCATAGTCGGAGGCACAGCAAGATCACCTTTAACTGCTGCGATCTGATAGCCAGCTCCTTTTTTGAAGGAGATATTTGACTTTGAACACATCTCCGTGCAGCCCTGTTCTCTACATTGTGTTTAATTGGCTTATAGTAGTTATTTTTATAACCTCACAAATGTGCATGTAAATATAAATGTGCGTACTGACTGCAGAGACATTGCCTCAGCTGTTACAGAAAAAAAGAGAGAGGAAAAAAAAGATTACAGCTTTTAGGTTGCTGTTGTTCTTCAAGGTTTTGAGTCAGATTTGAAATGTAAAATATAAGCCAGATGTCACGCTTGTAAAGTACAGTACGTCTGCACTGCAGGTATGAGAGTTACCCTGATTATCAGGAAAAATACAGACGGTGACATTAGTTATTCCAAAATCACACTTTTGTGCAGTGTTTGCTAACAATCTGAGTCACAGTGAACGGTTATTTTTGAGATTTGTAAGTATGGATGAGGCCGAAGAATTTCAGGTATAACGTGAATTGTTAAATAAAGAATGCATTATTTCTATTCCAGTGCTACAGGGAAAAAAAAAAACTTAAATTATTTTTTCATGAATCAATCTGTAAGATAGAATTGAACACAGGTGGGGATATGATTTAGACCGTGGTCTCCCAGATGTCCATCACTAGATCAGTAGGGAGTGGTAAAGTGGGCTCAGGCAACGGTTTCACTGGTATAATAATATATTCAGTGTCCTTTCGTATGTGGTCACAGGGCAGCTGAGCCATTAATATTACACAATCACACCAATGGCTCTGATGAATTATTCAGATTTTCTTATGGGTCCCCAATATGCAATTCATCTGGAAGTCCTGTTGCGTTCTTTAAGATGAAAGCAGCAAACATCTACTGTTTCAAATTCCCATTGGGACAAAATATCAAGATGCTAGTTAGAAGAAACGGAAAATGCAGAAAGAACTGCACCTGCCTCCCGCCTCAGTGTCACACTCAATATAAATACGTCCGCTGTCATCAGAAAAATTGCCACAGAGGCTGTTTCTTCATCATTGTCTTCATTTGAAGGGCATTTTGCTGCCCAAAGGCAAACGCCTAACACACTCCCTGAGCATGACGCCCATCCCCTTCCACACAGGGCTGGCAGTGCAGCAGACAGAAGAGAGAGACGAGCGAGAAATAAGAGACAGAGAGAGAGAGCAAGAGGGAGAGAAAAGCCTTCGTCCCAAAGTAGACCTCACACTGGGTTCTGTCACTACAGATCAAAATCCCCTCAAAGCCATAGATCACTTCCACTATAGTTCACATGTTCCACACTTAGAAACTGTTTACCAGACTCAAAGAGTTCGTCTGCGCAGCATTCACACATGCAGAGTACACACACAGATACAGATACAGTGGAAGAAGGAAGAGGGAGACCATTTGTACACACACACACACACACACAAAAAATAATAATACAGCCTTCAATTCAAGCCAACTGCACTTAAACATTTATGCACATTGAAAGGATGAGTCGCTCTGTGGAAAAAAGAAACGTTTACATCTATATGGCAAAACAGTGCTCTGCTCTGCTCTGCGAGATGGTGCGATGCCAGCTCTGTCTACAAGTGAGCTGAGTGCCGTGACAAACAGAGAAGTGTCTGCTCCTTTTTCTTGTGGATATACCTGTCAGTGCCTGTCGACTGCTCACACACACAATGATACATGGACACAGACAGAGCCAGGGACAGTCTGTCTCCTAAAAGTTCCTTTAACGTACCTATGTGAGGATTCATAGCCAATAATAGCCGTCACACAGGGCTCATGGTAAGTGACAGGCCTACACATGCTTAGTGGTGGGTAAAAGTCAGGCCTGTAAGCAGCGCCCTCGCCTTAAATACACAACACTGCATTGTGGTGCAGGGAGGAAACCTGTCTTTGGAAAGTCCTCTGCTTGAGAGAGAAATGTCCCCTCATCTAAGATAAGGAGCCGATGAGAGAGACAGATAAAGTCAGTGCTTCTACTGGGTCTTATCTGATGCTGTTATCTGACTGCACAGCACCAACCATCTCACAATCTTTACACCCTTTAAGCACCTCTCTGAAACACTCACACCAGCATCATCACCCACACACAGACACACGCACACAAACACCACCCAATGCTCAAACATTCTAAACACCGTACCAGCTTATTGATTACTTTGACACGCTCCCATTGTTGAACAGATGGTACACCTAATATCATGTGGAATGGAACTGTTCTGTGTTATCTCAGGGGGAAAGGACATAAAATGACTATTTTCTCACCTTTCAGAAAGACAGAGCAAAAATGGAGAGAAAGGGAACAGAAGCTGTGCACTTACCTCTATGCCTGTTAGTAGTCTTATCAAACATAAGCATGGCATCATCAACCTGAAAGACACAAGAGAAGTTCTGCATTGAGCTTAATCTTTTCAGCAAGTACTTCATGTCATTTTCTCCCCTTTAAATCACATCTCTTCTCCTCTCTGTAATTACTCTTAGAATATGTATTCTCACTGATTTCCTTCCAAGCACCTCTCCCACATAATCATTCTGCGGTCACAGGATTATGTCAGGTTACCATTTTCATACCTGACTGTAGTTTTAACAGTAAAGGGCTTTCAGCAATCTCAGTGATTTTTACGCATTGTCTGGATTAAATGTGGTAAAGGTGTGAATGGAATGAGGCAATAGGAGAGAAAATTTGCAATAATGATAAGCAGTGGCATAAAAAAAAAGAGAAATGTGTAGATAATGTGTTTATTTTGATTAACGCAGAGGTCTTGGGAAATGTGATGGAAAGTCATATAGCATTAAGAGAGCATGAGGAAAAGAAGGGATGCTCCCTCATCTCACAGCAGCAGCAGCAGCAGCTTCCTACAAAGCATCATCCCTCATCATGTCCAATAAAGCCACACACTCAGGCCGACAACATCTTCTCACACATCACTGAAAAACAGATCTCTTGATATACTCTGCCTCCTATAACTCTGAAGAAATGTTTAAAAAACAGAGCGAGGCAAGCTCATTTACACTGTAATTCTGTCGTGGGAGATTAAAAGGAAAGAGCAGCAGAGAACGTCAGCAGACAGACACAAAGAGGGAACAGTCTGCGACATTTGCTCCCTGAATATGGTCTCTAGGTAAGTGTGACTGTGTACCAAGGAGGCTTGATAGTGTGTGCAGGAGCAGGGTGGAGTTGTGCACGCCCATATTCGCCTGTGTTTTTCACAGGAGGGTGACAAAGCTTCAACGACGAGATAGCAAGAAACAAGAATAAGGGTTTCACTCAAGCCGAACTGTCTGATTGGATAAAGAGAAGTGCTTGGCAGCCAGGCAGACTAGTGCTGGCAAACTGTTCCTGCCACCCTCTTGCCACACATTTGGCACACAAGACGTTGGCGCAGCTTGGAGGACCTGGTTACTCATTGCACAGCTCACAGGCCACATGCTGCACTCAGGCACTTATGTGCACTGCCCCAAAATATTTCCAATTTGCCAAAAATAACTGGCAACACTTCTTATGGATTTGAAGTAACCTCTATACACAGCATACCTATTCTGATCATATTTAAGTCGCTCACTATTACAGACACAGTATTTTCACCTCTTGCAAGCACACACAGCTCAGCATGTGAAGTGGGTGAAGCCTACAGATGTATGCTGGGAGATAAAGTGCGTCACATGTGAGTGACAAGTGCAAATTCTCCTTTAATGGGAAGGCACTGCTTCATAGAATGTCCTAAATAAACACTTACAATCAATAAGTTATAACTACCACTCTCTAATGTCCACAACACAGGCAATCTGTGTGATGTTTAAGAGAAACATAAATTCATTGTAAAGTGTGAAAAGGGTGAAAATAAATTAAATAAATAAGCTCCATAACTGTGCCACTGTAACTTGCACTTTTGCAAACCC
This sequence comes from Echeneis naucrates, assembly GCF_900963305.1. Lineage (NCBI taxonomy): Eukaryota > Metazoa > Chordata > Actinopteri > Carangiformes > Echeneidae > Echeneis > Echeneis naucrates. The sequence continues at coordinate 14,212,969 of NC_042524.1, forward strand.
CTGTGAGTTTCCACCAAACTGTTTCGTCTTGACACAGCAGACACAAAAAGTAGCAAAAGTAATGAAGTTTGCTGTGTCTTAGAAAAATGTGCTATCTGATGACTGTATGCTGGGAAAACACATAAAAGTGGTGTTCAAATAAACAGCTGCCAAGCAATATCACCCGCAGCAAAGGTTTTATAAAGACACATTTGTAATGTCAGGTAACCTAACCTCTATCTCATGCCAGGCCATCTAATGAAAATCACATTAAAGTGACAGGAAGTTGGATAACTGGAATTTGTGGCGCAGGATATTGTGATTTCATTGCCTCAGTATGAAGAACAAAGAGAAACTTTTGGATTGTTTTTCTTCAAGAGAGTAACTTTACTGTCACATTCACTACCAAACCAGATAATTACACTGTCCTAAAGATGGAATGGCATGTTTACCAACTATGGTGAACATTTAATTGACAAGTACGACAGCTTGTGATCACTTATGCAGGAAACAGAAATATATAGCTTTCGTCTTCTACCATCTAATATAAGTAATATTGAAACAGCCAGAAGAGTCTGTTTACAAGAGAACTTGAGACTAGATGGGCAGGAGAGAATATTTTGTTTTCCTCAAGGAAACAACAACTGTTATGACAACTGCCATTGATTGGTAATGTGGTATTGTAAAATGATACTGCAGCCACAAACACCTACGAAAATACAGACAGAATATAAGACTCCTCATGAACTCTGTGCTACATGTAACATGTTTCTTTAGCGAGGTAGTTACCAATAACCACAGATTTGTTGATGTTGCCATTAGAGTAAACAAATGATGATGCGTCAACATAAAATCTGACTGGTTTGCATTATGGAAACAACCTGCAGTATCATTACCCATCAGCCACTACGAGCCCTTCGTGCAACATGACATTCAAATATCTGTACTCTGTTATTGCTACTGTAAAGCCATTTACAAGCTGACAGCAGAAAGACTGCTACTTTGTAAAATGAAGTGGTGTCTATTAAAGGAAGTGTATTGTATAAATGTGTGAACTATGCTGTTGTGACATTATTAGTGGAGGACCATCCTGTCAGGGAGACCCATACAACAAAGAACACAGATTCACAGCAAAGCATTGATGGGCACTTTAGCAAAGAATGTGCACATCATGTGAGGGTCACACTCCAGCAGGTCATACAATAGCCCCCCCTCCCAACCCCCTGTCACTCGAAGTCTCTCTCTCCCTCTCTCTCTTTTTGCCACTTGCAGAGTCTATAGAACCATCTCCTGTGCTTCAGGGCTTTTCAATGTAGTTATTCAAGCAGAACACAACTGTGTGCCTCCATCTGATAGAAGGTTAAGGACCTCTTCACTGCTCACAAAAAAGCCCACCACACAGAGGTGAAGCCAGGCTCACCTCAGGGAAGAAATCTTTCTCTGTCCTCCTCCTCCTCCTTCTTTTTCACTCTTCCTTTTCTCCTAGCTTGGTGAAAAGAAAGGTTCAAAGGATAATGGCTGTCTTATCACTATGTAAAAGGGGAATGGGAACTCCAGCGAAGTGCCTGGCCTTTTGTGACAATGAAGAAAAGAGCAAAAGTCTATTTCAGTGTGGTATATGCACTGGAACAGTCCATGACCACTTAAAAAGAGAAGGCTGGTAGAAGACAGTTGGGGGGCAGAAGGCTGGGCAGCTCTTTAACTAACCTGTAGCAAAGCTTATGGAATTGGAAACATTTTATTTTTATTCAAAATTTAGTGTGTGACCCTTGTTTGTTTTGATCTCATTTAAAAAAAAAAAAATGTTCAGCACTGAACTCACCAGTTTCAAGAGTGGGAGTAGAAGCAGTAAAGGCATTAGTAGTGACAGTGGCAGCAGAAGTGTTGGAACACCAATTTAAACTTTGCAGTAAGGCTGTGGAAGTAGGTCTGTTTGAGTGAAAAGGTTAAATGATTAAGTTTTACAAACCAATATCTTAATAGGTTCTAGGAATCCAGGTTCATTTTATTGTTTGTGTTGTAGGATTTATTATGTTAAAAGAGGTTGCAGCGAACATTGGCCTCTCACTAATCTACTTTCACTGCACACACAGTAGCTCAGTAGTCAATTGGTAGAGTTCTCGCAGGACTGAATGTCATACCTGTCAGTGCCAACAAGTTTTAAACATACTCATAGTGTGCATTTGTGTAATATGTAGTTGATGATCTACAATGTATGGAACATGAATGAAAAGTGGTCCGTAGCAGTCAATGTACGTATCATCTCTGCAGTAAACTGAGGCTACTGTGAATTTGTCCTAAATGTGTTAGTGGCCATGCCAAATAATGACGTGTCGATTATCTTCAGGTGTGTTGTGATAGTTGGAGGTAAAAGACATGACAGGCTACATGTGTCTGTGAAAGCAGTAGAAGCAGTAAATATGTTAATGTAAAGAGTCAGTATGATCTCACCACACACTTAGAAAGAAAACTGTTTAGTTTAAAGTTTTCAAAGAAATTTGCACTGACACAACCCACTTCAAATGAGGTTGTGTGTGGCACAATACATGAGAGCTTTTAATAGCAAAGCAGCTGATGGACATATGTCACATTATTCCAGTTGAACCCTGTGACGCTGCATAAACACAATTGTGCACTGTACCAGCAATATGCTTGTGCCACAGGGGATTTGGTATCTGATTTAGTATGTGAGAATTTAATGAAATTCAATAGATCATGCAAGTTTTACAGGTAGTGCAGATAGTTTGAAAAAATACTTAGGAGGTGAAGCTTTATATCACTCTATCGTAGAATAGCAGGGTGAACTTCTGTTCCTGTCATATGCGATGAGAGTAAACACCGCATCAGCCGCAACCTCCTCGACTTTATCAATCCATATGTTTGAACAACCTCAAAAAGAAAAAAAAAAAAAAAAAGAACCAAAAAAACAACAACAAACAAACAAACATGATAATTCAAAAAAAAAAAAAAAAAAAGCTGCTGAATGATGAATTATGTATCAAAGGACAAAGGCATCAATAAAGGCTAATGTGCTCTGTTTTTAGACAGGAAAACAGCAGAGGTGCATGGTGACAGGCAGAGATTTAAGAGCCCTGGAAATGAATTATGACAGCGATTTAGATAGGTGTCAAATGCACATTTACATTCAGTCCATGGCTGAAGGCTAGCAGAGGAGCTTTCCCGCAATTTGGGGAGTGACACTGATATAGATCATATCTGATGCCAAAGAAATGGAGACGTGAGCCACAGATAGTGACCTGGGACTGGTTGTGGCCACCCTTTTGTTGAAGCTTTGGGTCGTGTTTTGGGGGGCTTTAGTGTTTGGCTTACCTTAGTGGAAAATGCATGCGTGTGTGTGTCCGAATTGGTATTAAGGGTGACAGTAATTTGTGTTCAAACTACCAGCACTAAGACACAGTCTGTGGTATTTGCACGGCTTCACCAAGTAATGCTTAACGGAGGAGATCATTTTGAAAATCTTACAAGCTGCTTTTGACAATTTGCGGCTAATTAAATTTAAACTAATTGTAATTTCTATTAATACCTCATGCCTATAACATTAACTTCCATCATTGTGCTGAGAGGCTGACACTTGTTTGAACTAAATATCGAAGAGTAGGATTGTTCACGTTGATTAACATGTTCATTTTGCTGTCCAGTCAATAGTTTCATTAGACCTTCCCTTTCAAACTGTGACTTCATTATGATGTCTAAAAGCAATAACCAGACAGATGTAAATTGTCAGGGATTGAGCCAGCAGCTGGTGCTCAGGGAAACCTGCCAAGTATCTAAGTGCACAACGTATAGAAAATTTGCAGGAGGAGAACTTCCTATAATTTTATTCTCTTTTTCATAATGTCTAATTACTTGTGGGATCCCACATCATGTAGAAAGGCTCTTTGCTTATGAATAAAGATAATAATAATCATACTCACACCAGGTGTTGGCAGGTATAACAGATATAACGTTTATTGGTATAACCCAAATTTCAAGTGACATGATAAATACTTCAATCTTGATGTAGTCAAAAAAAAATAAAATAAACAATAATAATGAAATAAATAAATAAATAAAAAATTGCATCCCAAATAGAGATACTGCTGTTTCAGTAGAGGTTTAAGTCCAGTTTAAAGCCGCCTTGTTGATAAGCAACAGTTTTCTTCCCTGCTTTCTCCAGGGGCAGACGTCTGAAGTTGAACTTGCACCACAGTGTCACTTTGGAGGGGGTTAAAAAAAAATCCCTACATGGATAAATGAAGTATCACATTATTATTATCATTACCACTGTGACAGATAAGGGTCACAGTCAAGGAAAAAACTCAGCTGGCACTGCCCCTTCATCAACACTCCCTTTGCAGTGTAGAGCATCTAATATTCTATTACAATGATGGCAATTAACAGAGAAATGATAGCGACCCAGTGACAATGGACAAATTTGTGACAACCCTTTCAATTGTTCTTTTGTAGAGGAAATCTATATCATTGTCTGGGAACGTTGAGCTGCAATGTGCTGCAACCACGCTTGAGCGCTTTTACAAGTGGTGGTTTAACGAGGAGCAGAGGGCAAAATTTTAGCTCCCTATAAGCTCTTCCAATTACACATGGTGGCAAAAGGGACACTGTTCTTAAGAGTGAGCTGAGTGGGACGAGCTATTTTTTCAGTTCAACAGCAGAAGCTGAGGCAGCGACGCTTAATCTGGAACACAACCTCTTTCTTTCCCCAAAAGGAATATTCCTTATTATAATGGATGAGTGGCAACCCTCAGCAGAACTGATAAAAATGCACGGCTGGAGTGCAAACCTAACACGCACGCGCGCACACACATACACACATACACACACACAAATAAGCAACCTCACTCACACACCCAGAAAAAGCAAAGTGATGTAGGGTGAAGAGGTGCTTGTCTGCTGTCTAGTCTGTCAACCCTATTTCTCTTTTTTTCTTTCAGTAAATATTTTGTTTTCTTGTTTTTCAAAGCAAAACCTGGATCTTCTAATTTACAGCTATCATTTTTCTAACAGCAATGCCAGATTTCTTGGACCGGTGATAGTATAGATAGAGTGATAAGAGAGCCACAACGATGTAAATTTCAAATTAATAAAAGACAATGACACATTTTAAGGGATAATTAAAAGATCTTGCATGCCATATATTGTATATTATTATACTTTAAATTACGCCTACTGTATGACAGTGAGCTAACAGGGTTAATGTGCACAGTTCATTTATTTTTTATGCACAATTATCAAAAACTCAGTGACAGAAAAATGTGTTTTTCAGATTTTTTCACAGCAGTCATCCGACAGAAATTATTGTGTATGTAATTATTAATGATATACACCACGGGCTGAATGTCAACACTTATTCCAGTAACTTTCCTTCATGTTGACATTAACAAAATGGCTTGAGAGGAACACTTGAGAAAGACAATTCTTCATATCTGTCAGGATTACATATTTATGAGGTCCCCAGCTCAGCATCCAAGGAGGTCGCTATGGTGATACAAACTGATGTATATTCTAACGATGAACTTTGTGTGTCAAACAATGCCTCAGAGCATTGTTGAAATGGTTAGTACTCTGTGCAGCTCTCAGATCAGCAAATACACAATTAAAACGGCAGTCATGCTGAGGCCACTCTAATCAATGTACTGTTACAAAGAAATGTAATGAAAGGATGATGGAGTGATGCCTTCAGGAGGCTGCTACATTGTTAGGGCAGACCGTAACACTGTTGTTGCAAAACAACACTTTATTAGCACATCGCTTGTGCTGGCCAAACTGCCAGCCTCACAACAAAAAAGCAGTTAAAATATTAATAATATTTTCTCGTAAACAAACCTTACTTCTGGGAATTACTATTTTATGTCTGCAACACTGATAAGTACTGCCAATTATGCTTTATAGAAATGTAATACTGTCACACTGGGAGTCTTGTTTACCTGAAGATTTTCTTATTCCTCCGTAGGAGATTCTGTCTTGTTCTGTCCTTCAATCAACCGTCGGTATCACACATCAAACTGTATAATTTGTGAAGAGGCCAAAGCCTTTCATTAAGCATAAAAGCCAGCTGAAAACAGCCACAATGCTTTCGATGTATAGCTTATTTAAAACCACCACTTTGACCCTTTCACGCAAAACGGAAATCATTTGAAAGGTTCTTCCTTCCTATATGAATGGGACTTCAGTCCTTTGAGTTGTCAGGGCATGTGTTTGGCCTCACAGAGGCATGTCCACACAGTTGAGCTCAGTATGCTTGAGGAAGTAGGCCTTAGTCTCGTCCATCAATCCGCCTGTCTTCCTTTGCCAAGCTGCAGGGAACTACCCATTATGGAGTCATTTTATTAATAGGGCTCCTTTCCTCTCCGCCACACTCTTGCAGAGTGCCTCCTCATTCTGTCAGAATGGAGTATGCCTGCAAGCTACCTCCATGAAACTGCTGCACCAGGGCCCTCCCCTATTCTCCCATGTGAAAGCACAGGCTGGGAAATATTGTGCATTCAAGCTAAAATAGTATTTGGAGAGGTGAGCAATCCCTAAGCCCTAGAGCAAACAGTTTAACATTGAGGAGTTATTTAAAATGATGTCCTTCCTCCTGGAAAGCCAATCAGATTTCTCTTTTAGTGGACACACACACACACACCAACAAATACACAAATACACATTAAACACGTTTTACACAACAGCCACTTCTCCTCTCCGTGTTAAAGTAAATATAGCTTCAAGCAGCCATGACTGGAGGCCAGAGCGAGGTCAGAGGATACGATGAACTGTTTGCAGGGACTGTGTGAACACACAACGCAGAGGGGACGAGGAAAGGCTGAGATGAGGTTTGTTTAAATGGACAAGTGGCTTGAAAAGGTGAGGAGGTTGCAGAGGATGACAAAGATTAAAGTAGAAGAGTCAACCAGAGGTTTGACTGATACAAACCGTTGTCTTTTTTAATATACAATCATTCCTTAACTTCAAATAATATCAGGTAATTATGTTGAAATTATTTGGAATCAAATTATTCTGAAAGAAAAGTTAAGACTGGTGATGCTTTCTCAGTTAGGAACCCAAAGCAGGGAAAGCACAAAGAATATATTTTTGTGGACTGACACATCTGCATATTGTGCCCCATGTCCCGTTCATTTTGAGGCATAAAGCAGCCCTACTAGAATCTAATATAAACTGTTCCTACCCTCAATCCATTGATGGTTTCATTATTCCAAGCCGCTTGCTCTGAGTAAGGCCTACTCAGTACTTATAAACGTTCCAAATTTTAACTCTATACTCAAAAATCAACATGCAGAAAATAAGCGCTTTGGGTGAGTCAGTGACATGCCTCAGTGATTCACTGAAAAACTGTCTTAGAAAGTTTTCAGTTCTCGCTCAGACACACGCATCCACCCACCTATCCATCTTTTAGTCATCATTTAATTGTCTGCAAAAAGCGAGGTGAAAAGAATACTAATAACAATGATACACTGATATTAATACTATACCTGTGAATACACCATATTAATACGATGTTTTATTATGAATTATTAATACCTTTACCACATATTTTTAACTGGGCTTTTGCTATTTTCCACTCAATACTTTTTACTTGTGAAAAAAGATATTAAATACACTGGATGAAATTATATTTTGGTGACATGGATTTTGAAATTGATGGCTCCATCATACCCAGTAATTTTGAAGAGGCATTTTCTAATAACGCCACATGTAGCGAGGCATCAGGCAAACCAAAGCAGCTTCAGCAAACATGGAACATTTCAGTCACACAATAGGAGGAACGCGCAAACATGTTAAGATTCAATCAGCTTATTAATGAAACGAGAAGTCTCTGCCCTGCATAGTAAAATACACAGACATGCTGTTGTGGAATGCTGGCTTATCTGAGCAACTAAGTAGAAATTAACCCAGCCTGAAAAAGAGTATTTCTCTGAGCAAAAAATGTCTCAGCTCCTTTCAACCTGTGAATCTAAGCAATGGCCTTGAATCGGGCAGGTCGATATCAGCGCCTTTGTTGTTGATAGGACTAGTCAGGAATGCAAAGGGCCCCTTACTGCACCTTTGTGGCTGCCTGAGCTTTAACTAAATGACACAGCTAGTAATGCCTTGCAATAACCGTCTGGAAAATAAATTTAATAACAAACTTTCTGTATTCATGAATCAGTGAAAGCGCTCAATGACAGTATGCTCTAATGTTCACAGGTTCGATGAACATAAATCTCTCTCAGGAGACAAGGTGTGTATTATGTACTTTGATATCAATAGGTGAACAAGAGGGATAAAATGAGGTGCTAGCTTGAGCTGAATAACACTCATTTCACTCACAATGGCCACCATCCCTAATACCTGCAGTGTTTTACTTAGATTAGGCTTAAGCTTTTTTAAAAGGCCATTTTGGTAATTTGACATTTTTCCCCAGAATGAGCGAGAATGAGCACCGATAAAAACTTTTTTTTTTTTTCCCCTTTTCATGCAAAACACTCTCATCTGTCATTTCATGATAGCCCGTCTCTCTTTGTCAGCATAAATACGAGAGCCCCTATTTGAATATGGTTACACATCCCTCTATTTATTAAAGCTTGGATTAACATGACAGGAAGTTTTGTCTGGGGGCTCTTTAAGATGGCTCAGAGAGGCAATCTGGTGACAGTAATAGGATCCAGCTAATATACTTGACTGATGCTCCTTTCCCAGTGTTATAAAGCAGAACAATGGGAGTGGGGAACTGGGAGTGAATACATTGTGTTTTGCAATAGTGTGTGTGTGTATGCGAGTAGAGTAAGTGTGTGTGTGTGTGTGTGTGTATGTGTGTGTGTGTGTGTTTCTGGGGCGAGGGTGCGCTAATCAGCCAGAATACCATCACTTAGCAAATATAAGGGCTGGAGAAATAAAAATACTAAAGGTCACAGAGCAATTCCGTCAGGACAACTATGCTACAATTAACTGAATAGACAAAGGCTCTGACATTAGCGAGAGCTATAATCATGTTTTACTCCAGTCTCTGTGAGTTTGTAGAGATTTGTTAAAGGTGGGCTATAAAAAATAAACAGTAATTCTTTTCATTACACCAGTAAAGCACCCTCTTGGATTGATATTATTTTGCTGGATTTGATGGATCGTGCTGTGGGAATACTGATCTGAACACTTACAGTTATATAGTGATTTTTAAATAAGGATCTAAAATATCAAGTATCATAAAAATGACTGAAGATTAAAATTTAAAAATAGAGCTACACTGCGCTGCACTTTGTAAATTTATTGATGAGTTGGGCCACGGAAATTGATTAAATTAGTGTCAGACTAAGTGCTAAACATTTCGGTTTGTTTTGAAATGTGACAATATTTTCCATCTGTCCTTGTCCTACCAATACAGTTACAGCTAAGTTTAAGACTTAATTCATGAACCAAAGAACTAACTGGCAGATAAATTGATAGTGAAAATAACTTGTTCTCCTAACTTTTATGTTAAATTAACCAATTAATATATTGCAGTTTGGGTTGGTTTGAGTTCATCATATACATATATGCATATAATATATATGTATATAATCTATGTATTCCTTTATATTTGGCAGTCAAAAAAAAAAAAACCCTATGAGAGAATTATTGCTGTCAATATTAGCATGCTGAGAGGCACTTGTTCATAGACACTTCCATAAGTAAGGTAGTTGATCTGGATGGACAGTGTGCGGGTGTGTAAACTGGGTTAGCAGATCAAACACACATCTGTTTGAGAGATAGAGAGGAATCTGTGTTTCTCCCTCAAACCTCTCCATACTAATTAACGATCCACTGATAGTGGCCAAATGCCAACTGTCATTAGCACCCAAAACAACACAAGCACACAGATGTAAATGTGCACACACTTAAACACAGATGCTATGCGGTCACCCACACCAGACCACCACAGACCATCTGTGGATTTGCTACATAAATAAATAAATAATGTTGTCTATTTCCAGTCAATGCTCTGCGAGAACCCCTAGTAAGAAAAAACTGAGGTAAAATTGAACTTGTGCAAAGTAATATCAAAAAAATTGCATTAATCATAACATACGGTCAACTAAATGGCAATTGGATCTGTATCATAGAAGAGTTGATAGTGAGCTGCGCCTGTTAAACAAAGAGTTCACACTTATATGCTTTAAGACATGAATGACAACCTCAATTCTCGAGTAGCTGTGGACCTTTGACTTCTTCACTGATAGTGCCATTTGCATGCTCTCAAGCAGTATGCACGGTAAAAGCATCTGACAGCTATCTTTGATTTTATTTAGCAAGGATTTCAGCTATGCCTGTATCTAAAAGAATATGCCTCCCACTCTTTCTGTCTCTTTGCACAGCTCTGCCTGTATCTGTCACTCTGCCTGGTGAGAGGTGTGACACTGTGAGCAGATGAGGGTCTCCCTGTATGCAGGCCCCCCAGCATGACACCCATCACAGTTGCACAGACAAAGACCAGTTGGTCCGAATAATGCCACCCACGCCGGTTCTAGCGGGGAGGCCAGAAGCCAATGGACTATGAGGAAAAGATTGATATTTCAACCCTGCTATTGGTAATCAAACTGAGCCAGTGCTTCCATCCATTAACATGCCAGAGCAAAACATTCAAAGATCACACAGAGCATATCCTGACAATCACATCTCCTTTGTAAATTTCTACATTTTGACATTTTTCTGTGTGCTGTGTTTAATGGGTACCTGTTCTCATGAACAGCTAAGCTTAATGAAGATAAAATTCTTTCTTGAAAACCAGACTAGCGCCTTGTCTTTTCTCGTCTCTTTCCCTCTCTCTCCCGGTGCAGCCTGCCTGCCGCCATCTCACGACAGCATCTCTCCATCTCTCACAGCCCTCTGATCTCTGTGTCAACAGGCGACACCAACAGCTCGCACTAACTCAGCATGCATCAGCCCATCTGCAAGGAATACCGTCTGCAAATGCATTTAGCATAGACTTTGGGTACGATTAATGGCACAGTTAGCGAACACTGTAAGTGCTGATGTCTTTACAGCTGACAAGGTACCACTTGAAGGGTGCCTTTCCTGGCAATAAAGGCAGCTAGTGAACATTTCGGCAGATATTCTCAATGAGGCCGGGAATTTACGAGCCGCAGGTAGGAGATCAAAGCCGTTGCTCTGTAAACACAAAGATTTATTCAACTCATCAAAAATTGTCGCAATGTTTTCGCAGTGGCCTCCTATCTCGGTATGTGCCTGTCCTGATGGGGGTTTATTAGTTGTCAGTGGGCCAGGTGGGAGGCTGCATGGTTGTCCAGCTCAGGTCCAAACTCATACGGAGGTTGTGATGACAGGATCCGAAGGACTCTGTGGTAACTCAGTGGAATTCAAATGCCAATCCCCCTGCCCAGCACCGTCCCCCCCCCCACCCGCTCTCTCTCTCTCGTTTGTCACATCTCCCTCTCTCTCCCCTCCCCTCTCCCCCAGAGTTTGTCAGGGTTGGTGATTAGCTGTCACCCTCTGCAGAAGCAGATAACACCCCACACAGCCTGTTTCCCCTCTGGGAGCATGCACACACGTAAAAGAGAAAAAACACACAAACAAATACACAAGTATGTGCACATGCATGCAAACTAAAGACACTTAGAAATTCTGTCGGAAGGAAGCATTTATTACGTTTTGCATGCATTTACAAAGACTTCGGTCATAATCATCCATACCAGCACTGTACCATCTTTGGTTGTCATTTCAATTTTTATCCATTCTGATGTCAACAAATATTATACATCAATTAATATTGCGCATAATTTCAGTTCTTATCTAATCCTGGCTACAATTCCTTCATTTTCAGCAGATAATGAACAGTTATTTGTCACAATTTGTGATGCAATTGTCATGGATGTCTGTGGTGAAAAGGAAAAATAGAAGTATTATCTGTCTTGCCAAGCACAAGTTGAACGTTTTCTGTTCCAGATTTGTTTTTACTGAAGTTTAACACACTTAGTTTATTTTGGCACAGTACGTCTTGACATTATATTTTATAACAGTGCAATTCAACTGTTTCCTTTCATTCAATAATTGCGTTGTTTGGAAGATGCAGGCCAACTTGTAGTTTCCCCATCTACATGGAGTACATCCAAGTGATAGGGACTGTGTGGCACAAATCATTTGTCCATGTTTGTGAAACTATTTATATATATAGACTGTGGGCATGTTGAACTATGCTTGCCCCATAAGTGCTTCTGTCAGGGCTTTTGCTCTAGGCCACCATGCTGTAACCACTTAGCACTGTTTGATAAATATAGGGCCAAGATTTATTATTTTAGTATCCTTATTTTATTAAACCCACATGTGACTTGCAGTTAATCTTTCAGATAATCAACCAAAAAAAAAACAAAAAAAAACAAAGTTAGCCATCATATTGATGTCCCATTTTTAGGTGTATATCTGTTCACTACTTCATTTGAGACTGACGTGGCCAATTAGTAAGCCTGCCACACGACCAACCTTACCAGACCTTTCTTTGCCTAGGCTGTGGGAACTGTAGTGTGCTCTGGCCCTTCTGTTTTTCTATTTTCCTCATCATTGTTGTCAGTTTCATTGTGTTCATTTTCATCCATGCCACCATCAGACTAGAGGCTGCCTCCCCTGGTTTTATGCACCGATACACAAACTTGTGATTAGATCAGCGCTTCATGTTTTTCATCCTGGTCTGATGTGGACTGTCTGTAATAAACCAGGTGGGGCACACCTTTAATTCACCTGGTAGTGCACTCATGTTGACACACTGACAAAATGCAGCAAGTCAACTTGGGTCATAGAAGAGATGGCCAGAGTTTTGTTTTCACCAAATCTCTCAGTCCTGTAACTGAGACAGCTCCAGAAGCAACCCAAGTTTTCCATGTCTAAGTCAGTCATTTGTGTCCAAAAAAAGGAAAAAAAAAAACAAAACCTCGTGTTGGGGAGCAAAGCTTCAAAGATACGGTAAAATATGCCCCTTGGTGTATCCCCCTTTTATTATTGTCTCCAATTTTCATTACACTCTGATCTACTTGTGTCAGAGCGTACTTTGACTAAAAGCTAAAAGCCAAGTGGCTCATTAGCAGCTCTCATGAATCCATCCAGCTAGCGGGTGATCTCTCTCTGTGATTCAAACTACTTCTACAACTTCAAGTCTGGACAGAGATACACATTTAGGTTCATCTGGATTTTCTCTTCTTTAATGTTATTAGCCAGTTCCGCCTTCCAGCATAAAGTGTAGGCTATTTCTTGTACCTAAAACTTGCAAAATGCCCACTAACTAAACACTGACAAAAGATATGAAAAAAAGTCCTTGTTTCAACACTTTTACATACACAGCACAAACTGGCTCTTTGTCCATCTTATTTCCACACTTACACATAACTTCAACTCACACATAAGTCACTTGAAATTTTGAGGAATCATCAAAAGAGAGAGCACAACCAGGACACACAAGAGGTTCCAAAAAATGTGCTGAGTCTTACAGACCCTTATGCATTTCATATTTACAAACGGATAGAGCTCAAATGACTAAGAGCTGCTATTTTTGAACCAAATGTGCAGACCCAGACAGTATTGCTCCAGTGTTATGCCAGGTGACTTGTGCCCTTTCCATCTTGGCGACAGGTGCAGCATTAGTTGGACAGGCTGTGCAGGGATGTTGTGAGTATTGAAGTACTGCCTATCTGTCCATTTGCCGTGGTATAATAATGGTAACAACTGTGTGCAATGACATTAAAAGACACATTACTATAGATGGCTATTAAACAGGTACACTTCAATGTATTCATAACATTATTTAAAATCAATCAAATGTACATGATCAGTTATTCAACAATGTCCAAATCACACTGATGTTACTGGGGCAGAGCATATGGCTGTATTGAAACCAACAAAGCTCATTCGCTGGTGTCAACACATAGTTGTCTGGCAAAAAATCCTGGCTCAACTTTTCCTGGACCCCAAATGAACTTTACCCCACTGTTGGCCAATGTAGTGCAATGTAATGCAAGTGTCCATTCCTGGTGGGTTATACAGCAACATGAACTCTGCTTGTCTACCATTCAGTAGCAAGAAAGATTTGTAAGATCAAATTTCATTCGTACCTGAAGCATCTACCACGTTAAAAATTCAGTTACTCACATTCCTTTTATTGTTTCATCGCACAGCCTTTTCTACTCTGAACCCTGCACAGGTTGGAGAGTAAAAAAAACCTAAAACAAACAATTCTCCATGTTTGGGCATGTAAGGATACATTTTTTGAAGATGTTGTGGAGTAATTATGAGTCATAATCAATTCAGTAACTATGAGTTACTGAATTGAAGTGACTTGTCAGTTTTGCACCCACTCAGACATTTTTGAGTGGGATCTCAATTGAATTTATAAAAGTTACAACTCTCTAGAGTTTGATGTCATTTCAAAGCAGAGGCCATTTTGTGATGGGATCAAAACAGCTGTGCCACCTCTCAACACCATGATGTTTGAATCTACACATATTCAACAGTCATTAATATTTGATTGTTTAATTATTTTTGCCGTTAATACTGTATTGTAACATAAAGTAATATCTTCTAATGTTCAAAGTCAGTCCACAGACAGCAATACACACATAAACACCTGCTGAAGCACTTAAAACCACCTCTGTGAGATTTCCATGAGACTGCATGTAACCAGGACCATGTCCTGCCCGTATAGTCACACATGGTGAAAACCATTCCAGCCACACGGCTAGAAACATTCCCCTGGATTCTGGTTACATTCATGCTACGACGCTTCAAGCTGATGAAAGCACAACTAGCAGCCAGATCCGTTCAAAACCATCCCTATGAATCCTCTAGTAAACCCGGCAGTGTGCTTTTCATGATTTAATAGAAAACACCAGGACTCTGATTTAACACCCAAGCGCATAGTATAATTCAACATTAGTCGTATAATATTTTGTTTGATCAAGAGCTTGGGCAGATAGCACTACAGCCCGGTTCACAGAAGAGCTTTCCACTGACACCTAACAAACAATACAGCAGGTTTAACTTTAAATTAATATAGCAGGATAGGATCACCTTGCCTTCTTCGCCTCATATCATCTCTGCTGCCACAATACAAAGAAGGATTGAAATGTAGAAGATAAATATACAACGTGGCTTTATCTGCTGCCCCTAAGCAGCTTTACTCAAAGGAAAGCTCAAACAATGTTGGCTAATCATAGCATTTCAAGAGTCAATGTGTCATCTTGAAATTGTCAAGAACTTGGGGTGATTTCCTGGGAGATGACAAACCAGTTATGGATGCACAATAGAAAAGTAGTGTACAGAGGAGCAAAGGGGTGAAGCTGCGATAAAAAAGAGAGAGAGGAAAGAGAGAGAGAGAGAGAGAGAGAGAGAGAGAGAGCACCGAGCACAGAGAGCACAATGAAGACAGCAAGACAAATATAGACAAAGAAAGACATATGAGATCGTGCCCCTGCCTCTGTGTACATATGGCAAAACGTGCTGGAGCAGAGAAAGACCAACACATTGAGATAAGCCCCTTTGCTCAGGCTTCCTTTTAAGGGTGATTTGGCAGCTCGGCCTCACGTCTGTTGGCAGGCAACAACGTATGCCCCCAATCATCTGCTGATCGCTAAATTACCACACAGTTATTTTTTTTTTTTATTTCCATTTAACATCATGGGGTGATTTGCTGAGGTACTTGGAACATATACGACGAGAACAAACAACTTTACATTCATCACAGGGATAAAGCTGGCTGGCTTTACAGGCAGGTATTCAGCTTTATTGGCACAGCTAATCAAACTCAACTGAAACACTTCAACAACACAGTTCATTTCTCATCATATAGATGTATTATGTACTGTTTTTCATTTAGCCATTATCAGTTTGGGCTCATGCTCAAATATGCCCTGATGATACCTGAAGATAGAGTTTTTTGCATCCCTGGCCCCTGCGGTCAGCCACTGCTTCCTCTCAGCATCCACAGGAAGTGATGCATTTCCCATATTAGGTAACTACGTCAATGAAATTACTTTATAGTCAGCAGGCTATATTTATAGTCGATGCACTATATGGCAGGAGCAGCTCCACAGGAGTGTCTCTAACAGTCTGCCGGAACAAAACAACATGTGTAGTCAGTGCCATTTCATTTCAATATGTGAATCAGCAGAAAATAACTTCTTAAATGTTTTATAAATATGTCTGTAAAAATGAAAATGGGTTGATACTTTTTTCCATTACATAAGCACAATAAGTTTTGATTACAAGTCAACTAAGGCCCCCTACTATCAATGTATGTAACTAAAGAGCATAGACTCCAGGGAAAGGAATGAAGTATGACTGTGACCAGACAGGAAAATAATCTACGTAATCCAGATCGAAGCCCTAAAGGCTTTTATAGATCGACGGCATAGATTTTCTCTCTGTCCCCATTTCTACCTGGCTTAGGTTTAATTCAACTCAATTAAATCAACCCATGAGCCCAGGAGTTCGCAGAGAAAGCAATCATTCATCTTAGTGGCGAGCCACTTCATCTGAGCAAAAAAACGGTCCCTACTCTTCACCATGAACACCATTAGGCCACTCAATATAGTCACAACCATGCCTGCTCTGTTATAATTACTCTGGTTGACATCTAACAAACAGGCATTTATGGATGCACTGGCCTCACTATTACTTAAACAAATCTGGTCTTGCTGTTGTGGCGGACTGCTGTCATCATGAATTTGGTGGTCTATGCAGCTTTTACGTTTGAAAAAAGGGAAAAAAGTTATCTTTCAGCATGCAATGTGAAGGTGAAAAAAAGTTATCCGTGATACAGAAACACAGCCTGAGGAGAATCTGTTATCTACACTACACACTACAGCCTTAATGTAAGACAATCAACACAACAATCAACACAACCAAAACAGCTATAAGGGATTGTCCTTGAGTGACTGCCACAGAAATCTCTCCCTCATCATGACTACATCAGGCAGCTGCTTACACTTGCACTTACACTTACACAGACACACACACACACACACACACACACACACACACACACACACAGACACTCACACCCATTCAACAGATACATATTTCATGAGCTATGGTAAACACACTTCTCTCACCAATGCCAATCTAGCATTGAATAATACATTCATAGTGGATCGGCTAATGAATTGAGAGCTTGCCCGAGTGAAAAGAAGAAAGCAAATAACCAATACTCAAAGTAGAAATAGAATTAATGAGAGGTTGTGAATGCTTAAATGTGCGGTTGTGAAGGCTGCTCAAAAAGCTGGGCCAATTCTGTCCTCCACCTAACCTTTGTCTCTTTGTCTGTGGTCCAAGTTGTACATTAATAAATGCAGGAGAGGTTTCATAGTCTTGTCTATGATTGTGGATTTCACAGATGTGTAAATGACCCTACGTGAGAAGCTGTGAGTGAAGCTTTGATCTGCTATTCCACAAGCCACGTTCTACAACAAAAGGTGAGGAAATCCTGAGTTCAGACAAGCCTGGTGTAATCTAGTAGAACCTCTCTCTATGTCTGATCCTCCTCCGCTCTGCTGGCTGTCTCGACAATAAATCTAGCTGCCCACACTTAGATGTGCCTCGCTGGCAAGAACATAGACCACATCTGGAACCTCCCCTTCCTCAACACAGTTATATGCAAAACTATTTGGGCACAAATTACATATTTTGTTGATTTTTGAAGTGAAATTAAGTAAATAAAGCCTCTGCCATGCACATAGATATTAACCCTGTTTTTCTTATTTTTCAGAGAAATGAAAAATCAGCAAAAAAACAAAAACAAATAAACAAAAAAAAAAACATCTAATAGCAAATGTGTCACATTAAAAAATCTTCTATTAATAAAATACTCAGAATTTCATGAAACCTTAATTGACTTGTTAGGGCTTATGAGTTGGGTCAAGAAGTAATAAAATGACCATTCACGTTTCCAAAGCGTCCAACATTGTCTCAGTGATCAATAATTACGTGCTCGCCAAAACAACTGATGACTGAGCACGTGAAAATGAAGCCGACTGATGACAACGGCAGGTAATGAATTTCCAATGTCCAAAATGTGATTAGGAGATAGCATCCAAAGGGATGCTGTCTTCATAGGGTACCCACACTTTTCCACATGCCACAATTACTTGCTTATTCCTTTGGATGTTCCATGAAATAAAATGTAACAATGCATTAACGTTTGAAGAATGTTAAATGGCTGTTTGCAACAGTTGTTGTATTTACTTCATTTCTCTCTTTCCACAATAACTGAGCGAAATGAAAAATGGTGAAAAAGCAAATGTTTCCATTGTATAAAAATGCATTTTCATTCTCAGGACAAATCATCTGGACCTTGGGATCTATCTTGAAAGAAAAAGAACAAAAAATCAAAAAGGTTGAAAAAAAAAAAAGAGAACAAAAGAGAGATCGGGAAAAGGACAAAGATGAACTAGGTAAAAAAAAAATACCACAAAGATATTACAAATCCATTGATTTCTAGACTGTATTAAATAGATTATTATGCAAATGCAATGCCTAAAAAACAGCAAGAAACAATCAATAGGGCAAACTTTTTGTTTAGAGTGTAATTGGATTATTCCTCTAACTGAACCTGATGCACATATAAACTGTTTAATCCAACAAACTTCAGACGCCATGGCAGAAATACACTTTGCAATGTGCAAAACAGATTCCAAGGAGCAAAAAATCCTCAGCAGAGAGTCAGACCAACACGCTTTTATGTTAAAGAGCCAGCACCCAACTGGGAAGGCTTGGTACTTGTTCAAAACACAACACCCATGTGTGTGATCCTCAGAAAGCTGTGTATAACTCACATAGACAGATTTTTTTTTTTTCACTATCCCAAGTATCGCCCGTTGGAAAGGTTTTTTTTATTATTATTATTATTTGAATATTTTGACTGCTGACAATATCTGTCAGAACCACTGAAGGAATGCTGAAAGAATGATGGTATGTATAGATTTGAACAGGGACATTGTAGTTAGGCATCTGAGATTACCAAGTCTCTGTGCTGCTCTAATAAATAATTTTCTCTAACTAATATAAATGCAGCAAACATAGCTGTGGGCTTGCTATCTACATACAAAGCATTGTCCTTAAGAGGAACGAGCTACATTCTAATAGAAAAATGACAACTGACATCCTACTCAGCCTTTTGGACTTATATCTAATTGACATTTAAAGTTGGAAAGTTTACCCACTTAAAAGCTCCAGTGCATTTCTGCCACACACTGTGTGCTTTCACAGAAGCATGAAAGGGACCCAGAGTTTCGGCTGCAAATGCATCTCAGCTAACGCAACCACTCTACCAGATATTCCACAGCAGCCTGAGTGAGAGGGCAGAGAAGTATTTTGGGAAATGAACAATTTCACAGGTCTACACCTACCCTCATCAAGACTCTGTAACCCTACAGAGAGGTGTGTACAGTAGAGGTGAGAGGTGGAGGCTGCATGTCCATCAGGCTCACAAACAACTTCATTAAGGTGGGAGGAAATGACAACCTACAGGTGCACGCTATGTGTCCCAGGGAGAAGCCAGGCAGTTGAGACAAAAGAACGAGGTCTGGTCAGTGAGTAGGCTGAGGGTGTCGTGAATCTCTGTAGGTGTCTGACGAAATTAATTAGGAGTGTGAAAGGAAAATGTCTGTCAGATCATAGATCATGCTGTGAAAAGTACCTTCCCCTGCTGTGATATATTGATTGCCATTAAATGTTCCAGCTGTCATTCCATAAATATTAATACTTTAAATCTGGCAACTATATATTGAATTTCCAATGTTTTTACCCAAATGCCAGCTTACCAGAAAAGCATCATTAAGAACTATTTCCATCACTCCAGTTTGAGAGGACAGTAGGCTTGAGGGAGAACGGGGAGTGGACTTCAGAAATCTTTCACTGGCCACTAAGCATATAGTCGTATTTAGACAGCTTTAGCATAATGCCACAGCTTAATGCATGTTGGCTAATTTGCCAACAGGCTTGATGCGAACAATCTCTCTGCATGTTCTGGTTGGGCGCATGGCCTGATGGGATGGCACACCATTAGCCCAGTCAGACTGCAGGGCCCCGCTGTTAACATTACAATGTGCGCTGGAGCATAACAAAGTGAAGGAGGGCTTCATCTTGCCATAATTGTGCGCTTTCCCAGCACGTTGTGGTCAATGTGATAACACGGATATAAGGCAATCAATATTAGTAAAAAAACTGCCTTGCAATTAGAGCTATGGAGTATTAGTATTTTCATAAAAACCCTATTATATATTCACATTCTCTATCAGGGTTGGTAATCACTTGTCTCAAACAGTTTAATTACAGCTTGACAATGACTACTTAACGTGATTAGATGTTATACCTTATTGTTGTGTGTGGCATATTAGATCAATTATATTAAGAGTTATTATTTTCATGAGGGTGCAGGGCTTGCCTGTGATACAGGATGCAGGGAGAGCTGAGTGACAGGGACTTCTGAAAGACTTAATTTTACAAATAAAGTAATCAATATAAGCTACTGCACATCACGTCTCACCACACAGTGAGCTGTAAGTTCTTTTGCATAATTGCAATAAAAAAAGTGTATTGGCCTGACTGATTGAATTCAGTCTTGGTAATTGCAGCATAAACAATGTAGTTGACTGTCACAGCTACTGTGCCACTATGCTGTCAGCAATCCAGATATTTTTCTAGTGTCTACTAGCATATCATGCAGATCCACAGCCTGCCGTGTAATGAGCATAATTACATGGTGCGCATGTGTTACCTGTGGGGTAACACATACACACAGACGCTCTTACACACATGTGGAACACAACACATATTTTTCCATCCCTATGACCCGTCACTCAAAATTATCCCCAATGGAAAAGACAACTGGCTTCTCTCTGCCTCCCTGTCTCCTCCATCTAGTGGAATAGTCTTCTCTCCTCCTCCAAAAATGAAAAAAGAAAAAAAGAAATAAAACAGATGCAAACATTAAACCTGCATCATTTCTAATAGCCAACTAAATCCCTGCTGATGCTGCTGTCCATCAATATGACCACCCATCTTCTCAGCCCAACCCCCACCCTTTGATCGACATTAACTCTGCAGCTGCTCGCCAAACACCTCCCTATTCTCAATCTTTCTTTCTCGCCCCAGTTACTCTTCCTCTCTAACAGGAGAAGCTTTGCACGCTTCCAGGCAAAGTCAGTGTACCTCCTCTCTCCCTTGCACTACCTGTATCCATTCTTCTGCTCCCATTCCTCACTATTGTGTCTCACACACATCTAAGGCATATCCGAGTTGTAAATAGAGTGGAGCTTAAACGACAACAGCCTTGCTTTTGTAGGGATTTGGGAAGGAAAAAAGCAGCTGATTTGTGTGAAAGACTGCTGGCGAAGATAAAATGTTAGGCTTTGGATCTAAATTCCACATGAATGCCTTTCCCTTTAGTGTGCATTATGATGGCAATGAACCATATCATAGTATTTGTTTTGCTTTAGAGCTGTCCTCTGTGATTTATGTTCTCTGAGTGCAAATATTTCATGTCACTATACAAGCATTGTTTCTGTCATGGAGAATGCAGGGGGTATTCAGAGATGGAATATTAGAGATTTGTGTATGTGTGTGTCTTTGTGTGTGTGTGCACATGTGGGTTGGTAGTGAGGCACTTGTGGCAGTGCCAGTGTGTGACCGCAGGCCCCCCTGGCTAGGGAGCAGTGCCTGGAAAGGTTACCCAGCAGAGTGGCTTTTGTATGGTAATGTGACCTCCAGCTCCCTAAGGAGTCCCAACACCTGCCCAGCACCCCCCACCATCCTCACATCTCCAACATGTTAACTGTTTTCACTGATAGGGGCATAACTGCTGTTCGGCTGTTGCTTTGTAATGTTGTTATTTATTGGATATGTATTATGATGACGGTATTTAGCAGGAACGGAAAATAAAAAAAGTTTTTTACAAAAAAAAAAAATAATAATAATAATAATAATTGTGTAGTGCCAATGTTTGTCCGGAACACTGAAAGAAAATTTGACTGTCACAAAGTGGTATTATTTAAAAAAAAAAAAAAAAATCTCTGAAGCATATCATTCGTGTTCATTATGCAGATACAGACACTTCATTATAATTCAAACATATTTATCATCTGGAACACAAGCTACATTTACAGAATGGTTACACTTCAAAATATGCTTCAGGTTTAGTAGTGGAAAACTGCAATAATTTGTAGACAGGCCAACACCCCGCCTAAAACCTACATGCAACTGGCTGAACAAGAGAGAGGGCCTCTAAAGCAATTATAACAAATTACATGAATGCCCCCAAGTTAAATAGTGTTAAAAGCGTTCAGGGAGACAAATCCGAGATGCAACTCACAGTGTGATGGCAAGATCCACTTGGATTGCTGAGTAGCAAACAGTAGCGTTAATTATATTCAAAGCCTTTCAACAGAGAATCAATTCATAGCATGCTGTGACAGGTTGTTCACTTTCAAATGGACCGCAAAAGCAGTGTGCTTTGGTCACGCCAAAGTTAGCTTGTCGTACGTTACAGTGAGTAAACTGAAAGGTGAAAAAGTAACTCTTTACAATAGTTTTGCCTGAGATATGATGGAAAGCTATGAAACAACTGGCAACCAGTGAAACCTTCAAAAAGCTGCTCCATCATTCAAGATGGTATTGATGAAAATAAAGAATAACATAAGCTTTCAGGCATGAGTGGATAAAAAAGATGCAGGTTCTATGTGCATATTTTGAAATGAATTCCCTGAAAACGTTGCCAAATTTTGCCTTGCTGCTCACCGCAGTGTTTTAAAGACAAATCAGCCATGCATTCAGGATACCGACTGTGCACACACTCAGACACCCACTGTGGCTCATGTCCTTTCTCTACAGCCAGCAGATCCAAACAAAACTCCGCTCTATCTTTCCATCTAAGGTCTCAGAGCTGCTACCCACAGGCTGGTGCATACACGTATGCAAGCTACCCAGCAACTCACCTTTTTGTCTGAAGCAGCCTACCTGCTGAACCTATTTCTCCATCTTCCTCGCGCTGAGCACGAGGTCACCCCTCTCACTGCGCTCACACTGGATTTACAGTATGCATTAGTTTGCGCTGACTATGGTTTTCCCCTCTTTAAATGAATATTTCGCTATTGTCATTAAATATGACTTGAATCCATATCTGAATGTTCCATATAAAAATCCTTTGCCCTGCTACGTTTTTGTCTATTTATTTATCCATTAAAGAAGTTAATTATGAATGAATGTCACCCTGAATAATGCATGTGCACCCCAGTGCTGCAAATAAATAGCTAGTGCACCTTTGCTTCCTCCCCTTCAGTGTTCCGTCAACCCTTTTAGTAGCACCATGCACTACTGTAGGTTATTGGTCTTTCTCCCTCTCTGGAGGGTTCTTTGCACATTTAGTCCTTATTAAAATCCCTATGGAATATACACACACACACACACACACACACACACACACACACACACACACACACATCAAGACACGCACAGGCCAAGGACCGTTTGCTGGTACAAACCATTTATTAAAGCTCCTGTGAAGGTCCTGGCAGTCAGCCAGAGGGAGACATGACTTTGGATCCCATTCATGTCCACAGAGTAAAATGTTTCTAGGTGTTGATCCATGACAGCCATTATTGCTGCAATCCAGTTTTATCACTGTCAAATTCTACAAAAGGGAA
Source organism: Echeneis naucrates (assembly GCF_900963305.1). Taxonomy (NCBI): domain Eukaryota; kingdom Metazoa; phylum Chordata; class Actinopteri; order Carangiformes; family Echeneidae; genus Echeneis; species Echeneis naucrates. The sequence goes on from NC_042524.1 coordinate 14,236,617, forward strand.
AATAAGCCCTGTTTCTGCACTTTAACAGATTGTCAATATAGTTCAACCAATTCAAACAGCTGCTGAGGGAGTTTATTTGCTTGTGAAGACATGTTTTGAATGGGAAGAGAGAAACTGTCCCACTGTCATCTTATCTATGCAGGACCACAGCTTCACCGAAATTGTATAATGTGAAAATATAACCTGATCCACAGCATAATCTATAATTACTTATGAATCCACGATATTTTGGAAAAATATTGAAAAAGGGGGATAATTTTAATATGTTTGTCAGGGGTATCCAATGATACAGTCTGACAGCTGCAGCAGGGGGAGAAGTTGCCTTCACTGAAAGCTAAGCATAGTTCAGGTGTGGCTTTAATCACAAGATAGCAAATACATGAGTATGAGTGTTTTACCACAGTGCTGAAAGCATTATTATTTTCATTTATGTCCATTGACCCCATGGGAAATTGTGTACATTATGATTATCATTTCGAATCAAACACTTCTCTGTCTGTACTTTGTTTCATGCTCAAAAAAGTTTTGTGAATATGTTTTAATGTAAAACTCACAAAATCAATTTTCTTTCTTGTTTGTGTGTTTATTGTACATTAATTTGCAAATAATAAACTGTTACAGAGAATTTGTACAATATCAAGTAGCCTTCGAATCAAGACAAGTCATGATACTACATATAATACTTCAACAAAATCCACAGAATTGGATTCAGTATCGATAATCCAAACTCAGCGAAGGAAAATAAACACAATGGCTATAGTCGTTTAAAAAAAAAAGAAAAGAAAAGAACTAAATGCTACCTTAGCAAATCAAAGCAAGCAAAGAGTTGAACAGCACTTTGAACCAGTTCAATCAAACTAACTACTCCAGTTCATTCAGCTCACTGCTTCAAAAACCTGCAACCTTGCTCAATGCCCACATGCCATGCAGAAAAAGTGCAAAGTGGTCTGAAGTCTGCTGTGTCATCACCATACATTATTACCATGGGTGACATCAGGTAATACCACAATTTATTCTTCATTCACTGACAGGCATATATCGTATTTAATTCAAAATTGCAGAGAGGGAGCGATTGTGCAGCCCAGGGGTGCAGTAATCATTAAGGGGCATGAAACTATACAATCCTAATTTACAACTTCTTCTTCACCTCCATTCTGTGTAGAGGGAATGATCTACAACAAGGTGGTCTGTTTCAGTGGTCAGAGGAGGTCTAATGCATTTGGTAGAGGCTGATAACGGTGCTTCACTTTCACACCGAGCACTCAGAGGGAATTACAGGGCTGCAGAGAGGAGAATGTTTGAGTGCTTTAGTTAAAACCAGGGGTAAATGCTATCTCGTGCTTACATACTCCCTGATCCATGCACACTGAAGCTGCCTGATCGTTTCAGAGCTCGGCCCATTTACATTTTCACTTGACACGGTCACTCATACTGTACATTCTGCTTTACAGAAATCGATTGCACAGCCAATGGCCTCTTCGTTTCTGCAGAGGACTAGTGACCAGCCAAGCCTTACCTGGATTGAGAGATACGAGGATGAAAGGATCGGGTGCACAGAGAGACCATAGCCGTGGGGGAGAGATTTCAGAACAGGGTTGAAGGTGTTTGCGTAATGCTTTACAGAGGATGGGTATAGACCTTCTCCAGGGAGGAGCAAGGCACCAAATGTCTGAGTATCCATTAGATTTTTGCTAACTGCTGCCTCTTAGCTGACAGCCTGTATGAGACCTCAGTGACCAAATCTATCAGTCAAACTTGTCTGGCACACAAGTCTCTCCTGCCCCAGCTGAGAAATGCCTCGTTATGAGTACTGTACTTTTAACTTGCCCACCCAGCAAGTCCAACACTAGACAACACCCTGACCATTCACCCTGTCACTATCTCACCCAGTGGCTGCTTCTGCATTGGAGGAGAGCGACAGAGCCACAGCCTCGACCAACACTGTTCATCACCCTCACAGTGAAGGCTAAATATGAACACACATATGAATATATGAATAACTGAACAAGTGGTTATTGTTATTCACCTGCACGCACTCTGCCGAGCCTGCAAAGTCTTTTGTTTGGAGCCTGCAGTTCTGCTGAGCATGGGCTTTCTGACAGAACGTCTGAAGTGGGGCAGAGGGGAGTGGGAGCACAGGTGTTGCTCAGTGGATCTTTTACAGAGAAAGAATGACCTGTGTCGGCAAATGCCCCCTCTGTCTGTCTTCAGCGCTGCCTCACTATGCCCCTGTGCCCTCTTTCTTCGGTGGCTACCATGCTGGCATAAAGACCTGCCATTTGGGCAGATGGTGGACAGCAGGGGTCCCTCCCTGCACTTCCTCTGTCAGTGAAGTGCTGCCCCCCTGAGTGTGTCTAAGATACAGCTTTAGCCCGTATGCCCAACTGGAAAAGAAAAAAAAAGACTAGACAGAGAGATGGACATCTGTACTGCCCAAGACAACAGGGCAAGACAGGCTCATTGAAACAGCTTTCCTTCTTCTCAAAGTAGCCTTGTTATTTTATCTCAAAACAAATGTCATCTCCCGCAGCCGTAACACCAACTGATTCAAAGGACCAACAACTAAATAGTTCTTAAGGAGATATATTATATCTATCCAAAAGCTCTCAGCTGTTCTAAAGCTGGCAGGGGATGCTGACTTCACTTGGATAGAATAGCACCAACACGTGCTATAAACGACCCCCCTTAAAGATATCCCCATGATATTGCTCCTGCTGCTTGGCCTAAGCCTAAAACACCCACCTGTTTTACAAAGTTGTCCCACGGATTTGTACATCTACATTTGGCAACAGGTGGACTCTTATTCAAATTTATTTACTAGCACATGCTTAGGAGGGAAACTGGCTGCACATGAGCAATGTAATTGTTATGCCTTTTCTTTTGCTATGGTTTTGCTGCTGATTCAGCAGTCAAAATGTGCACAAAAACTGGTTTGTACAACCTTAAATCATCTTTGGTCTTCTCTGCTTTATCTTCAAGGTTGTGGTACTGTTACATTCAGTTATAATTGTGCTATGAAATCGGGACTCAACAGAAAATAACATAATTATTCAAGGTACCATTGTAGGAAATGTATTGTTTTAGATCTAACGAAGGCGTCGCCTTATTAAATAGAGGGAAACAGTTCATGTCGTCATTGCTTCCTTTCTTTAAGTATTCAGGTCGCAATGGTGTCTACCGAGTGTGCAGTGAAAGCTGGGGAAAGTGGCTTTGTGCCCACTGCTAAACATCAGGCTCTTCAAGTTCATAATGTCATACTGACACCAGGAGACAGGCAGTGCCAAGGGTGATGCCCAGGAGTGAAGGGAAGGTCAGCGAAGCTTCACAACCGAACTGGTGCTGATGCCACAGCATGTATGGCTCAAGTGCTTGGCAGTGCATCTTAACAACAAAATGTGACATTTTTAGAGGCTGTCAAATTGCAGTCTAAAAAGCGGTCTTGACTGGGGACTGAGCCAGAGCACTGCTGCAGGGCTTTCAATCTGCCCGTAATGGGAAAGATGGAAGAAGATAAGATTACAATTCAGCCATTTCTGCACGGCCCAAAGTGATCACATTGCAATCCGACAGGGCATTTGGGGAGCTGAGGGAATTCATAAAAAGGCAGAATATCTTCAAGTACGGTTTGATACTCACACAAATCCCATCACTACTTTTAATTGTTCAGCTCACAGTAAGTAAGTGATATAATCTGGTAGTATTACCAACTCTGTGCTCTGTCATAAATGATACAGCCTAGATGATGATGTGTCTGCATGGAGAATGTTACACACATGCACATGCTGAAGGAAAAGATTTTAGGTTTAGTCTGCAATTATTTTAAAATATATGTATATATTTTTAATTCAGGTTTAATGTCATGTATTTAAATTATAATTGTCCTAATTTCACAAGTAAATTATGAATACTGCTATGTATTTATATGAAGAATCTCGGTAATTCATTATTCATTACAAATCTATATATATATATAAATTGCAACGATCATTCACAAAAACAAGAAGGAAAAAATATCCTTTCTATAAATGGTATTTTCTCAAATTCAAGCCGAACTGCATCCTGCGATCACACACCTCCAGCATTAGCTAACCTGAGGAGCGCTGCCAAATATCGATGGAGTTGTCACATCAATGTGTTGTTTTTGAAACATGCACACCTGCGAAGAAATACATTTAATTGCATGAACTCTACGGACCAAGCAACACAATGTGGCTCAGTTAAAAACAAACAATGATTTATCCAAGGCCACTGAGAGCTGTAACGCTAATCCTATGAACACAGGCAAAGCTCTGAAGGAGAGTCAGGCCTGAGACAGAAGAGCCCTATAGCTGTAGCCTCTGCTGTGACATTGCATACATCTCACATGGAAATTTATCTTTTGTATGCCAAAAGAGATGGATTTAAATAAAAAATACATGTCAAAGGTTTGTGGTGGTGGTGCACTTAAGAAGGAGAGGGAAATGCATAAAGATGAATTCCAGTTATGTTGAAACAATGCTTGGCGTAACTTGAAGCACTGCTGCTGAACACAAAGAACGCAAAGATATGAGAGCAATTTCAGATTTTTAATTAGCCACTCAAAGAATAAGTAATTACGTATATTTGTTGTCTTTGTACTGCTAATAACAAAAAAAAAAACTTTGGATTGGCACACTGCCAAACCCCACCAACAGGGTATCATGCTTCCCAACTCCCCATGCACATATACATGCTGCCTAAACCACGAAAAACTATTTTTAATTAATCTTCTGGATTCTTTTTTGTCAGCATGGCTTGTCTTCATAAATTTGCACAGAGAATGGTCCTCAAATACAAAGAAAAAAAAGAGAGGCAAGAAAGTGACTTCTTTTTTTGGCTTCTTTCAGCCAATCTAAACTCTCACATTTTTCTGACAATGAGCTTGAGAGTTGCTGAAACAATACCTTCTTATCTGCAGGAATTGGGTGAAATTCCTGCTCTGTCTCTCTACCTTATTAGGCCATATTCAACCTGTCCCAGTTGAGAATGCAGCCTGTGAGCTGCTTTTTGTGCTGCAAGGACATCTCGCAACTGATTGTTGGTTCGTCATAGACTCATCTCTTTACCCTTAACAATTAGGCCTACTTTAGAAGCAAACCACTGTTTCATCACTCACTGTGGCAGAACTGCGGTGGTACTGAACAGAATGAGCTTTTAGCCTGTTTACTTAAACAGTAAGTAACTTACCCATTTACAGGATGGTCACCTAGCAGTGCGGTATTTTAGCCAGAGGAGAGGAGCAAAGAAGAGAGGAGAGGGGATGATAAATAGGTATTTGGTAGTTGTGGAAGCCTTTTGTTGACAGTCAGCATCAAAGGATTAGCTTCCATGTCCTCTCAGCCTCTGTCACATTGTCATCAAAACCTTCTTGAAAATCAAAGTAACCTTCCACACACTTACTGTGACATCAACTCACTGCTTTTGTCTCCCTTTCAATAACACAGACACATGCACATTTCATCTAAGAAAAAAAAGAGAATCTGTCTTCAGGGGCTCTCCAAAGACACACCACCGAACAAACTGCACTACACTCAGGCTCCCGCTCATCTCCTCTCTTTATTCTCTGTTAATGCTGTTGGGAAAAGCAGAGAGGTAGTTTGCTGGAAGAGACTTGAAAAAGAAGGATGACAGGAAGATCATTGTAAGAAATGATCCCAGTGATCCCATTATCGAGCTATTTTGCTTTTTAATTTGAGGTGCCTTAATAAAGCAGGATCCAAGATGTCCAAGCTGAGTGGGAGTACTTCAAATGTGTAGCTCAGTCTGGCTGGGGTTTGTTTTTTGTTTGTTTGTTTGTTTTGCTTTGTTTTTTTTTTTTCCTCTAACAACTGCTCCACCAGTAACGACAAGAAGGCCGAGTTTGAAATGTGAGCTCAAAGAAGGAAATGCATGTTCCTCTAATCTCTTTCAGATAGGACTGGAAAAAGCCTGCTCAATGTTGCATTTGGCTGCTTTGTGTTTTGAGTGAAGGATCAGACTAGAACTTCTGATCGGAGAAATATGCTGCCTTTTGAAGTGAAGAGTGTTTTGAAAAAAAAAGAAAGAAAGAAAGAAAGAAAGATCAACAAGCTTAATTTTTATCTGCAAATAGATTTATGTCTGAAAGGTTACATGCTCTTTTTTGGTGAACCGCTACTTCTTTTCAAACTTTTTGCCAACTTTTTTGAAAACAAGTGATTTATCAGGGTGTTGAGTCTCAATATATAAGCAGAGGCCAGGAATATAATGTCAGTGGTTCACACCATTGATTGTACCAATAACAGGTTTATTCTGGCTATTGTAAGCAAACCCGTGATTCATAAAAGTCTCTCTTTACAAGTCAGTGGCATTTATTCAAATACCTAGAGAGGATTACAGAAATTGATTTTGTCTTTGCTAAGTAACTTTCCCCGTGTCCTGCTGCTATCAAATTTAATCATTACAATTACAGCCTTGACTCTGCCCGAGCACATTACACTGTATATTGTTTTCTGCAGCCACAGGCCTTTCTCTGTTTCAATTAAAACTGCAGCAGTGCCTTCAAAAAATGTTTGTTAAAAAAATGAGCTGCCTCGTGAGAAAACAACAACCCCCCTGCCAAAAAAAAAAAAAAAAAAACACAGGAAAGAACCTGCAGCTTTGGCATCTTTGTGCGTTCAGGACATGAAGGGAGGAGTGGATAGAGAACTTTTAAATGTCCTCATGGAGCTGCATGAGTCAGTGTGTTCAATGAATCCAGAATGTCAATGTCCATGCTCGACTTCCCCTGATTTGATTATTTAAAGTTACTATCCATTTGTATCCCACTGTGGAGAACACACAATTACATGGCAAGCGTGAGTGAATGTTGTGGATAGTTTGGTGCTAGCGGCTCAGAAAAATGTGTGCTACAGTATGTGACAGCAGGTCACACATACAGTACCTTACCAGCATCTGTGAACAATAGATGCTGATTTAGTCAGATCTTGATCCCAAGCTCTAATTCTGTTTGTAACTGATTCTGAAGCTGTTAAATCTGCTAATGAAATGCATGGAAACTTGTAGAGACATATATTTGCGTGCATCTAGTCCACCTGATATCGTGCTGTATGCCCTTCAACACCTCTCAGATACAGCTAGATCAATAAATCAAAAGAAACAAATCTAATTTTGATTAAATATTCAATCAAGCTTAAAAGTGCTCAAATGCCACATGCAGGATATCATTGAAAGGATGATGCACTCCGAGCCTCAACTCAGCAAAGCAGGGTGTTTGCTTCGCTTCATGCCTCAGCAAAGATTTAACGCACAGGAATTCTGAGCAGGACCTTTAACTTAAAGCTGTCACAAGCTTCACAGAGGGTCCTCAGCAATGTGGCTTCAACTCGCCAAGGATGCCAATGTGCAGTCTAACCTCTCATGCTTCTCTGTCACTTTCTGTGTGTTTGTGCACATTTGTGAGAGTAGCTCTAACAACCATGGATGAAATCTGATATTTTCATCCAGGAGATAGGATGACTCGGACACTAGAAAGCATAAGTCAGGTATTCTGGGAGAACTGTTACTGAGGTCATCAAGTGTGAAACACTAGCTTAAGGCAACTGCACCCACTCTTTAAAGTGAGGATGGAGAGGAGACAACATACAGTGCCTGTCTTCCAGTCTGGCAATATCTGACAGCCTTCCTTTTGCAGTTTGCTTCTTCTCTTACGCCTTCGTACACAAGAATATAAATATACAATGGAAAGTGCTATGAACACACACAGACGCAAACATCAGTGCACACACTCGCTCTGTCAGTCTGTTTCAGAAGTGAAATTATTCCATCTCTCAGGGGTCCTGTTAAGCTCTTACAAAGCCTCAGTGCGTACAGCAGGTAGATTGATTGTGACTTATTAACTGTGAGTGAGCCTAACAGAGTGCATTAAAACAAAAGGAAATGTGATATCCCCAACCATCAAGTGCTTGTTAGAGCTTTAATCAAAGCCCTTCCAAATCTGCATACAAAGTCCTGGTCATGAATTCCAAATGGCGTCTTTAAAAACAAGAGGAGACCACACCATAGAGCCTTGTTACACAAGAGGACCCAGAAGATATTTTACAAAGATCTAGCTCACCAGTGGTAGAATAAGAAATTGTTCTCCATAATTATGGCTCTGGCTTTCATTGTCATTGCCAACTAAATCATATTTCTCGAAGGACTGTAGCACACGAAGAATCACTCAATTTCTTAACTCTCTTCCTAAATGACTCTAACGATTATCATTATCACAAACAAAAATACCTATAACTAATTCATACATGAGTGGCACAAAACAGTACCTGACCTCATTTGATCTTGGATGCACGCTGCTTTTCACAATTTGCTGTTAAATAGCAGGCTGCCAGCCAGCAATGAGCAGCAGTATTGATGGCAACACTTGTATTTTAGCTGTGTGAATATGACTGAGATGTGTAAAATCGTATCATATCTGCTCTGCTCGGGCATAAAGGTCCCACATGTCGGCCCCAGTGAGAAGCAGATAAACACTCAGACTGAAATGACAATAGACAGTGCTGCTGAGTTTTTACCCAGGACTGCACATATTTTTATATTTTCAATATATTATTAAGTGGGGCAGCAAGGCACCATAGGTGTTAGCACTGTTGCCCCGAAACAAAAAGGTTGTGGGTCCAGTTCTGAGGCCTTTCTGTTTATGTTCTCCCCGTGTCTGCGTGGGTTTCCTCCCACTGTCCAAAGACATCATGTTTGGGTTAACTGGTTGTCTGTTGGTCTGAGTGTGAGTGTGAGTGGTTGTTGGTCTCTGTCTGTCTCTGTGTGTTGGTCCTGTGATGGACTGGTCCTGGACCTGTCCAAGGTGACCCCACCCTCACTCAGTGTGAGCTGGGATTGGCTAAAACCCCTCCCCATGACTTGGAAATTGATAAGCAGTAGGAGATGGATGAATGAATGAATGAATGAATGAATGAATGAATTATTAAGTGCTTTTTAAAATCAAGCAATCCCTATTAATGGGTATATTATCGGACAGGTGTTTGTTCAAGGGCACAACAACCAAATGCACCGTGTGGCGTTAATTGCAATTTCTGTGAAGAGATAAATTATTTTTAATTTCTTGATTGCAAAAGGGGTTCATTATTATTCCAAACACACTGTGAACAGTTTCCACTGGGACTACATATATTTTCTAGATGGTAGCCCAGTGAAGACTGTTCACAGCGAGGACTGTGGATTATCCAGAGCAGCTGGGACACTCTTTCAGGTATGAGATGCTGCTGTTGAAATTTTTAAATGTAATTTTTCAGTGCTGTGAGCATCACAAAAACAATTCTATTACCCCTATTGTACTGGGACGGCGGCAGATATCTTAGAGACAGATGTTTCAAAACATGGGCATATATAGAACCAAAACAATCCGCATAACTGGATACCACAAAGGGTGAAAACATTTTTTTGTAATGTGGGTGCACAGACCCTTTTATTCCATATTTTTTTTATGCATGTATTATTTCTTATTTTTTTACATCACCTTATATATAAGTACATGTATTTAAGCTTTGCACAATATAATCAAAGCAAGTTTAATATCTTAGCATTTTAAGTACAAGTCAGTTTCTGTCAATTTTAAATGTTCCGGCTGAATAGTTAAATAATCATCACAATTGTGATAATCGTTTTAGCTATAATTGCACAACTTAGTCAGTGGCTAAATTCAACTTAAAGCATGTTAAAGGGTAGATAGAGGAGGCTGAGCAAACACAAGAAAGGAGAAAAATAACAGGAACAAGCACAGCTATTCACACCAAAGTTAATCAGGCTTGCCTGAAAACAACTGAAGCTTCAGTGGATGTCTAATTGGATTAAACCAAAACAGAGGATGTGTTTTGTGTGCTGTTGTTGTGATGGCTTGACCTCTAATGGTGGTCCTTTTTTAATTTCTTCAGATCCCCAATCAGACTAAGACTAATGAGTACTGGCACATCTGACACACAGTGGCCCGACAGTTTTCTGGAGAGCAACTTGTAAGTTATAACTGAGGGAGAATTGGTCAAGGTCATTCAGAGAGAGCGAAGCAGCTCCAGCAGCGTAAAACTCACACAAATCACAGACTGTCTGGCGTGCCGCTCTCTCCTCCAGGGGACATTTAACCCACTCCTGTGATGACCTTTCCATGCAAGAAGTGTCATCAGTCATTTCAGAGGTTTATGTAGCAACATACCTGCCAGGACAGTTGATGACACATTTCAAACTGAGCGTGCACCTTGGTGCTGTTAAGGAGTTCTAAGGAAGGAAAAAAGCTCACAGCTTCCTTGGGAAGATGCTAATATTACCCTTGGCATCACAGAGGCCATCTCTACTGTAATGTAGTGTGCTGTTCTGGGCCTACAATGTTGTAATGAACCACCATATTCCATTATACAAAATAAGCATCAGAGGAACTTGGACCAGAAATTTGCTGCATTTATTTTAGACTGAACTGCATCATTTGGGTCATAAACTGGGTTCTCTTCAAGGTTTCTGGCAGTGTGTGTGTGTGTGTGTGTGTGTGTGTGTGGCTGAAAAGAAATGTGCTGCCTCTAAAAAATGGTGAAGACCCCCTACTGACCCAATCAGTACAAACATGTCTTTTGTTTTGAGTGGCAGTTATGGTGCAACATCAGGCCAATCAGTGGATTTTTGTAAGTTGTGGCAACAAACACAACAAACACAACATCCCCATGTTGCATGAAATGAAAGGAGCACACAGACAGAAATCAATCTAAGGTTGTGTGAAGATGGCTATGATATCTTTTTTTTTAAGAAACATATTACTGCCAACTTGATTAAGCCAGTATGACCTCAGAGGGAATGCCTCCATATTTACTATGAGTATGGTTGAGTGCCTGAGGATCGAAGTGCGTGTTTGTTTGTAGGTCAGCTTTTTAAGCAATGCCTATAATCTGAGAGCTGTGAGCCATCAATGACTAATGTGTCAGTCTGTCACAGTGAAGGACCTACCATATGGCGCCAGTGCCCCCCATTTAAACTAACGGGTGGAATGGGAGAAACAGCACAGCTAACTAAACCACACTTACTTAGCTGAAGTGAGAGTGTAGCAGGGATGCAAATGTTATACAGCTCAATAAATGACCATATTAGGAATCAATTAGTGATTAGCTGTTAAAATATAAAATAAAAAATGCACTGTTGTCTTTGATGACACTTGACAAGGGCTATTTTTTATGGCCTATCCAATTCATCCTATGAATAACCACTGGGAATCTGACATCCACTGATTCATCAACTGATTGGTCAAAATTAACAAGTCATTGATGAATCAGCAGCCGAGCCAGTCTGTAGTCTAACTGCATGTGATTTGCGATTTGTAGAGCCAATTAGAGCTGACTGAGTCTGTTGAGGGTGGCCCAGAGATAAAACTGAGCTGTGGCCACCTCTCCCAGGATGCCCTCCAATTACCACCCAGCAGTGCAGTGGCTGGTTGACTCATGAGAACACATGACGCACATGAGGAAGCTCATAGATTTTTGGCTCTCTGTGTTTCTAAAATAGCCTCGTGTCTCTGCACCCCCCCGCAATCTTTGCCTTTATGATGTCATATTTTTTCCGTCACCTCTTTTTACCTCCCTTCCTCAATTTGCTTCTTCAAAATTGAGAGTAATTGCAAAGATATTGACTGGTGACAACTGGTTAAGAGAGAGGTTTTAGGTTTTTGTTTTTTTTTGTTTTGTTTTTTATTGTATTCCCCTTCACCTCAGAATGTTCTTTAGGCTATATGAGAGGAGGCTGACGTAACCTAACCTTGCCACCACATGGCAACTATTCTGCCAAGAACCCTACTTGCATTCCTGCTGATGACATGACGGCCATGACAGTCCATCAGCATCTCTCCCTGGTGGGAGGCACTCCAGTGCTCTTTTGTGTACTCCATTTAAATCTCCCCAAAGTCACTTTCAAAGTCCAGGTGTCATAATCAGCAAGCAAAGAGGGATGCCACAGGTCAGGCTTGCTAATGTATAGTATAACTATCAGTGGCTCATTAGGTCACAGAACACACTGCCATTAGGAGAGGCTAGGACAGAGTAATGTCATGCCTGGCTCTAAATATCAGTGAGGTAGAATGTTAAAAATGATTCAGAGACAAATTTTTCTAAACTTCAGAGTTTTCAATGTCTAAGAACTGTGATTCAGTGTGATTATTTATAGTCCTGAAAACCCAAATTATATATAATTGATTATATGATATAATTAATTAATTAATAATTAATTTGCATACTGTAGTATAATTGAACTTTTTAATAGTTATTAGGGGTTTAATGATTGAACATTTTGATTTGTCTCAATTTCCATTGGTCCAATTCAAGAACAATATTTGGCTCATCTAGACAAACAATACATTTTCATTCAAATTGATTTGACTATAAATTGACACAGAAACAATATTTGTGTGACTGTGTGAAATAAATACTTGGGTGCTTAACAGTGCAGGTTGATTATGGATATACACAAATACGACAATTAATGGCAAAATACATTTACCTTGCAAATTCAGACCCTGCTGCGTAATATTTAACAAAAAAGTGCATCAAGTATTTCTTCAGGTTACATTAACAGGACTTGCCACTTCTATCATTTTCATCATAAAATGAGTACAACATGTTAAACTAAGAAATATTTATGAACCTTGTTGTGCTTAATAACAAAGTGCATATTTTCAATGTCAATACAATAGATTATTGATCTTGTAAATTGATGTTATGTTGATAAAAATCCCCCATGAGGAACAACTTGGGTCATAGGCATATAAATCGATGCATTGAATTTGATAGATTTTTGTTACATTTAATAATTACACCTCACAGTATGTGATTATTGAGAGTTGATGTTGACCATTGGTGTTTGCAGTCCTTTCAATCATCTCTTCATGATTTTCTTAAATAGACTTAGACATAATGAAAAAAAAAAATCCAAATATGTTATTATTAATGAAAACTAAGCCTATGTGATTAAATACTTAACTATATACTCAGAGATGTGGTTTGACAAGAAAAACTCACCTTCAACAGCCTCCATTAAGATGGACTTCAACATTAAAATATAAATACTGCGCTCTTAATGAAAAATATTGTGGATAATAACAATGAATCGTATGTTATAATGTTATATGTTATAACACATCAGGTATTCAGTTATTTTGACTCACTGTTTGTATTTAGCTGTCTGGCAAGTTTTCTGATGCTTGCAGCCACACTATTTGACCAGCACATTACACTGATCAGCGCTGAACCGACGGGGTAGAAAGCAGTGCAGTAGGTCCACATGCTGGCTTTAAGGAACTAAAAATAAAATGGAAAAGACATTTTGGAACAAACGCCCATATCTTTTTGGTTTTGGAACCATGCCCTGTGACTGAGTCCATCATTACAATTTACGTGAACGTGTTTTGCTGTTTTTTTTACCAGATTGAATCACTGTGGTCTATTTGCCTGCCTCACACAATCTAAAAGGTTAGCAGTGACAGCAGAAGCAATGTCAAAATCCTCATAAGGGCTTCCCTCAGCCAAAGGAACCTGCGACTCATGAAGCTGTTCCACTGACGGAGACTTGGCCCCAGCCGAACCTTGCAGAAGCAAGCACGGCAGCCATGCACAATGAAGAACAGCTGTGGTATATGAGTAGAGTAATATAGTCTTAGGCTGCCTCTGCTGCACCTGATGATATGGAGCCAATAGAGGCATTTGTCAAATGTGATCAGGTGTGATGGAGGGAAGAGATAAAGCAGGGATAGAGAAAAGGGGAAAGAAGAGGGGGTGGGAGGGGGAGAGTGGGGGAACTGAACAGCTTGAGCCCTGCCAAACTCTTTGGAGCATCAGCTGTGCAGGGACAAAGACCAAAACATGAGCCCACCCCTAGATGAGGAGAGCTCTATTCTGAAAGGAGAAATATCGCTTGCAACAAATCCTAATCACAGCGGAAATAATTCCAATATCACAGCCCTGCATTTCCAGAAGAATATTTAACTGTAGGCAATTCACTGTACACCCTGAAATGTTAGCCTCAAAAAGGTGCAACTCAAATGCACAAATTTTCTAAAAAGCCAGAAGGTCAGATTTTAATCAAAGGTAAGGAACACTCAGCTCTTCATTTCTGAGTGAACTATAGAGCTATCCCCTTTCTGCTGCTCTTTTCTAAGCCTATAAAAAGGTCCGCAAGGTCAGAATAAAGGCCAGCCCAGTCCCCTGAGTAGGGCACTTGAATGGAAAGTCTGAATCTGATTTACAGTTTGGCCACATGTGCAAGCTGCCAATGACTGGGCAGTCAGCCAGCCAGAGTGGGAGAGTAGAGGAGTGAGTCAGTGAGGCTGCAGGTGGCAATGAATGCCAGGCCTATCTCAGTTTTCTGAGTACAAAAATTGTGTTTTTTGGATGCTCACACAATCATATTAATGACCCAGAGCATGAAAAAAATGCTAAATGTTAGTGTGAGAAAATAAAGTCTTAAAAAACCAAACCTATGCATATTCAACAACCTTGTATGGCATACTTTGTGTCTGGTTTGGGTAACCATGTCAGCCTCAACTCTCTAGAATTTTCCATATCGCCATAACATACGTTACACTTCTAAAACTCCATTCATTATGACAAGTTTATCTCCTTTACCTAAATGGGACATTGCATCTTTTTTGCATGTGTTTTTTCGTCAAACCAGATGGCAATGCCGTAATTTAGTTAAATGATTCCTAATTAAAAGAGGAACACCACTGGTGCAGAATTTGCAATTTGCAATTTGCAAGCATTTTTTAACTTTGCCAAGTAAAACATTCTACCAATATACAGCCATAATTCTGATGTATGTGACATTTTACTAATTCAAAGCTGCTTAAACAACATGGGATGAAAGTCATGTTGTTTAAATACCATTCAGTCTCTAAAAAAAGTGCTTTCATGTGTTCATATTCTTCTCTGAGGGTACTTTGCCATAAAGAGGAAAGACATTACCAATAATTAAAGCAGAAGGATTAGAGTGATAAAGTTTGTAAAAGGCCACAGATGTGTAAATGGACATGAGCACACAAAACCGCCTTTATGAGGCACAGGCACTGGCACTGATATTGAAAACAGTGAAAATCCCTTCATTTAATATTCACATTAAAACATCATCTCATCTCATCAAATGCTCAAATTCCACATGAGTGTTTGTGCAGTAGATCCTGATCTCATAATCATAAAGCCACTATCTTGGCTATTATCATCTGGTTTCTCTGAAAGCCTTAGTACACGAGTCACATCATTATCATACTCATCAAAACATTTAGTGCCTTATGGATGGAGGCGCCATCATCCTCATTTTTCAAGGGTTTCCTTTAATTTGTCACAGGTCTGTACATCGTGTCTGAATATATGGCAATAAGAACAAATGCATTAGAGATATACTAAAGATACTTCTCAGTTCATTTAAAAATGGAGCCTCTATTTTCCACCCAACATCACTGACAAGTTTGTTTTTTGTAAAATATCCAACAAAGAAAAAATAATAATACACTTTTATTACCATTATTAAATGCTTGCTATGTGATTATATCATAAATAAAATAAATAATCTGATCTTCGATGTAGTCTGACTCATATCTTCACACAGACTGACTCATAGTGACGGTCACTTAGTTACGTTGCTCATGATGCTAGTCTGTCTGTGGACTGGTAATGTGGTCATCTCCCACACGGAAAACACTCACTGGCACCACACAACCTAAACTGGCACGCAGCTGGAGCTGAGATGAAGGCAGAGGCACATCAGGGCAAGAAGAGCACACTGCCACATCTGGATGATGCATGAGGCCCAGCTATTCATCTTAATAAACTCACCCGCAAAAAAAAAAAAAAAACAAAACAAAACCAAACAAAACAAAAAAACACAAAACACGGAAACTTTATCAGTAAAGAAATTGGATATCAGCATTACATACCCATAAAGACACCATTACATTAAATGAATGATCAAAGCGGCAGATAGTGTGATTTTTTGTCCTGAATGAATAATGTCAAATGTGTTGATGTGGCATGTGTTTCCTGTGTTTCGGTTTTGCGAAAACACCTCCATGTGTTTGTTAAGATGTACAATGGTTTTCACCCTTCACTTCAAGTCACATATCATCTGACATTAAATAAGATTTGAACCAAAGTAGACGCAGCACAAGCAGATGGTCAAAATGACAATGGCTTTTTGAGTTAGATTTTTGTCTGGAGCATTCCCAGATAAAATACACACACCTCACGCACAAAATATTCAAATTAATCCCTTTAAAAAAGTGACAACATGTAAGACCCACTCAGAAAATCAACAATTATCAAAATGATACCCATAAACACGCTGAGAGCTTCATGTATGTATACATTCAATATATTGTAGTCATATTTTAGCATATGGGGACCAAGAAAAACTATTCAGAGCAGCGTTACAGTGGAGATGAGCAGCTCCTATTCCTAGATAGGCTTAGTTTCATAGAAAGAAACTTTTCATCCTTGCATTCAACACAGTGTGTTGGCAGCTGAAAGACCCGCTGGCAGATGAGTTAATGCAATCAACCCGTCACTTGAGCACGATACTGCCTGTCCATTTTGTGTAAACCTCGTATCACATTCAAATAAATTTCTAATCAAATCAAACTCAAAGCTGTTTCAGATGCAAACACCCCCTTCCCCGATCCAAACGCAGTCCCAGCAACGAATCCACACTCAGACAGCTGAATTGCTGAGGTTTAAAGATGTGCTTCCAAGTTAAACGAATCAGCTGCTAATTTCTTTGAAGGCATGTGATTTTCCTCTATGCCACCATGAGATGAAAAGAAAAGAAAAAGAAAACTATGGACAAGCTTGCAGAAAATATTAAGGGACATTAATTTGGTCACACAAATTCAATGAATTTAATGAAATACAATTTATGCTGGTACAGTTGGGCCAACTGTCAGTGAGAAGGAACATTAACATATCCCTGTGTATAGTATAATACATCCAAAACAGTTGCCTCGACTTGGACCACGAGAGGGAGAAATATGATTTACCTCAAAAAGAAAGTCAGGCATTCAGTCTTGTACTGACACACATCTTTACAGCATACATAATTTTATTTTAGTGAGTAATTAATCTTTAAAATGGATGACTACTCCATGGTGGCTTTAACAATGTGTGTTCAGCTGGAGAGGCTGATGCTGGGTTGGCAGTGGGTTTATCAAAAACAAGTTGAGGCAACCCTCCAGGAGGCAAGATGGAGAAAAGGATAAAATCTATGCTTCTGCTCAACTAACCATCAAACCTAATTACGTGTGGGTAGGACTTATGGGCCACATGTTGGGTTCAAAGTTTCCTGATCAGGAAGTGGCTTTGGAGGGGGCTTTGGTGCAAGTATGTGTGTGTGTGTGTTCGAGTGTGAGGCTGGTCAATGTGTCCGTGACCAAAAGATTAGGCTGACAGACAAGGCTTGGTGCCAGATCTTGGCTCCGTGCCATTAGTTCAATCAAGCAGACTTATTTAGCTTTTAGACAATTCGACCAGAACCCTGAGATACCACTTCAGAAAATAAGCTAAAGATTATTCATGGCATAGCAGCTAAGATAGGGATCTGTTGTCACTCTAGCATCCTCTGCACGTCCACCCGCTTATTACATTATTCCTTTCTAAGGAGTGAGTGCGCTGTTTAGAAAGACACATACACACAAACGCAAGATGGCATAGAAATCACAGTATCTCAAACATAAAGGTCAGCAGAGCAAACGCGAACACAATGACTGCCACACCAAAAATGGCTTCACAAGTCCACCTACGCCGATACAGGGTGTGATCGAAATATCAAAAATATACTTGTGATTTTCATTTACATAGCTCCTAGAAGGGATTTAAGGTTTAAGATTGTATAGTTAAGAAAACATAATGTTGTAATCATTTGCATCATCATTCCATGTTCATTTAATTTTATTTTATCTTATGTCTAGTTTCAAACAGTGTTTATTCTACTGCAGGTGAGACACAGGTATCCTTACAATAACGCCTAGATAATAATGCTTGTGCTCATTGTCTGGGGTGATTAGGGCAAAAGAATTCACCTCCTATGAAGATAACAAGTGACCAAGTCTTTTTTCAGCACCAGGAAAATCCATGAAATTAACCCTGTAGGTTTCTGTCTTGTAGGTTTCTGTCTCGTAGGTTTCGTCAACATCGTAGTTCATATGCTGCTTGTTTAAATATGCTTCCTTAAACCACCGCAACAAATCCTTCAGAAATAAACAGATTATAAGAGAGTTATTGCTTTAATGTATTAATCACTGAAGAGTGGCTGTTTGAAGATCAACACACTGACTAAACAGAGGTTTATGTCAAGGAAATTTTCAATATGGGTTCTAATGCATCTACATTACTTTTGAAGAACCAATCGCTTGATATAAATAAACTGCAAGAAAGATTTGATTAGGATTAAAATTTGCTTCTTAAGGCAGATAAATCCGATGGGAATGCTGTCATTAAAATGGAATGTCCACAGTGGTGGCACCAAATGCTACAATTATATCTTGCTTTTGCTAGTTTACAAATGCCAATGAGGTCCATTATAATTGTTTGATTTTGGTAGAGAATCTTTTGTCACTGGCAATATTTGTATCATGTGAGTCTCATGAGCAGATGTCTACATTTCAGCTAGTCCAACAGAAAAAAGTCTTCTTAAAAAAGAAAAAAAACAAAAAACAAATAGCTATTGGCTGAAGGAAAAACAAAATTAAAAAGAATGAAAAAGTTTGTTTAGTTACATTGCATGAAGTCAAAGCCAACTTCTGCCTCTGCGGTTGTTTCCAGCGCCTGAGAATCAAATGAGTGCTTTTATTAGCTCTATTAACTAAACACACATTCAAATAGGTGGATAAGTAGAGTCATTTTAAACTCTAACCAATAATGTGAGGCACATAATCAGTGGTCAATTTACATCTGAGTAAATGTTCTTTGCA
This sequence comes from Echeneis naucrates, assembly GCF_900963305.1. Lineage (NCBI taxonomy): Eukaryota > Metazoa > Chordata > Actinopteri > Carangiformes > Echeneidae > Echeneis > Echeneis naucrates. Next base: position 14,255,581 of record NC_042524.1, read on the forward strand.
ACAGAGTGCACATACTCTATATACCAAGGTCTCCATCTGATATGAATACTGAAATATCTCTATCACCAAATCCCTATTTATATTTAAGATTAGAGAGAGATTGGGGTCCGGTTTAATACAGAAACAGATATGTAAAATAGAAAATACTTTACTTATCTTCAACCAAAAGCACAATTTTAATCTTAACCAGTGCAATCCTAACCAAAGTACTTTTGATCCCACAGATGGGCCTGCAGATGTAACCCTAATGTGTCAGTCACACACTTTATACACCTCAATTACCCACGGGTGAATTTGCTGCCATTATTACATGTGATGCTTTATTCACTCAGAAGTATCAGAAGTGCCTCTGAATGAAATGCAGCAATGACATTTCCTACAAAACATATTCGCTGCTGCAGTTTCATTGCATATAATTGCAGCTGCTGTTGCCTCCTGAGATGCAGCTTGGCAGTCAACTCCTGTTTTAGCAACAGTAAAGAAATAAATGCATAATGGACAAAATGGACAAACTTAAAAAAAAAAAAAGAGCAAAAACACTGAACAATTTCCCCGAAAAGAGCTGTCTAAGACAAATAGGATAGAAACAAAGCTGGAATCTCTGCATTTATATATTTTGCCTAAGCTACATTTTTTGTTGCAATTACCCCATTTTGTTTGGCCTACTTACTCTGCTCTGACTAAATATTACTTGATGTAATGAGTGTGTCACTACCAATGGTGGATTTTATAGCTGTATTGGGATGAAACCTAACAAGCGATTTCTAATGTGTATTTAAGATAGTTGATGACTTTAGGCCTTAAATATCTGGAAAATGTAACATTTTTAACAGACCTGAGGATATGTAGACACACACAGACACGCAGGAATAAGCAGTAAGTGTTCCAGATAAGTGAAACCTTTGAGACTTCATTAGCCCTTCACATCAAACCACAGAACATTGTGTACATTTCCATGTAAGAACATTTACCCAGTGATTTCAAGAAGGCTATGCAATGTGTGGGAGGCACTCGTGGCATGAGCTGGAGCTGCCTGTGGACCTGGTCACACTGCAGTAGGTGGCTGAAGAAGCACAGGCAGTGGGTTATTTTTCCAACACCTATGCTGAAGTAAAACCGTGCTATATGAATAAAGACATGCTGTCAGTGTCGCGGGATAAAAGTCAGCCATAACAAACACTCAGAGCCAAGTGAGCTTTCTGCCATCTCTTTTAATGAGACTGGTTTCAGTGTTTCAGTCCACAACAGGCAGGTAGATCAAGCGGATACTATTAAATCTAAATGCAGCTGGATGTGATGCCACAAAAGGAACTTAGTCAGACAAAATTTGGTTGTTCATCTTTGGCTTATTCAAACTGCAAGTTGGTAGTTAGGAGGCAATTTTTAACAGCTTTTTTTTATATATATAAATGTATGAATTTATTTTGGAAGAACCACTGCATGAGAAGGCAGACTTTCAAAATGTCCCATCTACTTACACATAAAACTACTTTTCTTTTCTGTTTTACTGCATTCCTCTAAAATGCGACAAAGGCATTGGAGTTGCTGCTAAGCATTTCCATTGTCATCACCTTGCTGTTTAGGCATTTGGGATAAATCCATAGATAGAGCTGCACAAATACCTTTAACAAATATCTGAAGATATTTAAAGCTGTATGTGTACAAGCTCAGATCCACAGTGAGCATTGTGCACCGTCATCGTTAGTGCTGAGTCAGTTTCATGATCAATGGAGCTCAACAACTGTTGGGATGAGGACCGTTGACAACCCTCTGTAAGGGAAATGTCTGATGAGAATGAAAAGGGTTATTTGGGTTGAACAGCAGTTTTGTATCTTCTTTAAAAGCTTACCAGATGAGAGCTGAAATATGACACGGTCATCTTGTTTCTCATTTGGCTGTGGCATTCAGAGACATGAGGTCTATCACTCAGAGGGCGATGGTGGCTTCTGTGGAACTTGAATCATCTTTACTCAATTTAAAATCTGCTTTTGAGTTAAAGAAACTCAATATCTGAACCTATCAATCTATAATTGAGACAAAATAGCTTATAACAAATAAATTATTGAGTTGTTGTCGTCCGCCTTTTACTCAGTGTTAGTATAGGTAGGAAAATCTTTCACAAAGGTTTATTGGATCCATGAGCTATCAAACCTGGAATCCAAACAGTGAAACCAGACCGATGCAGCTTTCACATAAATGAGACAAAAAAAAAAAAAAAAACACTGACATTTTGAGTTTGCTAGACACAAGAAACATCTGTTGATGTAAGCCATACCTCGCAACAGAAAGATCTCAGAAGGCTTACGATCACAAATTGCTGATGTGCATAAAGCTGGTGAGGGTTTATTTATTTTCATGTGCATACAATTTCAGATCTAGTCTAATTTGAGCCAATTTCGAGTCAAAACCCTGCAGTACAATGGAACACTTGGTTTGCACTGCCACAAAACATGCTAAAAATACCATTTTCTCAAGGCATTTCTTTGGATCTTTTACCACATTAATCTTCCACCAGGCAGCCGCCCTTCAAACCCTTTACTCCACGCCAATCTTTTTTGAACACATACAGCATATATTGACACATATTCCCTGTCCATCTGGGAAATAGAATATTATTCTTTTGAGTTTTCTCCCACATAGAATTCCCTCGGGTTTAGACCACAGTTTGCCAGGCTGAGGTAGAGACACTGAGGTGGAGGCGTCCACCTCAACACCACTCTGATGGTGAGACTGCTGCAAATTACTCATGACACTTCCTCTGATGACATTTTTCAACTGCCTCCCTGTTGAATGGCACCTCTACCTCCTCCCCTATACCACCCAACCACCCAGCGACTAACACCCTGCCTCAACGCACACATTAATTCCCCCCTTTATTCATGTCACAATAGCACAGCAGAGATTGCTGCCTCCTGCCTTCACCTGATTGACCCCTTTGAGCAGGTGCTGGATCTGATCCAATCACAGTCAATCTTCTTTAAACATTTCATTCTTTAAGCAGAACAGGGGCTCAAAATTCCATCATTCAATGACCCGATCAGTTGCCGATAACACAATCAAGCCAATCCCAGCTTATCCCAAGGGAGCCATTTCAGGAGGACAGCTGGGAGATGAGACTACAGACCTACAGAAAGGTGTCAATCTTGCTTGATCCACAGCTCTCTTTGTGAGCCACCTATACAGCATAGCACCCAGTTGCTGGATGAGACCACTGAGCAGCTATTTCTAAGCATCAGCAGTAGTCAAATATCTATTGGATTTTTTTTGTTTGCCGTTGTTAAAAGTCTAATCCTGTGAGTAAAAATTCTGTAACCTGCAGTAAACATATGCGTTTGCTCTCACATACAACGACAGACAAGTGCACACACAGAAAAAAAAAAATGATGTGAATAACGTAGCTCAATTCTTCTGCGGCCATTTAAAAGGTACTCTATTGGATATGTTGCTGGGCCACTGGGCAAATAAAGGTCAAGGGGGATATGAAATAGTTTGTCTAACTGGCCCTTTTCCCCTGTGTGTCCCTGCAGCACCAGAACCATATCCACATTCATAGCCAATTCATTTATATTGCTCTGCCCTTCTCGCTGCTGGTCTCAGTCACTAACTACAAGTGACTGCAATGAGATTGAAGCCTCTGGCTAAATCTCCACTGTGAGGCACATGCTCCATCAGCGCTGCTCTGATCACTCCTTATAATCACTGGACCCAGACTATATCCTCAACTGATTGGCTAAGTCCCAGCAGAGAGGAAACAATCACAGAATGTCAGCAGATGATGGACACCCAGACGGTGGAGTAGTAGTGGTCACTGTGAGCAGCCATGTAAATGGCATGCAAATGTGCACCTGCACCGGCGGAAGGAGTGGAATGAAGGACTGTAGCCTTTTGATTAGGTTCTTTTCGCTCATATGAAGTTTATTTTTTTTCTGCAGTAATCATCAGCCAATGACCCTGTCATAAAGGCCTATTTGAGTTTTGATTTCCTTAAAGCTCCCATCACTTCCAATATAAGTCCAAAGTGCATTTGATGTTCAACCTCACAGATTCCAGTTAAAGTCCTGAGCATGTCTTGTAAAAGCTCAATTTTGTTGTCACCTGAGGTAAAATTTCCCTTCCCCAATATTATAGATAACAGAAGGACATGATATAAATGTCACTGTGAGTCATTGTTGATACTAAAAGCAGCTCACGTTTCTAATGGGCAGTAAAACATTAGAATGGAATGGAAAAAGGCACACAACATTATTACCCAGATAGTTGACTATACAGATTATTCCGATGACTTGTCCTCATGAAACTCTATTTAAAACAATATATGCCACAATTCTTGTTAATTTTCACCAGGGTTGTTTTTTATTTATTGAAATGCATCCGGTAATAATAAACATTCAGTGTTGTATATGGCCCAAGTAGTTCAGGAAGTATGCAAAATTAATTCACACATCTTTAAAGACAGTCATACGCAGCGACTTTTCTGCCATTTATAAAATCTAAGAGCGTGCAAAATGTCAGCTGTGGTATTATATTATCAAAGACCCAGAACAGATTTCCTGCAATAACAAAGGAATCTTTTTATGATGCTTTTATTAATTCACTTCCTCCCCTCATCTGCTTCCTCTCAGTGAAAGTATGAGAGAAGTATGCAGACGCTTCCCTGGCCAGAGGTGAAACACTACAGAAAGAGAAAACAGCTGCTGTAGGTTCCCTAACCCTAACCAAGACACTCTCACTCATTTTCCCAGTGCCCTCCAACAGGTGTCATCACTCACTCAGTCACCGTCTATGATTGACTTTTTTCTACTATAAGACCATTGTCTCATCTTAGGATTCAGTCTGACCTTTGTGAATCTATCTTTATCCCTCCTGAGCCCAGTGGCACTGAACTGGTTAAGCTCCTCCTCCTCCTCCCATTCAGCTCCACCTCCAGAATTTGGCTCTAGACCAGTGGAGCATGAGAACCAGAACAGCCTGGACATAAAGAGACGATTGTGGCAACCTAGCGACATGGAAGCAAGTATCTGTGATGAAAACTAAAAGTCAGCTTCAAGCTTACACAGCACAACACAGCCCAACAATGGACAGGAGTGCAAGAGCAGGAGACGGTTCAGCTTAGCCAAACAAGGGTACTATATGAGACACTAAAAGCTGATTACAATAAACCAATGAGGAAGCATTAGCCAACCCAGCTAATGATGCCTTTAATTGTGGGGAGAGCTCCTCTCATGCCTGGGCAGGGTTCATCACATCCAGCTTTAGAGAGGTGTCATTGCACATACTGCTGTCTTTAATCAAGTCTTGGCCTCAGTGGGATATTTTGGGATGGTAGGGGTTCTGTTAACAGGTGTTTGATTAATTGCAGAATAAGAGGGCATTTTATATCAACATATCAAAATGCAAATATTTTCCACAAAGCACTGATGTTGCTTAAAGCTTAAAAAGGAATTATTGAAGCCTCTGTACTGAACTGTCTTAACAAGACACTACGTTCCAGCAAAGACGTCTGCTGGATTTTCCTTTGGCTAAAAACCAAGCCTAAGAAGACAAAATACACCAACATTTTTGCAACAATTAGTCAATGGGCACAAAGCTACTACTTTCATAATATATTAACATTCTAATCAGAAATGTCAAATATTTGCAATTTCATGCGTCTCTAATAGAATACAAGTAGGCTACTTGATGTGCTCTTCGTCAAACAGGCTGTGGTAGACAATATGAGACATTTGTGGACATCACCTGAGCTACATAACACTATAACAGGCAGTTCTCACAATTTTCTGTCATAGTATAGACAAAATGATTAATTGATTTAATATTAATTAGACGATCAATGATGATTAGTTGTAGAAATTCTGCACAATGTAGGATCTTCTGCCACCTCTTATATGGAGTCTGATATTTGAGAGCATTTTCACTTGCTAAGCAAACCACAGACAAAGGCAGAGGCAAGAAGGTAAATGCATTAAAATACTTGGAAATGACTGTGTATATGGCAAACCTAACTACATTATCAGATAAAAATAGCAACACCATGTAAAACTAGTGAGGGCTGCATATGAGCGAAAAACTAAAATGTGGTCTCTATAGGCTAACATTGTCTTTTCTTACAATTTATAAGTCTGCACAATAGAGCATTATAGTACAAACAGCACACTGATTAATTTGACTTTATTGCAAGACAGAAATAGCAGCAGCCTCCAGTGAAGAGTCCTTGAATATAAAGGGAGGCCAGGCAGTGCTGATAAGATTGTCTCATCTGGCTTGCAGGGCTTAGGTGCAGTGTGCCGCCTGAGGAAAAAAAAAAAAAAAAAAAAAGGGAAGGCGGGATGTGGCTACTATTAGGCAGGTAATGGGATCCATCTGAGGTACATTTGAATCAGTCAAACACAACCACACTTCAGTTCCATTCAAATGACTGTCACAACTGATTCAAATGCAAACCTTAAGTGTGTACTGTAGGCAACAAAAAAGTGGCTCAAACTGTGGAGCAGCTCCTCTGAAGTTGTGCCAAGCTCCGGCATGTGCTCTTTCCTAATGGTGACGGCTGGGAGACCGGCATTGAGACTGATGTGCATGAGAGCTGTCAGCCTCTCTCTATAACAAATGCCACCTCTCCCCCTGACAGAATGGAGACAGAAGGGAGGGGCTGAGGCGGGTGAATGGGGAGGTGTGGAGGTTACAGACAGAACCTGTGACCCAATTGTGGCCACACCAGCTGTTTCCTCTCCACTGCCTCCCAATCACCGCCATCTCTGCAGACCACATCCTGCTAATTGGCCTATGTTGACTAGCTAGTGCACACACACACACACACACACACTAGCACGCACACTACTTGCAAAATAATATCAGTGAAATGGCTTGTTCCAAACAAGTAGGAACATTGGTGGTGCGTTACGCTGTAGTTGCATGATGATTGATAAGTGCTTGAAAACCTTACTTCCCAGAAATATACATGACTACTTGCCATGGCACTTTGCTAGCTAATGTCCCCCTTGACATGCACATAGTCAGATAGACGGACAAAGAGACAGACTGATGACTGACACACATACTGCCACCAAAACTCTATGGAGAGGAAACTGAATTAATTGGTTTTCCCTTCTGTGTATAACTCCTTAGAGTGGTGTCTATGTGGCGATAATGGTAGGTTGCCCTGACAGGCAGGTTATTTCATAAATCCTGGAATATGTAAGGCAGAAAGGAAGGACACACAAAACAGAGAGAAATATATATATATGCTCTGTATTTTATCCCGTAGGCCACAATATGTACTCTGATTTCACCAAACACACTCAAACCTGCACACACATTCATACACACACACATGCACGCGCGCACACACACACACCCCTAATCATGCACCCACATAAATACACTTAATCGCTGACACACTCACGCATGGCAAGAGTAGTACAGCAGACACATCCAAGCATGCACAAGTAGGCTATAAAAGCACACACAGAAACATGCACAAGATCTTGCTCAATCAGTCTGATTTGTTTGTTTCCTCCTAAGCATTTGAGGATTCCTCAAGGAGGAAAAAAACTTTGTATAATCAAGTCAATTATGTCATTCAATCAAGTCGAAAATCATTTCGAGCCCTTTCTCAGATCAACTGATTGCAAAGTCGTGCTAAATATTTGCTTGCTGTGTTCTATTTTGCAAATAAGGCATCTTTATTTGGAATAACAGACCAGGCCACGGTGAGGTCTTCTATGCCGCTACCATAGAAAAAGAGCAAAACAAAGTCCTTCACCTTGCAGGCTTGTCAAGAAAGTGACACTGGATTTTATAAGAAAGAGCTGGTTGCACATTGTCTCAAAAAAACAGTTTCTATTAATTTATAACAGCTCTTTTGTCTCCTTCAGGACATGGAACATTATGTGCCGATGAAAAATCCATCCTCAGTGAAATTGTTTAAACTCAAGGTCAAGGGCTGATGTTACAGGAACTGTATCAGCTGAAGGTGACCTTGACTGATGTGGAATATGACATGAGGGAAATGGATCTCCGCTCAGTATGGGGAAATTATCTGTGAAATGCTGCCACTGTATCAAAGCCTGTTTGTGTGTGCACATGCTTGAGACTCAAGGTGTGTGTGTGCGGAGTATGCATGTCTTTGTACAATAGGGTGTGCATATATTCCTCACTCATCTGGGTGTGCTGGTCATGACAACAGCAGGCAGAAACTGCTGCAGCAGACAGGAACAAACAGCTGAATGTGAATGAGATGGGCGTGTTGTTCTTTCAGCACACATTAGAATAATGTTGTCACAATATCAGAACTCTAACTTTGATTCCAATACCAAGTTAGGTTTCATTTTAAAGCCATTCCATCATTCATAGGGAACAAAAAACATTACTTGCTTCCCAATGTATTTATTTATTTATTTGCAGAAGCATTTGGTCAAGGTATTATTACTTGTTTGCTCTGTAAGCAAAATGCATGTTCTTGACCATGACACAGCATGGTGGGCTGCGTGAGGCCAGCTGCAATTTAGGATGGCTACTTGTGTGGCGGTGGTCATGTGGACCAAAACACTGTGAAACTGGTGGACTGAGGCTCTGATATATCAAACGATCAAATTAACGTCATTTGCATTATCTTAATCAAGATAAAAATTTCATTTGTTGAAATAAGCATGCATTGGACTCAAAGATTACTGGAATTCTGGTTATTGTGACGACACTATGGAGGGTCATGTTCATTTTGAAGAAAGAATTTTGTCTTACCTTCCCAAACTGTTCAAAATACTGCTTCACATCTTCCACTACTGTATTGGCTGACAAGCCACCCACAAATATTTTCTTTGTTCTTGTGACCATCTGGAAAGAAAAGGGTGACAGAAGATTAGTGACTCAGCTTTACATGCAATAGCCAACTTCTTCAATGAGGCTTTAGGCGCACAGTGAGCAGCACCTGTGTGCACCCATGGCGAAGACATAAAAGAGTGAGTTCACAGTATTTCAAAACATGAGATTCACACAATAAAGTTTCAGAAACACTTAAATTTAATAGTGTTACAGCAAAAAAGCAAGTTCAGAGATGCTGTAGGTTTGGGCTGGAAAAAAAATACTGTTGGTTTTGTGTATTTCCTTCACAAAACATCTCACTTCTGTTAAACTTTCTGGTGATCTTTACCAAACTTCAAAAAAAAAAAAAAAAAAACCTAAACAAAATATAAAAAAAACCCTAAATAATTTATGGACTTTGAAAGGACAATTAATGAGTGCTGTAAGATGGAATCAGAGTGCATTAAAGCCTCATTTAGTTTCAAACAGCAATAATATTAAGGATTATTACCCACAGCATCAAAAAGGGCATGAACATCTGCTGCAGAGAGCTCAGGCTAAATTTAGAAGAACAATTTCTCTGCGAACTACAGTAGCAATCCAACACTAGTGTGAGTGTCAGATCTGTGCAAAATTATTTCTTTTTTGCATACAAGGTTGCACAGATTAAAAATTCACAAGTGAACATGACTAATGATTTTAATGCACCCATACTTCACAGCCTATTGTTCCCATTTGTTGTCAATCCAGCTTTGTAAAGCCATCATATCTGATTTGAGACAAATTAAACCACGGCGCAGTGGTTAGAGCTGTCGCCCCACAATAAGAAGGTCACGGGTTCGGTTCCCGGCCTGGGGCCTTTCTGTGTGGAGTTTACGTGTTCTCCTCGTGCCTGTGTGGGCTTTCCCCCACCAGCCAAAGACATTATGTTTAGGTAATGTGTGGCCCTCTGATGGACCGGTGACCTGTCCAGGGTGACCCCACCCTCACTCAGTGTGAGCTGGGATTGGCTCCAGCACCACTGTGACCCGGAAATGGATAAGCAGTAGAAAATGGATGAATGAATAAGAGGTCTGGTTTATTTAAAGGCATAAACAAGAACCTGAAGGAATATATGACCTTGACTCGTTGGCATCTGTGGGGTTGTTATTGTTTAGGTCTGATCTGACACAGTAGGGAGAGGTGTGCTCACATACTGTAGAGAGGAGAACTTTCACCTCAGCGCTTTTCAGCCAAGCTCGGCTAATATACAATGGTCATGGTACCGCAAATCATTTTGTATGAGACTCAGTGTTTCAGTGTCCAATCCATTATTCTTTAGTTATCGTTAAACACTGAGACTAACGGAAATGGAGTCTGAATGACTTAAGTTTTTGACAAATACAATGTGGTACAGGCAATATCTGTGTACGTTAATGGTCTAACAAATAATATGGCTGACTTGTTTTCCTTGCCCTTCTTTGGCCAATGGAGAACAGAACTGTAAGTAATTGCTGATCCAGATGGACAATTTCCCCATATATAATCTTTACCTGCCTCTAACAAAGTACCAAATCAATGCCATGGCTTGAGTGTTTACTGATACGATGTGCAATATACTGCTCTGCAAAGAAAAGGGGAGCAAAACAATTCAGCAGAGAAAGTTACAGCTCTGATATCCCTTGGCTGGCCAATTTTTAACAGAAAGAAATGATGGGAGCAGGAGGAACATACTCTGGAGATGCAGAGCAAACAATCAAGAAGGTTGAAAAAGTCTCCCTTGATCAAAATGCTGACTGTAACACTTTCCATCTATGAAAGAAGCTTAACTCAGAAAAAAAGCAACAATCAGCTCGGGCTGAAGTAACCATCTGTGAAGTGCTTTCCAGGTGCACACAGTCTCACAGGCACATAGCCTGCACATATGTACACTGCCTCTCACACATGGGTCCTCTCTTATTACTTTTTTTTTTATTTTTTTTGGTGAGGGGGGTGTTCTGTGATATTCATATTTGTTTGTTTTTGTTTGATCACAAATTTTAATTAAGACAATGTTTGTAGAAAATAGGAATACATTTATTTAACCTATCTTTATCAAAGAGAAGTGGGCCCAGTTCACAGCATGTGCTCCTGGGGTAGTGGTGGTAACAACATGAGGAAAATGGAAGAGTTTGGCTTTAAGATGACACTCAACCAGGCCAAAAGTTATCAAGGACGTTTCAATACACTCACAAGAGTAATGCAGCATTTTGCACAACATCAGCATGATGAAAGATGTAAATTCAACGCAGTTTGTATAGAAATTCCCAATGGCATAAAGGAATAATTAATGGACTTGGCCAAATCAGAAAACCAACAAAGGTGCAAATGTCATTACAAATAATGTCCATATGTATAACAGAACAATACATGCTAGAAAGAATTGAAAGGTGTCAATTTGGAGCCTTATTAATACAATTTAACATGCTATGTGGCTCATGGGACTCAAACAAATACTTAAAGAGAACCAATTATGCTCATTTCCAACTCAATATTTTTATTCTACTCAACCACGGTAGCTTATTCATGAAGCCCTCATTTATCTCTAACTGCCAGTTATACGGCCCCTCAGGCAATATTAGTTTAAGCTTCCTAAAGAGACCTCCTTAAAAGTCCACTTTTTTCTGATTGGCGGAACACCCGGAAGACTATGTTATGCTTGAGAGCTTGCATGCCATCCTGTTACTGTTGTAGAGTATCTGAAAGAAAACTGTAAGACTAACTAACTAGGAGCTAAAAATCAATGACATAATTGATTGAAAAGAGTCATCAAATCCATCTGTAAATTTCTGAGCCAGAATCTGAAGCATCTACAGTAACACAGATTAGAGCAAGACGTCTCTACTCTGTGAATACTCCATCCATCATTACTCTGTATATAAACATATTTCTATATATGCCCTTGTTGGTATTTGAATGTGTGGGAAATTAGCTGAAATACCAGCTGTCACCATATGTCTGTGCAGCAAATCTGGACCTTTTGTGTTCTGATGTTCCTTAAAGGCTGACAGACTGAGCCAAGTCTAACAATGTAAAGCTGAGCCTCACAAACTAATGTGTCCCAAATTGCTCAATGCACACAGAATAAACTCCAGCCTTTCCCCAGGCACCACCCACAAAGTGAAGTTCTTCCATCCAACAGTGCAATTTCCTGCTTTGTAATGAGTATTACAGGTTCACTGAGAAGCCTATGGCATTTCTTTTCCCAATTCACATTGTTTGGCTACTTGTGGACATGCAAAATATCAACTGGTGGGTTTATGGGGTTTAGGATTAAGCACTTGCCAAAACCCACAAACTGCATCATCGTCATCCCCCCTGCCCCCTTCCCGACATCATGCCTCAGGCCTCAGAGGTTATCAGGCTTGGATGCTGCCGCCGGCAACCCCAAACCAGACAGCTGCTGATAAACTGGTTGTGCAAGTAATTATCAAAATCGCTCACTTATATCATTGCCAATCTAGGTAAAAAAAAATAAATAAACAAGTCAATGTTCATCTCTGCTTGCCGCTCTACATCAGCTGTTTGCCCTGCTTCCCTTCTGGGCCACACGGTCCCTAGTCATTGTGCAGCCTTGTTCCATCAGTCTGCAGCCAGTCAAGTTTTCGGCCATGTCTTTATACTTGGACATGTCTGCCCAAATAGCTGATGGGATTGCTTGAGTCCTGGTACAACACAATTGCTTTCTCTATTTCTCTCTCCATGGTGACAACAGACATTACACCTCCTAATTTAATTTGAGTCCCTATGGCTATACTACTTGGTGTCCCCATAGTATATTTCTCTATGGTATTAATCATCACCTAAATAAAGACAATTTAAAGACCTGCCATTATTTTCCATAAGTTAGCATCAATTGAAAAAACTTTAGAGATTTCGGACTTTGCTCTTTTCAAATGTTTCTTACCATATCACACACAACACAATAATAACTAGTGGAGAGAGAATTTCCTACACTGCAACATTAGTTCTGATCATCTGGATGTGGCTGTTGTGTTGTAAGAGTCTTTTTCAACATGTCAGATTTAAAAATGGACCACTCTTCAACCCAGTTTTTCTTTTAACCCAATTTTTCAAACATTCAGTTATTTTTGCACATCCCAAAGAGACAGTAAGGGGAGTTATGAGTGTGCATGTGTGCTTACACACCAGTATGTTTCTAATTTCTTGGGTGCGTGAGCCAGTGAGTGTGAAGGGCTGCAACAATTACTGCCCTAGTGCATGAGCATCATAACAAAAGGCATGCTGTTGACATAAAACAGGCAGAAAGAAAATATAGATATGTTCTGGCATACTCTCCTTTACCCCGTTAGCAGTTTTTTAACAACAACCAACAGAATAATATGACAAACCATATATCTCTAAAAATAGCACAACCTTTTCTATGAGGTCATCAGGAGAAGCTTCCTGACTCACGATGCTCATTACCTTAGCTTGAACTATTTCAATTTTTCCAGAAGTTAGGAAGACACAAGTTATATTTTATGACTTGTAGATTTTGTGGCCCATAAAACATCTGCCCCATCTTGATCATAATAAAATCTTTTTCACAGCTTAAACTCTGTAACTGTAAAGTGACAATGCTAAACTGAACATTTAAGACAAAAATAGCTATTCCCTTAACTGTAAAATCAATAGTAATGTTAGTGTCTACATGTCTACAGAGTTGCCTCTGGTATTTTAATGGTAGTGTCAGTCCACAAGAGACAGAAAACCTGACTCAGGTCACATGCTGTGCACAAACTGTGCAGAGTACTTAAAACTGATTCCTTTGTCCATACGCACCTCAACAGCAATGTCATCCTCCTGCCCCGCAGCATACACACATATTGAGGCACTCTTGGCAGTTGAGTAGTCAGGAATTGGATATGGAGGTCACCATAGCGGCAGCACAAACCTGACACTTTTTAATATCACTCACAATTTTTTATATCCATTATAACATATCAGATAAGAATTTATATAGATGTAAATATATCAAGGTTGTTAGTTGAACAAATCGAGATTTGTGTGTCCTTAAACCATGAAACACTTCCCTTAAAAAGGTGGTCTTAATATGTGTTTGAGTGGAACTGATCCAGCCAGGCTGGGGAAAAGTGCTGCTAACAGTAAAGTAAAGACAATAACTTGGCTTTGTTAATAACATAACCGACCCAGGTTATAATTAAACACTAACCTCACAGGTGACCTTAGACAGTAGCTTTCAGAGTAACTTATAAATACACACAAATGTATAAAACACACACCAGGAGTCTAGCAACACATTCTTCTGATGCACAAAGCTTGGGTGTGAAATCAGACAACTAACCAATATTACTGCTGCTTTAACTGTATCACTCAGAGCCAGGTTAAATTGTCACTGAGATCTACTGTCTGTTTTCTATATGCATGTGTGTGTTTCATTTTTTTCCCCAAATTTCGTCACCAAGTGTAAGCAATGCATTTAACTGCAAACCCTTTATAATAATATGCTTCAGCTTTAAGTGCGTGCCATAAATGTAGGGGCTGCTGGGAGCACTGAGCAAGTTAAAAAGCTGAGCCTGTAGCAATACTGCAGCAGACAATATTATTGTTATTTGAGGAAATTTTAGGACTTCTACCTGTGGCAGCAAACTCTTTGAAATTAAATTCACAGAGCCTGTGTGTTACATCGACAAAAAGCTATTACTGTTTTAAGCATGCATACAGAACTGAGACTGCAAAGACAAGCCGTGAATGTCATTAACTCTCCAAGTAGGAACTCTCCTGTTTTTTCGTCACATGAATATAGTGTGAAACAATATAAAACAAGTAGGAGAGACGCAGGCATAAAGGATGAAAAAAAAAAGTGTCACGCATTTATGCAAATCTTGAGATTTTGCACAGACACTCAGCTCTGATGCTCTAAGTATGTTTTCTTTTAAATTTCACTCAGAGAGGCATGGCTATGACAAAAAATGACAAAGACATCTACTAGTTTAACTGGAAAAGTTGTAAGATGACACTATTTATGGAGAAAGGAGAGGGGTATAAAACTGTTTAGTCTTACATTAAAAATCTGTCTTTTCAGCATTCCTGCTCTCATTTCTTTCTAAAGTAAAATTTTTATGTCCTTCAAACAGAGACTGGCACTTGAATGTGGGTAAAAGTTTATTTAATTAATGTCTAAAGGCTGTTTACAGACAATACTAGTTACTATTCTGTTAAAAAACATCCATAAATTTTGGCATTGCCACAGTTTCATGTTAAATTTACCAAGGTATTCGGCACAATGGATGAAATGAGAGCAGATGCCTGGATGCACATGGCTAGAAAGTGATAGTTAGTCCCTTGTTTTCAAGTTAAACTTGAAACTGATAATATTTGTAGTTTCAAAAAGGGGGGCTTTATGTGAAAAAATGTTAATAAGCCTAATGTTGTCACCGAATAAATATTATCAGTTTTGAAAAATAAATAAATAAATAAAAAAATCAGTGTAGTGAAAACTTTAAGCTGCTGAACAACTTTAATAAGAAGCTGATTCAATCATAGCACGCTGGACTGGAGCTGGTGTGAGCCAATAAAAGTCAGGAAAACAACATATGTTACTCTTCTAGCTGTAATAGTGAGCAGAGAGCTCCAGCTTCACAAAGACATTAAATCTAAGATCCAATTTCCTCTGCGAGGAACAGTAGTTAATGTATTTCCCCCCTCCCATATTTTACTCTCCTATTAATACTTAATGTTAAAAGAAACACTGGCTAAGCATTGAATGCAAAGATTTAACCGAGGTCTTCAGTGAATCTTGGCCAAATCAGTGTTCGCATTTTGCAATAATATAGACTATTTGCTTCATCTAAACTAAATCATGTGGATGGGGAATGTTCTTTTCTAAAGGTGACAGCGGTTCAGATATCAGGTTTTTCTTTCCCTGAATGTCAGCAAATCACATGTTCTTGGAGAGTATATACTGTATTTTGCGGACCATAAGGCGCAATATCAATGAACGGGTCTATTTTCATACATGAAGCGCACGACAAAACCTATAAAGCGAAGCACAGCAGGGAGCGGTACTGCAAAAAGAGGCAGAGGTAAGAGTACTGCGTTCTGTTGTTGCAAACACCTGAAGTTAGTGTAACGTTGGAACAACGTTGTATCCTAACGTTTGATTATAACTGGATTATGATATGGATTTGAAAATTGGGTTTAGGTTAAAAACCTAACGTTGGCTTGACGTCTAATTATAGTGAGGTAACACTGACTAAACGTTGGATGGTGGTTGGTTCCCAACACTACATAATTGGTTATCTAACGGTGCAGCCCATATCCAACCAAGGACCAACGTTAACACAACGTCCATGTGTCAGCTGGGAAAGCTCCGACAATCCACCAAGCAGAGCGGCTTCGTCGCACTATAACATTTGGACAGATTTTTGAGCGCATTGTGCCACATAAAATTGATTCGAGGTCAGTAAGCACAACAAGAATTCATACATAAGGCGTACTGCCGATTTTTAGAAAATGTAGGGATTTTAAGTGCGCCTTATAGTGCCAAAAATACGGTAATAGAAAACTTTTAAAAGTGTAAGTAAAATTGTGCAAAATTATGATCAAAGCATGGCAAATACATGGTACATAACATGGCAACTGTGCAGTCATGTGTAACACATACACATTGTGCGTTTTCTTCAAGCTCTCATCAGGGCTTTCCCACAGTTTGGTGAGATGTTCCAGATTAACTGACGGCTCCTTATTGCATATGTCCCTCTTAAGTGGCTCTTTTGGCATCACCCACTTTCCTCCAACACACACAACACTCTCTGAGCCAGTTCTGAGGCAGGTCGCTGAGATCACACAACCAGCTATGATTACAAGGTGTAAGCCTTTATCATGGCCCTCACCTCTCACACATACAGGCTCACAAACAGCTGTAAACACAGAGCCCCAGACAGGGAGGAAGCATATCGGGGATTTCAATGTCATTTCTCATTCCTAAAAATAATGGGACAGGTAGAAAAAAGCCATTACACTTTGTTGTATAAGCCACAATTGTTACCGTTCTAGCAAGGGGATATAATTACTGGCATTCAGATCCTGTCTGTGGCTTCGTTCATAAGCAACCAGAAAGCACCAGAGAGCATCTGTCAATGCAGTGTAGTATGATCAAAGGCCTAGACTTTGTGCAGGCACGGCGTGCACACACTCACTATAGTGCACAAGAAATAAAACAAAAAATAAAAAAAAACCAAACACCACTGCACACACACACTCACATGGGGAAGGCCAGTCCAGGTAAACACTGCCTCTACTCATTTGCATCACTAGAGCTGACAAACAAAGAGAAAATGCAGCCAATAAACTACAAACAACAGCACAATCACTTGTACTTTGAGGGGCGTGCAGCAAAGGGTAGAGAACAGAAGCAGAGCACAAGCTAGTAAAGCAAGATTAGATCATCAGCGAGAGAAAGACAGAGAGCTGAATGATGAGCAGCAGTGGCATATCTGTCCAGCTCCAAGTTAAGATGAGGGGCCCTGCCTGGTCCAGATCCACTCCCCTACACGCCCTTTCAAGAAGTGGTCCAATCTCAGCTCTAGTGTGCATAAATAGATCTGTAATTGCTTATTACAATACAATTAGGGCAAAGGAGATGAGAGAGGAGAAGATGCTTAGTGCAAATGTGTAGTGACAGGCCAGAGCAACCAGACCCAGGATTACTGTAGCCATTTGCACACAGACAGAAAAAGAGAGCGATAAGAGACAAAGAAGGAGAAAGAGAGCGAGAGACAGGAAGAAGGAGCTGCGGGTGGGGAAGGGCTGTCAAGCACAGGGCAGAAGCTAATGACAATTCTGGCATCAACTTGCACAGACGTCTTTGATGCCCGGCTCTGATCAGAGCTGTGATTGCCACCACTGCAGGGCCAACACTCCTATATTAACCTACACTAACAGTTACGTGGTGAAAGTCACAGGCCTTTTTAAAACCTGACTCCTGCTAGAGCTGGCCATCTGTGGAATAACCCTGTGAGATGTCCAAGATGTGAGTGAGGGGCATACATGTAAAGGACACTGTTTGCATATGGCCTTGCTACAGCAGTGACAGTCAGACTGAACATGGGGGCCAGTTAGAACTGATTAGCTCCACTTCCCTCCTCAACCCACTACAGTTATGAAGATTGATAGAAGCAGCTTAGAGCTGATTATAGGGCCCTGGAGATACATGGGCCCATACCAAAACAGCACATTCACACTGCATTCACAATGAGCACAGCATGCGATCGCTAGACACAGGGCAGGCATTAAGCAAACGTTACAGCAATAAGAGGCAAATAAGAGAAATGGACAATGCCAGAAGTGCTCTTAAGAGCTTTTTCGAAAATATGAATATTATGCTAATTAGATGCTTGCTTGTGGCCAAATCTGGGACATTTGAGCAAGCATGTTATGAACATTTAAAAAAATTTCCTAGACACTATATTGAGAACATGACTGGATGCCTAAAACTTACTTCAGGGTTATGAGACACAGCATGTGCAGCTGTGGTGGCCTATTCGGCATGCAGAACACAGAAATTAATCTTGTTTTGACATGAACCAGTCATGCAAAACAGAAACGGTGAAAATCCATATTATGGCCTCTAATAACAAAAATATTTAGGTCCTGCTCATGTCCAACAAATGTAAGGCAAATGTAAGGTGTTCATGTCAGGAGAGTGACAGAACATCTCCTCAGTTGACGTTTTTAACTTGACGTGCAGTTGGTGCATACAGTCCTACCGCTGATTTCCAGCTATTCCCCACATCAGCAGTTGGTGGCAATAAGGTGCAAAGGAGTGCACTAAAGCCAGAGAAGAATGCAGCTAGCAAGTCGACATGGATGTAAACAATACAGAATTTAAACATTCATTTGCATAAAAAGGTATCACAAGGAAGGGGCAAAATGCACTCAACGTATTCATTAGACTTCATGTGTGAACACGTGTTTGGGGGAGAAAAAAGACAGCTTAAACACTCAGGTTAGCATCGCGCCAGAGTTAATAAATATATAGCCTACATGTCAGATGTTTTCTTCTCTTGTCAATGACGATGTCCATGTCATACATCATACACCCATTTTATCGGTTACGGTTTTAACATGGGGATCAGATGTGGACCTGTGATTTGTTGTGCCTCCTGGTCTACTTTGGGTCTCTGCTGCCCCCTCCCTGTCTCTGTACTTGCACCAGACTGACTTCTCAAGCTTTGCTGTGGCTTTCTACTTAACATTTAAATCACTGTTAAGTTCAGCTTGTTAGATTTGTATAGCCCAGCACAGCCAAAGCTTTTAAAAGAAGACATGTAGGGAGTGTTACATATACAGTTTCAGTGCTCCATATTTGGAAGGTTTTTAACAAAATAAAATTTTACAGTTTACATAAATTGGACTTGGGCTAAAATCGAATATACAACTTTGTTTCTCCAAATCTCTGTTCTCACACAATATTTCCGCTGAATTTCTTTCCTGAAGTGCTTCATTGCTGGTTTTCCTGTTTTTACATATGCATGGTAAATGAAAACAACTGCTATGATTTAAGTGTGTAAAATTAGCAGTCTGAGAAAAAGTTGAGTTGTGTCATGTCAGCTGACATACAGGCAGGATAGAAAGCAGACCTTACATTCACATGGCAACACTGACAACAGCAAAAGTTGCTAAAAGGGCCTGAAACATCTGTGAAAACAGCAAAAAATCCACTAAGTTGGCAATACTGCTTGTTCTCACCAAATAATTTTGAAAACCAATGAGGAAACCTCAACAGCAACCCAACCCACACCCACACCCACACCAATGCTGTAATTTTGTCACTCAGTCAATGACAGACCTGTTTATAAATATTGGTCTTACGGTTGCTATCCAGCCAAAAATCAACAGAACTATCAGATGTTCACATTCACCTGTACCGAATCTGCATTCAGAAAGTGAAGGGAGGCCTGTGCTCTTGGGAATTGTAAGTGCAGAGGACGTTTTTTGTAGCCTTCCTCAGATCTGTGCCTTGAACGAGTCCTGTCTCTGAGTTCTGCAGGCAGTTTATTCCTCCTCTTAGCTTATAGCTTTGGGACCTTCCACGGGAGTGTTTCTTTCTAAATCAATTGCTTAAATTTGACTCCAGTCAAGGTGAAGAAAGATCTTTTAAGAAACAAACATATAAATAACCCTGAACTTCACAAATAGATTTGTTGTTATCACAAAGCTGAATTTTACACTAAAAAACCAACACTACCAAACATTATAAATCAAATAGCAAGTAAGAAACATTTTCTATACAGTAAACTATCCCTCCTGCTACAGCTGTTTGAGTGGCAGTTCTTTTGTATGACCCTTGACACTGATACCAAATGTTAACTTCTGCAACAAGCCCCCTGTCTTAGTACTGACAGTAAGCACTAGAGGGGAAAGCAAATGGGATTTTAACTTCCAATTACAATAATGGCTTTTTGTGACAAGCCCTCAAACTACGCACCTTAACCCCACCCCTGCCTCACTCCCTCGCTCTCTCATGCACATAAAAACACTCTCTCTCTCTCACACACACACACACACACACACACACTGTAGGGAAACCATGCAATGTAAATCACCTCAGGACTTTCCTCTTTCGATGGAAATGTAATGTCATGTGATAGACATGATTACAAAAGGAGGAGGAGATAAACTGGAGAAGGTAAGTTCACATTTTATTGGGTACACCTGGTTATATCAGTGAGATTAGGCTAAAAAGCACAATTACCTGTCTGTATTATTGGATATAGGTCAACAGCACCATAAACTTCTTCCTCCAAAATGATCACAGAAAAGTGCATGAACATCTTCCAGTTTCCAAAAAAATGGTTACAACAAAAATCTTTACGAAGGTTTTATTGCAGGACTGTTGCATTAGTTTAAGCAAAGTGTACTACAAGACAAGTCCTGTTTCTCTCTAGTTTCTCCTGCAGCAGTAGGTATTATTGTCTCAGTCCATTTCCTTGTTTAACCATCTCATTACCATGAATTTTTAATGTTTAACAAATTAAAGAATAATGTTACTTTCTATCATCATAATCATATTTTCTTTGATCAAGATTATTTAGATTAGATTTTAGAATAGCAAATAGCTTATTTAATGGTTGTGACCATGTCTAATAAAAGTGATTAATATTTGACATGTTAAAATTAAGAAGGATTACCAATTAAAACTTTTTTTTTTACATTTGTTATCCAAAGCTACTTGTGGGAAGAGTTCATTTCTTCTTTTTCACTTAGTTAAAATCCTCCAGAGACAACGTTCCAGCTGCAGTCAATAATTTTTGGGACCTTGTATACATTTTCAAACCATGGTTTGGCAGTGCCTCTGATATACAACTCAGAAGGCCCTGTAACAGTGTATCACTGGCTTACACAGAGCAGATCCTCAGAGAGATGAGAGCCCAAACAATGACATGTGCGGGATGTATTAGTAAAGTAAAACACACAGCTCAACAAAAAATCTTGCTAACTCTTGTCTCAGCTATCGCTAAAGACCCTCAGGGCTGCCTTTTTTTTGGTTGTTTGTTTGTTGGTTTGTTTTTTTGTTGTTTTTTTTTTTAAACCAGATTCAAGCTATAGAGTCATTGAAAAAACACTAGGTTGCAATGGGAGAAATAAACCCAGCCATGGACTTGTCTAAATAATCAAAACATATCATTCAGTCTAAAACACAGGATAATTTCTGGGGCCATTTAATTAACATTATAGATGAAAGGATTACTCGATTAATCTCGTAGTAGAATGAAGGGAAATTAATCAGTTATTTTCATAATTGTTTAATCATTTGAGTCACTTTCCATACACAAGGACAACATTTGCTGATGGCTATATCTTAAATTTGAGTATTTGCCTTTTTCTGTTTTGTAAACTAAATATGGTTTTCGGTGGTTGGTCAGACAAAATAAGCAACATTAATGTCACCTTGGGCTCATTTTCACATATGTCGGAACTGTCTAATTTTAGAGATAAAATGATTGATCGTTTAAATAACTGGCAGCTGACCTAATGATGACAGTGATCATTAGTTTTAGCACTAATTAATTATGTAACCATTTGAATGGTTACACAGGCCTTTACTGCAGGAGAACCTTTGTTGTCTAAATATAAATGCAGCCATATATGACTAACTGAATGCAACCTTGTTAATCATGTATAAGTAAAACAAACTCCAGGCAACTGCCAAGATGATGGAGACACAATTCATTGTACTACAAAGTTAATTATGTGGATCATTGTGTTCCAAAAATAAACTGGAAGTGTGCATCATTATGCATGGCACCAAGGTCATTGTGCATTCAGTAGCTTCAGAAACATGAATTCAACTTGCTGCCAGCGGCATCTTGGGTGTTATACATTTATGGTTTCTACTGTTCACCTCCAGGACAAGAATGTCAGTTTTCCCTGAGGAAGCAAGTCAGGACTCTCCTTCCTATTAAAAAAGTCAGTGCACCATGGTGTGGTCTGCGCACTCTGCCATACGCAATGCAGTGAGCTGCCGTGGCTGGGGTGACTTCATTCTGTCACATTTTATGGAAACTCACAGTTGGTCGTTTTTGCTTGTTACTATTCCACTGATCCATTGACCATCTGGGCTATTTGTTTATATTCACCTATGAAAACTGAAAGGCATCAAGTGAATTGACAGCTTCTTGCACATCTTATTCTTCCTTTTTGAATACTTTTCCAAATGTTTAAATTAGGTCTGCACAATTCACCAAAATGTGATATCCAAATCATAGGAGCTTCAAAAAAATCAGAGTGGAGATAAAGTTTTTGATGATAGTAAACTGTGTCCAGTGTTATCCTAAACAGCGTGGTCCTACACAGATCTACAAATCCCATTCTCCTGAAGCAAAGAAACATTTTAGTTTGATACAAGAACCAACAAAAATCATGTCACCATTTTCAATTTTGTTTTACTAAAAAAAAAAAGCAAAAATAACCATTTCAACTGAAATTGCACAGTCACTGCCAAAATAAATGCAATGTGATCTTTTCATCCATCTAATTTAAATAGTTCATATTTGAATTATCTCCAGGACTGAGAACTAAGAGCCATGAACTGCAATCAGGACATAACACATTCGAAACAGTGATTGATTCTTTGAATGACTGAACTTTGTGAAAAATTTTAAAGATGGTATTTTGTCCGCATTAAAAGATATTCAGAAAGCCTTGTCATTTACCAGCTAGCTTAACCAAGCAGCCCTTTTCAGGACTGTATCGCTTTGTTGTGCTTTGTCAATGTATTTTTGACACTGTGTTTTTAGTCACCCCGACAATGGTTGTGGTCCACTTAATTGATGTAATTAATGTTCATCATGGTGAGTGTTTTCTGAATGACTTCTAAACCAAGAGCCTGTCGGCTCCTCTCAGGGAGGGAATTGGACGAGCATGAAGCACTCGAGTTTTTTGTCATGCTTCACAGGAACCTAGAAATGAGTGGAATAATTCCCCACTCTTAAGCATGCTCAGAAGAGCTCAGCAGCAGGGCTCGACTAAGTTATTCTCCATGGTGTGAATAGCTCCCAGGCAGCCTTGACCAGCCAGCGTCCAGCTACGTGGACACACATCCACTCAGCCCACAATACACAATCATTTAGTGGCAGGTGATGCATGGTAGAGCAAGCACAATGATCCTGAGTAGATGTCATGTAAAAGGGGACTGTTTACACTCTGTTGCACTGTGGCTGTCTGTCTGTGGCAATACTGCAATGCCTGTACTGTCCTTGATGCGCCTAGGTAGTGCTGTCTGGAGGTGACTGGAGTAGAGCTGGGGAGGAGGAGGGGATGCAGCAGAGTAAAATCTTACTTTGTGTGGTAAGAGATATTTTGTTCTCTTGTCTGTGGAATTATAGAAACTGCTTGTGGCTGATGGAGGCCTCAGCTGTGGTGAAAATGGGCCCCAACTGCCTCGCTCCCTAAGCCACATCTCCAAATCTTACATCTCTACCCCTAAGCAATGGCAGGAACAAACAAACCTCCTGCTCTCCACACTTTGTCTGTATTTCATTTGCTCTGAAGAAGAGGAATATGGCATGTCATACTGACCAGCCTATTTTCTTTGATGAGCTCTAGTCCTAATCCTTCAATGAAAAATCTTCTCCCAACACCATCAGTCAACTGAGGTACCCTACCGAATAGTTACTGGTTAAAAAATTTGTGCAAAAACAAAAACGAAGAAATACAGGGTTTCAAAATATGATATACACATGAGGTGTATAAAGGGAGCTGTGTGACACAATGGTCAAATGGATTTCTGCTCATGGTCCACACACACACACAGACCCTTAACATGCCGCTGAGCCCAAATCTCAGCCCCCCAGCCTTGGCTCAGCCCACCAGCTCTACCTAGAGTGTAATTCACTCTCCAGCTAAAGCTGGGTAGTAGGCCTGACCCCCACAGCTCTGGCCGTCAGTTACTGCTGACCTCCAGCAAGGTGCCAATGAAACATGTCCATTGAGTGGTGAGCAGAACAAACTGCCTCACCTGACTCCTGCTGACAGCTCAGCATTTTAAAGAGTGGTAACAGATCAACACAGGTTCATAGCCACACAGCCAGGCCACCTCACTCACTTCGGAGAAAAAAGGGTGAGCTGGTCCTTTTTATACTTGAAGGATATTAAAGCAGTCAAAATACAGATCATATGACAAATTCTGACATGATGAGCCCCTAAGTGATATTTAACCAGAGCTATATTAGTGTCAAATAATTTCAGGGAAATGCAAGTGGCTATAAATGCTAAACTCATGACAAGAAATTATGCACAATCTTGATTTCAATGCATCGCCAATGTCTGATTAAAACATCTTACAGAAAGCAAATTAAATAGGGCTTGCACTAACACTAGCAAAGTCTCCAGTTCAATGTTCCTTCAATCACTTTACCCTCTTTTTCTTCTGCTGATCTGCTGCATTTAAGTCCAATACAGATTTTCTCTGGCCAGCTAAAGGTTTAATTTTCCCTAGTCGCTTTCCTTTAAAAAAAAAAAAATACTATGCTCTTTTCTCAGCAGACATGTACCATTGTTTTGGTGTTTTATAGTCTGGAAAGAGCTGAAATTAATGATTAATGTGTGATCATCAGCATCAAGAGTTCTTTCCCATAATCAAGAATACTATATTAAAATTGAGTTTTAAACACACATGGGCAACATGTAAAATGTACCTCCTTTCTGTGCATAAGATACAAATGAAAACATTGACATTTATGATAAAATGATTCAGCAAATATTATGGATGCCAAAGGCTGTACTAATCAAACATATTTCTAGTACTTTTAAATTTCCTACATGTCCCTTCATACATGTGGTTTTTAATTTCAAAAAATAACCAGGCTTAAGGAGTATGAAAAATAAATAGTAACAAAATGCATTTCAGCTCTTGCAAGAGAAAGACAGATTCTCTCCTTTGAGTCTCAGTCATTAAAACAACAGCAGCTTCAGTGCGTTTTTTTTTTTTTTCCCCTTCAGAGCTGAGATCCAGAAATATTTAAATATATGAGAATAAAGCCCCAATTTTACAGGGTCATAAAAGCTTATTAGAGCATTAGCACCGCATCCCTCTGATCTTTAGTTCTTCCTTCGTTTACTTCTGAAATTCAGTGAGGAAAAATTTGCCTTTTTGTCCTGCAAATATTTTGACCTTTCGAAAATGGAGCCTGTTCAACTTCAATCCTCCCCAGTATTCAACTATTCTTTTCCTCTGCATATACTAAGTCTTTGTCACTTCTTTCTCTCCCTGTCTGCACGCTCTCGGCTGTGCAGTGCAACGTCATTTACATAAACGTATGTGACTGAACACCACACAGCGACTGGAGGACCCGGGCAGACTAATAACAGTCCAGCCTGCATCTGACAGCTTACTCTCTCTCAGGTGAGGCTCTGGCTGACTAGTGTCTGTACCCACAAAGCAGCAACACCAACATCAACAATTCAGAGTGTGAGAAATAGGAGGTGCGGGGAGAGTGTGTCAGATTAGAGTCCATTGCACGAGTCTCACGCTAGCTGCGGGAGATTTGGCCTAGGGCCATGTTCCAGATTTGGGGGAGTTCCAGGTGTTACTCAGCACAGTTATCCAGTTTATCAATCCTGCTTCATGAGTCAGGCCTCTCTAGTCCTGCTTCCCTCACAGCCGGGAAAAAAAAAAAATTGTAATACAACCACAGTTAACAGATGCACTCTGTGCACAAGCTAAAAAAGGAAACTGGCTGGTAAACTATAATATATTAGCTCCTCAGCAGGTAGCATGAGTGGACAACACAATTCACACACTGCTTGTTTTAAAGTCAATACTGGGAAGAAAATACTGGTTATTATCCTTTAAAATGAGCTCATGTCTCTTTCACACCTTCAAACTGGCTCATTTAAAGCATTTCATTTCCAAAGGGGTATATTTAATGAATTTAATTTCCTTGTGCATAAGAAATGTGATAATTCATTACAGATTATTACATTACTGTCAGGTAACGGTGGCAGGAGATGTATGCTAGTGTGAACTCATTCATTTAGATTCTAACAGTGAAATATAATGTCCCTTTTTTTTTTTTTTTTTTTTTTTACTTTTGGGTGGTACCTCCAGTGTCCAAAGCACCTCCGCTGTCAGGATAACTGTCCAGCCAATTTATTTACCAGGGAGAGTGTGGGGAATACATTTTGATTAAAACATTTTTTTTTTTTTTTATTTGTTTCCAAAAGCTATGTCAAGCTGCATGGTTACCAAAAACTGAATGAAACTGTCAACCTCAAAGAAAACTCAGTTGTTTAAAATCTCTGGAGAATGTACATTCTGACTCGCAGGGTCAGCTGACTTTTCTGATCGTGGGAAACATGTAAAGAGGCTTCATGCTCATATAAAACTGAGCCCAAATGAAGTCTTATGAACATTCAGTACACCAGGAGCTGACAGTAACTGTCATTCATTTTGTCTTGAGCCAACATTAGCTTAAGGCTTCATTTTATTTATGTATCTACACTGCAGTAAATTTTGCCTTGGGATTTGATATGTGATTGTGAAGATAATTAAAAAAAATGTTAATAAAATGTCAAAAGCATGTCTCAGAACCAGAACATACTGTTCAAATCTATCTTAAATGGTGCTAAGTGCAAGTCTGTGTCATTTCTACTCATGCTGCTGAGTCATGAGTTTAGTAAATTGTAATTACGGGAGAGTTTAAAGCTTTACAAATTTAAAGTAGCATATGTAAAAGACCTCGTAGGCTTCCAACATAACCACCATCCTCTCCCCACCAGGGGTATGTGCCAGCTAATCATGCACTGATACAACACATCAAGCAAGTGTATTGCACATACAAACACAAAAACAGTCCCACACAACAGTCACTGCTTGTCTGTCTGCACAGTAGCCAACCGTAGGCAGCACAGAGCTGCAGAAAACAGGCTTAGACACACAGTTCTACATGAAAACCCTTCTTTTCCATGAGCTGATCCTTCTTTGTTCTGCATAAATGCCAATTACGTAATTCTCTCTGGCATGCAAATCAGATTAGATGAGGCCATGGCAGATCACCTATACCGCTTGGTCTAATGCTTCCTCCAAATCCACAAGAATAGACCATTTTGGGACATCCCATTTCTGTGCATTGAACAATTTAATCAGGTATTTGCTCAATAAGCAATAAACTAGAAACTATTCTTGAATTAATATATCACTACTAATTTCACATAGTGCGTGGACTGTACTATTTTTAATGAAGAAGCTAATTTTTGACATACCCACAACGTGATATTTGATTAAAGGAGATGCAACGTGAAATTCTGATAGTGAAATATCAAGGGTATTATCAAATGTTAGAGATGTCCAGGAGTAAACATGACATACTATATCAGGGGGATATTTGTATGCTAAGAAGAGACACTGACATTCAGCCTGTGGGCACTGATACCCAGAATCATGCTGGGAGAGGGAACCAATGCAAATTAGCAAATCGAAGGAAAGTGACACTTTGCTGTTGGCAGTGGGAAGTCATCAGTAAAATGTTGCAGGACGCACAGTGCAGTCAAGAAAAGTATGAAAGGGCTCTCACTGTGTCTCTCTGTGTATGTGTGCAAGGGCACATGTGTGCACTTTCTTGTGTGTGTGTGTGTGTGTGTGAGAGCGTGTGAGAGAGAGAGAGAGAGAAAGAGAGAGAGAGAGAGAGTGTGTGTCTCAGCCCAGGGAACTAAAGAGCAGAACAAACCAGAAGTTGCCTGACAGCATAAGACCCTACCCAATGTGAACTTTGGGGACACAGGGACAGCTGGTGGAAAGGGGGGAAAATGGGAAAAAAAATGGAAGAAAGAAACAAACAGAAAGCAGAAAAAAAGGTAGCTCTGACTGCAGAAAATAACTCATGATTTTGTGAGGAGCTTGTGTCAGAAGACACAAAGAAATGTATTCATTTGGACCTCACAATTCGACAGAGTGGGCACCAAGTGGAAGCCTACTCAATACAGATGTGGATGAGAGACAAGATATTTAAAAGAACCGTTGAAGGACAACAAGCAACAATGTTAAATTAATGCACTATAAACTATGCTGAGAGTGAGTATGTTACCTCCTTTGAAAAAAATACAGGCACATTACACTGTCTCTGACTATACAATAATACGTGCTCTCAGCTCACGTCCTCAGGAGCTATACACAGCGTGTCCGTTATATTTTGCATTAATAGATGCAATCCCAGTCCCAGATTCCTCCAGGCTCTCTTTTGTTAATGATATTATGAAGCACAGAAGACCAGTGACATTTACTTGATATTCAGCTTCCATCTAAGCACATAATGCTAAAGACATATAGTGAAAAGAACTGACTGTCAGTGACTTCCTGTTGTAGATACAGAGAGAGAGATTGCTTTCTTAATTTTGTAATCCATCATAATATGTGTCATTTTTACATTTAAATCATTTGATATCATTTGTATAGAAATGCTCTTTCCTTTAGATATTGTATTGTATTTGGAACACTTGAGCATCCTTAGGTTTTTCCTCTATATTAACCCTGGGCTGAAAAATCTGCCCTGTTTTTCTGAGTGTTTAAAATGTCCTTGTAAATCATGAAGCTACAGTGCAAAGTCTTAAAGGAAACTGTTTTTCTCCTCGGGAGATGGACTAAAAGTAATGACTGTGCAACCCTGCCACCATTCGCTACCAAAAATGAAATTTTGTCTCTCATCATCTTACAGATCAAGAGCAACACAGTTGTATACTGACAATTGCTGCCAGTTGTGAGGACGTCTGGGTTGTGCACATAAGGTACACATACTTTATGCAGTAGCCAGTGGACACACAGAAAGTAAAAAAAATAAATAAATAAATAAACGAAACACTTGCAATAATAGGCTTGATTCGTCTGTCCCCATGTGCTAAGCTATCAAACAGACCAATGTGTTCTTGCTGCAGGCCTGACCATTGGGTCCTGGGGACAGATATAGAAAGATACAGATCTATAACCTGCAGTATCACGGCCTAATTGATGCAGGTCTAGCATGCAGGGGAGATCGACATGACAGGCATCAGCCACATGTGACAAGCTTTATCAGTTTGGGTCTCCTGGCTGGGAGGAGTTATTCAGAGAGTCATGTCAACACACGTGCATCATGCACAGCTCATTTATACAGTTTTTGCCATTTCCTGGTTTAACAGTGTATGAAATTGTCAGGGAGTTTTTGTTATTTGTGAAGCCCAAGGAAGGTGGGGCTTATCAAAACAGCAGCACAGATTATGGCACCAAAATCCTGCATGAATAGCAAAGCTCTTGCAGCGTGAATTTGAACTGTCTGCTTGGTATACCCCCACAGATCGGCAATGAAATGTGCTAAAATTTGCAAGAAACATCTGAAACACAGATGTCTAACGGATGTTTCCTATAACACTTCCTCCTCCTCCGACATAGTGAGCTGTCTCTCTTCTATTCATATGCTAATGCTCAATCAGGCTGCCCAATCCGCAAGCATTTCCAGCCATTCTTTTTCAAGCAATCAATTTACCTTGGAGAGAGATAAAAGCTTAAAGAGTCACATAAGAGGCGAGCTGGAGCAAATGGTGATATGAACTGAAAAAAAAGGAGAAAAAAAAAAAAAAAACTACCAAGACGGCAAAGAGGCAGTTGGGGAATAGCTGGATAATGTAGGTCTAAACACACAAGTCTGTGCCTAGGAAGGCTCGACTGAAGCTCATTCTCATCTAAGCTGAGTTTCCCCCACTGCAGGAGGGACTTCCAACACCTTCAGCTGCAATATAAATGTTAATAGAGTTCAGGGAAAGAAAACGAGGCGTAAACAAACAAATGTGGTATTCCATGCTTTGGGGCAGCAGGAGGGCCCTGCCATTGAGCAGTATGCCTGCGTGTGTTTGTATGTGTGTGCATATGTGTGTTTGCGTACAGATGTGTTACACGAGTGAAGACAGGAGAGGGAATAAAGATGGGGCTTCTCACATACTCAATATGAGCTATGCTGTAGTGGACCTCCAGCAGTTGTGCCAGCCCCCCCCCCCCTTCTCCTGCTCTGCCAAACCCCTCCGAAAAACTCCAGTGAGACAGTACCATAAGACCCCCAGATCATTTTCTACATTAAAAAAAACTGCTTTGAGGGTGAGCGCTTTTCCAAATGGAAATCCACTGTAACTGCTGCCACCAGAAACTACACACACTGAACGTTCAAAAACCAAAACAAAAGCAGGCCTCATTCCAAATTGAGTGCTTTCAAAAATATCAAAGTATGTAAAAGTATTTGTCTGTTTCATACAAAGCTCATCTCTGCTCTGCTAACTTTAAGGTTCACCAGCCATTGTACAGTACACAAAGGCAGTGAGAGAGAGAGAGATGAAGGGTAGGTGGGTGGTAAACATTCACACCCTCATTCTGAGCACACAGGCACCCACAACTCTCTGTCCAGACCTGTTCAAAGGGTTGGCAACCTTCAGACCAATTAGACATCACAGGGCAGCCTGCACAGCGCCCAGCTTTCATATAAACGTCTCTCCATGAATTTTTAATCAGCTATAATTTAAGGATTTAAATAAAGATCAAATTCTTCCGGTTGCACTGCGAAAGAGGTGTCTGGCTGTGTATGTGTGTGAGTGTCCCTGTCTGTGTGTGTGTGCATGTCTGCATTTTTATGCAATCAAATGGAAGTGAGTTTGCATGAATGTGTTCAACTGTTGCAATGTCTTTCTCCCATCCTTAACGTCTCCTACTCTTACTCACCCCCTCCACTCCCTCTACACCACCCAGTCCCACCTGCTACTGTTATGAGCAGAAGCCCGGCAGGTTGTCTAACCCCCAGCAGAAAATTTCCTGACTGACTGGTTGACTGGTTGGCTGGCTGAGTGGCAGCAAGTGAAGAGCAGGAGACAGCTCTGCAGGGAATCACTGACAGATGTAATTAATGAGGTCATACTTGGAGTTGGCAGTCCCCTTCATATCCAATTCCTGACGATCACAACTGAACACACCTGCAGCTCCGACAGCAAAAAAGAAGATACCCCTTTCACCAGAAAAAGAAAATGACAGATACGTGTTGTTGGGTTGTATTTATATATTTATGTTTTTTAGAACGCTTCTAAACGAAAGGTGTGGCTTCTGAATGAAAGATAAGACCTAACATAGAACACGACATTATCTAAACTGTAGAGCAAACATAGTATCAATTAGTTACACAAGGGGAAAAAAAAAACATTAGAAAGGATGAATGGGTTTTCACATTTATAAATTGTAGCATTTTTTAAAAAGTCAGCAATTTTAAATAAGAAAATTGTTAGCTACTTCTCCTGAGACACCTAGAACAGACTTTTTAGCTCATAATTGGAAATGGTAAACGTTGGTCCTCTTTATCCCATTTTTCTTAATCTTCAACTAGTACATTGTTTTTCCTTTTTCATACTCTGATCCTGCAATACTCATGGCTGCTGAAGGGACAGGCCAGGTAATTGGACAGCCTGCAGCTGTGATATTTCTTTTGGTAACGTAATATGTTGCCTGTAATTTTTATGAAGAATGTGCTGTTTATTTGTTTTTGGTTTTTGGTTTTGTTTTGTTTTCTTCTCTTTTTTTAATGTTTAATACATTTTATGCATTTCGTTTAGGAAGAATGACCACAACACCACTCAACTTTGTGGGCAAATATGACATGAAAAGAAGGAGGAATGTCAAATTCAGGCACCATATTCACATAGAACACATAAACAACATCAGCCAGAAAGTTAATTATGTTGAATGTCAATGATTATTCCTCAATTTCCACCTCGACCATATTATACCATCCCCTGGCCTGGTTTCTAACATCGTGGTGGAGAGTATTTATTACCTGTAAACAAGCAGCAAAACAGGCCTTGTCACATTTCACTGGGGCTCCCTCACTCATCACTAATATGTGAAAATATGTATTCAGGTCAAAGATTTCAGGCTTTCCCTTGAGACCCTGTCAGTCCTCAGTTTTCCTCAGTGCAAACATGCAAACAAACACATGTACTAAAGGGCATGCATTGCCTGGCAAATACTGTAGCCCTTTGAGTATCAGAGGGGTAAATAGAAATACTCGCACACAGAAATCATGACGCACAGGCATGGTCATGGTTTGCATGCGTTTGCATTTACACTTTCCCTTCTTTCTATACACGAGGCTGACCAGCCAAGCCAAGCACTGATGCAACACTTACTAACCCTGAAAACAAAGGGGAGCCTTGGTAATGCTCTTGTTATCCATCACCTCTTCAGTCTTGCATAAATAACTGTTAATAAATAGCATCATCCTGTCAGAGAGCTTTCAGCTGCATGTGCACCATCACTCCCCTGCCCCTCTCCATCACTCCCCCTTTTGCAGCTTCAACCAATTTTTTATTTCTCTTCGCTCTGCACTTTTATCCCTAGTTGTTTTACATTTTTGCCTTGCTTAGCATTATGGGATAGAAAATATTTGAAAATCAGGATTCTAGCAGCTTTTCAAGGATGCAAGATTCAATTTCCTGGGATGGTGTCGGTACAATCTACACTCCACTATAGGAAACTGGAGACAATTTAAAACCATTGTGACTGGCTGCATTTGGCCTAGAAGTGACGCATTACAGACCTGATTAGAGTGGTATATTTTAGGACAGCAACACCCTCTTCCGCAAGGCATAGTTGATCACGGGATGGTTGGAAAAGCTATGTAAGCTAAGTAACAAAACTATGTAAGCTGTTTTCAGTGACATTTGAATTCAATGTTTTCTATAGATTAGTCTGACATCATCGTCATCGGCATGCACAAACAAAACACACACACACACGTATATATATATATATATATATATATATTTATATTACTGATTACTTTTACATTGAGTGACACATTTTAAATTGTAATCTTTTTTCCATCTATTTTTGTTTAAATTGCATAGATATATGTTTATATACAAAGTTCTTCTCATATTTACACTGTATTAGTGAAGCTGATTATTAGGAGATAAAAGCAGGAAAGTTAACATAAAATTTGTTCAAATGTATCCAAAATCTATTTAAAGCAAACAGGTTACAGCAGGCCACAGCAGGCTACTACTGTAGCTTGCTTAGGCCCTTTCCGGTGTATAGCAGAGTGCAGCACTATAGACAAACTGGGATCATTGCATAAAGCTTTTCAGTGAAATAATAAAGAAATAGCATTTGAATGCAATTACTAATAGTTATTAAATTTGCTGAATTATCCTCTATATGCATAGAGGATGTTCACAAAGCAAAATGAACCATTCAGTCCATTTTATTTTGGTATTTCTCCTTATATGTCCCTGTTTTTGATGATGACAAACTAACCAGGACAGCAACACATTTCAGGTGTTATCATTGTTTTAACAAAGCTCTGGCCTGCTATTCATGTCTCCTGCTTTTTTAGTTCCCTTTTTCACACTCCACCTCAAAGAGCAGTGACATGTTTTATCTGACCATCTCACACAGAGCCTAGACAGCCCATCTCTTTTATCTGACCACCCCATTCTGCCTCTCTTTTTCCCTTGTATTTTTTTTTTTTTTTCAACCAAACACACACCCTACCCCACCAGTGGGGTGTGCTGTGGGTGTCTTTGTGTCTGACAGGTTTCTATTGGTGGAGAAAAGTCAAAAAGTCAAAGATTAAAGTTGCACTAATATGAAAAGGTTTTCTAGAGGTGTCATAGCAACAGCTTTTGAAAAAAAAAATCATTCAGCACTTACAGCAAATGATAATAAATGACATTAAAAAGGATTATTAAAGGAGTTTAACTCCCGACATACTGCTGAAAAGGTGGTGACAAACTCAGCTCCACCGGCACAAGCTCTCTCCCCAGGCTTTGCCCTTTCTTCTTCCCTTGTATAGAGTTATTTCTTTCACTGTGAAAGACACTGGTTAGGCCTCTTGACTATGCTCAAGTTATTTATAGACGGAGAAGTTCCACAACAGACAGCCGTTGTCCAAAGTAGGAAGGGGTAAGGATGATAACTGGTCATTTAAACCCAAAGTGGCAGAACAACTTTGACTTGAACAAAACAGACTGAGCCCCCTCGTTCACAAGACCCCTCGATGTTACAAAGTAGACAATGAGACTATATTAACTGCTCAACAATGGGTTTTCTAAAGCACGATGAGCCCCACAGGGAGTACTAGAGTTAAAGGCTGTTAAGGATTCTGTCCATTGGTCTGTGATGAATGATGTGCTACCTAGCACACTTAAGCAATGGTAGCTTATAGCTCAATTAGCCTGTAACTACAGAGAAAGGGTCAAAGAAAACGGTGAACTCCCTGGCTACATACAGAGTATGGGCTTGCTGCAGTGGCCAGAACGATTCATTAATCTAAGATGATGAGTCTTGGTAGGTATAATTAGGCCTCCTGACACACAGAGCCTCGCTAAAGTTGTGATTAAGCCCTTTATGGCCAAAAAGACTCTTCCCTACTGTGCTAGCCAGTGGTTAGCTTTGAAACAAACACAGCAATGACCCTGTGCTATCACCGTTTACAAGCATGTGTCTGTATTTTCCTTAGGTGCTGCACTGGGTCTGTGGGAGTTAATCATTCATAGGTGGCGGGTGGCTTTAAGACACAAATGCAGCTCTTGCTGGCACCAGAGCTACCAGCATCACCCACACTTTCTATATATAACTCTTTTTCCATGGCTAGGCCATTTGTGGAGCAGAGTTCACAAAGGGCAGTTGCCTGAGGAGATCTCTACTAGCTAGACCTAAGAAAACATTACAGTCAACACCCTCTTTCATAAAAATAATACTGTTATCACCACTTTATACACCTCAGAGCCCATCTGACCAGAGTTAGAGGGATTTGTTATAAGAATAAACAGTAAGCTCACCAATAGCTGTTTGATAATCTAAAGCAATGTGTTGTGGATTATCATGAGAAGTCTGAGAGAAAGGAAATCTACCACGAAACCATGGACAGCAAATAAATGATCAAAATGAAATCTGACCACCAGGAGGCAAAATGACACTAACACAGCTCTGATACATAAAGGCATTCATGAGGCTAAGATCAAACAACTACCCACCTAAACATCTTGCTGTAATAGAGCAACATCATTGTCCCCCATCCTAGGCACTCTGTGAGTACGAGGGCGACTCTATTCAGCTTGATTTGAAATAAAACAATTACTTGGTAAAGACCAGAGTAAAGACATTTTCCATGTTCGTTATATAAAGGGGGTCGGGTTCCCCTATTGCAAGGGACAAGCAAGAAGGCAATTGCTTATAATTATATCTCAACTCCCAGCTGCTAGCCCACAGTGTTATACCTTTGAGGTCAAAAGTTCACAAGCATAACGAACAAATAGCTTCCAGGGTGGAATTTAAATTCACGTACAGCTGAATGATGTGTGGAAAAAATATATAATTTTTGCTACAAAACAAGCATGTTCTGTTATATCTGAAAAACATAATTTGTTCCCTGGAACATTTATGTAGCGCCGCAATATTTAATTTATGGTATGTTGTGTCTATTTGTCTTGATGGAAAAATAGCAGATCCTGTCATTTGGACATTGCACTTGGACATATTGCAATAAAATTTCTATTAAGTGTTTCAGCTCTGTTCCCGAGCATGTGATTGAACCACTCAGTATTTGCATGTTACTGCCAGAGGCAAAGCTTTGATCATGTTCCCCTAAAATAAAACAGATTCACCGGTGTGCATGCTCTTTGTTAGGGATGGTTGATTAATTTGAAAGCATCAGTAAATACAGAACCTTGCCGATGACACTTATGTGAGAGCTGCTCTTACAGCCCTCTTAATAACCGCTGCTAGTTGTGCCCTGGGTATAGTGCAGCAAGCCACAGCCGAGTGCATCAAATGGGGACCCATTCCTTAAAGAACAATTAACACGACCATTTAAAAAAAATAATCCAGCCCACACACTCAATTAACACAACCCACTTTTGCACTTTCCCCTTCATTGTGTCCTAGTATAGCACCGCTGAATTGGCACAATTAAGCTGTGTTGGTGATGGCTGCATCATGGTGGGCCCTTGTGCTATTCCCCTGGCACCCACACTGTTTGTCAGTAGCTTTAAAGAATACCTAACAGCTTTAGAGACCTGCTATCAAATGTGTGTCTTTCAGGGGTCTAAAAGAGATGTAATTACTCTGCTTTTATTTTATTTTTTTTTTTTTTTCAGTGTTCCAGGACAAGACAGGTTAAATACATCTGTTCTACAAATGAAGTTCAAAAGAACAGAAAGACCGGAGCTGGGAGATGAGAGAGCAGCTCTTGTGCAAATATGAATTTGAAAGAGGAAGAAAGAACAGACTGGTTTTGTGGTTGCTTCCATTGCCCTTGATGCTGAGTCACTGAAAAGCTTTGAGTCAATATTTATGGTCATCAAAAAATCATCTGAAACTTCTGTGCTGACTAAGAAAATGTTGGTTGTCCTCAATATCGTTAGACACTGTGTCAGGAGTGTCTGTGTACAGTGAGCCTACAACAGGAATGCCTAACCAGTAAAATGCAAACACAACGTCCTAAAAATAACTCTTATCTTGCAGCTGTCATTATCATTGGGAACACTTCAGAAACAGCAGCCCAAGTTGTTAGTAAATACACAGCAAAAAACAGAGGAAGAGGAAAAAGATAACATACAGCTAAAATTCTATCAAGAGGCGGGGTGGGATGACTCATGAAATTAAGTGACTGAGTTTATGTGAGGAAGGACAATAAGGGGCTTTGAAGCTCTGAGATTACAGAGAGGTAGCTAATGGAGCAGACTAGGGAGGCTGGGTGTTACAGCTGCAATGTAGCATACACTGTGCAGCAGCTCTGGCACTCACTCTTCTGGAAATACATGTAGGGCATGGCTTCATCAACCCCCTGGAGGGATGCAGCCATTACATTAACACAGCTCACCTAGCGGGCAGAGGGACAGACCAGTGTCTTTGTTGCAGTGTGAGTTCATCCATGTCCTAAGCCAATGCCCTCCATTTATTGGCCATTTGTCATCATGAAATCACTGGATATGTTCCTTCATTGATTATCAGATATGTCATCAGAAAAAAATTGAGTAACGCTAATTGTTGTAAATTAAGTGGGGGCTGTAATTGGGCACACTTCAAAAGGACCCTAAAGTCAAAGTACTCTTCACTTGTTTCACTTACATGGAAGCCCACAAGAGAACAACTGAAAAGAACTGTGATCATTGTAGGATTTGATTATTAATTGAAGGTTTGTGAGAGGTGTAACTCAGTGCATTAAGCTGCTATTTCTGAAAAGCCTGATTCACACAGGACATTTCAATATAGACTCTTAGGCATGATAAATTCTCCAAGAACCAGGGACAATGTTAAGTGTATATCTTAGAAAAAATGATTCTGGTCTCAATTGGTTATTTTTCACTGGCCATATGTCACAAGTGGCATTTCAACCTCTGTCTACATTGCATATAAATGACCACTGATGGAGCCAGAACAATTACTATACAAACTACTTATGTCTGATTTCTTATGTAAGCTGCTTTTCAATGTCAAGATCTAGTCACCCATTTTCTGGGTAATCAGTAACACAACCTATCAACCTTTCAAAAAGTTCCATTTTTGCAACCCAATGGAAATTCATAAGTCATTCCGCTATAAGTTCAGTCTAAAGCCGTTCATACTTTTCATGTGGGAAGACAATATGTTTATAGTACAAGTAAACGTCATCAATCTTCCTTATATCCCACCAACCATCAAGGACAAATGTCCATACACAATTGAAAATATTTTCTTTTTGTTTTGTTTTTTAACACCAACTTGCAGTGAAGGTTTCCAACTGAAAATGACCCTGAGATTTAGACCTCCAAACAAACATGTTATATAGGGCACCTAGCCTGCTTTTCTTTAACTTGTGACAAATGTCTCCATATAATATAAATGCAGACACACACAGAACAAAATCTCGGCATTTTCTACTCTAGTTCAATACTATAATAGTAATTTGAACATACTATTCAGTTGTTGTTTGGTAACAGTAGGATAAATTTTACTTGAAATGTGAGCTTTTGTATTTCTTAATAGCAGACATTTTCCACCTTAGTCCAGATTTTATTTCACGACATCTAGACAACTGGGAATATCGAGATGTCGTTATATACACACTGTGATTGAAAGACTGCATCCATTGTTATGTGACACAATAACCAGGTGATGGGTGTAATATTTACAGAACAGAGATGCCCTGCTATAATCTTTGTTACAGGCGGAGCTCACAAGCTGGCTCCGGATGCTCAGCTAATCTGAAGAAAGTGGGTATTTAAGGAGGACTCTTAAGGAGGCACCAGCCAAAATAGCTTGTTTCACTCAAAGGCTCACCGAAGGGCAGCATAACAATTAGTCTGTAATAATTAAGGATTTTTCTTTGCTGTGATTCATACACAGCATCTCTAGTGGGGCACAAAGAATCACACCTGAACACAAATTAAGAAAAAAAAGGCATCTGTGGGAATTTAACTGCAGCATTAGTTCCAGCATTAGGACTGTAGCAGTCAGGGTGAGCGATGAGTACTCATGAGAAGGGCAGAAAGGGAACTCTAGACCATGGGTTCAAATAACAAACTCACACCGCAGGTGGTGTTCAGCTGCAGTGCACCCCTAGGCTTTCTACAGCATGCATGAGGGCATCTGTCATGTAAATGAATCAACTAATGAAACGGAAAGAGACGCCAGTACAGAAAGGACCAGATTGAGATGGCAGGTTGAGACCTGTTCTGTGAAAGAGATGAGTTTAAACATAGGACGTGGGTGGAAATATCAAACAACATAGCTCCATAAAGACATACAATTTTCAAGTGTTAGGTCACAAAATTGTTATTGCTTAGCTTATGTTGTCTGTGTCAATAAAAATAAGTCCTGAGCAGTGAAGCAGGAAAACAAGCCATAAAGTCTGTTCTCTTTGTGGTATTACCGGGTATCACATCAACATCTGACATCACTCAGTTGCTGAGATTTTACAACGTTGAACAGGAAAACAGAGGTGTCATGAAAGCTCAACAAATCTAAGTTGATAAATATAGTACTCTGATAATATTTCTGATGGCTTGTATGCGAGACAGAGGCGGTGTCAGAGTAATTAGTTTACCACTAATGGTACTGAAATGACCATCTTACTTTGAACCTTTAAAAACAGAATTTGAATAAAAGACCGTATTGGTATTGACAAAGAAATACAGACACAAAAACAGTTCTATGC
Source organism: Echeneis naucrates (assembly GCF_900963305.1). Classification (NCBI taxonomy): domain Eukaryota; kingdom Metazoa; phylum Chordata; class Actinopteri; order Carangiformes; family Echeneidae; genus Echeneis; species Echeneis naucrates. The sequence goes on from NC_042524.1 coordinate 14,295,063, forward strand.
CAGTACAAGACAATTTTATTACCCCTTCAGGGAAATTCTGCCCATCATGTGTGATAAAATCAGGACGCTGCAGATAATTAAATAAAAGAGTGATTTGCATTCACCCTCACTCACAGTCAAATGTCACCCAAACACTCATCACTGAATGACCTGAGCACAAATTTTGACATTCACACATATAGTGGACACACTTTTGTGTTGGATAAACAAAAAAGTGTAAAGATATTTTTAAACATCCTAATATGAGCTTGATAATAAGAACTTGGAAGAAACTGAGCCTAAAACGCATAAAACCCTATAGTGCCTTCTTTATAGGTGTAAGAATTATACAAACTGTAGGAATCAGACTCGAGTTGTTCACTTAACGAAACCCATAAAGAAGTACAATGAGTCGAGTCCAGCCAGAGGTAGAAGTGTGGAGCTCTGCAGATACTCACAGTGGAAATTTTTATGTTAGATTTAAATGATAGAATTCAGATTGAAAATCGGTAAAATAGCTCTTTAAGTACTGTGGGGCCATTCACTTCCTCATTCTCCTTCCAAATTATGGTGTTAAGGAGGGTTTAGACAAAAAAATCAATATGGTGTTATAATACAAGATTACAATATTTCCTCTTTCCTAATGACATTGATGCCCTTGCACCAAGTATCAATATTTTTATTAAACTAAGAGCGCTGTAAATGGGTTTTCTACCATGGAGTCTGCTTCTGTTTTGGCTTCGAGCACCACCACCTCATGATTCTTCTTTGTGGTGCTTACTCAGGTTGATGATGAAAAGGTGCACCGAGGCTTTAAGCAAGGAGCAAAAACTACGGAAATGGCAAATTATAATAAAATAATAAAAGTGGAAAAAAATTAAAATACAGTCACAGAACAGAAATCTGAATAAACCTCAGTACTGAACAAAATAGATGGTTTGAAGCACGGGGCTTTTTTTTTTTCCCCTTGGTGATATGTATGCAGACAACACAGTGATTAAGACCCTTCAAAACAGTCTTAAACCTGCAAGGAAAACTTTAAGCCAGGATTTTGGGCCTTGCTGTGCCATACTAATTAGATTTCAAGATCGGACTTAGGATTTGCCAGCTCAGCAGATGTGAGGGTCAGTGCCAAACGCTGGCATTTCTTATCGGAAGTCTTTTGCCTCACAATTAAGTTGCGGACCAGCCTCAAAGTCTGGGCATCTAATTTTTTTACCATTATCTATAGCTCATCATTTGTGTGTATACAATAGAGAAAATGGAAATCTGTTAACGTCCATCAAATGGTATGAAAGGCTTTTCATTTTCAAGTCTATTAAATCTAATAAACCAATAAATAAATAATAAATAAATAAAATAGCAATTTCCTGGAGAAACAGCTCTGGATATATATTAAAAGAAAACTGATACAATCTTGGCAGGCAAATTTCCTCTCCAATAAGTCAACCACATCCAAAGTGAGGCATCTCCATGCAAAAACAAGTTGCAAAATTATTAAGATTTTAAATCCTAAGTCACTTGTTTCCTTGAAATGGCTGGCTCAACACATAATCTTGCCTGTGTTGTCAGTCTACTGTGAGATGATCCCCAAATTGTGCTTCTTATTTGTATAAAATATCAATAAGGGGAGAAAACCAAGTAGGCGAGTTTGCCTTGAAACTCTCATCAAACACATTTGGTTTCAACCTCAAATACATTTCTTCTACTTAAACAATGTTTGATGTACATTACAAGTGGGCTCTCTTAGTATTCACTATCAACACAACAAAAAAGACGCAAATTAGCCCCATCACTTCAGATGTCAGACATTAAATTTTGCAAATTGTCAAGATTTTTACTTCTGCGTCATTACTGCAATCAATGTTTCTGTTTATTTTCTAGCAACCAAAGAGTGCATTTGGTATATGTATGCTACTCGAAAGGCTATGGGTTGCCCCACATGCTGTATGCTCATGTTACTTAGCAGAAACACTCCTGCTCCTTGCTCCTGTTTATATTCAAACAATGTGAAGAGCTGCAGCCAGCCAGACTGGCTCAGTAAACAAAGACAACAGCACATTTTCTCATTACCAGAATGCGTGAGGGAGGCCAAGGCATAGAAATAAGTGAGCAAAACTGCAAGAAAAGCAAACCAGCCAGGTCATCTGCAGTGTTTGGCACCCACTGATTTTAATTTCAATATTACCGTACAAACAACAAGTGAGGAGTGGATTATACGATAAACATGCCCTTCATCCTCCCCACGAGTCACAGATAGTGGTGTATGTGTTAGTGACAGGCCAGCTTACCTTTGAAAATAATTCTTCACTCTATTCTAGGCAAAGCACTATTACTGGCAGAAAAATAAACCCATGGCCCATTGTTTGCTCATTGTTAGAAGCAAAACTACATCGTATGAGGGACAAAGCTTCAGAGGAAAAAAATGGCCATCACCATAGTCACACCTGCTTATCCACACATTCTCCCAAGGGAAACCACAAGCCCTTCCCAACATATTGTCAATACACCATTCAAGACCACAGTTTCAATACAAATTCTTTCTGTGTGGAAGTGCACACTCCAAACTGCCTCTTTTCTCTGGGTACATTGTGTCAATTGCAATAACCTTGTGGAGTATAGCAGCTATCATCAGACCTTCAACATGTTTACACTCAGCACAACAGCGTTGGTTTTCATGTTTATCCTGTCACAGTATATTACAGACATAGGTCTACTAATCCACCCATCTCAGTCTATCTATCATTTGTCCATTTAGAGCCAATCCCAGCTCAGGACGTGGTACACCGTGTACAGGACCCCAGTCCATCACAGGGCCGGCATACAGTGACAGACAGAGACCAACAACCACTCACACTCACACTCAGACCTACAGACACTTTAGAGTCACCAACTAACCTAAACATGATGTTATTTGACATTGGGAGGAAACCCGCACAGAAATGCCCCAGGCCTGGGAACCGAACCTGTGACCTTCTTGTTGTGGGGCAATAGTGCTAACCACTGTCCCACTGGCATTTCATGGTTTTCAATCAAGACTGTGGTTCACATGTTGTCAAGTATCCTAGTATACACACTAAGGCTACACCTGTCCGAACATACCGCAGAAAGAATATAGGGATAATATGCATTCTTTTAAGATCCCGCCCCTACAACCACCACACACACACACACACACACACACACACACACACACAATTTCAATAATGCCTTAGAGATACAGCTGTAAACAAGCCTCTTTGGCTCAGCCTACTCAGTAGTAGATGGAGTTTTCTTTATATGACCAAACTGAGTGAAAAGATAATATAGCAACTTTTAAGTAATAATTGCTTAAACCACTGAACATTATAGAGCAGTAACCTCTGGTCGTGGCTGGTTTCATTTTTCACTCTGATTCATGTGCGTGCTGGTATGAGTACCAAAGATAAAAATCTTGCTTCAATTATTTGGCTTGACATCACACAAAAATAACTAAGAATAGTCCTAAGCCTGTTGGGAGATGAGAGAAACCCTAATGATAAGTTAAAAGTAGCAGATCATGAAACCTAGTTGTGTACTTGCGTACTAGTTATAAACAATATGAACAATTTTCATAATCTTGGTTTCCAATTCGTCAATGTGCTATTAACAGTTTTCCTTTGAACACATGTCAAGGTGTTTGAGAGGAGCCAGTAAAAAGTCATATCAGATCTTCTTGGATAAGCCAAGCTGACATTTATCCCCATCACACATCACACTATAAACTAGAGCTGAGTGAAAGTGCGGTGTGTAGAGCACAGTGCTGTTACACAGGCAGACACCCACCGCATCATTTATCCTGCCCATAAATCAGCCCTCTACTCGACTGCACTACCTGCTCCTCTTGTCCCAGCAGATCTCTCCGATGTATCATTATATCTCATATACATCCACTGAAATAACCTCGGCTGAGCCTAAGAGCCTCAGATGTGTGAAAAGGAGAACCTGTACCTTCTCTCCATCTGTCTGCTTGGATGATGCTTTGCATTAGAGCGTCAATTAGGCCTGTGATCTACGCTTGTTGTTTTACTGCCTACTATTTTGTCTCTGTCTTATGGCTATGATGAGTAATGTCTGAGGTTGTATAACACACAATCTCTTCATGGCAAGTTTAATCTTGGTTCTATGATATACCACTGCAGGTGAATGTGTATGCAAAAAGAGGACATACTGTATTGTAATAATGAGGATAATTGAAGGGCTGAGCTGACTCAGGGCCCTGCATATGTGGCACTCATCCCTGAATTTGAATTACATTGAACGACAGCTGACTTATGTCCCCAATCCCTTTAATATATATATTTAAAGCTGGACACCCCCCTCACTGATCCTAACCTGACTGAAGTAAGTAGGTGTCATCTGAAGCCCCTGACAAGACACAAGACACCATGTGGCCAGGGCCATCACAAAACAAGCATTGAGGAGTTTCAAGGGAGTTTGAATACAAATCTCTCAGGTTAATAGCAAAAGGTTTATTAGTATATTGAACGCATGTGCCGGAAAAAAATATATACATGAGCGTTTAACATGTGGTGTTTAACATATTAACGAGATTTTCCATAGCCTTTCTACAATATGACAGACATGAATAGCAGAGAGGAAGAGCAATAATTTTCCAGTAGAAATGTGAAGGAGAAGTTGAGTTTTGAGGTTTTCTGGCAGAGGAACTGGAAAGCAAGAAAAACAAGACATCATTAAATTGGACAAAAATGATTGAATGCTTTATCTGCTGAATGGAGATGATAGTAAAGAAACAGAAGCCTCAAGGGTTAACATCTGTAGGGATTAGAGATACTGCTCATCAGGCAGGCGGGGTGGGAGCTGAGTAAAGCCTGGGTCCCCTATCAGCGGGGGCTGAATCAAGGCTCTGTGGAGAAAGGCAGCAAAGCAGTGCAGCACCACTCAGGCCTGCCTAGAGCAGACACACTGTGTACCCCTTCACTTAGCCAGCACTCAACTTCTGATTCAAGTGACAGTGTCACAGAGCGAGAGAGAGAGTGATGAAGCAGTAGAGAAGGTAAGAGGCTGTCAGCAGCGGAGTGAAAGAGACAGAAAACAGAGATTTTTAGTCGAGGTGAGGGGAAAAAAAAAAAAAAAAAAACAAGGACCAATTTATTTTCCAACCTGTGAAAGCTAAAATGAAGAAATAAAGAGTTGACGCTGACAAATATGAGGAAAAACTTAAGAAAACTCAGAAAATGTAACTGAAATTCAGCATAAGAATAAGTCTTCCAATTTACTCGACTCCACATCTATGTATTCACATTTCTCTCCTTGATTGCCCATGCCTCCCCCATTATTTCTTCACTCTCCCTCGTCTGGTGTCCCTTCCTGTCTCTACTTTGAAGAGCAGCGGTGTGTTTGTTTGGCTCTTGCATCACACCTGTTTGTTTAAGCTGCAAATGACGCTAGAGACAAAGCGTGTCTGTCTCTGCAGACTGCCCAGATATAGCCTGTGGTTGCCAACAACAGAGGACTCCCTCTACCTCTCACCCTTCCCTTCATTCTCGTTCGCCCTCTCTGCCGCTCTCTCTCTTGCTGTCTAACAAGGGAAACACAGAACACTGACTGTCACTAATAATTCCTACAAGTACAGGAGAGCACTAAATACTCCCACAGCACCTCGGCTTAGTCCTGTGGATAATATGAGGTTAAAAGACATTAAATGCAGATGTACTGTGGATCGTTTAACTTCTACTTATCACCCCAATAATACCAACAGCCTATCACAAGAATTAACAGACCAGTAGAAATCCAAAGCAATCACCTCTAGGCAGTGTATTCTCATCTATAAATAAAGTATAGGCGAAAAGCTAACAAAATCTGGATCACAGTGTGTAGCACTAATCCACTGTGAAAAATCTTTACCCAGAGCCATTTAGAATCACCTGCTATCCAGTCTTAGTCAGCACCTTTAGAGCCATACTATACACAATACAATAACCAACCGAGATGTGGAATTTATTTACCACCGCATTATCAAAGAAAATGCAGAGCACTTCTGATTTTACACTTACAATAGGTTATAGATCAAAGCTCTGCTATCAGCAGTCAACATTATTCTCTCAAATAGGCCTGAGAGGAATCACTCCATAACCTCTGCATGTAATTTTTTTCCCCCTTCCCTAAATGCATCATACATAAGCAAAATTCAGACTCACACACACTCACAAGCATACAGATGCACAACATTGCACACATAACCAAAGTCACTGTGCTTAAAATCGCAAAGGGCAAAGGCTGCCCCCCCCACCGTGTGGAGCAACTGTATGGGCAAAAGTGGAGGTCAGAGGTTAAGGACACAGTCAAGGTTAACATTCATGTTTGTTTTGGCACCTGAAATGGACTGAACAAACCATTTTTTTTTATTGACAAAAGCAGTCACGGGCAGCTATTTCCAAAGGACACAAGGGTCCACTGTAACTCTGTCCATATGATAGGAAGATGAGAACTGAACAGCATAATCAATATTATTATCATTTTGATTGAAAATACTCATTGCAGCAATCTTGCTGTGTGCTCATTAAGTTCATTAAGTTTTGAGAAGCTAGTGGTTAGTGGTGAGTGGAGACTATTTGTTTACAACTGGTTCAGGTTTAGAGAAATGGAAAATGATCATTTGCAGAAAACCACTAAATTAAGTATCCTTCCTGCTTCTTTTTTGCATGTTTTCTTTCTGGTTTTCCTTCTTTCACCCTCCACGGTGCTTGTCGTTCTCTTTTTTTGGCTTGTTTCCTTTTCTGTGTTTCTGTATGTGCCCCTCAGCTTTATGTCTACCTGACAAGAGTGGAATTGAAGTCAGATGTGCCCCCCTGGGTGGGGAGTGGGGGTGGGGGTGCAGTCTTTCTTCACTGCTGCGGTGGAAATTTTCTTCAAATATTCTGTCATTTGCAGCCACTGATGGACAAAATCACAGTGGAGACAAAGAAGGTCACTTGTACTGAATTAATTCTAGGTTGACCTACACTTTAAACCACTGTTTTCACTGAGAAACTAACGTTCCTATTCAGATTTGTTGTCACAGGGAGTTGAAAATGGCGTATGCCCATTATTTAAGGGTGCGGTATTTGCTCTGTTCACATAAATATTCAGCTACAACATTTGCTCTTATTGTAGTAGCTGACCCAATTGTAAATAAATTATTTACAGCTTAAACATTTTTAACATGCAACTGTTCCCATGCTGCTTGACATTTAATGACAAGGCAGGTCGATACATTAAAACAACACATTATAAGGTCTATCTCACCACTGCAAAAGATACAAGAAACTCAAGTCTAATACCTCACAGAAATAGAGGAAACCTTTTTTACTAAGTTAGACTTTGGGCTTTTTAATAACTAGCTCTAGTGAAGGGACTGGGCCATTACACTCATTTAAACACATAATTTTCACCATTCTTGCCACCATTTCCACATTAGCCTTCATAAATCAGTTGAAGAACTAGTTCCAGCTGCCTCCTCACTACCTCCCTGCTTTCCTCACGAGCAACTCTCCCATGACATCCAGATGTGACTCATTCCTTTCAGAAACCAGGCTCCATTATCAAAGCTTAACCTAAGGTGAGGAAACAAAAGACAATGGTCTGCATTTCTCCTTAAAGAGGTCTGTTCGAATGACAACGTTATGAATGTTACTAAATCTGTTCAATATAAATATGACACTGATAGGTTGTATCCCCCCAAATCCCAAACATAACGTGCCATCAAGTAGGAAAAGACATTCGAGTCAGAGTGGTGTAGGTGGCTCCAATTGCTCCAACCTCTTTATCACTTGAGGAATGAGATGGTAAGACAGGTAAATGGCCCCAGGTCTGACCAGACCTTACTGCCTCCCCTTCTCTTGTCCTTCCTCTCCTTTTCGTGTCATGAGAGCCCCCCCTCCACCTGGGTGCCTGAGGGAAAGGATACCTGCGACCAAAGGCCGGTAACATGGCAACCGAGTCAAAAGGCCTTCATGCCTGTTGCACGGCAGGGTGCTGGCATTTACTTCATCCTCAAGGGCCTTGGCCCCACCCAGGAGCCTAAAAGACATCCACTGTCCTTGCTTTCTCAGCTGCCTCCCTCTTCCCGAGTTGGGAAAACAATATTCAACAAAGGAGAAAAAGAGGACTTCCTGTCCTATTAGCTGTGCAAGCCAAAGGTGCCGTTTACTGCTGTGAGATTCTTGCTTCAACACGCACATGCGCGAAAAAGCTGTGATAAGCTGCTCTAGTAGTTTGGGCAGTGAAACTATACATAAATGCATAAAGTTTACATCATTGGAGATGTTTTGTTCCCTTTCCTCAAAGCTTTATTTTCTCAAGTGCTCAAAGCAGAGCACACTGTGTCAGAGCTGGGTTGTGTACAGCTGCTTGTTGCTTCACAGTATGTGGGCAAGATTTCCTCCGAAGTTTTAAATGGGTCACATTCTGACTAAAGACGTTAGAGGTTACACTTACACAATTGGATAATCCTGACTGCTTTGTTCAATATTGTGATTCAGATTTTATCTCATTTCCAGGAAACAAAATTGGTGCATCATGTTTTTACACCTGACTGCACTGTGCTGTATATCCACACATTCACAGAGTAGTTTTACTAAAATAATGCTTGAAACTATGTAAAAAGTGATATACTGTACAGTGTCAGTAATCATTGACTCTCTCAATTTCCCTTGAGCGTAATCTATCAATATTTTGAGATTTTATCTCATAGTTCAATTTACCAACTGATCTGAGTTCAGATTAACTGAAACTGGGGACTATGCAAGTGTGTCACAAAAGACATTTTCTGAATAATGAACTAAATGAGCTAAGTGTTGTGAATTATAATTATACTGCTATAAGAAGCTACATTTGACACAAAGACTCGCGCTGCTACATAATGGTGTGAACCATTGCAATTACTCAGCTAAATCACCCCCCACACCCCCTTTACATAACAAATCCCAATTTAACCCAGAGATTAAGACTATATTACCTCAAAATGAAAGGTAATCACCATGATTCACTGTAAGGAACTGAAACAACTTCCAAAACGACTTGGAAAAAGTCAGTCACTAAGAATTTTTTATTTAAAATTTTTTGTGTGAGTTTGAAGGCATGCCAGTAGCATTTCAATATCTGCATGGTTATCGAGAAAGAAACTCTGTGAAGACTGTGATATATCCATATATCATTTCATTAGTACTGCAACAAGATGGCAAGAATGCAAATCAAAGACAACAACATCTTGCTGCGATTAAAGAGAAACTTGGGCGTGTTACACTAAAATCATGCATCTATTCTAAATTTACATATTCAATGTAATCAGTGATGGTAAGGACGCATCTGAGTCTTAGTCTCAACATAACTGTTGCAGTCATGCAGTATTGTGTCATAAAGTAATCCAGTGCACGCTTACTTTCACATTGAAGATTTCTACCTTACACCGGAACTACTGGGGATTCCTCCAATGCACCATGTAACACGTTGTCCTCAGAGAAGGAGAGGTGTTATGCTTATAATCTTGCTAACCTTACCATGCTGTGGCGTTTTTCAGTGACAGAGAGAATAGGACCTGCCTAGAGTGAAGAAGCCAGTAGCAAGCTCATCCATCAAAGACTGGGAAATGTCAGACAGCAAGTACACGGCAGTGTTTTTACGCTACCCTCACATCTGCTAAAGCCACACCTCACGGGCAATTAAAACAGTTAGAGAGCAAGTCCAGCCAGAGAGCTGGGGTTGCACAAGCGTGCCAGCTATCACAATATTTTAAAAATGACTTCATTTATCATTTTCATATGAATGGAACTTGAGCTTCAGCCAGTTATTTGACTTTGAATTATTTCATGATTATTACATTATTAGCTCTAGCTTTTGAAATAAAGATTTTTTTGTATATCATGTGTGACAGTAAAGTGGTTGAAGACTGAATGAAAAGTAGGATTAGAAAGTTAGTCAGCCTGTAACATTAAAATGTCCAGCAAAAGATAGTCCATCCTGATGGCAAATCCATGAAAAACAAGACTTTTATGTGAGATTTAGGAATAATATTCAGCTGGAGGTCTTGCTGAACAAAATTATATTGTAATCAGTAAATATATTTTAAGACGTTTGGTTAAGCTGCATCTTTGTTAAATGTCTGCATGGCCTCGCTTTCCCAGGGACGGATAACGTTTACCTTAAGGCACCTGAAATGTCCCAGAATTCAGAAGATAATTGTTTTGTGAATCCAAATGGCAAAATAATTACTCTCCCCCTCTGAAAAATGTACAGCCAAGTGTAATGGAGGGCCACTAAAGGAGAGCACTTTACTGCACAGGGAGAAAATATTCCACCCTTCAGATTCAACATAAACAAGAGGCAAAGATGTGCTATAGAGGACAAGATGAAAGAGAGGTATTTCTGGCAACAGGCAGATAAGCAAGTTATAAAAGCAGCGAGGTGGAGCGGGAAAAGACAGAGTAAAATGAGAATGAGAGAGAAAGAGACAGAGGAGGTAGCCTTCTGTCCAAGCTGTTACCTTGATTCTTGTGACTGCAGTGGAGAATGTGTGTATTGTTCACTGACTTGATCCATTCAGTATATTATATGGAACTGCAGTCTAATTACAAACCATTTTACCATTTCAATACACACTAATACAACTACAACACACTGCATATTTCTCTGATAAATGCCCATCATCCATTCTTGTGCGAGCTTTGCATTTTTCCCAGCATTTACCACATATCTACATGAATATTAAAAAGTTTTAATTACGACTGAGAGTAAAAACAGGAGTTTAAGAAATTTAGAAGATTGTGACATAAACAGAGGGACAGTGTTTAATTAATCTAAAAGCTCGCCATGAGTGGTTAAGCTCCACTGTTTAATACTTTCATCCCTACTAAATATGCAATGTAAGAGCTGCCTAAAGATCTGAAAGCTTGTGGTCTCATGTTTGGCTTTCCATTGAAATGCACTTCTGGTAACATGAAAAACATCTACAGTAAAAGAAAAAAGAAAAAAATTCACACAGTGTTAAATAGCAAAAGGCAAAGATGGAGATTTGCAAAATTAGAGCGACAACTCTGTCCATGTCATTTTTCTTGTCCCATTTGCTTCATTATGGAAGAAAAAAAACATCACAGTCTTGGCTGCATGGGATGTTTGGTCCTCTGTCCTATCTTTTAATAAACAGCCCTGTTCCTGAAGCTCATGTTCATTGGAAAAGCTCAAAATGTTCTTCAAAAAAAAAAAAAAAAAACTATAAATAAATATGTTTTCCAGTGCAATGATCTTTGAAATATTGCAGGAAGTTATTTATTTATTTTCCAAGTGTCCATGTCTGTGATCTTTATTACTTCTGTTTGCAGGTCTTGTAAGGCACAGCCAAAGCCACTCCAGGCTGGACGCATACTTTCTGCTTTCAACAGTGGCTTCCATATTGTAATCAAACACTGTTAGCTCTAACAAAGAAATTGAGAAATAAGGAGAGTGTAATGAAGGCCGAGCCCAGTTATTGCACATTTGCAACTGTAATTTAAAAGGCAAAGATATTCTATTAGAACCTCAGCTCTAATTTTATAAAGCACAGCCCCATTGAGCTCAGCTGACTGATGTAATTTAAATATGCTGTCAGTTTAAATGTGGCTTTATGAGACAAAGACGTGGCCACTGACATTTGACTGGAGGACAGAGGGAGAAAAAAAGTTATGGCAGCAACAAAGAGACAAAAGAGAGAGGGGGGGATTTCTGAGAGGACCTCACATTTTTCAAAGAGATAAATAAAAGATGATAAACATGGATTAGAGGGGCCATTTTGTCTGTGGTCTTCTCTCTTTCGAGTCCTAGTGACTTTGAGAAATATGTCTCTAAATTTAGCATACGATTTATCAAGCCGAGGCAATCCGGGGGAAAGGGGGACTTGGGAATAGAGCGAGCAAAAGAAAGAGACAAGGTTGAAAGGTATCTAAAAGACAGGTGCTGCAGACAAAAAGATTGAGGGGAGTGGAGGGAGGGGCATTGTCTGTGAGATCCTGTCCATCACTTGCCACTTTTAGAATGAAAATACATCTCCACTAATATCCCCTCCTCTACACACACACACACACACACACACACGCTTGCGAGACACACAAGGGGAGAGAGATGTGAATTTCAATTAAGCAGGTAAGGAAATTAAACCAGTGTTACAGTTATAAAATCAACCAAGCAGATAAAGACTCCAATAATGCAAAGAAGCTAGATAGATTAGACAGATGAGCAGAAAGACAAACTCATCCGCTCACACATATGTAGACAAACACAAACATGCTACAACCAACAGAAAACCAGTGGAGAAAAAGGGTGAAGATCAAAAGATGTCAGCCCTTCTGCTTTTTCTCCTGTCTGTTTCATCTTTCTGTCTCTACCTCATTATGTAGCAGTGCAATATGTAATAATGTTATAAATCTTTTGCTACCATTTACACTGAATTGCATTAAAAGTGTTGTTGGTGTTGTTGTTGTAGATTTCCTGTCTGCTTTATGCAAATGAGGTGCTTGAGACAATGTCACATGCCAAATTTCCATTCTATCTCAAAAACTTTGGAGTAAAAGTTTTGGAGATGACTCCAAATTCAGCAACAGCTCTTGTTTGATTTAGCGTCAGACACATGGTGCACTTCAGTGGATTGATCAAGGCACTGCGTTTGGCTGATTTAAACACTTGGGCCAACACGATTTGGTTTACTGACTAGCTGCTGCCATTCAAATGTTAACTGTGGGTGAACTTTTAGCAGCAGAATATTGCATCAAATATAAAGTCTTTTTATGGCTCTGGGTCGTCAACCCTGTCTGCTCCTCATTTCTTTTTCTTCTGTTTGCAATGAATAGAATCTTGTCATTCCGCTCTATTTTACTAGGGCGAGTAAATTTGTCTCCTCTGCCTCAAATTGTCCCCTTTTGAAATGAAGATTTACATTGGATGCAAATTCAATAAAGTGCAGCACCACACCCTAGTACCGTAAACAGCTGACTGCCAGGTCTCTCCAGTGATCATCCAGTAAGTGCTCTGCCACATTGCATAGACATAAATCACTCAATACCACCAGAATACATGACGACTTTAATATTTCAAAGATGAAAGAATTATTTGGGGGGCGGTAGCTGGTATATGGTGCATGTTGACATGAATCTTCATACAAATTCAATATTCGTTTAGTGGATGAAGTCCAAATGAATACTAAACACCTACTCAATTGAGATTCATCAGAGGTTGGTGTTTATTCATTTACCAATACACACATCTGCTCAATATTACATGGGAGATTAACTAGTTCCATACGAAGGATTTATCTGAGTGGAGAGTCATCATGCACCTGTATTCCCTAATGACGTATGTAAGGGCTTCCCCTCTTAGTCAATTAGACAGCTAAGTGGTTGTTACAGTCTCATTCCACCAAAGTATTTTTATTTACTTATTTTATATTCCTCTACGGTGACTACGTTCTTCACTCAAAAATATCTCTGGGGTCAAGAGCATATAAAAGATATTAATTTCACAGATTATTGAATTGGATGTAATCAGTCAAACAATTAATGTGACAGACCATTATCAATTCATTTAGTCGCACCATATTTCATATAGTGCATGTATGGTTTACAATTTTGTAAATGCCTGTACTCATTTGACAAAAGTTAATGAAAAAAGAAGGTGAGAATAATTTGGAGCAATATAAATGCAAAGCGAACAGAAGGTCAAAGTTGGTCTAATTAAAAGTGCTATAAAATTGTCTTGTGCTATAAAATTGCTGCATGTAGCTATCAATTAGAAATCGCAAAATGGTCTTAGGTGCTAGCAGCAAGGAAATGAATCTGTCAACACTTTTCATTATTGTATGATAACACAGGAGAAAATGAAGTCACAAAATAACTGTTACAAGGTGGACTTGACCTGCTTATGCATTACTTCTGTTTGATTATTTCACCAGCTCCACTACTTTTCAGTAGCCCGAGAGGAATAAAGGAGGCTTTTTTCTTATCCATTTGTGAGGTTGTTTCTGCGTTTTTTGACAGAGTGTCACAAGGGGTCTTCTTTTAATGAATGCAGGTGAGAGCACAGGCTGTGGTGCAAATTCAAGGCACCACCACATGTAGAGCATCTAGGTGAAAGTACACAATTTGGCAATTTTGCAACCAAAGATTCTGTGGCACACCTGCAGTGCAGTTGAAAAAGAAGATGGATTAGAAGGAATAAATTACCAGTTGACATGGTAGGTGCAGTGACAATCACAGTCAATTCAATTAGATAATCTAATATCTTTTAAGAGCGCTGACCTCCCTGCCATGTGGTAAAAACAGTTTGACCGGAAATGAAACAACCAAGTGACTGTCCGAATAAATCTGAACAGGGAAAAATAGGGGAATATTTGTGTATGGCAAATTTTAGACATTTAAAATCTAGTCACATTCTAAGTTGAATTCATGGTGCTGGAAATGTTAAATTCTCACAATTGGCACAATAAACTAACAATAAATGCAAAATCTGCATATCAGCCAAACTTGATAGTGACATTAACTGTGAATATTTTTTAAGAATGGGGGTTAGGGTTATTTAATGTGCAGTAATTACTTAGTAATTACTTAGTTGCATGTTGTATGTTGCCTTCAATTAAATAGAGAGCATTAAGTCCCCTACCTAAAACTGCAACATAGTTAACATTTAATTTGTTTCATTGAATAAACTAAATGTGGTCCCACTGAAGTAAATGAGTTGTGTGACAGGGTCACTAACTCAAAAACAGTGACAACTGTGTCAACAATTGTGTAATTGTGGAGGTTACACATGATGATGTTATTGTTTGGTATTCTGTGGAGATAATTTCCACTGTCATACATTGTAAATATCTAGACAAGAGGTTACTTCCATTGTTAGGAAAACAATGCTTGTCTATAATCACTGTCACTACATTACTTAAACAATCATTACATAAATGTTGGGCATTTAGTCTTTGCTTTGCTTTTCTTTTCTTTTCTTTTCTTTTTTTACCACGGCAGCACAAAGTAGCTCAATGATGTTTCATTTTTAAACATAAAAAAGGTTGAAGCCATAGAAAATATCAGTAGTATTTGTGACTTCGAAGCTTGGGACCATGGATATACAGTATTATATCACTTAGGAGACAGCAAGTATTCATTTAGACTATAAAATCTAACTGAAACGTTTGAAAACTGTTCACTCATAAGCAATATAAGCAATATTATATACAAATGAAAACTGTTCAAATAATCATACACACATTTTCTTTGTGTCCTCTTTATTTTACTAATAGCACCAAAAAGTTCCATTTCGCTATTACCTTAACTCAGTATTTTCTGACTGTGTTACCACTAGAATTATTGTCACTTAGATTAAATGCTAAATGTAATCTTTAGAACATGGCACATAAACAGACAAATACAAATTATGGAGGGCCCACACAACAAAAAAACACAACGCAATTTTATCCAGATGATAAAATATGATGTGGCTGACATTGCCTCCTATGAAAAATTATTGGCATAAGCCAACATGTCAGCAGCATAATCATGAATGATGCAGGGAAGAGAAAGGTCACAGCTGAGGACCGAGGCATTATGTAGAGGAACAGCTAAGCTCTTTATTGCCCTGACTTAGATGTGGTAATTCGGTATTGAAGACTTGGTGTCTTACACATGGGGACGATATATATATATATATATATATATATATATATATATATATATATATATATATAGAACTGGTAATACTCTTCAAACAGTAATATCCTCTTGACCATATATATATATAATTTTTCCTTCCATTGTCACTAATTGCTTGCTTTAAACAATTGCAGAGAGTTTGATCTAGACCTCCTCTATATGTAACTCTATTGTGATTTGGCGCTATATAAATTAATTTTGATTTGATTTGTGTTAACAAGAGTCACCAATTTTATTTGCTCAAAATTTTTGGTGTGGAATTTCACAATATTATAAGTGACAAAGAACCTTGTAGAGAACAGGCAAGTGAGGGTCCTCACAATAAATGTGGAACAGCATGCCTAGCAGTCTGTACTACCGCACATCCTTCCTGTCATGCTTTGTTATAGCTAACTCTTCTATGTAATTCTTCCTGCTACCAACAGCGCCATGCAAATTTTCTGCTACTGCTGCCTTACAAGCTAGTAATAGCCTCTCAAGTATGCCATCATCGCCAGTACGGGTAGTGGAGATTTGCAGTATCCTGGGTTCGAATCCAACCAATCCAAGGACTTATGCTGAAAGTCATTTGCCTCTCTCTCCCTGTTGGCCTCTCTGCCAATTACTGTCCAAAATCAAGGCGCAAAATATGCCCCAAATAACAACAATAATAATAATAATAAGAAGAAGAAGAAGAAGAAGAAGAAGAATAACAACAAAAACTACACTTCACCATCATCAGGTGGAAATCAAAGGAATATAGCATGAAAGTTGGACTAGGTTGAGTGCTGTATGATTCTTGTGAATTTCAACTCCTGCTATAGAACTTCGCATCTATTCCCTAGTTGTATGGTAATACTCTTCAAACAGTAATATCCTCTTGACCATTTTATCTTTTATCGAGAATCACCTATTGCAGTGACACAAATAGCTGATAATCAAGGTATATTGTAATTAAGCAACAGAGAATCAATGTTGTAAATGCTTTCAGCGAATTCCACAACATTTACACACTAAAGTAACAGACCAGTTACCGTGTAGAAAAATATTTTGAGGTTCAACACGACACAAAAAACACATCACATGACTGCTATGGATGACAGGTAATATAACAGTGCAAGTTCAGAAATATGTCATTACTGCATAGAATATGTTTCTGTTTGCTGCTTCTTATTTCTTGCCTATCCAGTCTTGTTTGGTTATTATTAATTCTACTAACTCCGGAAAATTTGTGACAGAACCAAATGTGAAACTGACTTTAAGAACAGTAAACCAGCAAAGCAGATATTTAGTGGGAATCGACATGAAACCACCGCAATGACTAAAACTCAGTAGTCATACAGTCAGAGCACTGTGCAAATGTGCTTTTTCAATTAATTAAAAGATGTAACAATGCAGCTTGTTCAGCACTTATGTCACCGAGTGTGGATTCGGTGACTTGGTGCAAACAAACGGTTCAACCAGAAACTAGAATTAATGGAGTAGATTGGTTTTTAGCCTTAAGAATTCACACTAATTATGGCACAGTGACCTTGACCTTTGAGTACCAAATTGTAATATGTTGATCCTAAAGTCCAAGTGAGCATTTGTACCAAATTGGTCGAAATTCCCTGAAGGCATTACTGATATTGAAAGTGAAAGAACAGCACTTGTCCACACCCTCACCAACACCACTGTGGTGCTCCAAACAAGAGGCCATATGATATTTGTACTGGGCAGCTACGAGGTGTGAATAACAATAACTGTAGGAATGCCATCAAAGCACTCGTGTAAAACAGAGCTTGCCTCTCAATTAACTATCCTGAATAGCTTTTTTTTTTGTAAGGTCATTGTGACCCTGACCTTTAACCTTTAACCACCACAAGCGTATGTTTTCATTCTCGAGTCAAGATGAAATATGTTCTAAATTAAGATGATTTGTCTGTTAGCAAGCACATTCTGACTGGTCAGTTGGTAGGCTTGTTATGATTAGTCAATTTTCAACACTGTGCCGATTAGTTAGTTTGAGGCCATGTGCTTATTTGTCCAATTGTACTTGCTGTCTGAGTGGTCAATTTGCAGCCCTCATGTAACTTCATTTGTAGCTGTAGCAAATAATGTGCTACAAATGAAACAGCTGAAGGCCACAAATCTTCACTGAAACCTTGCATTTTGACATTTAACCACCAAAAGTTAATCAGTTTGTTCTTGTGTCCAGGTGAACATTTATTCAAGGATATGCCCTCAAATAGCCAAAAGGTCACCTTGACCTTGACCTTTGCTCTGATCTGAACACAATACCCCTAAACTGAAATACTGCTTTCACAAGTATGGGAAGGATGGACAATCTGAATAATAGTAATGCCTCCAGCCCTGGCTATCTCTGGTACAGGAGCTTAAAAAGGCAACAGAGGCCATTGGCCATCACTATTAATCACACCACAACAATGGCAAAGCTAATAACCTGACAGTCTTGTCTTGCTGAAAGAATATCATTCTTAATCTGAGAGGCTGGTGCCCCAGAAACAAAGAAAAAAAAAAAACAGGGAAAGACATAAAAACTACAGAGCATGAACTGTCACACAAGTGAGAAAGAGCAATCTGGCCTGTGAGATTCCAATATCTTACTCTACAATGACAACAGGATCCAATCATGGCAGAACACTTCAGTGAGCCAGTCAGGCAATGCTCCAATCAGACAGACACATCCAACACAAAATGACTTCAGCTGCACTTTCCCAAATTACAAATAAAATAAACTGCGACGCACTGTATACACTGTATGTTTCAACCCTCACCTAATAAACATGAAGCTTTGTAAAACACAAAAGACCCAAATAGGTAACAGGGATTCAAATGGTAGCAATTTGTTGTCATTACTTTCACGCAATATTATAAATACTCTATACACCTTTATATGCTGTTTTTATATAAAGGTGTACAGAGCACATAGTGGCATATCCTGTGTAAATTACAATAAACATATACATAAACACTACACGCAAAAGTTACATTTTTAGCATTTAGCGTATGATTCTTCATATAAGAGATATGAGTACTATTTCCACAGAAGCTCTGTGTCAGCTGGCAGTAATTGCAGAAATCTTGACACACCTGTACCTTTCTTGCTGTGGATGGCATTTTTCAGTCATTGTACAAATCCCAGACAAGCATGTTTGAAAGCAGAAACACAGGGGGTGAAAGTGCTGAGAAGTAATGAGAATTCAAAACTGGACAGCAAGGTGATGTGTCTGACAACACAATGGAACTCATCATCCTGATTAAGCTGGCCGTCCCTTTTTAATTATTTCCAGTATTTCATTCAAAGGCAATCTCAAAAAGGTCACTGTTAGAAAATTAGAAACGCATTCCTCATCTGCCTCTCGAGCTGCCACAGGCACTCCCTCGAGTGATGACTTTCAGAGTTAAGTACCTCTGCTTCATTCAAAATCTTAGTTTTTCCTATTGAATGGGCGGAGACTGGAGGTGGTTGAGAAGAAAAAACATGTGGTCAGGTAATGTAAATGTGATGTAATGTAAAAACAAGCCTGGCTGATCCACCTGTCATATTGTCAAAGGTCACTGTCACTGTTGGTTTGTCCCATGGCCCAAGCCACTTAGATTTTCCGTGTCATTGTTCTTACAAAAGACCTCTAGAAAAACAAACACATTTTTTTTTTTTTTTTTTAACTCTTCCTTGCTTTTTTTTTTTTTTCACTATGCTGACACACACACCACTATCTCGAAACACTAACTATAAAAGACTGCTATGCATTAAAGGAAAAACAAAAACAATAGTAAAAATATGTTATTTTTGATTTTATTTTAGATACTTTCAATAAGATTCTGGAGCAAAGTCAAACAAGATTGATACGACACAGCCCAGTGATGCATTTACTCTGATGTAGCCAGCACACATTAAACGTGTGTGTGCTTGTGTTGTTTTTCCTGTGTGCACATGCATGTGTGTACACAGAGCAGCTTTGATAAGAGGTCTTGAGAGGTATAGTGGAGGACCTTGCCCTCCTCTGCTCTCTTCTCCTCTCTATCCTGGCTAGCAGGCTGTCCTCATTACTGTCAGTCAGCATCAGGTTTAGCAGTGCCAGGCTCCTGCACAGCCCTCTGTCCTCTCTGCCCTGCCAGCACTAGCCTGCCTGACTGCTGCCATTGGTAAGCATTGTAAGAACCCCTCGATCTCATAGAAAACCAAATTACTCTCCACCCACAAGCAAGGAGACAGGAGCAGAAAGGAATAGGCCAAAACAAGAATCACACATAAGTAAACTCCATTTATGAGTCTCTGGCAATTACTCAAACAAAGGATGAGAGTGTTCATGTTGTATCTGCAGTTGAAAAAAGTAATTAAAATAAAATGTAGATTTACACATCATTTATTCTTCCATTGAAGGATAACTACTGGAGGACATCTTTAAAAAAGGGGGGCACAAGATACATTTAGCAAGTGGGAAATGCACACACACGCACACAACAAACAACTGAGCAAGAATCAAACTGAGCATCGCTTTGACTACCCGTTAACTGGGTCACTCAGTTGGTGATTGTGTCTGACCACCAAACAAACAGTCATTCATATGTCTGTGCTCTGGCCCCATTTTCATCTGGAGCAGTTCCACTGAGGCCACTGAAAGCAAAGGAGCTGACAGGTCAGGGATTTAAACCCATCTCCAGCTTCAGCAAAGCAGCCATTACCACAGGGGGAAAACAACTCCTTGTGACATTCTCCATTTAAAGAAGGGTTTACTTATGTCGGCTGCACATCTGGGATTTTTTTTTTTTTTCAAGGGGTGAGAGGACAGTGACAGCAAAGAATTCCCTTCAATTCGCTTGTCACTTTTCCGTCATCCTGCTCCAAGTTTTCTTTGCTCACTATCTCACTGGCTTGGTCTCTGTGAAATGTCAGCGTGTTTAGTGTCAGTTGTAAAACCCATTTCATTTATTTTGAGATATATGGCAAATATCTTTTCATTTGGACATTGTGGTCACTCACTGGAATAAGACTATTTGCCCTGATATGTGACAGCAGGTTTTTGAAAATATCTTCCAAAGTTCTTTCTCTTTCCATGCTCAGTTTTTCTATCCACATTGTGGAATTCCTTGGCATAAGAAAATGTCTAATGGGAAATAATCTTCTTCCACATTATAAATATTTGGGAGGGCTCAGGGTTGTAAACGGTGAAGCTGAAGAAGCGACACTGATATGACATTCTGTTCTACATTAAGGACTTTTGTCCTTGAATATTCTTTCAGACTCGTGCAGCTGTGCAGATCTGACTTGGAAAGGGGGAAGCTGGTGCTTTTAATAAATTCACAGACACATTCAAAGGGGCTGGCAGCTACGGAGGTTTCATTTTCTCAGTAGTGAGTTGTGTCATTTAAAATAAGGATCATTTTGAGGAGGGGAATATCATAATGCTAAATCTAGATCAAATAACTGAGCAAGGTGTAAGACTGGATTTACAAGGCCTTGTAATCCTGAAAAACTTAAAAGAAGCACAGCAAGAGCACAGAGATATAGTGTAGAAAGAATGAGACCGTGAACAAGTGTGTTTTGAATTTGTACATTAATATGCACAACTGTGCTTCTTTAACACAGTTTGTGGACATGTGGTTGTATGTGTGTGTCAGTGCAATATAACAGCACACAATACACTGGCACAGGGGATGAGAATGTGTATTTACTTCATGCAGCTTTATTATTAGACTTCATTAAAACTTAATACATGAAATCTCTCTCTAGAACCAGAATACACCTGAGAGTCTATTCTGCAGGTAAGAACATTAAGTACACAGTCCCTGAGAGATATTTATGGGATGCAGACAAGTGGAGGAGGTGGGGGAACTGGTCAATTTGCCATTCACAGAAAGTGTGTGTACGAGAGAGAAAAATAACGATGCAAAGTGAGAAGGAAAAATTGACATGGAGAGGCAATGAGCAAGACAAAAGAGAGAGGCAAAAATGAAGAGAGAGTTCCAGCTGCCAGAGACAGAGCAACACTAACAGTAGAGGCCATGAACGGGGAAGCCACACAGTCACAGCTGTCGCGGGCTGGAGTAAAATTTGGGACACTGCTTTGATGGTATTTTTGACTGATACCCCAGAATTACCTCAGCCAATGTACTATATCAGTTAGCCTCACTGCTCACTGACATTGATGAAAGCCGTTTAATACAAGGGAGAAGTTGCAGGAAAGAAAACTGTCATTACAAACAAAAAACTGTCATCACAAATGAATAGATGTGTGCAGCACACATCTATTTGTGCACAAATACAGTCTTTGTGTAGCCTGAAGACTGCCAGAATCATAGTGACAACCTGTTCAGGTTTACAAGGCAAAATCTTTTATGAGGTGCGAGGAAAGGGTTATGCCCATTTCTCTGTAAAAGGCAAAACATTCACATAGCTCTGTAAATGTGCCTTCCTTTCATTTCCATAACAAGCTATCAGAACTCATCTCCCACTGAAGTGGCCACAGTCCCGCTGGCAATTAAAATCATGCTGGGACATGCCATGGTTGTGTGTGACTCCACTGTGGGAAACAAAAGCAGCAGCAGCAGCGGTAATGACGCCAACATTTGAGTGGTAAATCTTCAGCAATGTCGGCGGAAACTGGTGCTTTGATTCCTCAAGGAAACTGAGAGTAGGCTTCGTTTACCTCTTTCACTACAAGTCTTATAAATATATAATAATAAAATATCAAGAGGGAAGGCAGCATAACCTCGTCTTCAAGTTATGCAGCTACAGCCACAACAGTAAAATTAAGGTTTTTTTCATTGCAGTATGTCAAGAAATTGGGAAAAATTTGGGGTATGTTTTGTTTTTTCTCATTCTTTGTTAATTTTGGAATAGGTTAAAATATTATCCATCTTTAAAATGAATATAGAGATGACAATATGTTTTATCATTACTCAGTTCAAATTCAGTTCAAAAAGTGATTGATCACATTTGCATTGACGTCACACTAACACAGAGAAAAATACTTTGGTAAACTTACGATGGTAATTTTTTTTATTATTATATTTTTCAAATTAAACTCAAATAAAGTCTATGAATCTACTGTAGGAAATGACATAAAATGAAATCACTTTTGCCACTAAGAGAGTGGAGTGAGTAATTAGGTTTAGACGGAAATCCTGGCATGGTAAAGCTGTACTGTTAGATGCCTATCTAATAAAGCCACAGCTAACCCCAGCCTGAGCGCATAGGCTAGGAGGAGAGGTGGCATAAATGAATGTGCATAAAGCACTTTGCATCACATCATCATTGTTTAATCCTTTTCATTCTCATCTGTCAATCATCGACAGATGCAGCCTAATCCCTGAATATTTGTGGCGTAGTCTGCATTGATACTTTCAACATGACTTGTCGGCACAGCTTCTTTTTCTTGTACAAAATGGTTTTTATGTCTTAAGATAAGCTTTATCGTTCTGTAGTGTGTGTGTGTGCGTGCATGCATGTATAAAGTTTTCATTTTTTTGTTTGGTGATTACCTCACCTTGCTGCCCTTTATTAGTTTTCTACAAAAATTACAAACAAATTACATTGCAAAAAATTTTATATTCACAACATTCTCAAATGCAAGAGGCAAACCAGTTGACATTTAGCACAGAGACTGGTGAGTCACAGGAGGAGATTTTTATGTCTTATCAAGACAGTAACCTGCATCCAAAAATAATGTTAGTCTTCTAAATGACAAATAATTCACTGAAGTCCTGCAGCGATGTTTGCACCTATTGCAAATCTTCAAAGCAAGTTGACTTTGTCATCCATGTCACATCAAGTTTAAATTACATGATCCCAAAATTGTCCACTTTAGTGCAGCCTAATGATAAGCTGTTGCCAGACTCCACTCTGTCTTTGACCATCTCTTTACAGTGAAACTGCCTGTGGTTTTGGGGCAGTGTCAGTTATTGCTGCTGATACAAGTTGTTTTTCCTGTGATCCTGTCATCCTGGTGCAAACACCTTCAGTTGTTTACAGTGAAATGTCCTCTGTGTTCACCTTGACTTCCTGTCTGTTTTCAGCATTACACTACGTGCTGTACATACTGTATAGTTTTACCATACTGCAGCATTCAGCAGTGGTAGGTCATTGGCAGGGTTATTTGTGAGGTCATTGTTAGCCGTGAGAAAATAAACGCTGATTGGTCTCGTCACGATTTGCTCCCTGAAGCCTGTGCTACCGAGGCACCTGCCAAGCCGAGATTCTTTAAACAGGAACGAAGCCTATTCAACAGCTGCATAAGCAGGCAGGCAGACAGCGGAGGGGAAGAGGGACAAAAGAAAGCAAATGCAAAACAGAGAGGACTTTCTAAATGGGAACCTCAGAGTGGGACCTCTTTTAAAGGTCCTAAATCAATTGAACATAAAGTACAAACCCATGCAATGTTAATCTATCTGGCTTAATCCCATTGCTTTAAGATCCTTTATAATCCACATTCAATACAACCATTTTTCTTTTCTAACAAGCATGCCCTATAGCCATTTTATAAATCATTCACACAGGGCTTTCGCAGTACCACAAGATCTGTAATGGTGTCATTATTTCACCGATTATGAATCACGTAAGGTAAAATGATAAATACGTTCAAGACCTGTTGAGCAGCTCAAGATATTGCATTTCTCTTCCTGAGTCACTCGTGAATTTAAAAAAAAAAAAAAAAAAAAAAGTGTAACACTATTTGAAAAAAATTAACCATAACCATGACAGCAAGTTTCTTGTTCACTTAAAAAACTGGGAGCATCATCAAACATCCGAGCTGGTTTATTGCAACTTTTATGAGCAAGGCTCACAAGAGAAGAAGTTAAATTGATATACTTGCCATGTAGGAAAACACTGGTAGTTTCTCAACCATATGCCAATATCCTTAAGTCATGTGCTCTGGCTTTGAAAGCCTGCACTGCCAATTCCTCATTTGAAACCTGAACAACTCTTTAACAATGGCCGTCTCTGATCTGGTGTGAGGGAGAAAATCTATTATCGATTTCCACCTGGTGGAGGTGGAAAAAGCCCTGATAGCAATGCTGAATTGCGCTACACTGTACTGTGCTATAGTGTGCACATTAAATGCTCGGGGCTGGTGTGAGAGGCCATGTCAACAAAGCCCTTGACTACACCACAGCACCATCTGCACACACTGAATATTTAATTGTCATTAGAACTGCTCAAGACCAGTAATCAAGAAAGGAAAAGATAATATGCATCATGAAGAAGTCATGCGACAGTTCCTGGATGATTGAAGCTTCGCTCATTTTTTAAATAATGTATTGTTTCTGTGCAAATTGTAACATGCATGCACCACAATTCAAGAGATTTCCAAATCACTTATGTCATTCAGTCCCATTCATATCCAAATGGTACAGAAAACAATTCAACAGACATATAATTCAGCCAGCAAATGTAATTTGTCACTGTCAAGTGAAAAGAGAAGTCAGCAATCAGTTCTTGCCAGTTCAAGCTAATACAAAGCTATTCACATTTTAAAAACTTGCCATTTCGCATTAATGTACATCTTCAAAAAGGTTGCAACAGCCAATACAAGAAAAGAGAATATTGATTCCACCAACATTTGCTCCATATCTTTGTCACAAACCCATCAAGCGAACAGACAAGTAATCAAAGTAAGATCATTTCATCAATTATTGTATATTCTGCAACAATAGACAGACAATAAAGCTTGATTTTAAACAATGGCAGGCTAAAGCTGGATGCCCCTGTTGCAACAGAAATATACCGTAGTAATAGAACACTTCATTTCGAGGTGTTTGCTTATAAAAACAACTATGATGAGGGATGAAATGCAAATGTAAGCATGACAAAAGCACAAAAAATGGACTAAATATAAAACGGTAAGGCAATGCAGAAAAACACATATCTTCAATCGTGCTGAAAATTCTCTTTAAGTGTAATATGTCCAATTTTAATTGCTTTGGCGAAGCAGCATAGACAATGTGAGAACAATGGAGCCAGAGTAGGTATTTCTCTACAATAACAAACAGACAACCGCTGTCTATTTGTATCTGCTGTGTGAGCACACAAAATTAGGTAAGCTAGTGACATGAGACATAATCATTTTCTTTGAGCAGGGTTAGTGACCAATTTATTCTTACCTTAGGCTGAGCGCGACGGGGAAAGGCAACCTTAGGATCAATCTGAGAATGAGAAGAGAATAGCAAAAGTGTTGTTAAAGGAAAAACTGTGATATTTCAAGGGTGAAAAGCAATAAACAGGTGTTGAAAATATTTCCAAAACTCTGAGCCCCCCCAGCCCATAAAAAAGGGGCCCCCAAGAGCATTTTGAGCTGTTTTATTGAGCTGAGCACAAGAGACCGTTCACATGGTTACATTTTAAATCCATTTTTGTCAAGAATAAATACTGGTATTTTCACTGGAGAAATACATTGTAATTTAATATATCACAAATACACTTTGATACTTTTAACTCACGCTGATGATAATTTATCTGAGCCATTAAGATTTACAAAAGCTGTATAATCAGCCTGTGGCGATGTACACATCCTGCTTTTGAATTTGAGAAGCATTTGCAGAAACCAAAGCTGCATTCAAGAGCTATTGAAATTATTGCAATTGCATATTAAGTGCACATGAATGACCCAACAAAGTGGCAATAGGATTTTTTTTTATTTAATTATTTATGTATTTGTTACACAGTACGTCTGCAAAATCTGATCTGACTTTCGACCAATGTGATTTATCTTTTCAGCCTCTCTACCAAATTGTATTTAGGATTAGGTTAAAGCAGGGTCGTGATAACAGGTTGCTTTAGACTAACAGTTCAAATTCAACAAACAGAAAAAGCATCTACATGGTGCTGTCTATCATTCTCTTCAATATTTAATCAATTTCTAGCTCAGTGTAAATTCACACTGACCAGTTCATTTGTAAAATACGAATTAATGCACTATGCAATGACAGAATTACTTATTAGTCAGTACATGAATCCCCACTATAAAATGTCCAATCATTCACATTTACTGCTGGCCAATTAACTGTCTCCTTATTAATTATGTTGGTGCAGATATTTGGCCCAATAACTGGATTGACTTCAAGTTAAGCGAGTCAGGATTGTCAGCGGGGAGACCTTTAGGTTAAAAACAAAGCAGCATTCATTTTAATAATTTATATCTAATGGCAGCACAAAATTTGTTATAATGAGGATTTGAAGGAAGCTGGCCAATTTCCCTGACCTCATTACTTACTGTAGCAAATTATCTACAATGGATGGAGCTCAATGACACATTCTAGGCACAACGTTCATTGTAGCAGGCAATGTACTGTAGGAAAACACATATTAATTATTAGTAATTACTGTGTGGGTCTCCAGACCAAAATATTGGTACTACTAAATGATCTGCCAATGCTGGCAACTGATATATCTTATGAAGGAACCACTGCTGTTGCAAAGATACTTGTTGTGTTGAGGCAAGCCTGACCATCGTTCAGTTGGTCATGGTCACAGCAGAGACTCACTTTTATTTTAGGCAGCCATCCCTGATTGAATATGACAGGGAGAAAATGAGAGTCTGAGGCTGGTGACGCCTCCAGATATTGCCAAATAACCAAGAGGATGCATCAGATCAGCTTGTTTCTCCATCTTGTGCTTGTTATTTCATTAGTTTCATTTTCTCGTTAATTTCACTTGGATGAAGGTATGTGATGGGGTGTCTCATCAACCTTGCAATGAAGAGTAACTATCACAAAACAGCAATGTCATCCTAAATTGCCCTTGCACGAATTTGTAAAAATAATAATAATTAAAAAATAAATAAAAATAAAAAAAATATATATAAAATTTACCTTGTGGCAGAATATTACTCATTTGTGCTTATCAAAGAATCTTATTTATGTTATTACCAATTCTATCCATTGGTTCCTTCTCCAGCACAGATGGACTTATCCAACAAAATATATATATAAAACTCTTTCTGCTGAGGAAAACAACAACCAGAGGAAAGGAAGAGACGACACCATCTGCACAGATCAATTAAGCCATTGAGACTGACTACATTTTAATGTGTTTGAAGGGAAACCATGATGTGCAATGTCATTGTCATCTTTTCTGTCAGTCTCAGTTATTACAGTTATCTTTCTAAATCAGGTCAAAATGAGAAATGAATTCAATAACACCTGGGTATGGCAACCCTGCTTGTAATGAATTTCATTTAAAGATTTGTTTTAGCACTTAGCCCCAGGCATAACCAATTTAAACTCAATTATTTTGTGCACCCTATTTGAGCAAACACAACACGTTATGCTTTGAATACCAAAATCCTATACTTGGTAATGTATCCTACTTTTTAAGCCAATACCAAACATATCAAATCTCACTTCATTATACTGCATAAACTGTTTTTTTTCCATGGGGCTGATGATTTCTGCTCACTATGAAGATCCTTGTTTGCACAAGAGTGTACTTTAACACAGAAACAACAGAGCTCATGGAGTTTCCTGTCTGTCTGTCTCGTTTAGAATATTAAAATCACTCCAAAGAGAGAATTACAGCCACAGGACTGTATGAAAATGAAGCTGATACCGAAGATTGTTTAAATCACACTTGGAGCAATGCAAGCAAATTAAGCAATGAGGACTTACTAACCAATCCTTCTGAGAAATGCTGTAGCTGTACCTTTTTAGGTCACAACTTATGATGAATGACTCCTTTGAGAAATTTAATTTATGAGGAAGGGAGTTGTTGCAATTGTTTTTCTCTCACTTTACATATTAATGTGATTTATATGTTGGCCTCATATTTAAGGCAAGAAGTTAAAATATACATCACACTTTGCACTGCACAACTGTGAAACAGATATAATGTTTCAACTGATATTTACTTCCTGAAACAATGTTGTTATGTAACACATGTAACATCAGTTTTGGGATCAATCAACCAGACCTGGGGTGTGAACTTTTTTTAGTAATTCAATGTACAGTACTTAAACATCTTATTTTGCTCAAGTCTATTTTCATCTAACAATACTTAAAAAAAAATTAACACTATTTAAAAACCCATTAAGGAAAGTACTTTTGTTAATGGGTTGCAGGGAAAAAAAGCACTCTCTTCTTCCTTCTGTGTGATTGCTTTCACTTTATTTCTTCTTTCTTCACCAGCATCAGCTGAACGCCAACAAGTTTAGGCGTATTCTCTGTGGCTTGTTGAAATGAATTCTGGGAACAAATCACAAGCTGATGCCGAAGCAGAGAAGGCAATTTTAGGTAACATGTGTACCAAGAAGCATATTAAAGCACTTCAGCACAAAATAATTCCCATAACGTATTAAGTGTCATAAACTGACAACACATAACTGTAGAGTAAAATGCTAGACCTCCCATCCAGCTGTAGCTGTATCGCCATCATCTAGTAGCAGTAAAAGTACTTTATTAATCTGCCTCTAGGAAATTTTTATCATGGAAACATCAGCAGCAGTGCACACAAACTAAACAGCACATAGATATTTGGAAGCCTGACTTGGAGCTAAATGAACAATCTGCTCTGAATTTGAATGTGCTCCACCTTTGAACATGAGGTTTTACTGGCTGCCAGATTAGCTGCTCAGAGCAGTGCTATTAATCACGTTAACACCAAGAATTTACCTTTTGTTTATTGTTTTCATACTGTGGAAATGTGAAGGTCATTGGGACCATAACATTCATTGAGCACTGATTTGACCATTATACAATACAGAAAGTCTACTAAATCTGCTAAACCTATAGTGATAATGCCCATTGTTGTTGTCTCTGTTATAAGAAGGGTGTTTAAATATGGCTTCACAGATGAAATCTGATTTTGACACAGTTGAGTCGTCTCAACACAGTCAGGGCTGGAATATATGAGTTAAATATCATATTGTGATTAATAAAATGGCAGTAATTAATGGTAGGGCTACGATAATCAATAATTAGTGACTAATATAAACTCAAATATAAAGGTAATTGATAATCGACTAGCTACCTGTTATTTTTAGGTTGTACACTCACTGCTTACTTATTTTACAGTACAGGTTTGGTCAAACATTTTCAAGCATCATCACCTTGGGCACTATGAAGCTGAGATGGTGTTCATGGCTTCTTCATTTTTTTAATATAGACCACAACAAATCAACACGACTTTAAATGTGCCAGAGTCAATTAATATAACATGACAAATTCCATGTCAATGCGTTCTTTTTGAGAAAAGAAATCCTCACTATTACATCATTCTTAAATCTAATTTTCGCAGGTTAGATTAGGTGAAAATAATCACCATCATCTGTTATCTACAACTGTTTGGTCAATGCGTGAGGTCCTGTTTTCCATTGATTAAATTATTGTAGCCATCTTATGGTAGCAGTTTCTGCTATATGCATTAGTCGAGCAGACTCTAATGTGATGTCATCATCACAGGCCTCTCTAATTACAGCATGTGTGACTTCTGCAATATGGGTACCTTGGGTAAATCTTAAGCACATAACCATGTTCTAGGATCACAAGAGCATTGATGGTGACACATGAAAGAAGTATCCCATGCATTTGTTGTACATTACATGATGCAAGATGATCTCACACAGAACAAAAGTGTACTTCCTAAAGACACCACACAACATGATATGTCAGTGTAATAAATGAGAACAGACCAAGAGGAACACTTGCAGCCCCTACCCCGATCTTTTATCTTCCACATCCTTTTACTACAGGGTCTCAGAGGGCTGCTTTTGCATGCGACTGTGGGAGATCAGGGCAGGGGGAACAGCATATATCTTAAGTTCAAATCTTACAAAAGGATTTCATATATTAATGTGGCTCCTGGGTAAACTCTCTTCCTTTCTCTTAAGACATATCTACACAGGTCTGATGATGTGGTGTTTAAGCTAAAAGGCAAAGCCTTATCAAAGTTGCAGTTTCTCCCAATTTAAGTGTGTAAGTAGATCCACAGGTAGGTGTGTGTGTGTGCGCACAATACCAACAGAATAGGTGAGAAATTACTGTATTAATGTTTTATATCTATGCTGTCAATCCCGACTGATTTTAGTGGTTGAATAAGAGGCAAGTTTGGCTATTTTTTTATCGTCTTATAAATATGCATCATCATCATGAGCGTAATGCAGATTCAGTGATATCGCACAAGCCATTACCTTACTGCCTTGACAAACATATTACGCAAGTACTGAAAAGCAACAGATAAAACATGAACTAATAACACCTTTGGCCATAATTAACTGTGGAAAACAGGGCACCTGCAATAATTAAACAGGCCAGAGTTTAGCTTAATAATTTGACTTAAATTCCAAAATCCTGTTTGATGAACACATTTTGGATTTGTTCAGAACAGCTGTTCATTCAAACCTTTTCTCCTCCTTCCCTCATGGATTGCTTTCTGTCTTACCTACAACATCAAAAATGCGAGCACAGGCTGACCTGGGGGTCATTCAATAAAGGCTGGAAATATGCCAGCACCACATAGAATATGTTTATCTTACAAGAAACATAAATGTTTGTGGGTCAGGTTTCAGTGGATTAAGACTAAGGCCAAATGTATGCAGTTTAAAACACTATGAATGGTTTCACACCGACATAAATAAATTCATATTTCCAGTTAAACTATAATAACCTCTAATAGGTCCAACAAGTCCAGGTGTGTGTGTGTGTGTCTATATATATATATATATATAGACACACACACACACACACACACACACACACACACACACACACACACACACACACACACACACACACGCTTATATATATATATAAGCTAATTTTATTTTTAATTTTTTACTACAACTTCTCCACATTAAATCATAAAAAAGCAAGCTGCCATCAATTTACCTGCCTTGTAAAGCTCTGAACTGTAACTTGCAAAATCCTGTCATACGATCTTTCCTGTTTGTACCGGCCTGCCTTCAAACATCTTCACAAGCAGATGCTATGAGTTGCATATTTCTAAACTGAACAAAGCATCATGAAAAATGGTAAATATGTTCTGAATTACCAGCATGTGTGTTTTGAAGCCCCAGGCTGTTCTTCCCCATATGTCTCATTCGCATTCATCCTAGTCTAAGTGTTTTCATAACCGGACCAAAAGCAGAGAACACTGAAAAAAAAAGAAAAAAGAAAAAAAAAAAAAAAAAGAAAACATGAAGCCAAAATGCTGATCCTTACTGAAATCCATCCACATACGTAATAAACTAATACTTTACATTAACAGTAGCTGCACTATATCTGTCACTTAAATGCTTGGTTTAATTCACACAAAATAACATTAGTTCACCAAAACAAAATTAGGGGAAAGATGTAAATTAGCTATGATTTTCACTTTCCCTCTACAAATACTCCTAATACTGCATGAGTCAAATTGTTCACAGTCACAGCACCTCCAGCCACTCGTTCTTTTCAAGGTTACGCTGGACAAAAACACTGGTAAGGATTCATTCAGGCACTGCAAAGGTAGGAGGCTTGTATCAAGCAAACATCTGCAAGCACATCAACAACCAACCACACTCACTGGACCAGTTCATCCTTTTCATTATTGCTGAGCAACTTCATAAGAGCTATGATAGATCCCGATGCAATGCAATCCTGATAGTCTGAATGTTAAGATATACAACAGCACATCAGATACAGCCCAGTGACTAATGGTTAGGAAGGCAACAAAGACAGCTGCGTTAGGTTTGCAATCTTCTTCTTCACACTGGCAAACAAAGAAGACTACATTAGTCCCAAGAAAATATCCATTTCTGCATGCATTTGAGTCAACGGGATCGTTAACATGTCACATACACTGTCAGAAAATTGTCTGATTAGAAAAATGTCCCGCAACAACAAAAAAAAAACAAAAACTAACAACACGTAGCTTCACTGTGTTGTTCAGTCTGCCATCACCATTAATTATCCCTAATATTGCAGGTCTATCAATATTAATTCATCTTTCAAGGTATATGGAAGCAAAATGCATGCTCATGGAAACAAAGCAAATAAATCACACACACAAAAGTGTTTCATTAATACAGTAGATGAAAGGAAATCTAATTTGGCTTCATATCTTTTTAAATATAGACATCGAAAATGACTAGGTTAATTGTCATTAAAAGCTACTTATTCTGTGTTGCCTATTGGCCCACGGGTTTAGGACACTGACCATGTAATCAAAACATCTCCTGATCGAGTCTCTCTCCTCATTTCCTGTCAGTTTTCTCCTATGTGCCTGGATAATACACTGGGGGGGGGGGGGCTCCACTGCCTACACATATTGATTTTTAGTGGAAAAGAAATACCTGAGTAACCCAATTTCAAACAAATAATATATAAAAAAGGCAATGTTTCACAAGTTATGACTGGCTTGCCATTTTGGTTAGCATAGTATGCGCAGCAAGTTTAGAGAACTTTGCTATGTCTGTCCTCTTGGGCGACAATTCAGAGACAATGATGACTGGATGTCAGATTTTCAAATGTCAGTGCTTGATCCTCAGGGTGAGGGAATCTGGAAATCTGAAGAATGTGATATTAGTCTTTCAAATATGACCTACAGTCTACAGTAGGTGTGACATATTCTAATATTATTTATGTACCTAACAGTACCTATGCTTTTTGAATATAGTGCTAGACACGAACGCAAAAATAGGCCAACAGTATATTATGACATAGAATCTGCAATCTTAAATTGCTCATTTAATAGAGGGAAAAATATTTTCCAATCAATACATTAAAATAGAAAAGGACTGTGAGGACTGTGCTATGAGCAGGAGGTCATAAAGTTAAATCTGCTGAATATATTAACTGAACAGTTCAATATACACAAGGAATTTAACTATTTCCTGCTGCTGCTGATATACTCAAAATGTGCCTTTGGGCAAGGGACTGTTCCATTTAACTGAGTACAAATACATAAGTAGGCTGTGCAGGCCAACACACTCAGGTGTAAGACTATTTTTTATGTGCAGCCGTCTCTCATGCACCCCCCACCCCCGACCTTTGCTGTAAATATATACGCTGTCAAGCTGTCACAAAGTTGTTCATTCGAAATGTCAAAATTGAAGTTATCAAACTGCTCCAGATCCTGCATTAAAGTATGTTTGCATTGTTATCCTTTCAAGCAGCCTCTTAACCTGCGTCTAGGTATGCCCCTTTACAGATGTTTTGCAAGGTTTGGAATGCCATTAGTCTTACTTATTGGTCACTTCACTGCCAAGAACTACGTCTTCTCTCTTCTATGTGCAGACGTTCAAAACTGAAGGACAATTGTATGGTCTTGTCACCCCAATTACCATAATAGTAGACCTGACAGAGCTTGTCATACCACTTAGATCGCACATACACAGAAACACTCAAAGACAAAGTTTGAATGAGGCTTGAAAAATATCAAAGATATGCTCTGATATAGATTTCAGGGTTAGGAAGAGGATCTAGCTTCAAACCAAAGGTCCTTGGTGTATTTTGACTTAGAAATACCACAAGGATTTTTAAAGGTAAGGATATTTTTTTATAATAGTAAATAATTCATTTTTAGACCAGTAGAAATACCAAACCCATAAGCCCCCTTGGAGAAGTAAAGCCATTGAGCTGTTCTGAAAACTGGCCAGAAAGCTCAGAGCTTGCTAATAATAATAATAAATAAATAAATTAAGTGCAGCCACATTACGACAAACTTGAAAGAACTAGAAAGGATATAAAGTAAGGTCACTGCAAGACAAACACCAAGTTTTCTCAGCTCAGTGCCAATCATACTTGAGCTCAGAAATATAAATAAATGAACTTCAGATACTAAATTCATATTATGTGAAATATGCTTTGGGGATTCCAGAGTATCTTATTATATGCTGCTACCTTAAATTTACTTGTCTCTCAAAATCCAGAAAAATATCCA
This sequence comes from Echeneis naucrates, assembly GCF_900963305.1. Lineage (NCBI taxonomy): Eukaryota > Metazoa > Chordata > Actinopteri > Carangiformes > Echeneidae > Echeneis > Echeneis naucrates. The sequence goes on from NC_042524.1 coordinate 14,329,560, forward strand.
TCCAGTTTCCTCATCGTGCACTATTCCATTTCCGAAACTATGCTGGCGTATCTGGATAGTAACGCCTACAGAGTGGAAATCCCAGACAAATATTCAGCCGAACCCCATCTAATCCATCACTGCAGACATCTCTCAAAAAACAACTACCATGCTTAATCATTCATGTACGGGTAATTTCAAAAGGCAAATAAAATCCAACACAGTTCAAAATTTTATTTTTACAACATTGTGTTAAACTGTATTGACATACTCCCAAACAACCGTTGTTTTAGCAATATTTATATGTGCAAGTTATAATAGATATCACATAATTAGATGCATTATTATGACAGTTATTTAGTCATAATAGTTATTTTTCAAAATGTTTTAAGTTGATTCATTCTGTTCTTGTTTGGTTTACTCACAAATATTGAAATCTGTTTTTGACATCAGAGTATTGTTCTTTTTTTTCCCCCCAGTGTGAAGTGTTGTTTCCAACCTAGTTTTCACACTTATAGTATCAGTGCAGCAGGCGTGATACAATGTTATTTCTGCTGGGTCAAACAGTAGCGAGGCAGCAATTCCGGACAGCACGCCCTTCTGAGGAACATGAGATATGTGCACGCTGCACATGTGGCTACAGAGAAGAAGGGGGCGTGTCAGTCCCATTCATCCACAGAAGTGAAAGTGAACACATAACATTCACCCTGGAGTTATGTTTTATGGCTAGGCTTAGTGTTGGTGGGATCTTCATACATGTAGCCCTTATACGTGACCTTGGTCTACACAGCCTTTTAACCTAAGAGGTGTTTCCCCACAAGGCCTTAGGGAGACACACATTTATGACTCAAGGTCTCCACTGGCTAAGCAGAGCAAATGCAAAACAAGAAATAAACATTTTATACGTGTACATAAAATCAACTCACCGTCTTTGAGTCTAATTCATGGTGTTGTTGAGCTAAGACTTTATCTACACTGGCAGCGTCTGTAAACGTAACAAACCCAAATCCTCTGCAAAACAAAGACACAGAGATGAAAACAACAACAATGTTGAAATGCATGCGTGCACAAACAAAATATTACAATGCATTTTTTTTTTTTGGGGGGGGGGGGGGGCAAATAGGTACTAAATGCTGAAAAACACTGCCACTTGCCACAATAAGCTGCATAACAATGGGCATAATTTTGGTATGACCTTATCATTGTCAGAATATTTCTTAGTTATGTGATTGCGATCCACGTTATGGACGTCCTGTGGCAGATTTAGAGCTGAAACTAAGGGCACTGCCGATTATTATTTGCGATGTTACAATATGAGACGACACTACACCAACATTGTGGTGCAGTCACAAAGTCAATGTCAAATTGCATTCGGCCGCAGCTTTACAGCAGCGAGCATTTAAGCTTATCGGGCTTGCTGTGAAACCACACGCAGGCGCGCGCACACAGGGACACACACGAACACATGCGTGCGCGGACACAGAAACACGCGCGCGCGCGCGCACACACACACTCGCTGGATTAATACTAAACAGGGACAAAGTAAGCGATATCGCTGCATGCACTGGAGAGGAGAAGTAGAAAAGCCCTGGATTTACCTTGAGCGTTTTGTCGTGGGGTCTCTCATCACCATACATTCTCTTATTTCTCCGAATTTACTAAAATAGTCTCTAAGGCTGTCTGTGAATAGAGAAAATATGTCGGGTCATTTGACAGAAACATGGGCACGCTGTTGTCATTGCATTTCAAAATAAATGTTTAAAAAAAAAAAAAAAAAAAACACCCCGCGATGCGCATAGGGGTCGAATAGAGGACTTCAGATGGACGGAGATCAAAAATAACATCGTGCGCACACACTACTGAGATATCCCATACAGTAACACTACTGCACGGTCCACATTCGCACATAGACCGCCTGCAGCCACAACGAGCACTCAGTCACAGCGACAAAAACAACAAGAAATACCGGACACGGTGTAAAAGAGAATAACAGTCTCACCTGGTGAGGTTTGCCAGCTGAGGCCACCGATAAACATTTTACTGTAAGGGGAAAACACAACAGAAGTGAGTCCAGATGTCAGTTCGGCCATTTTGACGACTAACTACTTCTAAAAGCGACCTTAAAGGATAAGGGAAGACTATGAAAACACATTCGCGCTTAGTAATTATAGTCTATCTACATAAAAGGGGGAGGCCACTGTCGATACAAAGCTGAGGTCTTTTAAAACTGCATCTGGAAACAGACCCGTGCTCGGTTTAAGTGCGTACTGGGGGGACGAATCCAGCACGGCAGTCGAAGTCCTCTCCAAGATGTTGTAACATGAAGAAAAAAAAAATCCTACCTTAGGATTAAATTTAGAAAGATTCTTACCCCGGGTCATGTTGTGAATCGTTTAGGCTTCCGGATGTGGCTTGACTCCCGTCTCCTTCCATATCTATTCCAAACTATAGGCTGGGACTACAGTAACAGTGACAGACACACACAGATACGGCAGGAGATATGCAAAGCCCCGCTATGAGAATATTACTGAGCCGGGAATGAAAGCGTCACACGTGGGATCAGCTCGGCCCCCTTCTCCCTCCTCCCTCTCTCAGCGTGCTCTACCTTGGCCCACAGGGGGCGGAGCCTGCCTCTGTCACCTAACCAATCCAATTGACGTCAATTCAGGCAATCTGCAAAGCAATCCTCCGATTTGTCATTTAATTAAGCAATAAGCCACTAGAGGTGAAAGTGGCTTATTGCTCTTCTAAATCACTGGACGCACAGCATTTCGAATAAATAAATCAACTTTGGCCGATCAATGTTTCCTTTTTAATCAGCGGTGTTTACGTGTTGTTGTATAGATTAACCCCCATGCAAGCACCAGCGTGATGTTGGTGTGTTTTGTTTTTTTTTTTTTTGTTTCTGAATTTACAAGTTTTTGTTATTCTTACGATGTGCAATATATTCCCATCCAGCAAAAAAAAAAAAAACAAAAAAAAAAAAAAGTGGGGCAATCCCTATTTGCATGTTAATATTTAAATGATGTTGTTTGTTTTGACTCACGGCTAAGAAATAAAGGTAGATTCAGTAAATTAGGCACTGAAAAAAGTGCGAAGCAGATGATATGCAGCACCAGTCAACTGGCATCTTGTTTTCCAAAATTATACACTGCTGATGTCAATTAACAGCAATACTGAGTGCAAATAACTATATAGAAACAACTCTTCAATGTGTTATCCTCAGAAGCAGCTTTTCAGTGGTATCCAGCAACATCACTGCAAAATGATTTAGAATATGTTATACCAATTAGAATTAAACTTTAATTCACACATATAAAGTTGTTGTCTCTTCAGTGCATATTTAGTAGGCTTTCCACCCTTAACTGTCCACACAGTCATGCTCCTCTACTCACAGTTAGAGTTGTATTCATTAGAAACACAATACATATTCCATTAAAATATGATAAATTTAAAAAAACGCATGGAATACACAGAGGATTATATTTTAAAACGTAGTAAAAGGGAGTATAGGCTGATTATGGGAGCAAGTCTCCTGAGCCATAAAAGCTGTGTTGAAAGCAGGTTGAAAGTCTGCAGATAGGGCCCCAAGAATCTTTGTAGTTGACCCCAAGGTCTGACCTTCAGCTGCTATTCATTATGAAAGTAAACAAAGAATTTTCCTGTGGGGATCAATAAGGTACGGTATCCATGCATACGGTAGAGTAATAATGGATCTCTTCATGTAGATGACCTATAATAAGCTGCCAGCTCTACCCTCCGCACAATGTACAGCATCTGGAGATAAGACGGCCTAGCCCTTCCACGACCCTGAAGAAGAGGACATGGGGGAAAGAAAGAAAGAACAGTGCATGTTTGCAGCACAGCATTTGAACCAAAAAAACTAGTTAGGCCTACATTATTTTACATTCACTATTATTAAGTTTATAGAAAAATATTGTGTTTCGTTTGGGTTGTAAATGTTATAAAATACATTTAGCTGTATCCATGCCAGATTGCTGGTCACAGACATCAGAAAATATAAATGCAGTTTTCATTCATCTTAGCTTAGACATCCCAAGCTCTGTATGAAACGTGACTAGTAATCCCATTTCATTATTCACACTCAGTTAAGTTTGTTGAATATGCCTGTCTTTGCTGAGTGTATATGGCTACACCACAGGGAATTTCCTATCTGGCCAGGTAGCATGTTTTTAAAATAATGACTTAAATAAAAACCCAAATAGCAATACTTTTGACAGTTAAGAGCTAAAGGTCTGTTATTAGCTAGAAGATACTTCACATCACAGCTGTCATCATGCACAAAACAAAGGTATATAAGCAATAGTGGCAATTCATTTCTTCACAAGGTTGTCAAAGGAAACAGAAATATGACACCCTGTGTGAAAGACTATTACTCATTGTACCTTCTGTGTGCTATTGTTCGGTCCCATGCCATTAGGTGATACATTTACAAATTTGCATTTTCTTTAAGTCGTCAAATGTGTGGCAGCATCACACAGTATATCATACCTAAATTGTAAACGTGGGCAAATCACATCCACTTATTATAAATTGATGTGGAACTTGAGCTCTGAGGAACAAAAGGCTTTTAAAGCGCTCACAAGATTTAACACACAAGGAGAAAAAAGTAGGAAACACTGGAGGCAGTAAAGGTACAGTAGGTGTGATGTCTCAAAATATCTGTATGAGGATTGCAAATTAGATTTGACCCCAAAGCAGCCTGATGCCACAGCAAACAGTCTTTCTTTTAAATCTTCGGTACTACAGTAAACTAGCATATCATATTTCAGCAAAGAATAAATAAAAAATGGGATAAATTATAGAGTAAGAGTAGCGCAGGTTTAGGGACTCAACATCTTTGTTTTTAACACTGATTGAAGAAGAAACATGTATAGATTTTTAAATTGAGCGATTCTCTTTTTAAATCTGGGAAGCCACAACTGCCTGATGAAAGTGCCTAAAATGTTTATCCCCTTTAAACAACTTTAAGCTCTTTGACAGCGATGCATTCAAAGCAGCTGAGCATTTAATTCACGTTAAGGAGGCAAGAGAAAGGTTGTAGTTTACTACAACATATGTATGAAGAATATTCCCTGTTATTCACTGTAATTTCATCATGGCTTGAAAGCATGTTTAAAGATGACAGCTCTTTGACATTTTGGTAGATGGATGGAGGGAGAATTTCAAGACATACATTCATTTTATATCATATATGCTTTTAGCTCATCTTTGACGTGTCATAACTCACCGTTTGCTTTAGATTGAAGGCAAATGCACAGATTTCAGAGTCACATCATTGTATTAATGCAACTGTGGCTTGTATTCAGTGCTGAAAGATGATAACTGCTTCTCAATAAAGAGAAAACTCGGCATCCAAAAAAAGCTTGAAACTAACTGAGCCTATGCATAAAACTGGAGGATTTGGGGATTCAGAGTGAAGTAAAATTGATAGTGTGTGAAAGAGCTGAGGGGAAAAAGAAAGTGAGAGAAGCAACAGACTCGCTGACAGTGTTATGAGATGCCGTTTTGAGAAGAGGCATCCTGTTTCCTGTTGCAGTAATCATTTTACACCTTCAGAATTTTCACTTGACCTTGGAGAAATTGTTCTTGGATCGCATAAACCCCCTTTCCTTGCGCAGACTACTACATACACCATGATCTGCACATGGCTCACAGACCTCTTTTTCATCGTTCCTATTTAGCAGCAGACACACGTGCTATAATAAATAACGTGAATAAAGTGAAACCTGAATTCTACAGGGATTTTATATTTTTAAACATAATTTGCATTATTGCCACAGAAACTTACCACATGCCACTTAAGCATGCACTTGCATATGTTGTAAGAGAACCCCATATATAGTCATCCACCGCTAAAGAAGAGATCATAGTGAATACCTTCAATCAGCCACATGAGTTTGTTGTGTATATTATTCAAATACTTTTGAGATGCTGTTATTTTAACTCCATCAGACTTTGTGAATAGTTTCATATTGATCGCTGGGGATTGAATGGACTCTGCCTTTCTCAAGGGGTGCTATTACAGTGAAATTCAGCATCCTGAAGAAAGCTGTGCAGAAGGCTACAGATGGGAACAAATTGTCTCCCTCTAGTGTCCTCTCTTCTCTGCTTAGTCTTTGCCACTGAGCTAAAGCCCCTCTCTCAGACTGCAGGGAGAGGGCTTGACTCAAACATGCATAATTGACAGTCCTATTTCAGGAATTAGCCACCTGCAGTCTACCTTTGTTTTCAAAAGTCCTTTTCAGCCATATAGGATTATTGTAAACTGAAGGATTTCATGTAATGCTGTTCATGTGATTGATTTGAGTGTTTCCCTGTGGGCAACTGAGTGGAAAAAAATTGTTGTCTGATCACAATATGTGAGGGTTACTGGAAACGTGCACCTTTGTTACCACATACAGAAACAGTTTGAAGTCACATGAGTGGGAAGGCTGTTCTGGTGATGAGTGATTTCTTTCCCCCATTATGCCTCCTGTAACTACACAGATGAGTTAATTAAGCTGTGCCAGAGGCTACAAACTGGCATTCCAGGTAGATGGGCCACTGTCTACCAGATACCACATTATTAAAAATGAAACTGCAATATTGACTCCTAAAATATCTGCAATGCATAAGAGTCTTCAGAGCTTGGAAATTATGCTTGCAGTTCCAAAATAAACCCCCACTATTCCCATTTGCTACATGCCTCTCAAGGCAACACATAATAGCCTGCGGTACCCCAAAGGATCACAGATCATTCTTCTGAGTATTATGAAATGCCCATGGTTCTTCCAAGTATGCACAGTAAATCCCAAAAAACTGCACAAGAGAGAAGATATAACAGAGACTTTCCGGAATTAAACATTACATCAATGTTATCTACATTTTTGACCTCACTGACCCACAGTTGCGTGTGGGGGCCCTTTTAGACCAATCAGGTACCAACTGAAATGGATGATGATGACATCATTTACCTGCTCCACTGGGCTGGGAGATAAGCTCATGCCCCCGCTGCTCCTCGAAATCTTTCCGACTGCTGTTTGTATGGCTCCAGAGAGAGCCGGGTGTTGCAGATGACGACGAGTGGCATTAAAGCGCCGCAAGGAGCCATCCTATCATCTGTATAGTCACCACTGGGGAGATAGATCTGCATGTTGGCCTTTTGAAGTGCTTTGTCAAGACAGAAGAAATAGCACAGCCCTTTCTATAGAGCAACTGTACTTCAAGTGAAGAAAGGTGTACTTTGGATTTTCTATTTTTTTTCTTTTATCTGTCAAAGCACATTTGTCACCTGTTCTCTGGGAACGCTCCAAATTTACAGTATTCACTCGAGATTTCCTCATCATAGTGGTGATAAATGCATTCAGACATGCATACAGTTGTTGTTGTGCTATTGGGACAAACTGTCATATAGTAAGCCTGCAGACTACTATCCTTTAAAGCTCTGAGAAACAGTTTCACCTTCCATGGATTTGTTTATATGACAGGATGCACTATACCACATTTGAAAAAAATTTCCAGAGGCTAAGAATGGTAAGCAGGCCTCCCCAGACAAGCCATTTAAGAGGTGCTCTCTGGCTCATTTTCTTCAAAGCTTTTCTGTCTTTCCATTTTATTCATTTATTTTTTTTACCCTAACGAGCTGCCTTCATATATTTTCTCAGTTGCCAACACATCCTATCCTGCAACCACCGACCTTAACAGTGACCTTGCCTTGTCTGTGCCATTGAGACAAGAACAAGAGATACCGTATCTTTGGCTTCCCCCCACCATGCTGCAGGGTTGAATTTTGCCTGCCTCATCAGTCTTTCGGCTGCTGGACTATAGCGTGTTGTTTCTTCCAGATTCCTACACATTTCACTTTTCAACTGATCACTGCTTGGACTGGAAAACATTGCTATTGGCTCAAAGAGACAGCGAGCCTTGGCATATAGACCCAAGCTGTCAAAACAGATTAGGTTGATCAGATAAACTTTATCTGCAGCATTTGAGTGTCCTTTGGTTGGGAACCAGCCTAATTCTGGCTACCAATTGATATTGTGACGCAGGCTCAGGGGAGGTCGAAATTGGCAGCTACTGTTTTAGATAGAGGCTGGTTGCAGTGAAGTTTGGAGGACATGTCATTTGTGTGTTACTTTTAAAGCTCAACACTAACGAGTTATGCTAGGTATAGATTAGGCTTGCAGATTGTTGGTTGTCTACAATAATGCCATGTCATATCATTTTGCTCAGGAGAATGTTTTTCTTTTTTATTGTTTGAGCATGGAGAGAAGAGTGTCATTCAACACAAACAGAGCACTTACACTGTTCAGATGCATTTATTTCAAATCTTCTAAGTTATCATGTCAGTTATCAACTTTAAAGTGCAGATAAAGGTTTAAAGGTCTCTTCAGTCAAGTACCTCTTTTTAAAAGGAGGCTGAACAGAAAAAAAACATGTGTCATTGCTTTTTGTACTAAAGAAGTGAGATTTCTTTTCAAAAGGCCCTTGAGAACTGTCTGTCAAGGGCATGTTGTGTCCTACTGAAGAACTCAATCTCTCTGCAGTGTTTGGATATAAACATTCATTTCTGTCTCTTCACCACAAGAGGGCACTTAGAGCACATATAATCATGAAAGGAACAGCCATTTGTGTTTGTGAGAGATAGTCCACATACGAGTTCATGGACATGGTTCGTAGGCAGGGAGAGCCTGTACTGTAGGTTTACCGCCTATAGTCTTTCTTTCGTGACAGAGAGGCTGTATGACTTCTACAGGCATAAGAAAAGGGACCAGTTGAAATGCTGCTCTGGTTTAAGGGGACTGCTTTTTGTTCTCTGTGCAGTCTCAGAAAAAAGTTCAACTGCAAACTAACAACATGACTCCTTTTACGTTGGTGGTCAGCCGGCTTTATAAGTGTGCTCATCAGTAATACCAGAAAATGGACTTTATCAGCAACAAAGATGTATCAAACAAAAAGAAAAAGAAAAAACTTTTGGCACACTCAAAGATTGCCTGCAGATTGAAACACACTCCATGTTCTTAAAGCCTTTATGTATGCCATTGTCTGAACAAGGTGAAAGATGAAGCTGATGGGGAAAATGTATGAAAGCAGCAGAGGGCAGTGGGGTTGCTGGCTACAAAGATGTACACTGAGAGTGAGTCTTATTGAGTATAACAGAAAGGAGGGCAGCTCACTCAAAACAAGCCCGGGTGGAGAGATGAAGAGGGGAGGCATGGCAGCGGTAAATGATGCTGGCTGTCTGCACCTTGTCAGTTATCAGCACAAGCCAGAAGAGAAATCTGACATTACTTTGTGTTGCCCACAGAGAAATAATTGGCTTGCAGGCCAGCTCACAGACACATGCATTATTTGGAAAAGATGTTTAGTGGTTCTGCAGCTAAAGGGGCACATAAAGAAAAAGAACCCTGAAAAATCTCAATAAAACACGAATGTTGCAATAAGAATTAAAAATCAAAATTAGATTTGCACTAAAACTTGGTGACTCTCATTTTTTTTTTTTATTGTGGATAACAGTACTTCAGTACAGTACTGCTTTGGGCTAAAACTGGCAGAAGTAACAACTGGTTAAACAAAGATGAAAACTGTGAACAGAGGACAGAAATTAAAAGTCATTGTAAGCATGACTCATACTTATAAATAACCAGGACACTAGCCACATGTTTGGCTTCTGGTTCTTAGCTATAAATACATGCGTGCTTGCCTGCAGGTAAAATGCTTACTTTTGTTCAGTAAATCTGAAGAATGAAATATTGATCTTTGCTAAATCATTGTGCTATAGGCTACTATTTTTCTGGTAGCATTAATTTCTAGTGTCAGTAACAATATTTATAAAAAAGAGTGATTTTTTTGGTCATCCACTGTGTGGGTGCAGACAGTGAAGCGCCATATTGCTTTTCTAGGCTATGCCTGGCTGAACCACAGGCACCTGTTCACAAGCTCTCGCTCTCCTCTGCTGCTTTCGCCTTGAAGAAGCCACCCTTCCTCTGTCACACGTTTCTGAATGTGAGATTTTCTCACTTCTCGTTCTCCAAGACATCAATAAAGGACATTGAGAACCTGCACTTGGTGTTACTGCAATGAGTAGAGGAAAAAAAAGTCCTTTTGATATGATATTTCTGAGTGATTACTCAATGACCAACAGATTAGCCTGTGTTTGTTCTGGGCAGCTTCCAAGTGTGATTAACTGTTACAAAGGCCCCGACTAGAATAATGTTTTTGTGCTTATGGGAAACCTTCCCTTCATAAATACATTGAGCAACCCGCCAACTAATCCAAATAAACCATTGTTTTCTGTCAAAAAATTAAGGAACTCAGCACATTTTCTTTACCTTCTTTAAAATCATCTTGGCACAATAGTAAACAGACTCTGTTCTTCCTTTGTTTTAATGCACCTCACTGTAATGCATTTCTCACTATTCTGGCACTGTATGTGAATGCATTACTGAAAAGTAAAATCTGCAGACTGGCACATCATTGCCATTTCTGCTTAATGCAATCAAGATTTGAATATCTTAACATTTCACATAAATAAGCTGAAAATGTCTATGCTTTAATGCTCTGCAGCAAATATAGCAGTAGGTTAGCATTCCCGGAACGTTCAATCACCATGCAGATCCTTTTCACGGGCGTCACTGATTCATGAAGGACACTTAAGTCTGAGATGTGATCAAAATGCAGAAACAGTTTCTTTGCACTCAGAGTTTGTAGTAGATATAGACACAGGATTGTCCATTTGTTTACCCTGTGGTTTACACAGTCTGTGTCATTTTCTGTTTTCTAAGTGTCATGGCGGGTCACGTACACCATAATGTCCTCTCAAAAGAGTGAGTTACATGAAACAAGAAAGTCTAAGAAAACTGGCTGAAGCCATTTCACTCCTGAGGAGTAAAATGACCAATAACTAATCTGTCAAATTCAGCCACCAGCTGTAAAAAACTGATAAAGAGGAAACAAGTTTGTAATTCCTTGGCTATAATGTGTATTAGAAAATACCTCAGCCAGCCTTGAGACAGAAAGACAGATGATGCAGATGAGCACTGGGCCACATTCACTTACATAATGAAACGGTTACCTGAATGTATAGTGCCATCATGTGCTTAGCTATACTCATTACAGTGCTATTTTTGAAAGCAAGATCATTCAATGTGGGGCATTATTAGAAAATTTCAAGCATTTTTTTTTGACACATGATTCTAAAAGTAGCATCATACCATACTCAGCTAAACAGAAATTATGAAATGTATGCTAAAATCTGTGATCGCTATTGTTAATCTCCCCCTCCTTTTTTTTTAGAGAGACAGAAAGCTGGAAAGGTTTTAATATACAAATAAAACAGTCACCCACATGGTGTGTGTACTCTGTAAATTGCCCCTAAGCTGTCAGTGTTTTCCATCTCTCCTTCAGAGGACGTGCTGCAGGATGAGTGACAGGAGCCCCAGGTTATGGAGGACAGGCAGCAAGGAGGCAGTAGCAGGAGCTGGGCTACTGTTGCTGGTGCCCCTGGGGTGGGACTGATTGTGCCTCCTGACACTCCTGGTGCGAAGTGTGGTTGTTCTCTTTGTGTGGGTGAACGGGCTCTCACTTATAACGAATCGCTCTGTGGCCAACGACACGCCATTCCTGATGGGATTTATAGTCGTGACATTTGTGTCAGAAAAAGAGGAAGTATCTGTGGTGTGAAGTGAGTCACTGGGCGAGGCAGATTGGCTATCAGTGCCAGAAGGGTATTTAATATTTAAGTGAGTGTCTGATCTCGTTGGTGTAGCTGTGAAGGGCTTGTGCTGTGTGTTCAAAGTCAGCTTGGGTGCGTGTGGGGTACTTAGCACAACAGAAACAGAGTACCTCCACCCAGTTTCACTCACACCAGTGGGTATGGGGCTAAGGTCCTGGGCACTTGCAGCCAAAGGGGGTAGGTTGTAGGAGGCAAAGTGCCAACCCCCAGTCTTGCCAGGGCGCACCCCCCCACAGACTGACTGGGTGTGGCAAGGACAGCCGAGCACACGAGCAGGGGAATGCTGAGTCCAGGACAGTAAGTAAGTGATATCAGCATAAAGGTGACAATCCCAAGGGTTGTCCCCCAGAGTAATGATTCTCAAGGATGTCAGCTTGTCCAACACTCCAAAGGGCAGTGTTGAAAAGCGGTTGGCATGCAGGTAGAAGTGAGTCAATCTGGGAAGCCGGTCCAAAGAGCCTGGCAGCACCTTCACAAGCAAATTGTGGGACAGGTCAATCACCTCCAGGTGCAGTGGCATGTTAGTGGGCAAAGTCCAGAAGTGATTGTAGCTTAGGTTAAGGGTGCACAAACTAATCAATGTATTATTGATGAAGATGGCCCGCTCCAGTTTGTTGTTTGAGAGGTCAAGCATTCTCAGGTTCCACTGGTAGACTGTATCATTCTTGTCCAGCAAATGCAGGCGGTTGGAAGAGGCATGGAGCTGCCAGAGCGAGCGGGGCAAGCCGGTGGGCAGGTGGCTCAGCCGGTTGTGAGACAAGTCGAGGATGCGGAGGTGGGTGTACATGGTGAGCTGGCCATCCAGGTTGTGAAATCGGTTGTGGGACAGGTTGAGGGAGCGCATGTTGTGCTGCAAGCCATCAGGCAACTGTCTGAGTCCTCTCCAGGAGCAGTCCACCTCCCTGTGGCTGCGGCTGCAGGTGCACATGGGGGGACACACGGCGAGGACGTGCAACCCCAGCTGCAACACAAGCAGTACTCCCAGAAGGGCCTCATTAGGGGAAAGCTTCAGGAGCACATACCTGCTAAAGGGAAGCAAGAATATTACAGTTTGTCTTAGGTAGTGTCTTCTACCTGCAGGGGACACACAGTGGAAGCAAAAGTGAAACCTGCAGTGTGCTTTGACTGTGATTATAACATAAACATTTGCTCCATACAGGAAAAGGGCTCTAACTGCAGAGGGGCTGTGCTGAAGAAAACTGGATTCAGTTTAATTTCTATCTCACACACACCACTTGTATGTGCACATGCAGACTGCACACACACACACAGCTGTCCAAAGTTTGCTACATAGCACAGCATTGTTTGTAAGCACACACATCACATTAACCGACTGACTCCTAATTACATAGCTTGTGTTAAGGATGCTGCAGTATCGTTTATATTCAGTATTGGTTGTTGGTTGAAGTATGTCCTTTTCTATGACTGAAACATATTTGACCTGGTTTGTAAGAGGATATTCTTATCTATTCAAACGTCAAAGGAGAACAAGCCCCTGTGGTCCTCTTCAGTTTGTGTGTTCAGTCATCAGTGGCTGTCAATGCAGTCAGCCCCGTGCTCTCCGAGGAGGAGAACCAGCTCAGTAGATTGGCTTTTATTATTGACTCCACAGAGAACTCATGCATCAGCTGGTCTGCAAAAAACGCAGACAGGAGTGCCACGATGCTGAAACTGCAGTATACTGTATGTCAGCCAGGGTGCGGCAGAATGTGTGTATAAAACGATTCTTAAAAATTCTCCGTAACTTACCTCCTCATCTTATCATTCCAGTCACTTTTCTCTGCTCCTTTTTGCTGGCCAGCTCTTCTTCCCCTCTCCCCTGCTGTTCTCAAGCTTTGGAACAGCTGCTGCTCTGTTGAAGGTGATTTTTTTCTTTCTAAATTCCACTCAAAGAATTTGACCCTTGTTCACTTGTCCAGTGCAGGTTTTTGTGGTTGCCCTCACAGTTTGGTCCTTTCCCCTTTGAGGAACAGGGTGCTGAAATTGCCTCTTATATGGAGCCTTGGGTTAGCGCGATCAGGCACTGCAGACTCTGGATTTACTCTCTGCAGTTGAAGTGAGAGATGGGAGGGGTGGGGTGCTGGGTAATGGAGGAGTGGGGGGGTGTACTAGGAACAGAGTAAGGAGAAAAGGAGCACATAACAGACGATACCCTGCATACAAGCCTGCTTAAGAGGAAAGCCCTCAGTGCTTTTAAATCTGGGAACTTTCAAGAATTAATTCTGCATTTCAGGAGAGAGCTATTATTGTGGTTAATTATACTGATTCCATTCATGCTTGCATTAAGAACAAATGAAACTGTCACCTAAATCAATATCAAATGCTCTCTTAAGTGTCCCTTCACAAAGTATTGTTGTCTTGTGATTCATTATTTTCAAGTTAAGAGGCTGCTACTAAAAACCTTAAGATTTATTGTAGGACTCTCCTCCACTGCAGCTTCCTACCTGGCTTCAGCAACACAGACAACTCTCCACTCTGCACTCATTGCACACAAAATATATTGGGTTGTAAGGGGCAGACAAACTGTAATACACATGTGCAGCAAATAAGACACAGTATGCAGTTTCTGGATTTATAAAAGCACAGCAGTAGCCGTGGTTCTTTTTTATTGCCATTTGGTGTTGCCTCTGCTCACTTATCATGTAAGCTCAGCAAAGTGGCTCTTCCGTCATCTGTTTGTCACTCTCTTGTACTTGCTTGCAGAGAGTTCAGATTCTGGCCTGGCTCTGTAGAGGCTGTACTGCGACAAGGGGAACACATTCTGACTTTATAATGAAAGATGCACATCCATCATGACGTCTTAGCTAAGTAGTTGGACAAACATCTGCACAAGACAGCAGAAACATCCCCACTTTGGGTTTTTTGTGTTGCTTTGTCAGTTCTGGCTGAGGTGAAAGGGAACGTTCTTTCTGAGTTGAGTGGCACTGCCCGGAAGAGGCACTTTCTCTGCCTGCTAATCAAGTAGTCTCTATTACACACAGACACACACGCACACAAAGTCACAACTAAATGGGAAGTGACTTCAAAGTAATTAATCTACGACATCTAAGAGGTTATAGGAGGTTTTATTTCTCCATCATAAATGATTGACATAAGTGTCTGCCACAAACTGAAATATATAAAAGCATGCTGCAATTTAATAATGAAAACAAAAAACAGATGGACATACAATAATTTTAAACCAAAAATTATTTAGCAACACACACAGTTCAAATGGCTGAGTAAAAACTGAAATAGCATGCTTTGTTGAGAGTGAAGTGAACAAGAGAACAGATGCTTTGGTTGGAAGTTCTCAGCAGAACCACACAACTCTACTCTCCGTCTTGTGGTTCCTTGGTAGAGGACACAGTCTCTGCCTCGGTGGACTTGTTATCAGAGGTTTCCTCTTCAGGCTTTAGGGAGCCAAAGTTTTCAGCAGGCATTTCAGTTTCCTTTTTATTCTCCCCTGCTGACGCTTCCTCTGTGTTGGCAGCGTCACCCTCCTTCTTCTCATCCCCTACTACCTTTTCTTCATCCCCGTCTGCATTCCTTCCTTCTTTGGTGGTAGCATCAGTCGTATTTTCCTGTGTTTTGCTCAAGTCTGCCATTAACTCAGTGGTCTCTTTGGCTTCTGTGTCTGACATGTTTTTGTTCTTCTTCGCAGTCCCCATCCAGTATCCAGAGTTGCTGATCAGGTCGCTACTGTTACTCAGCCTCTCTATGTGTCGGCTTAACTGCCAGACCTTGCACGTCAACATCAAGGTGGAAACCAGTAGAATAAAACAGACTATTATCAAAATAGCAGCCAGGAGGTACACTGCGAAACATTCCCTCTTGAAAAACTGCCCGATAGGTGCCTGGGTGCTAGTAGTCATGGGTAGCTGAGGATGAGGTGTGGGCTTAGTGCCACTGGAGAATAGAGAACCTGTTGTAAGTGCTTCATGCTTGACAGGATTAGTTGTAAGTGAAGTGGTGGTGTTTATATCTGAGGAAGCTTCAAAATCATCTTCGGAACCTGAGTCTCCAGAAGTAATTTCTGTGTTAACGCCACATAATAGTACACCCAGGATTTCTATACAGTATACTAGGAAGAGCAGGCTTTTCATGTTGGTATCTGAGAAGACATGACATGAGTTCAAAATGAGTTCAAAATGTGAATTAACTGGTGTAAAGTTTGAAATTTCCCTTTAAAAATGTAATGAAGAAAAGAAGGCAACTACAAAACCTAGTCTGGTGACAGGGCTGGATAAACTGCTATTAAATTCCTGCAAAAATAACAGAGGTGCCTCTGATCTTCAGAGTTTTTGTTTTGAATTTATTGGCAATTATGCCATTTTGTTTATGTATGACCTTTTTAATGAAACTGCTGATAAATACAAGTGTTTCTAAATGAGACTGCAGTTGTAAGGCTATTGACAAAAGAGGAACTCCATTGCACATTTACAGAGGATTTCAGTTTCCAATTTCTCTCATAATATACATAGTTTGAAGACATATGATTCATAGGAATGTAACAGTCCTGAAGCTGTGCTTGTTAATCTGTAAAATTAAGTAAAAAAAAAAAAAAAAAATCTCAAATCAAATCTTCAAATTAAAAAATCAAATTTCCATCATCACACATTCAAATAAAATTAAAAATTTTAATCACTTACATTGTTGGTGATCCTGATATGGATGGAAGAAGAATATGATTTTATAAGAACAAGTATGAATGAATTGTGTGGCAAGTAAGGAGCGACAAGCAAATCAGTGAATTTAAAGGAGCTGTGAGGCTGACAGTAATCTGAATCAGTGACTTGAACATGTGCTCGTCTTTTTCTTACTTCTCCATTTGGACTATAAAAAAAGAAAAGGAAGTGTGCTTCTGTTTGATGCTGGGGTCTGTCACAGAGATATATGAGACGCTCAATGATTATGTGTTCTGTCTCATTTGAGGTTTTCACCAAACATGCCAAGACATTTCAAGCTCATGCCTCTATTGTTGTCTATACAATTTTGTCCATGCGAAGAATACAACAGAGGATATGGATGTTACCAAAAACGAAACCTTCTGACAGTGTTTCACTAAAATAAATTACATGACATGTAGTGCTTGTAGCTTGGATCCAAACAATATACAAGAAACTAATATAGTATCCTAAAATACCATGAGACAAAAGGAGAAAAAAAACATTTTCAACTAGCTCCCCTTCTAATTTCCTGCATTTCAGGATTTACAGTATTTTTTGTGCTGTCTGCACCTGTTAAGGTTTGTGATCATTCAACCATCATTTGAGAAAAGAAGAAAGCAAAGACTTCTGGGTGTGTGTTCTACTTAATTTCACTTCACTTGTGTTCACGCTAGTGAGGATTTTTCACACACACGTGTTGCCGATGTTGCACAGCATCTTGTTAGTCTTGTTCAGACAGAAGTAGAGGAAGGATTACCATACTGTAATAAATGGCATGTAATGGTACATCATGCAAATTCATTTTGTTATTTGTGTGGTTGTGTTAAAATGGAAATCTGTAATTAAAAAAAAAATATCTGTAATTCCCTTTCATGTCAGTACTAATCGAAACCAATTAAAACTGAGTATTATCTATGCCGAAAAGAAAGCATTATCAAATTAAATATATCTGAGAGGAAGTGAGAGCAGAAGAAACACAGATTACTTCATGTCAAAGGCGACTTCCTCAAGTGATGGTAAGGGCCATATTTAGCAGTTACAATCATTGTGTTCTAGCTCTGTCCTAATTAGGGTTAGGGTATGGTATGTGTGTGCATAACCCACCTTTATTTGTCCCTTCTCTACTTTTAATAAGTGACTCTGGCGGATGTGGTGTTAATGAAGGCCTTCTGCAAAATGCAAGAATATCACCTTAGGGTGACTATAATGGAGATACAGTTAGCAGACTCCTTAACTGGCTGCTCAAAAATCTGTGTTATTTATATAGTGCCAAATCGTAAGAGATGACATGGCAACATAGTGGTTAACGCTGCTGCCGCACAACAAGACGGTTGCGTGTTTGGTTCCCGGGGCTGGGTCCTTCCTGTGCAGAGTTTGCATGTTCTCCCCTGTGCCTGTGTGAGTTTCCCCCACAGGCCATTGCTAACTGCTCAGCTAAGTTGGTATAGGGTGTGGTCAGGTATGGATCGGGGCAGGTTTGGTACACAGCATTTTTATTTGCTACTGCAGAATACAATTTTCAACATGAATTGCCCCTTTTCTCCTGCACATCTGCTCCCTTGACATGCAACAAAACCAGATTTACGTTTGAAAAATGATGCATCATTCTCATCAAATTACTCAGGAGGGCCTGCTTCAATACAAAACAGTGCCAAGAAAGATTCATGGAACTTGGAAAAGAACCACTACTGTACTTCTACAAAACGACTTAAAAGAACTGAAAAACATGTCAGGCCAGGATGTTGATATTATGAAACAATTGTTGTAACTTAAATGCATTAAACTATTCAAAGAGAAACATTAAATGTGTGAAAGCATCTCTGTGCATACTCACTCTCATAGCCAGATGGCAGAGTGAAGGGGAGACACAAGAGAAGTACGGCATGTCAGGAGGGACAAAAGGGCAATGTCTACATAAAGTGCTTACCAAAATAAAATCCCAATAAAGAAAGGCACGTAAATTAGATAAAATTCACGTTCATGTTGCATTTTTAACTCTGTTACACCCACCCCCAATGATTTTTATCAAATAGGAGCACTAGCTACACAGTATGCACTATAGAAGCAATCACAAATCATTAAAGTACGAAAGGGTCGCCAACAAGAAATTCAACACTAATTGTTTCCCATAAGGAAGAAGTGGCATGAGAGCAGCACTTATCTCCCAATCCAGCAACTGGTAATAGGGGGAGCCTTGTACACCTTACAAAAAGTGTAGTGTAGGCTCATGACAGAGAAATAAAACAATAAAAACTTATCAATATTCGATCAAGTTTAGCTTATCAAAATCTTCAGTATAGGCTATCTGATTCAAGGTGGTGGAAACTCCACAGCAGTCATAGGCCTAGAGTCTCAGACAGGTCTGTCACATGACTGTCAGGTGAGACTGAAGCGCCCTGAGGATCAAAGGTCACACCTGGATTGTCAGTAACATCTGCTTCTGGCAGACTTGGTACAGAGTCAGTATGCTGCATAATCCATTCAATGGTTCTCCTCTCTGAGTCCACTGGCTCAGGACCTCGTCCCACTCCCACAGTCACAGGTGAGTTGCTGCCACTCTCAGTTCCAAAGCTTTCACTAGCTCCACAGAGAGTCTCGCTCTCTTGTTTATCAGTTCCTGGAGCTCATGTGTTGTGCAGTTGTTCAGGCTGTGCGATTGAACCATTCCACACTCCCATTTCCCATTGGATGATGAGGGGTTGTGTGCGATTTTTCGACACCTGAGACTGATGAGCTCACTGGTCAGCAAAGTTGGCATCTTGGTCAGTATGAATCCTTTCAAGAAATCCATAAACACAGAAATATCGGTCCCAGAGAAGCCTTGCCACATGCTTAGCTGTCTGATCCTTATATGCAAGCGCCTGAGACATCCTCGTAAAATGTTCTGCTATAACCAAGACATCGACACACTTGTTTCTGGAGTCTCCAGCTGACCAAAAGTCAATACAGATAAGTTCCAGAGGCCTGGTTGATGTTCTGCTCTCCAGGGGAGCTCTTCCCACTGGCTTAACTGCACTGCTGACAATGCAGAAATGTTTAGCTTTGATTTTCTGGTCCCTTGAAATCCTGGAGAGCACACCATTGTTGTCAGTGAGCCTATCCCAATGCTTCAGGTATCTTGTGACAGAGACAGTCTTTAATCGTCTCCCTAGAAGGCCTCTGACGTCTCTAAACATAGAATATAACACAAGAGAGAGTCATATCCTCCAACAGTTTTTCACAAAGGTCCTTTTTAGTGTACATCCCACACATCCTCCATGCTGTGACCACTGGATGACCAGAAGGCATTTTGGACAGAAGTGCTCGACACATCTTTAACCTCAGCAAGGAGACCTGCATAGGGCTTAGCAAGCAGCCTAAAGCCAACTCTCTCTTTGACGAACGGCAGACGGTTTAAAGCACCTGCCACAATGCTCTGTCGACCCGGGACATACTTTGTTGTCCGTCCAAACTGTGACTTTGTGGCTTTTCAGCCAATGGCTGCACTTGTCGCAGGTCAACCAGGATGAGCCAGAACGACGCTGTGAACCAGTGAAGCCTTCAGGTTTTCAAAACCCTGTTCCTGCTTCGCTGTCCAGTCAGACGCGCACAACTTCCTGCTCAACAACATGTTTTTGTTTTGTTGGCCTCTTCTTTGCTCACCGTTCAACAGATCAAAGAGGGGCTTGGCAATTCCAGAGTATGTGTGCACGGAATGTTGATAGTATTTCACCATGCTGAGAAAGGATCTTATCCGTTTCTGGGATGCGGTCACACCATCAGACTCCATGAGGTCAGTCCTTGTCATGTTTGTGATGCTCTCAACTTTGCTGGGGTCTGTTGAAACACCACTCTCGTCCATTTTGTGGCTGAGAAACTTTACACTTCTAAATGTCTGAGGTCCTTTCTCAGCTTTAACATGGACTATTACGTGTAGAGGGTCGTATTTGAATGCCTTACAGCCAGCAAGATGACTGAGCCAAACACCTCTACCTTTTAATCTCGGAAATTCTTATTTTTATAGTGACCAGCTCTTAAACATGGAAAAATAACCCACTGAGGATAACTAATTTGAAGCAACTCCATTACAGGCTTTTTGATGGAGCTGCACAGAGCAGGACAGCAGCACGCCGGTGGCGGCGGTGAGCAGATCGGCACCAGTTTAACGGGTGTGTGCAGCTCACAGGTCACATGCCAGGCCAAACTCCTGATATCATGAACCAATGGTTGCAACTTCAATGATTGAACTATTCAAAGAAATACAATGTGCGACAGCGTCTCTGTGCGTACGATGCGTACTCACCCTCATCGTAGCCAGACTGCAGAGAGACGGGGAAACGAAAGGGAAGTACGGCATGTCAGGAGGGACAAAAGGGCCAGTGCTTAGCAAAAATAAAATCCCAATAAAGAAAGGCACGTAAATTAGATAAAATTCACAACCAGAACAGAGATTAATAGGTTGCATTTTTAACTTACATTAGCAGAACTAAATAATTGTATGAGCAGCTCAGGGAGTGGAAAAACTGAAGCGCATGAAACACACCAATACAACAACTCACACATTAACATGATGACATATTGTGCCATGCAAAAGTCATCAGCTGATGGTTTACAGTCAGGCTCAGCAAACAATAAAATGACCTCCTGAAAGCGTCATCTCTCTCAGTCTCTACGCTGTGTCTGTCATCCAGCACTCACAACAGAACCAGTCATACATCAGTGATGGCTCGTCTATGAATTTCAAGTCAGGTGGAGTTCAAATGTAATCCAAAGATAAGCATGTTTGATACACGCTTCTGTGGGTTTTACAACAAATACAAACAACTAATTGTTTAAGCTTTGATGGACATTAAGGGAAGAAAGGGCATTCTGTGTTTTAGCGAAGGAAGCAGTTTCCCTTCACCAAATGCCAATCATATGATCCAGTACCAGTCAGAGTCAAAGCACTTTTAGTTGCAGTGAGGATACAAGGTCTTTTCTTTTCTGCTGGATTGATACCAGGATTCAGAAGCAATCCATCACTCTTGTTAGTTGAATCTGCACTTGATAACAGGCTCCAAGGTCTGAATGGGAGCAGTTTTTCTTATTTTACTGGCAGCTCCCAAGGCCTCATATTATAAACTTTTGATAGATTTGTAACTGAAAGGCGAAGAAAAAAAACCTAAGGCAAACACTTTTCCTCTAAAGCTTATAAAGCATTTCTTTGATAACAGTCCACACTGCTGTTTGTAGATTATGCCCTCCTAGATTTGAAGCAGTAGTTCTACAGTTAACTATTTGAAACTAGATAATGAGCTGTGTATGTAGTCTCTCCACTTCTCACATTTGATTCTGCAGTAGCGTCAGACAAATCTACAAGTTTGAGTAATTTCTAGAGTTAAGAGAGAGTGGCTTATTTTCACATAAGATGCTGCAGTTGTTGTAGGATATGACGCTTTCTCGCCTGAAAATGACACATTAGACACTCAAACATACACTGCCGCTCACTATCTGACCAAACAGAGCTGCAATAAAAAGAGCTCAGCTGTTGGATCTTTATGCCACCTACAGGCGAAATGGGATTTTGATCACAAAGCAGGTGCTATAAACTTTTACACAACACAACGGGAATGAGCTTCAGGATTGATTGTTGACTTGAGAAAGCGTAAACACTCTTATTTCTCTGACTTCAGGGATGAAAGCCATTCAATAAACCTCAGTCAAGTGAGAACTTTTCTTCCAACACACTTTGGAGTGGTGGCTTGGAACAAGCAACCAGCCGATTTTCACACGATGTTCCTGATCAGCCTACTTTCGTGCTTTAAAGCTCATTGGTTGGTTAGATGTAGAACTGGTGTTGTAAATAAATATATCCTTTGGCTACCACAGCCCATCTTTATTCCAGTGGAATAAGTGACAGCAAATAGATAAGGTCTGAACATTTCTTATGTTTGTCTGCGCTTCTCTCTGTGTTGTTTTTATAAGTGGTTCTCACACAGTGCACACATCACTAAAATAACTGTGTCCGCTCAGTTGTTACATGACAAGCCTCTTTTTATTGTCTTCCATGGATGAAAACAGAAAATGCGTGTACAGAATGGTAGTCACATGCAATACAAAAATATGAATTTTTACAGTAACATAAAAAAACATGTATTGGCCCATTCTAAAAATTGTACAGCATTTATACAGTATTTTGTACTTGAAAAAAATATAAATATATATATGCACATCTGTAATAGCCATAGCAGTACCTATTCAAAAATGTTGTGATGTAGTTTACATATAAAATGTTTGTAGAAATATTAGAAGAATCATGTTAATTTGCTATACATTAAATAATGTATGTACAATACGTAGCATTGGAGTTTGCAACACAACATTTACTGCAATCTTTCACAAAAACCAATCCATTGTGTTCCAACACAGTATCCTCGCTCAGTTGCACCTGCACCCACACCCACACCCACACACACACACACACACACAACATAAATACAAGCACACCAACTGAAGCCAGCAATCACAAACAGTATGCACAAGCGCGCACAAGAGGTAATGTATTAGGAAGATATAGGACACTTTTGCGCCTGGTTCCTGATTTTTTTCTTTTTTTTCTTTTTTTTTTGCGCATAGGATGAAATTGCTCAACCTCTGTAAAGAAGGCTCTTTCTAAGGAACTCGTGTTAAAGTGCACTTTACACTTCAATGGATGGATGCTATTATTAAAAAAGTCCTTAATCATAAATAGTCAGGATTTGTCCTATTCCCGTGTGGACTGTGAATGATGTAGGGACTATTTGACCTGTTTCTCTTATTTTTAGCTGTCTTTTCGCAAATGCAATTTTTCCATCAGTGCCCTGTTTTCAAATGTTTCTGGTGAACAGTGAATTTAACAGACTACACTCCAAAAAACGACAACATACAAGTGAGCATATCACACTGTCTGACCTCGGAGAACCTCCTGAAGAATAAAAGATCACTGCAAGTATGACTATCAAAACCAAACAAAAACATCAAAAAGAGAGTTCATGATTATTTTTCCCCTGTTGACAAAGTGCATATTGTGTCTAGACATGGGCAGGTGAACATCTCAGCACATGCTGTCCACAACCATAAAAAAAAAAAAAATTAAATAAATAAAAAAGAGGAGCAAGATGCAGTTGGTCTGAGAATATCACTCAGGCAGCTTGTCAAATGCATGTCAATCCCCCTGGTAAAACATGGATAAGTGAAGTGGTCCATTTGGTAGTAGGGTTCATTTTACGTCCAGCAGTGTAATTGTTTGTGTTTCAGAGACAGAGAGAGAGAGGAGGAGAGGAAAGAAAAGAAACAAAACAAAAACCATAAGGAGCCGTGTAGATTCGGGGCCCCTGCTGAGAACGACTACATCACAGCAGCACAGAGAAGGTGAGCAGGCTGAGGACAGGGCAGCCATCAGCAGGCACAGACCACAGCACACCAGTCAGTCTCAGCACAGACAGCACAGGCTGGCTACAAGTCCCCGACAATGTTCCAGAACAAAACCAAGAAGGAAGGCAAAGAGATATTAGACGAAAGGAGGGAAAGCATGGAGGACGATGGTGGTTGTCCCCCTCCCCTCTCGCCACTCCTCAGTCCAGCGATGCTCTCTTCCCAACAAGAAAACAGTTAGACATGGAAGATCAGACTGTGGATTAGTGGAAGCAGTGTCTGTTTCAGGCAGGGGCAATGCTTTGATCAATCCTGTAAGAGCTAAGGATTCAGGAGCATGCAAGGCAGACCCAGGTTTTGTTTTGCATTGCTTATGTTTCAGAGTGACTGCTACAACCTAGATTAGAAAGAGAATAAGAAAAGAGAGGAAAGAGCAAAAGGAAAACACAAACGTTAGACTGTTAGTGCAAGTGGAACAGGCTTACAGTGAAGAAAGCAGCAAGATATTGCACACGTAGATTAGATAAAGAACCTTCCAGTCATTAAAATAGGGCAACAACAACTAAGTAACAATCAACAAAAAAGTCCAAGAGGAGCTCTTTCAGTCATTAGCATTATTTTCTGTTACAGAAAACAGCTCTCTTATTGTCCAGATAAATAAAACCAACTTTGAAATTTTCTCAGGATCATCAGTGTAGCCCTGGGTTACTGGTTTTGCTTAGAAAGTACATGCAGTCTCTTAGCAAACAGTACAGAGATTTGTGAAAATGTAATGCACAAAGAAGGAGCAGGAAACTGATGCTGGTGTTAAATTGGAACAGTAAAGTATAAATAAATGTGATGTGTGTGCGTTGGCATGATGGGGAAAAAAAAAAGATGATTCAGAAGATAAAGAGGTATGCACAAACTAATAAGACAACAACATATGCGGCATAAGCTGAAACTTTTTTTAAGGTCCAAAAATGTTTGTAATTGTAGTTCTTGCATTTGGACCCAACTCAACTTTAACTTGTTCATTTCACTCAATGGACAGTTACTCTTAATTGAATATGGCGATGTGTTGCAGATTGACTCACATTTACACTTTGACATGAGAACAAAGAGGTGATTGAACACTGAGATTACGACCATGCAGGATGATAGAAAAGATTTTGTTGTGTGTCTCTATTATGCTATTATTTCTGTACTTCAGACAGATTTGTTTGAGAAAGTCAAGGTCACCATGACAGCAATCTAAACGCACTGAACACCATACAAGAGACGGTTAAAGTTAGACCCTTCATTTTGGTCACAAATGCATCATTTTGGTCAACACACAACTGTCAGCTGAGTTGTGTGATCAAGAATAAATTAATTGACATCTACAAAAATAAAGTTCACATTTCATTTAAGAATGAGCAACAGTAGCAAAGAGGATCTACAGTGTGCCATGGCACAGTGACTGGGTGCATTTGGTCATGTCTGATGCCGAAAAGAAATGATGGAATATTTCCAGCCTATTTATCTTGTCTTATATTCAAAAATTTACAAAAATATTCACACATAAATATTATAAAAAGACTGTGTAACCCCAACGGTTTGGAGTTAGTGATGTGAAAGGACCATCACTGAGAAGCCCTGTACCACAAGAAGTCAGAAGATACACAACAAGAGCTGAGGGATCTTTTTTTTGTTTGTCCAGTGTCTTCACATCCCATTTCTGAATACCTACTCTGCAGACTTCCAGAAGTGTCCTGGGTGGGACAGCCTGCGGTTGAGTTTGGGTAGCTTCTCCAGCATGTCAGCCAGTTGGGTGAAAGTCGGCCTCTCTCTCAGGTCATAGGCCCAGCAGGCGGAGAGGATCTCCTGAAATGACAAACTCTGGGTCAATGGACCGGACAAAGGAACCAAGCAGTGCACTCACTGCACCGTGCTCTGCATTTAAAAGTGTCACAACAGGAGCGTGGGTGATTATTTTCTGTGATCATGCAAGTAGATTAAAAATGTATTGTTATGAATGACTGATACTTACAGTGACTTCCTTGCCCAGACTGATCTCGGCCAGGACCTTCTTTATGCCCTCTCCACTTCCTACTTGCCAGATGGTAGCTTCCACAGGCTGGTTGGTGATTGGCCAGTCCCTAGCCTGAAGCTCATACCAAATGGTGCTTTAAGGGGATAGGAAAAGTAGAATTATTCTGTCAAATGGTAAAATGAGCTCTTTTAGGTCTCCAGAGTTTAAACTTAGGTAATATGCTGTGAGAGTGTGTGTGTGTGTGTGCCATGCTCACCCAAAGGCATACACATCTGCTGCATTGGAGAATGGAAGGCGGTCCTCATTGTTACCTGGGCTCATCCTGCGCACAATCTCTGGTGCCAGATAACAAATCCAGCCATGTGGAAGTCTTAGTTTATTCTCACGCCTGGAAAAGGCAGCACACATTTTTCACTAACAAATCAAATTGAGTGGAAAATCTCCATGGAAAGATGCATTTACTTGAGTGGAAAATGCGTTAAATAGGTAGAGAATATCTACAACTGTTATGTATGTAATGGCTATTTATCACATGCTACACAAAGTAAGAACAAAATTAGCAAGCTGAGTGTTTGAATTTTACTTCAGAAGCAAGGGGGTGCTGGAAGTGATCCAGATTGTATAATCAGGAGACTTCTGTAAAGGGACATGCCTGCAGCACTGCAGTCACTGTGGACCTCAGCAAATTATTATAAATCCTTGGACCTCCCCAGGTAATAGCAGTGTGGTGCAAACAACACTTAAACTGAGGTTGTGTTTCTAAGGCCTCTTGAGTAGCGTTCCTCACCTCCCCTCCTGAACGACTCCAGAGATCCCAAACAGCCCAAAGTCTGTGATCACAACTTTATTCGTATCATGAAAAACGTTCTTCGACTTCAAGTCCTTGTGAACAATGCCTTTAGCGTGCAGGTAGCCCATTCCCTGTGTTGGAGGACAAATGATGACACTTTGTTAAGTGCTGGCCAACAGGCTTGGATGTTGATGTTCACAAGTGCACACTAAAAAATGTTTTACAAAGGTTTCCTATATACAATATTCTTAGTTCTTTCCATTGTCCTTTTGTGCTGGCTTCTCATGCAACTGCAATATGCACTAATCTTTGACTTAAACTAAGAACATATACATATGACATCAGAAGCAGTATTTAACATATATTATGAAAACTGAAAAAATATGATGAAAAAAATTGTATTGTTTTGGTTTGAGTAAACATTTCCTGTTTCTTCTGATGAAATGTGCACTGACGTGTGCCTGTTTCTGGACATTAAATCTGCCACTTTTATTCTCTTTTTATTTTTAAATCATGGCCTACAACATACAAAATATACAATATAAATGATATATTTACCTTTACAATCTCCTGAGCGATTTGTCTTGTCTTATTTATATCCAAAGTGTTCTTAGTGTCTCTAACAACTGAATACAGTGTCCTCCCTTTACAGAAACTGTGTGGACAGAGCAGGAAAAAAAAAAAAAAAAAAAAATCAGATTGAAGATAAAAACGTGGATACAAGTTACAAGGTGTGTTTGGTGCTTCCAATCTCACCTGGTGATGATGGCTAGGTGGGGTGGGGCCATGCAGGCACCCATAAAGAGGACCACATTTTCATGCCTGGTCTGTCTGTAGTTCATCACCTCCTTTTTAAAGAGCTTTAGATGGTCCTGATTGTTCCCGTCGATCTCAAGAAGTCGGATGGCTACCTCGCCATGCCACCGACCTTTGTGCACTTTTCCCCAGCGGCCCTGCTTGACCGGAGAACTGCCTCAGCAACAGGGCCTTATCTGAATATGACATGTGCACCACTCTAATGTGCACCTCTTTTGAGTTGCTCACCTTTCCTATGAGCTCTCCGAGGTCCAGCTGTTCAAATGGGATGTCCCACTCCTGAAGATAGACACTGGTCTGACTCGCTTTGCGGGAAATGGGGCCCTTCCACTGATTCCCCCGAGAGCTGGGCAGATCGTCCAACTCGTCACCGTCCAACTCTCCGTCCGAGCCCATGTTCATCCTGATCTCCTCTCTGTCATACTCATCTTCACCGTCGTCCTCATTCTCATCTTCTTCTTCTTCATTCTCCTCTTCTGCCTCTGGGTCTTCATCCTCAACCTCAATTTCCTCTTCCCCTTCCTACAAGAGTGCAGAGATGAATCTGGAATTTTACTCCATATGAAATGATAAAACATGAAATACTTCCAATGGAAGGTAACTTAAATGGCAAATGATTTTTACAAATTCAAGAAAAAATATTTATCTGCATTTTCCTATTGTATTGTCTGGTAGTTCATAGTGTCTTCCTCCGTATACACCACCTTCACTGCCTGGGAATATACTTGATGTTAATGGAGGAGGAGTCAGGAGAAATGTGCCGTTCTTTTTATTACATTCGGTAAAATGTGAGCGAGCATTGACTTTAATCTAATCACTTTTCTTTTGTCACCAGCTTTATGTTGCTGCCTCCGTTGTAAAAGCTGTCAAATGGTAGTGTCAGCAAAACTCTGCTGGTTCAATTAACAACATCACAACCTCAGCATGAGCATGGGCAAAGAGGTCAGCCTGGTTCCAACACATAAATCTATAAGAAACCCCTCATTTGGGCCTATTTTAATGGCATCGATAATAACTTAGCATATTAAGGAACTCACTAAAATGACTAGCTATTTCTGAATGAATGGAGTTCTATTGGCCTTTTAACTGCTAAGTATAGAAGTTAGTTTGACCTGCTATGCTCTCCTTTGACAGCTAATATTCATAACTGGTTTGGCTGTCATAACAAACATGCAGTCAGATCCTTTTATGTGATTATGGTGTGTGCCAAAATCTCCAGTATCAGCGTTGTTTAAAGTTGAAAGTGTCAGCCCAGTGCTATTAACAGTTATTGCAGAGCAACTATTTTTATTTCATAAGTGTTATTTTACACAACACATTATACTGAGAGAAAAACCTGTGATGCACTGTAGCTTCATGCAGATGGAAAGTTACCTCTTCATCTTCATCTTCTACCAGCCCTGCGTGTATATCATCCGCTGTCTGCTCTATCTCAGTACTGAGGTAAAGACAGGTATTGGAGAGATAAACATAAATTATAATGAAACTTTTGTTTCTTCAGAGAAATTAAGTTCACTTGTTTTTTTTTTTATATGAATATCTTACACTGTGTCTTGTAGGACATCAGAATGCAAATGAGCAGGACTGGAGACATCTGTCGAGAAAAAAAAGATGGTTTGTGAAAGCAGAACCCCTCTTGTGTTTTCTGTGCCTCATTGCCAAACACATATTTGGTATGAGAGCCCATGCAATTCCCCAGCACGACCAGCAGATGGCACCAAAAGGCTATTAAGTGTCAATGCAATCCCAGTGCTGGCACACAGTGAAGGACGGTTACAGTAACCGCTACCACCCTAAAAGCAAACATGCAGAGGACAGAGAGCGCTGCAGGGAATCCACGTTTTGGAGAGAGGGATAATGGGACACTAGCAATGTGGCATGACATTTCAGGACTGTCAACTCACCAGGGAAGATAAACTGCTGTCTGTGCTGAAAGTAACAGGCAGCTTTTGCAAAAAGAGAAGGGAAAGACCATCAAGCATAGCATGACTCTTGTTAGGAAAGGTTAAGTTAACATCTTGTAAAAAAGCACAGTCGTGCTTCATGTTATATTAAAGAGAGAGGAGGAGAGACACGTGTGAGGCCCATTCTTTACAATTGTATATTAATGAAGTGTGATGCTAGCATGCTCATTTCAACATGTGCATTGTGTCTGTATTTGTTTATATGTTTTTCCCATGCGTCCTTCTGAAGCTGAGCTTACCCGGAAAGTTGAAGCGGCTGTCGCGATGACCTTTGGGTGAAGGGTTGGGTGGTGGTGTGGCGCTGGGAGGGTTGCTCTGCTGGAAGGGTGCCGGGGAGGATGGTGTGGATGAAGTGGTAGAGGACGGATTGCTGCTCGAGTCCAGCTGGTTTAGCACTGGTGGATGGTCCTGGTGGAACAAGGAAGTTCAATTTCTATTGCAGAAATTGGCCATAATTTTGAGGGCTGTGTTATGGTAAGGGAAAGATTCTTCAATGGAATAAAAAAAAATTGAGATTATCACCTTCAACTGACCCAATTGAAGATTATGATGACATTGTGGATTAGACCAAGGGGAAGAGAAGTAATAGCTGCACTAAGAATCTATAATCGTTTAAACTGACTACATGCAGTGATGCAAAACTGCTACACTTTGATGTAGCTATTTGATTTGGCCTTGCAGGGAAAAGTATACCTTCTCTTAAGGCAGGAGAAGCTGAAACTCTGCATGAAACTGCATGACGAGGATGAAGAGGGTTTGCCAAAATGGCCCTTGCCCTCTGAGAGGCTCCAGCTTCATTAATGCAGTCAAGATCATTTAGGCTAGTGCTAGTTTTTTGGCAGTGTTTGACCACATTCCTCAGTTTATTCTTGTTTGAGATGCTGAGGTTACTAAACCAACAGATCATAACAAAGGTTAAAATGGATTCAATTAAGATGAATAAAACGTTTTTGAAGAAACATTACATTAGTCAACATTAAAACCGCTCAATTTCCTCAGATAAAACAACCTCTGATTTCCATTCTTACACATGTCGTCTGAGTTAGTCTCAAAAGAC
This sequence comes from Echeneis naucrates, assembly GCF_900963305.1. NCBI lineage: Eukaryota > Metazoa > Chordata > Actinopteri > Carangiformes > Echeneidae > Echeneis > Echeneis naucrates. The sequence continues at coordinate 14,359,937 of NC_042524.1, forward strand.
AGTTTATCATCCAGGATGGTGCCTAAATACTTGTATTGATTGACTATTTCCACCGCTGTCCCTTTAACAGAGGTTTGGGCTGTAGCAAGTGGTTTCTTTTGAAAATCAAGGATCACGTTTTTGTTTTTGATACGTTAAGTTGCAGGTAAGATTCATCACACCATCTAACAAAACAGTCAAGGACTGGTCCATGTCACACCTCATGGTCCTGGAAGAGGCTGAAAATCACAGTCATCAGTGAATTGTATTATAAACCTTGACTCGGACATGCTCTGCGGTTGTCAGAAAATCAACTAGCCAAAATCAATGCTGGGTATTTTTGGAAGCCTGTGAGCAAGAATATGAAATTTTTTTTACCTTCTTTGTAATGGCCTTGGGTAGTGTGCCAAACTGGGGTGCTTCTGATGGCCGGTCCACAGGGTTGTTTATATCAGATGGAACAGACTCAGTCCTCCGAATTTTGGCAACTAGAACAGAAATCAGTAATGTCACATATATGTTCAGTGACTTGTGGAAATTCCACAGTAGAGTGGGAATTAAATTAAACTTACTTGGGAGAAAGGAGATTCTGCAGGATGGTGCTTCCTTTGTGCATTTGTTGTGGCACTTTAACCTGCACAAAAAGTAGGCAGCACATGAGACCCTGTTGCAATCAGCAGATGGCACCCAGGAATACCCCTCAAATCCAGAACAACACCTACTCAAGGCCCGAATTAGTCCTTGAAATAGTTTTCTTATGTACTGGCATTATAAAATCCACAAGAATAAATAATTTCCAATGGATTTAAGTGTCATTTAAAAGAGAAAGCACTCAACCTACCGACAATGTTTGCACTTTACCCCAAACATCATGTTCTTCTGGCACACCTGGCATGTCTGGGACAGCCAGGACTTGGTTGAGAACCTAGACAAAGAAAATATCTTCTCTAAGAACTATTGCATTACATTACTTGAGTTAAACCTCAAGTTACCTTGTTTGCTTTCTTGGTTTCAGGAAGAATATGCTTAGGCGAAAGATCTACCTGTGTGTGACTGCTAGGCCTATGTCCCTCCTCACTGCTTGTGGGGAGCTGCGATGCACTGCTACATTATCTAGCCAGGGAATAAAGGGGAGAAAAGGAGACGTATTTATGGGTGGGTCAGCTTGTGTCAAGAAAGATATGAAAGATATTTAATGAATTTACACCAGTGTTTAATCACATTCTAAATGGAGCATTTCAGGGACAGGGTCAAACCACATTTGGAAGAGAACAAAAGGTAATTTTCCAGAACCCAAATTTGAGACAGATCCTAGTGCATGAAAGGTCTGATGTTAAACAGACTATTTCAGATACATGTAGACCCAAATTAACAAAATAATTTAAATTAAATTAAAATGCATATATATTAATGACTCACTCTTAATGGTGCTGTGCTCTTCCATTAGGGTGGGTGTGCCAGGCAGAGTGTAAGGTGCTGTGGTAGCAGCCGTGGTGACTCCTGGAGTACGCGCTGACATGGTAGGGTAGCGAGATGGCAAGTCCTCATGCCCATTACCGTTGACTTGCATATTTAGGAACAACTTGTTCTTTCGCACGCATCTGAAGGAAAGCAAAAATAAAGAGGAATGAAGATGTGTTGATCTTGTCTAGTTGCTAGATGACTCTGCGGGTTCACAGCATCACTTACACACTGTAATGTGCGATGGAGGTTATGTAAGGGATGGAGAGAGACATGTTTGGATACTTAAATAGCACTGGCATAGGTCCGTTCCAGGGTGACGCTTTAACACCCAGGCTGATCTCACAGGGACTGAAGCACCAAACAGTGCCAGTTCTTTGGTTTATACCATGCATGCACTTACGCATGTGAGTAATCACATAGTTCTGTTCAGCTAGCCATCAAATCTGTCACCTGGATAAACTAGGAGTATTATGTGGATGTACATTGGAAGCACTGAATCTATGTCAGGCATGTTTACTTTTTCCCCAGTAAAGCTTCCCATAAACAGAGAGGATATTATGGGTAAACATGTGGCTTGTTTGTGTGTGTTTGCATCCAATCACAATAGAGACAAAGGGAGAAAAAAATGAGGGAAAGAGAGATTATGTTTGTGTTGCCACCTCTGAGCATTAGTCCTCGGAAATACTTCCTGTTTTGACTCATAATCTCTGGGAATCTATGTGGGGATTAGCTCTACTCATATACAGTGAGAGCAAAAGAGCAACAGGCAGGATGTGAAGGGATGCAGAAAAGGAATAGGGAGTGAGACTGGATGTGAATCTGGGTGAACCTTTGTCCATGTCCTGATAATGGGTCTGCAGCCAGAACAGGACACCAGTGAGACGCTTTCAGGAAAACTGCTACAGCAACTTATATTATAACAGCATAGGTGATAGGTGAATGTGGCAACAACCCATTTACAGTTACTCCACTGTTATCATGCTCATTTAAGTGGGGCACAGCTCCCCCTACTGCTATTCTCTTTCTCAACATTTGCTTGGGCTTAATTTATCTACAGTGTGGTAAACTTATATGTTCAGTGTTTAATTTTGCAGCATGGTGGTGCAGTGGTTGGCACTGTTGCCTCAGAGCAATAAAGTTCTGGCTTTGCTCCCCAGTCTGGGGCTTTCTCTGTGGAGTTAGCATATAGCATGTTCCTGATAGATCCTTAGGTTAACTGGTGATTTTTAATTGTCTCTAGGAGTGAGTGTGGGCGTGAATGATTGTATGATTGTATTTGCTTCTAGCTCTGAGATGGACTGATGACCTGTGTTGCCTGAGAGTAGGACTGCACAACACGAGACCCGGGTGGATGTGCAGTGTGGAAAATGGATGAACTGATGTTTAATTTTACAGTGTTCAAGGACAGTCTGGCCTTATGAATATGAAAATTCCCCTCTGTGTATCAAAGACAATCATTCAAATGGATACAATTTCTGTGCTTATAAACGCTGTCCTGGTTTCTTAGTGTAAGTTTTCTTACCAACTATCTTACCTCAACCTTCACAATTGTTTCCCACTATGGCTCTGAAACGCATTGCTGGATACGTATTATACACTACATAGTATATGTCAAAGAGAACGAATCATCTTTCATCCATTTTCTATTAGTAGTGAAATGCTGGTTCTTTCAGAAGAATAATAAAGTTTGGATTCCTAATGCTGTTCATTAGTCAAAGAAAGCTCTCACAGCAAACATCAAATTCCTGCAAAGAATCAAATGAGCAGCACAGCATGTTTTCCCACACTCCCCAGTATCTGTAAACCTGTGTGAACAAAGGCAACAGTCTGTTATAGTAACATTGTGATATGAGGATTCCCACCCAGCTCTGCTCTGACCTACATATGAAAAGCTTGGGACAAAGTACATGTTGTAACGGTGTGTGAATCCAGACAGTTTGATGTGAGCACCTACTTGTTGGTGGGAGGGTCTTCAATGCGGTTTCCCAGCTGGGACTCGTGGCTTTTGCTGCGTGTCAGGGTGATATTGGGGAGTAGGTGCAGCACCTTGCGGGAAGGTGGGGGAGGGGTGCAGGGTGGCTTCAGGCGGTGACGCCTTTTTGAAGGTGGCGTTATAGGTGGGGTGGAGGTGTGCCCGTGAAGCCGAGCTGCATGAGCTAAGGACATGGGGAATGGGTCTGTAAGAGGACTCTCACTGTGAATGTGTGATGCCAGAGCCTCAGGTGTGGGCGCTGCTGACACTGAACCAGAGCGGGGGTGAGGGAAGGTGGCAGAGGGTGTGGATGGGGTGGACTGTATGGTGGATGGTCTAGCTAGAGGTGAGGGACTGTGAGGGCGGAGTGGAGTCCCCAGGCTAGTTAGCTGGTCTGCAGTCAGAAGAGAGCCGCTGTCCCTCCTGGTGGGCTCAGACAGCCATGGACCACCGTCTTCCCTCAGTTCACCTCCTGGAAAGACGTCAGCACAGATGTGACGCACTGGTACAAAACCCAACAAGGATACAATACGATGCCTTTAATCAAAGAGGTTACCATGGAGCAAAGGCCAGTACCTGATTCAGTGGCACTCTTCAGGCAAGAGAGGGCAGCACTGAGTCTCACACATTCTTCTGAAGTGGAGCCAAGTCTTCTCATTGTGTCCCTCACCTGAGCAACTGTCATTTGCAGTAAGGCATCCAGGGACAGTTTTTCTACCACTGCCTGCAGGGGGGCAACAGAAAGTAAGAGAGATGGTGGGCAATGTACAAAAACAACAAATATACATCCATCCCATCATACTATATTGCTAGGAAGCTCTACAACAAGAAGAAAATAACGGCATATTTATAAGATGATATCAGCAAAAATAAAAGATTTGTAATTTTTAAGTGCTATATAAGTGATTCATTGAGCCAGAACGAAGCAAATACAGTAAGTGCCCCCATTTTACGTCACCAACAAAAGTTTGAAAGCCTGAGATGTGCTGTGCCTGAATACACTGCAACCTACCTCACTTGACTTGATGCTCTCGTGCTTATTTGTCTTAGTAGTAAAATTTAACTTCATCAGAACTCAAACTATCTGGTGCTGGATCACTGTTAGACTGACTTACTTTTGTTAACATAGCTCTATATTCCGCCAAGTCTCCTGTAGGGAAATTTGCAGGCTTTTCTGTTCCACTATCAACCATTTTTCATTTTATTTTTTTAAGAAAAGCTAAAGAGCAGCAGGGGGTTAAAGACTGAGGTGGTATGGCTGGATGCCTAAAAGTATATACTCTTAATTTCACATTCACTTGCTGGGCCAGAAGGCAGAATGACAGCACAAACAACAAAGAAAGATGCAGTGATTGTGCTGTGATGTTAGGATGTTTTTTGACTGGGAAGTACGCAAATGCTTATCAGTCAGGTTAAACCCTTGCTCTGAGAGGGCAAACACTGATCTGAAAACTAGGGCAAGCTCCCACACTCGTGTTTACAGTGTAAGCAAAAGACAGAGCACACACATTCATATGCACGCACACACACTTCAGTTACACAAACTCAAGGATGAATGATGTGATATTCTGAATTGGCTGCAGGGCCTATGCTCCCCTCCCACCTCCTCACTCATAACAATAACATAACTATAACAACTTAGCTTGCTCACAAGACTGCTATACTAGTGCCTTGAAGAGTTATTGGACATACATTTTATGTGTGAACACAGCAATGAATGCAAAATTATTATTGAAGTGAGTTGTATATAGCATGGATCCCATAATAATTGTAACTGATTACAACACTTCAGTTGCACACACTGTAGTACTGAAACTGACAATGTGACTGGCACTGTTAATCAAAAAGGCAACTCATTTAAGCCAAAGGAAGAAAAGAAGGAAGGAAGAAGGAAATGCTCATTAAAGGATATTTCCAACATGGCATCCACATACCTGCAGAATGCGTAATATTTCATTGTCAGTTTCAGTGTAAGAAAAGAGAGGACATATTCTAAACTACAAGGAAACTACTCAGACAACACTCAATGAAATGTTTTTGGACCATTCCTTACATAATCATAGTATTGAGTCAAATCGCGATCTAATAATATTTGATCTAAATTGGTCATCAACATGCCGTGACGGCTCTACATCTTCTGGGAATGAGGATTTTTACGATGCTATGAAAACCTCTTAGCTCAGAGTTAAATTCTTAGATGGGGAGAGTGATGAGATTTAAAACAAAAAAGCAAACACTTGCAGCAGGCATGAAAGATATGACTAAACAGAGGACGAGTAATCAGATATGGAGCCATGCTGTGAAACTAAATAAAAAGCATGCACAGGATTCAGATATATTAAAGAAAAACAAGTGCAGAACCTGTTAAAATAAATAGGGCAGTTAGGTCTCAAAGTGAAGCCAAACAGACAAGATCAATACAAACATACAGTAGGTGGGGGGGGATTAGTACAGTTTATAGCAGCACAGGAAGGGCAGCCAGTATAAAGAGTGAAAATTACCACTAAATTTTACTCACAAACAAATCATGTGGCTGCATGCAAGGAAATGAATGGATCTGATGTGCTTTTGTCAGGTGTGCACAAGAAGCTGCTTGCAGTGCGAAAAAACCGGTCACTTTGGTGCAAATACTGGAGCTTCTGCAGAAGCACAGGCATATTTACTGCAAAGCAATAGTAACTTAAAGAAATGAATGCAAACCAGTTATCTCCATCATATGACAAGATGAATAGGGACCATAGCAATAAACATAACGGTACACAGCAAGGGGAGCAATGTCCTTGTGATCTACTGTGACCTCTACTTAGCAGCAAATACCACAGAGGTAATAAATTTAAAGTTCAAAATAACTGTAGCAGCATAAGTGTGGCTCAGCAGAACACTTGACCAGCATATTGGTGAAGTCAGGGCTGCTACTGGGCAGCCCATGGTGTCATACATCACTTGGTTTTCATAGAATGACTCTAAATGGAGGCAGAGATCAGCCTAATCAAGTTCCTCTTCAATACATCAGATGCAACCACAGATCATACACGACTGCAATGATAACTTTACTGGTCTGCCTAATATTTCTGTCCACATGACAACCGTAAAGCTGTGGAGCATCAACTGTGAATTAAACCTCATGAAACAAGGTCTCACATTCATGACAGGCTCTCCCAAGAAATGATCAGCATTGATGTTTCAACAAGTGCAGTTTCAAAATGGATAGACCTGACTATGAATAGTTTAGATGAGCTGCAGGATAAATTACTATCAACCATAGGATATATTTCTAAATCACATACAACTATAATGATATATTCCAATTTGGCAAAGACAAAACCTTTTGGGAACCCCCCCCCCAAACATTTCTCCCATAAAAGTATTCTCCAGCTAAGATGACCTAAAGAGATACATGGCAGTAGGCTGGGAACTAGTTTGTTTATGGTAGGGTGAGTATATCTTGGCTAAGTGTCTGCTTGCCATAGTAATCTCTGTCTTCTATGTTGATATGAAATGCAACTGAAAAAAAAAAAAAAAAACTAAGCTTCTTCAGAAAAAAATCTTTCAACTTCAGATTTGTTAGAGCTCAAGTACCCCAATCATCATCATAAAAATGGCTCAGCTTCTGTTTTAGAAAGGCTGGTCCCTCATTATGCATTCCTCATGCACATGTGAGTGTGGACTGAGCACACACACTGAAAACAGTTCAACAGGACACAAACATAATCACACAGGCTATGGGGAGTGAGTGGGTGACACCAACACATTCACACAAAGCAGCATGACCTACCTCGATGAGCTCCGGCCGCAGGTTGACAGTGCGTAGCCAGTCTCGCAAATGTGGGTAGCTGTCCAGGGCCTCGGGTCTCTCTGTTTCTGGCACTTTTTGCTTGCACTGCAGCTGTTTACAGATGTATTTCATCAGCTTCACCTGCAGGGAGCAATAGAGAGCACAGTGTTGGATGGGAGGGGCAGGTTGGAGGGGAGCTAACAGCTACAAGCCTTAAGCGAAGGAGCAGGCTTTCACTTGGTGGGGTATTTGTCACACCTCTGTCTTGTCAGGGTTTTTGTTTTTTTTTCTCAAGTGAGATGGCACAAATGTTATCCAGAATAAGTACATCCTTATAACTGCTTTTTGCATTTATAATTTACACACAGTGCAATTTACTATATAGACTATTGATTCAATAAAGGTGACATCCAACCAGGCATTATCAGATTCAAACTACTTTGTCTTTTCCTCCTGCCTTCCTGCCTTTTCAATACAATAAGGAGAAACCTGATGCAAGTGACTGTTTTTCCATTTGGAACTCAATGCACCTGCAGTAATGACTCCAGTGTTTGTTTAACCCAATTTCCCAGTGCCCCCAGTGCACAAGACAGTTAATTAGATACAAACAGCTATTATTATACAGTGGAACAATGAGCTGGTCATCTAATGAGAGCATCTGCGGTGCTGGCACAAAGAACAAGGAAGCAGCTTAGTGACATCAAAGTTCTCAGTGATGGAAGAAAAGTGTCAATATATGTCTCAGCAGATGATATATAAAGGTTTGAGCTTTCAAGTCCAACGTTCTCCAAGACAATGTCAAGTGCAGTGGTCCTGTGAGTGAGTATTACAATGAAAACCATGGTATTGGTTTGCAGCAGCCCACGTTGTGCAGCTCAGTGTTGCCGTATTGTATGTCTCCTTATCTCACAGTGTATCTGCACAGAGTCCATTACAGCAGGCAGCACCTTCAGATGAGCTGTACAACACCAGCCAGCTCTCTCAACCCGGCATGCACCTCTCGAGTGCCTGAGCAACAATGAGGAGCGTGTGTCTTTCTCTGTTCATCCATCTCTCTGTGAGGCATCCACTTACCAAGCGAGCAGAGACTCATTCAGAACGCTAGTCTCACAAAGTCTGGCCTTGGGATGTGAAAAAAGCTGCTTTATGGCAGCCAACAAAAGCTTCTCCACTGTAGGCCAAGGCGGTGAAAGAGAGAGTAAAAGGATGAGAAGGAGGTAAATGCTCTACTCTGTTTATGCTGAGAGCTGCTGTTCTGCCCTGATGTTACTCATCAATTATCAATTGCACTCAGAGCATTATAGGGCAATAAAACCACTTACATTACTGAAGGCAAACTAATAAAAAGTTGTCAATACTTACAAGCAAGGTATAAATAAAGATAAAGATACATAATGCAAATTCTCAGATTTAACATGCCAATGCCTTAGCATCAAGCAAGCATTCAACTTGTACATCTACATGTACCTGGTGCAGTAGTACCTGTAGAGGTTGAACAGTATTATAGTTGCTGTAAGTGCAGCCCTGAACTATGTGTGGAGGGGAGAGATAGGCGGCATGCCCCCCAACTATAATACATTGAAAATCCATTCCAAACCAACACTGAGGGCTCCCATCACCTGTCTGATGTGTGATTCAGTTAAAAGCCCGTGTTGTGTGGCTAATGAGCTAGCCTCCTGCTCTGCCTCCCTATACACTTGTGCAGTCCAGTGACGTCAGGTTACCTAGCAACCCCTCTTCTGAGTTGTCAGCAACATTTCAGTGGGATTTTCCCAAACATGTGAAACACAGAGCTGATGCACAATGCATCCCCACATACAAATGTCCTCATGTCTCCCCAGGACAATAAGTATTGTAGCTTCGAAGCATGTTTCTATCTCACTTGCTGAGCATTTGCTTCACTATTATCATGTTAAGTGAGAAAGATGGACAGGATTACACAAACATACAGATTCTCCAACCCTCTCAGTGATATTAGTTATGTGTGTTTTTGAGCTGGGAGAACAGTCGAACAGATAGGAAAACCAAGAGATAATGACAAGCCCCTTTCATATTATTTTTGGTGCAGAGTGGAGAAAGCAGTGTTTGATGTGTGGCCTAGAGGTGGGAGGAGGGGGAGAAGAGATGGTGTCAGAGCCCACCTGTCAGCACAGCTAAACAACACCATGGCAACGGCCTAATGCTGGAAGGAGATGAGTGACACCCGGTGTGTCAGCCACCAGAGAGGGCAGAGCGGTCCAGGCAGTGGCCTGCCTGACACAGCATACTCGGACAGCAGAGCTCACTGCTCCAATTGTTTTCTCAAGCCTCTTGCTGACACAACTACTTCGGTCGCACCTGAGAAGAATGGTACAGCCAACAACAGAAGTGAGAAACCACGCTCGATCCCAGAAGATGGTAAATGCCCAGCAGGGTCAGCTCATATCACTCAACAATACTCGCAACTAGGTTTTTTTTAAGGTTAAACAAAATGCATACATACGACGCTCAACTGGATAAGCCATCTTTCACAGATACTTTCTCAACTGAATCATCAATGAGACTGATGCAATGTGGGGCATCACACGGCACGTCACACTACCAACATTAGTCACAAAATGGCACAAAGGGCGGCATCATGTTTTTTGTCTTCTATGAGTTTACACGAGGCAACTGGACTCTGAAGCACTGGAGCAGGGAGATCATGCAAATTAAATGCAAATTTCAATGTTGCTTTCAAGAGTGCAAAAGATTACACATGTGGACAACAGTGAGTCGAATGATGTTTCATGGTTCATGCACAATTTAATCGACATAAAAAATGATGCCAATGTCAGATGACAAAAACACAATGGAAGCAGGTCCAGCTCTGGTTATGCAGAGGTCAGGTCACATGGACTTTTTGAAGGCAGTGGGGTGGATATACATGGTTGACAGTCCCAGACAATGGCCTGCAGCCCCTCCTCCATCATTGTTATCACCAGAGCGAGCTGACCCCTTCACTGGGCTAAGAGGTCGGGGGTAGAAGAGGTGATAATGTGGCTTCCAATGCTCTGTGTTAAGGCTAGTGTGTGCGTTCAAGCCTTAAAATCCAACACAAAAACAGATTGATCCTTGGCCTTGTTGAAACTCACACAAAAAGATATCTGAGAATAGAGCATGTGATACAAGCATTGACAAGTACTACAGATAGTAGTACTTACTACAATAGTAGATAATAAATGCAACAGATTCATAGCAAACAAAAAAACGAATAAAATAAAAAACGTCAAAATTTAAAATGAATGATAGGATGTACTAAAAAAAGAAATACATTTAAGCACATTATGTATTCATATATAGCTACAAAATGTGATAGTTGTAACCATTTCAATCAGAAACACTACTAACTGCTGACTTCCTTATGATTTAAACAAGCCCCCTCCCTCCTTTTTCCACAAAAGAAGTACAGCAGACCTCAAAATTACAGGATGTAATGCAACTCATCCTGAGTCAGTTCAAGAATAGATCAAGGCCTGCCTACACTGTTCAACCATACTGATTTCAACAGCATGCGGTCCATTCTTACTGACTCCACCATCCATACCGTAAGAAAAAAAAAGGGGAAACCAAGACGGGGTTAGCATTGCTATAGTCCCTCAAGTTGTTTCCTTTGTACCTTCATGTGAATGCCACTCTCTATTGTCTTCTCTTAGGCCTCTGATACATTCTTACATATATACATACATACACAGTGGTTGTCATGTCATAAAAAAGCAGCTCAACGGATTGGCTTTGATTCTCCACTCCCCTTTTCTCCCTGCTCTCCCCTCTTGCACAGACTCCTTGCGCGTCATTTGATTTTCTTATTTAACAACCAACCCTGAAAACGCGTAGGAAGAGAGCTGTCTAAATATAGACGCAGCCACAACAGCTCACTCCACGAGCACACAGCAAAACCCTCTCCAGCACTGAGAGGAGACAAAACAGAGTGACACTCTGCTGTTTGCTGATCATTACAGAGAGCAGTGATTAAAAATAAAAGATGGTAAATTCCTTTTATGCAAACAAATCAACGAACAAATATCTAGCCACATTTGACACTTGTTTAAGGTTGTGTCAACTTTTTTTTTTTTAGATGTTTTTAAGTTAAATGCGTCTAGTGCATGTAAACTCATTTGGATCTGGTTTTACAACAGACAAACTACAAAGCAAAAAAATAAAAAATAAAAATCAGGAATACATAAAGAGTTACAGTAAAAGTAACACAGAGGTAGCAGGAGAGGCAGCAGCGACCAGGCTGAGTGGGATTAACACGTGAAAAGTGAAGTACCAGTTAGCACTCCATTTGAGAGGCCAGTATCATTATCCTCTCACTGGCAAGGCTGAAAAAACACACAGCTCAAGTGGAATAATACAGCTCTCTCAATGAAAGCATAAAGTGAGTTCAAGCCTCTCTTGACTGCCCTCCAGTGCAATATGGGAGTGATCTCCATTTGCACCATGAGTGTGACCTCACACGGTCTGCTCAAACTTGAATTGAATGTGAATTGAAGCAGCTTAAATCTTCAATATTGACACCTATCACATTACAATGATCTACAAGGGATCACATTTATGTCCTTTGTAGAATTTACAAACCCTTTATGAATGCTTCACTCCTTGTATCAAGGGTCAAAGTTCAGTAGTCCATACACAACAAAGATAAGATTTGGGGATGCCTTGGCTGAAATTTTAAATTAAAATTGCACCAGGATCCAGAGAGTGAGCCAAAATCAATGAAGAACACCCCAATCTGCTGATTTAAAATACATGAGGCATGTGAAATCTAACGGAGGGCAAAATCAAGAAGTGAAAGTATGCACTTAAAGTAAGAAATGGTTTCAAAATAGTGTGCCAGTAAAGACATAGGAAGTAAGACTGCTGATCAACACAGCACTCTATGGCCTTCTAGCTCGCTTGTTAAAAGACAGAGACAAGGCATCGTAAAATGATGATGAATATTTGACTCTGTACTTAAATTAATGTTATGAAGATCCTGATCAGTAATCAGCAGCTGAACTAGGATCCCCCCTCTGAAACAATAGAATACAAAACTGGAAGACCAGCCGAAAAGAGCTTTGAAGGATTAGCTGACGATAAGTCTTTGACAAATAAACTGCTGCCATCTATTATTAATAAATGTTTTTTGTTCCCCATAGAGAAATTCTCTTTTCTCTTATGCCCTGACAGGGAGCTCAAAGGTCAAGGACAGATAAATGACAGTGGCAGACTCCACCACATTTCTGAAACTCTGGGAGAAAAATGGGCATGTTGATAAACAGCAACCATATTGTCACACGCCTTAAAGTGGAATATAATATATTTCTTGCCAAATTTTTAAAACCATCTCCTCCATTGTTTGTATCTCCGCTTAAAAAAATCATGATTGCTCCCCTTGCTTGAATGACAGGAAATTATTTTCAAAGCATTAATCTTCTTGGTTTGATCATTACGTGTTTACAAATGAATGAAAAGCAAGAGGAAGTGCTCATACACGCTGCACTTACCCTGTAATGGTGGCATACAAGACGTAAAAGGTGAAGCAAGCGATGAAGGGCTGTATGACATGAAGAGATGATAGAGGTTGAAATTTATAAAAGAACACCTGCAGATACAGGATTGGTAAGATTGGTTCACACACGTTCAATTGAGTGGAGATACTGCAAGAATAACAAACTGATCTTATCAGCATATCGCAAGAAAAAAAGTGACTCTGACAAAGGCCTACACAGTGCAAATAAAATAAAACAAAACAAACTAACTAAAAAAACAGGCCAAACTTCTTTAAATGAATCAACAGTAAGACCAACAGCAAATCATCAGTTCATTTTCTGAAAGTTTAGAGTAGAGCTGTGACCTAAGAAATTGCTAAGAAACTGTTTGACCACAGCAACAAAAATACAATAATAATGTTTAAATTGGTTCAATAAAATATTTTGAGAAAATACTACAATTGAGTGGTCCTGTATCTCCTGTACTCATTTCCAAAACAGCAACCAACAGCCACAGAGGACTGATAAGAGGATGTAATCTGTAGATGCATCTGGTCCTCCGCTGTAGACGCTGGAAGTAGATTTATGCAGGTTGTCTTGGTAGAACTGGGAAGGATCTTGAATCTTTGTATGCCTCAAACCAGCAAGACAAACTTGAGGTAACACCAGACCCACTGTTTGCACATCTGACTTAGACTTTCAGGGATAACCTGAAACCTAACATCAGCCTCAGAACTACAGGAAAGAGACCTCAGGGCAGTTTTCCTAGCCTGGACGAATCATGCGTACCAGCGGGGCCTATCCATTGTCATGTAGAACAATGCTGGTATAAAAATTTATCTGCAAGACAACGCACCTCAGAAATTACTCTGCCAGATCACGTCCTGTTCTACACACTGGCCAGGTATGCATGACAAAGAAAAGTAGAGTTACAGCATGAAGAGTTAAGGGCATGCCACGAACTTACCTGTCAAAATGTGCAAAATATTAAAGCAGACCAAATTCAAAACATACTTGCTTCAGGCTGTTAGTGCCACCATTCCATTACCTTAGATTTGGTTTCATAAAGCAAAGATGTGCTGTCAGTCATTGTGCAAAAGCAGTGGGATGGGGTTGAGTTTAGGGTTCTGGGGCTCAAATACACTACCCCAAAACATGTTCATTTGATGTGGTCTGGTTTCTATTTTAGCTGTTCATTAATTCATCTTCTACCGCTTATCCATTTCCAGGTGTAGGTGGATGCTGGAGCCAGTCCCAGCTCAGATTGGGGGAAGGCAGGGCACACCCTGGACATGTCACCAGTCCATCACAGGGCCAACACACAGAGACAGAACAACAACCACTCACACTCACTCAGACATACAGACAATTTAGACTCACCAGTTAACAAAAGCATGATGTTTTTGGACGGTGGGAGGAAACCCATGTAGGCAAGGGAGAACATGCAAACTCCACACATAAAGGCCCCAGGCCGGGAACCGAACCCACAAACTTCTTGTTGTGAGGCAGCAGCGCTTACCACTATGCTGCCATGCTGCCAGTCTATTTTAATTAGTGCTTTGAAATTTTCATGTAATACCAGACTTCTGTAGTTGAGCCTGTGAAAATGTGCTCCCACACAGTGGCCTGCCAACTCTCACCTGATGCCTGCCAGCCAGTAAAAGAGCTAACTATTTTTTTTTTTTTTCAGACCAGAATGCAACTCAACTGGATAAAAAAAATGGCACAAATGAATAAGCAAATAAATAAAAATAACAGGACTGCTTGGTCATCTCCACCTTGTTCTGGGGTTTATCTTTGCAGCAGATTTTGATCACACCATCACAAATGCTATTGCATATTTTGAGCATGCTATAATGTCCTGTCCACACATAACAAGATACACTAACTTTGCAACTAAACAACACTGCTTGAAAAGACAAATTTCTTCATCAGCTACAATTCTTGGCCACTTTGAAGGTCAGTAGAAAAAGCAATTCAGCAAGGCTATAGCATCACTGCGAGGCTGAAACTAAATGCTAGGAGCTTTCTGGAACATTAGTTTTTAGGGCCAACAGCACAATTGTTCATTGGGTGTTCGGTTATACAGAAATAAAACAGACATGGATTATTGATAGCCTCAAGCCAATCAGGAGTGAATATTCCTTTTACCTAAGGTATAATGCTTAAATAAACCATGAGCCAGAAAACCCATTTAGCATTGTCTCTATACTATCAGTATGTCTGGAGCCTGATCAGAAGACACAGTAATCCACCTGCTACAAGCTCACATTTGCGGCCATAAAACTAGTAATATTTTGCTGCTTATCAGCCCTTTATACCCCATCCCTACACACAGGCACACACGTGCACACACACATCAACCCACCTCAGCAGAAGCAGGTCTGTCCCCTCACTGCATTGTTACTAACAACATGAAGCTGTATTTTTTCATGACAGGATTCCTTCAGTCATTTTCCAGATGAGAATATTACAACACTCTGTGACTATAAACATCCCATGGGTGGAAACTTGGGAGGCCTTGGCTAAACCAACTCCTGACTATATGCCATTATTATGGAATTCACATAGCAAGTATGATAAAAAAACAAACAAACAAACGAAAAAAAAAACAAACAAACCACACAATCAAAATAAACAAACAAAAAAGAATAGGCCCAATTAATCAAAAGGTAGTATGAGGGAGATCAGCAAATAAAATAAAAAAAAATAAATAAATAATAATAATAATAATAAAAATTACACATATAGAATGTGTGATTTTGTTTCTAAATGTGCAATGTGATGGAGAAACAGCTAGAAACAGAAAAGTGTGAGGTGCATCAATTGCTGATGCCTGCATGCTACCGACCATGACTCCTCTATTGTGCTGTCTACTATAGTATGATGTGCCGAGGCCCTACAAAGCCGTGACTTTTGCGCAAAGCAATGTCAAGTCATCCCAACACGACTGAGCTGAATCTGCATCCAGATGCAGGGAAGAAGCGCGCAGCCACACCGACCCTGCCTGCTCACAGGCACAGGGACGGATAAACACATGGAACATGTCGTACATTTCCCCCTTTTGCATTGCTGCTGCAAGGGGCCGACACAGTTCAAGTCCTGTGCAGAGGCGAAAAACAAAAAGGAATACGGTCACTATCAGATTATTGAATGTGTGCCATTAGGCCAAGCTGGATTCAGCTGCACGGCGCGGTGCCGTGAACTATCCGAGGAGCCCCTGAAGAATATTTCTACCACGAGAAAGAGGTCACAGCAATATCTAGATCACACAGCGCTCATCTCCACCATATTCTGGAGAAGTGATGAAGCCCACCATAGGAGGGCGAAAGCACCACGCATCGAGCACGCAGTAGGCTGGATGTCTCCCTGACACTCAGTAACAGGGCGCCGCGCTTGCAGCCGATACGGAGCCTATATGAGGCGGACATAGCGTTAGGGCTTCATGACTCCGCAATTTGACCGGCCCGCTGTGTGACATGCATGAAGAGCTCGTTACCTCTAAAGTGCGTATTTCTTGCTGCGTGAGGTCGTTGGACGCGGCGCATTTGGTCCGTAACCCCTGTAAACTGGAGATGGAGATATCGATCATATTCTGGATGAGTTCGCATTGATGTAGTGCGGCCATCGCTGCGCCGCCGCCGCCGCCGCCGCTCTCCCTCTCCGGCTGTTCATCACTCTCGACCATCTTCCCACCTTTCGCAGACACACTATCCATTCCTCAGCATTGGGCTCGGCTGGAGGGGGGCGGGGTGTGTGGAGGGGGGGAGTCAAGCCGACGTGCTCCGATAAACCATATGCAGCGGTCCGGCGACCTATTGTGGAAGTTTAGCTGACACCAAATGTCTTCGGTTCCCAATGTGAAGAAGACGGGATGGAAGCTAAGTGTTCTCTCTCTCTCTCTCTCTCTCTCTCTTTCACGAAACAAAATTATCCACGGCGGCCAAGCTGTCCGGTCCGGTCCGGCAGCACCCGGCTCGTATTTTCAGTCCGTTCGGGCTACCGACGAGCGGATACTCCACCGACCGCTGTGGCTGAGGCTTTCACCGTCTGTCAGCTGTTGGGAACATCATGGGGCGCGGTGCATTCTGGGAAATGATGTTCTATAGGTTACACACACACAAACGAACAACGCTACATCTCAAACCCACTCGTCAGTTCATGCGCGTGCTTGCACATGTACACGGACACAAAGGAACTAGCTTTGTTCAGTAACTTCACAACAATAACAATAACCCTAACCCTAACCCAATATTAATATTATTATTCATTATTGTGATTGTTATTATTAGCTACTATTTTTCTTTTCCCAGGTGACCCATTCCGACGCCTGCGTCACAATAACAGGAAACCTACAGGTGTATTTAAATCAACATTAATAATGGCTGCGTTCCATTTGGCTCCAGAATGGGCCCTTTTCATAATAAAGCCTGCATATGAATAATCCTATTTATCAAAGCGGAATCAATTCCATTTAGCTGCCCAGGGTCCTGCAGGGTGTTTGTGCACATTGATTCCCTTTCATACCACCCAACGGGGGACTTGAATAGAATCGAGCCATTAGTAGTAGTAATAGTAGTAGCCTGGAATACCTGTGCTTTCTATTACTATGATTAGGCTGAACAAGGTTTGACTCTGGTATGGTTTACTGGGACATTTAAATGGAGCACAGTCATTTTTATGCGTGTGTGTAGTCCTTTGTTCTATGTACCAGCTGCAACAAATCTAAATATCTGTCCTGTTTTGTGACACTAAAGCAGATTTGAAAAAGTGCTTTGAAGTCATAGTGTAGGATTTCATTAGGAGGGGGCACAGGAAGGAATTTGGGCCCCAGAATGCTTCTCTTTTTCCTGTACTTGAACATTGCAATTGTATAGGAGGGCTGACAATGCCAGAGCAGCTCTGGGCCCCAAGAATAATCACCACCTTTCACCTCACTCACAACACCACTGCAACACATAGTGCTCTGTGCAGAGAGAAAGAGATGCACCATAAGGCCAGCAGGGATTATATAAGGATTTTAGCAATGTGATTAATAGGCTGTGTGAAGTCAATACTAAGTGAGCCTCATAATTCGGATAGGAATATTTTAATGTACTATTTAATATTTATATAATAAATATTTTTCTGTGTATGCCATGCATTGTAAGACTGTGAGCAGTAGATGATGTGACTGAGGTGGTCCCACTGAAATGATCACTAACTCCTCTGTCTTAATTTTTGTGCACTGAAGGTCAACAGGGCAATAAGACAAAAATTAAGAAATAACTGCTTGCAATTTCACGACCAAGGTAGATTGTCTGTCCTCTTGCCAGGACAGTACATATCATATTTATGGGGGTGGGAGGAGTGTGCTGGTTTCCACAACCATTAAGCAACAGTACACATGGCTCATTGCTGCAATGAGGGTGTGATGTTCCTTCCTTTAATATACCCTGATTATACAATGGTATGTGAGTCACTTTTCATGGAGCCTTGTGTTCTTCCTCTCCATCTGTCTGTCTCTTGTTTGCTGATTGCAGAGGGAACTACATTGTATCTTAATACTAGGCAGACATTCACCAGTCCAAGGCAGCCTCGTATAGTGGCATATACGAATAAAGAAGTGCAGAAGTGCGAAACCAAACAAAGGAATTAAAAACCTCAGCCTGGGTGTTTCAGTATATCAGTTAGTCAACTTCTATTCAATTGAAACTAGCAACATGATTTCCTCACACTGTACAATCCGAAATCGTAAATCGTAAATCTGAAAGTAAAATAACATTGAATTAAAAGTTTATCTAACATTGCAACAGTGGAATGATACATACGCAAAGTCAGATTTCTGTCACTAACGTCTTGTTCTTTCAGTAAATGTAAAATCAGTCCTGGTGTATTAACAGCACAGATTTGATGATGACATGCCAGGTGGACACCATGCCAATTTCAGCTTGTCTTTGCTTCCAAAAATCAAGATGCAAGTGACAACAGTGGGATCAGATTGAAAGAAAGCTTTAGAGATATTTAGTGCTGGTAACACAAAATGGAATTACATAACAAAAGCTGAAATATCATACTTCAATCACATACAGTGCAAAAATACTACAAAAGTGAGGTGCTTGCTGTTATTTGCATGAAACAGAATGTTAAAAAACTACTGCCTATATGAAACAGAGCTGGATCTCTAAGAATATGAGCAAAGTAATAATTTAAATGGGTTCTTTCATACCATATGTCTGATTTATCATCTATTGCAGAAATGTACCACAATAACATTATCTTTGTGTCTCCTTAGCAAACATTCATTTGACAGCTGCCTGTTGTCTCTGCATGCAACGTGGGGACAACAGACACCATTATTCTCTCGAAAAAACCTAATCAAACATCATCTGTTTATGCAGTGTATTTCATGAAAAAGATTTCAGTACCTCAATATTTGTTCCTCCTCCCCTCTATGTTCTCTCTCTGCGATGCAGCTCCTTCCAAGAATTCATATTCTTCTAATATGATACATGAGGATTATTGACTTCTCATCAGCAATAAATAATGTGCATCATAGAACACAAACACGAGCAAACAAACACCCTGCAATAAGCATAAAAAGATGACGAGAACAATGTGTAGGTAGGCACTTGTCAACTTGCTGACAAGACTCAGCGCTGAGGACATGATCCTCTCCCAGCCTGATGGCCACTTAAGCTGTTTAAACTGTCGTACTATTGGACAACTGAGACACCACACCTACCACACAGCTCACAGCCTCAGATTAAATTAGACCTGCGGACAAACTGATCCCAGTGTCTTTGCTAGCCAGGATTTCCAGGAGCCAACCTTTCAGGCCTGGGGATGTTGGTCCCCAACAGGATGAAAGACTCTCAGCTGTCACGTTACAATCTGTCCATGAAGCCTTTTTACTGGTAGCAGCAGGCCTGGCTCAATGCACTGCAAGGACCCACCTTTTTGATGCAGGGCTATAGTCATTAGAACGCAAAGACATAACACATTTAGAAATGTGTGAACATGAAGTTGCGATGAAGCCAAGGCATGCGGTAAAACCCCCTACTATTGGGCGAGTCAGTGCTTTTTACTTAGAACTTTCTGGACTGTTCTCTGGGACGCCATTTATAAATTTTAAACCTGTTTGGGACCAGTCATCTGTTCCTTGGGTCCAAGTATCAGCTTAGCAGGACTTCAAATCACTGCTCTGCTGAGGCCATCCAACTATAGCTGTTGCTTCCTGAGCTTGTCCTGCTTCTGACATTCGCAGAGATGAAGGAACATCAGCTTCAAGTAAACCTCTCTAAGACCAAACTCCTAGTCACCAGTATGTCCCTTTATCACAATAACGATATGGAAAAAAAGCCTCTTGAGGCAGTCAGGTGATTGGGATATGGACATCACGTTGGTGGATAGACAGGGCAGCGATATTAAAACAGAAAGAGCGCCTACAGATGAGGTATGACCAAGGACAGGAAAGGTCCCACTTCATTATATAATGCAGTCACTCGTGATACAGTCCCACTGACTATACAAGTGTCTGGATACCTACAGTCTGGACAATACAAATTTGCTCTTAAAAGCGCTCTCTGTACACGCAAATAAAAACCCACAGATTTGTGGAGAACATGTTAGATGCATCTTCAACAAGAATGTAAGCCTTAAATGTCAACAGGCATGTCGGTATGAACTTCAAAACACCATGTAGTACACTGTAGTATAAACACTTTCGTGATGATCTACCCAGTTTATATCAAGAATCTTTGTCCATTTGATAAATATATGGTATTTAACTGACAAAACTAGTACATTATCTTTATCATTTTTAGGGAATGAATGCCTTGCCCATAGAAACAAAGCAACAAAGTTGTTTTTTTCCATGTTTCCATAGCTTTCATTGATAAATATATAAACTTCTTTATTTTACAGTTATATTCATTTCCTATTTGATATTATTGCATCAGTGTGAAAACAGGAAGCAGGACAGAGCAGGCCTCCTGTGAACTCTAGCTGAACTCTCCATCCCATAGAGTAGTGCAGGGCAGTCTTCCAAGTTTTACTATTTTTACTGAATACATGCAGCTGGAAAACAGCAATGAAGGCAACATGGGGGTCACAGAGGAGAAAGTGCTGGTGGCCTTCAGTTTTTCACTAGTAGGAGATATGTGCCGCATCCCTGGCCTTTTGAAAACATGGGATTACACTTAAATATACCCCCCCTCCCAAAAAAACAAAACAAAAAAAAAAAAAAAACAGCAAAGGCCAACATTAGCTTACTTCACCCATTATTATTATTATTTTATTACTTCAAAATAAGTCAGTCACTACAGGAGGAATCAGGTCTAAGAAAGAGGAAGATGCAACATTACCACACTTTGTGTTGAAATCTAGACAAATCTTTGGAGATTTGATTCAGCATTAATGATTCTTGCCCAAATTTAGGCAATCGCCTCTTTATATGTGATTCACCTCATAGTGTCATCTCACTTGTCTCAGTTGCTTCCCTGTGAATTAGGATAGAGATTATTGAAGACAAATAGGATTCAAACATTACCTTTGAGTTGGTTAACTGGCTGCTATCATGCAAACTGTATCATCATTACTGCAGGGTACTGCAAGATAATTTGCTGACACTGGGGGCCAGTTGTCTTATCCTTTACACGGGATCACAGTTGGAGATAAAACTCAAATGGTCTCAAATGACGGTGACTGGTGGAATATGCATAGATGCTGCCATCTGCTGGAATACCGTGTACTGCAAAAACAGAAAAATGCACAAATTGATTTGGATTGGAAACGGCTAATTTCAGCTGTTCTTAAAAGTTTATCAATAAGGTGGAACCTTACTGTGCCATGCTAATCTCCTGGAGCTGAATATGTCAACAGAAGATGGATTTCTGATGGATTTTGTGGTTAGCGGTGGTCAAGATGAATGATCTGTGACTCTGAATGTGGAATGATTGTGCCAGATGTTGGAGACCACAGACGCCCTTGGGGGATTTTCATGTGCCAGCTTGGTCAGAACAGACGAAGAATAGTTTGATTCAGAGCGGCTGAAAACAAATTGTCTGTGGGTGAGATCAGAGACGAATGTGTTGGCTTATTCAAGTGAACAGCCAGCACGAGCAGGTCTAATTTTAATGTGTGGCCTAGAACACCATTTGTATTTTAGGCCTGATTTTTATCCAACTGTGACCTCACAGACAAAAATCGACAAAATGAGCGTCACCTCATTGTGTCTGAACTTAATGTTTTTCCTAAGGGTGTTTAAATGTTATTAATGGTAATGTGTCCCTTTACAAAAGGCAGGATTTGGATTTGCCCTTGCAGTCAGCCACAACCACAATGGTGGAACAATTCCGATCCTTCGCGTCGGTGAGTGAAAAGCTTTTTACTGATCAGAACTCTAGGATTAGATAAGTGGCTCTGATTTCAGGGGTTAGGACTCAAGAGTCAAGAGATAAAGTGAAAGAGGCTTTGAAGTTCAGGACAGTATCTGTATTGGGTGAAAACACAACTGTTGCTTACAGAAATACTACTTATTCAAAGATTCACTGATATTCACTCACCTCAGGAAATCCACCAAATGTGAAGGGATTTTCCTCACACTCATTTGCAGTTTTACATGTGAAATTTGAAAAATCTCTGGTTAATATCAAACCTTACAACCTATAATTTCTCATTGAGGCTGGTTCTTATGTGGAAGGCAACTCACCTAAACTCATGCAATATTGGCACAATGTGTTCCAATAACATCAACTAATATTAGCTCAAATTTGATTGAGAAAAGTTAAGAGGTTACATTTTGATATTGCGGGAAATTTACTGGCTGGGTTTTCATAAAATATAGACCTCAGGTTCTAAACATTGTTGGAGTACTTAATACATAAAGACATTTGATAGTTTTCTTTTATTTAGACAACCCAAATAAAAGGCACATAACATTGCGCATGTTTATGTAATAATTTGACAAACATACATTTAAAAAAAATGTAGGAATGTTTGACCTTTCTGCTAATCAGAAAGCCTAGCCTCTCATATATACAAAATTACCATTGTTAATGTTCTAATACAAAAGATTTATAAAAAAGGTTATCTTATCTTTCACATCTATTGTAACTACCATATTCTTGGAACTAAAATAGTTTTGTACAAAGATATACATTCAACTGCTTTCACAAGGGTCCTGGAATTTCCAATTAACTTTTTTCTTAAAAGTAAGAGATGTTTAATCCCACAAGAAATATTCAGTTTATCACATTATTATTGTATCAAATTTGGCAAACAGGATATCATAGCGTATCTACGTAAAATGCATAAAAAAAAGAAACCCACAAATATTTTGTTTTAAAACAAAAACTTGGGAAAAATGACAAACATGCATATTGCATTTTCAGTAGAAACTGAAACAACTCAAAGAGCTGCAACACTGTCAAGATAACATGGCATTCATTAAAAAATTGTTGGTGTTCAACAGCTAGTGTTTGGGGTCATGCAACATCAATCTTGTCCCATTATTTTAATGGACACAAACTTGTATCATTAATCAACTCATCCAGATCTCTGCTGCATAAGAATGCAGCCGAAGACTGAAACATACGTTAAAAGGAAGAGTGAAGGTAGAGCATGTACTCCATTGTACAGGAAATGATCATTTAAATGGACGGCTATGTTTAAAATCAATTATTCTTGGACAAGTTGTCCCTCAGAGCCTGGTCAAATCTTTTAACACCACAATACCCAGTGATTTAAAAGGAGCCAAGTTCATGAGTAATGGGCGTTTCTGTGCAATTCCTGAGTGAATGGTCCTTAGTATCATCTTGGGGCTGTCACAGATTTAAAAAAAAAAAAAAAAGTATACAGAAAAGTCAGACAAAACTAATTAGTCACCATTATGATGACAGTAACAGCCTGAAAAAGCTTCACTACAAGGCCAGACCTTTCAATTTTCAGCCACTAGATGGCCCTCAAGTGTAACCAACACACTTAAGACTTCAATTTGATCTTTGATAATACTGCTGCTCACCTGTATGTAGGATAGGCTTTCAGTGCAAGACTCATTTAATTCTGACTTCACTTAACATTTAAAATAGACAAAAACAAACCATCCAATTGGAAAACAAAGAACAAATATTTCATAGTCAAGAGGACAATTTTGAGATATATCCACTTGAATGACCGAAGCAAAAATTAAACTTGCTGACGAGAAAAATACATTACTATGTCAACTGTACAAGTTAGTCACTGTACCTCAAGAGCATACTTACTATCTGAGAAGGGAAAAAAAAAAAAAAAAAAAAAAAAAAAAAAAAGCTATGCGTTGTGAAAAAATATTCTTCCATGCAAGTGGAAGCTGCTGTCCCTTTTACTAAACTCATTTCCTATAACATTAAATAGTGATTAGCAGGCTATAGTTAAAAAACAACATACAAAGTAACACCCAGAAGCTTTGGGAGAGAACTTGTAAAACATCAAAAACAGCAATTCATAGTTATTGCTCCAGTCCATTCCTCATCTCCCTTTTACAAAAGCACAGGTGTGTTTTCCTACAGTCCTCAAATGTGTTTGAGGAATCCTCAACTTTCATGATACAAATCACAGTTTCATCATTCTAATTGGCTACACTAAGTCTTACGGTTGTCCTGATTTCAAGATAAATCCTACTCAATTTCTACTTAAGTGTCCTGCATTTCATGCCAGCCACTTAACATTAGTTGGGGTGCAGCTGTGACTTGGGGAACTCCTACCGGCCACACAGCTCAGGTACATATTCACTTCAGGGTTTGGTGAAGTAAACAGTTGTTTGGGGTTTTCCAGGGTAGGGGCTGTGGGGGGGTACGGGTGGGCTTGAGGTGAAAATTTTGATGACACGAGTCTTTTGTTTCACTTCATTTTCCCTTTCTCTCTGACCAGTTCAATGCCCCCACTTCTCTCTAGCTCTCTCTCGTTTTTACCAGGGTGGAGAAGAAGGCAAGACTTGGGACAGAAAAGGCATGCTATCAACTGGCCTCATGGCGATGTTGAGTGGACCGGCTATATTCATGGGCATGGGGGTCGTTATTGCGACTGGGTGGGCAATATTCATGGGCGCCGTGGCAGGGATGTTGACGGAGGCAATGTTGACAGGCCCGGTGATGGTGACGGGATGCTGGAGGCTGACTGGAGATGTTATGTTGACTGTATTAGTGCTAATGTTCATTTGTGCAGCTATGGTGACAGGGTTGTTGTTGTTGGCGTTTCCCCGGTTCATCGCCGTGGTGATGGGTGCGGAAACAGTCACAGGTGTAGCTGAGGCAGAATTGCAGACATCGTTACCCTCTAGCAAAAACAAAAAGCAAACCAAACAAACAAAAAAATAATAATAAAAAAACAAAAAAACAAAAAACAAACAAAAAAAAAAAAAACACAAGACAGAGTATTTAACCTTTTTAAAAGTGGCTGATGGGTAGGATAAAAGTATAAGGTTTTAATGGAACTAAATTATACTTACTCTACTACAACCAGAATTAGACAGTTAACTGCTCAGGGACCAAATACTAGTTTAAGGTTTTAAAACGTGATCAAAAATAAAGAATTGCATACAGCTATAAAAACTGAAACAACTTGGGGTTCAGATAAGATACATGTCTTTAGGATGCAAATGAGTTGCAATGAAAGCTTTGTCTGGATTTGTGAAATAAGATAAAGTGTTATTGTTGTGACAGGTACCTTTGTTACAGGTGTTGAAGTTGGTTTGCCCGTGAGTCTTCAAATGGCTGGTGATGTAGGCTGCACTGAGCATCTTCCCACAGATGCTACAGGTGACCTTGCCTTCATGCCTGATCATGTGTGAACGGAGTCTGTCTTTGGTGGCGAATGCAGAGGTACAGGCCTGTGGCAGCACAGTAGTCCGAATCAAAGGTAAGAGGAGTGAAACAGCTATGACAATAATGATAATATTAATAATAATAATAATAATAATAACAGTTGTAGTAGGAAAGTGGACAGTAATCTTACCGTTACTTGACATTTAAATGGTCTCTCTGAGGAATGCACATGCTTCACATGGCAGCTCAAGTGGTCTGGCCTAGATTTACAAAAAAAGAAAGGGAAAGAAAATACAGCAACACCTTTATTTGGTGGGCTAAGTATGAGTCATATAATGTTAGGAACAATGCGTTGAGTTAATGTCACTTTCAGAGAAACTTACAACAACAGAACTGTTTGAGAGCTACAGATTCAGCTGAATTAGAAATTACGCCTATGTGAATCTTTCTATAAAATGCCTAGTCTTTGCAGAAGCATACTGATGTGCTCTGTTTGCTTTGATAATGAGGGAATGGACCCAAAAAAAAAAATCCCTAAAATTTCAGTCAACGGTCGTTAAGTCTCCATGATCAATCGTGCATAAGTTAGTGTGACCTACTTTCAAAGGTGCACCACAATGAAATGGTGACTTTCTTTTGTATGTTGTCTACTTGTTTTCAATTTATGAACTGACAACTAGGCATTACTTTTTACTGTGTTTACTTTCTACAATTCTTAACATTACTTGTGAATTATGAAGAGGTTGTCAATGAGTTTCCAGGATTTGGTTGATAGTTTCTGACAAATCCTAACTGAATTTGAACACCACATTTGAGGATTAGGAAGTGACTTTGTCGGCCACAACATTGATTTAACATGATTAATGGGATAGAGCAGTTCAACTACTGCATTTCTTAATACTGTGTTCTAAGATATGGGGCGTACACAAAAAACCCCTGCAGTGTATTTTACTGAACAAGCATGGCTGACAAAAAAAAGTCTCATATTTTTCTCACATATCTGGAGAGTTCACTGCATATTAGCGATTGGAACAACACAAGTTTGCCTCTTGACCTTTACGGTGAAATTCGTCTTGGCACCAAAGCTCCTCTATCAGCTTGTTAATTCTAGTAAAGCTGTGAGCTGAATCATGTTAGAAGTGCCATAATGGAGTGAGTAAGAGCTTCAATGCTGGCAGCTGCTCCTAAACCGGAAAGTTTCATGCTGTTGGATTTTTTCATTTTTTTTTTTCAACAAATGAGAAGAGTCAAGTAGAATGGTCTCAGTGGTGCCATGAACCGGAATCAAGTCTTTTTTTTCATGCCCCTGATGTGGGGAGCAGACTCCAGACAGCGACTGCCTACAGATCTGGCTAAGTGGCAGTGACTCAGTGCCCTGTTATTCAGCCCTCATTCTCACTTTCCAGTACGCTGATGAATCCCTGCCCCACGTCACAGCATTGGAGGCATGCCTGAAACTGCCATACACAGCACAGTGCTAGTGTTACAGCTTGGCCAGGGTACACTGCTGATATATTTATTTTGTCAAAGTTGTGTTGCAATACAGAGCTCTTACATCGTTAACAATATTCCTTTGCTCATGTGATGCCAATTCACATACGCCAGAGTTACCCTAACTTGAGAAATTATGGCTCCTTTAAAAATAAGGAACTATTTGGTAATACAATGGTTAGAGCACATGCCACATAAACGCAGCGCCCCAGGTTCGAATCTGAGTAGGGACCTATTCTGCATGCGCCCCCCCCCCCCCCCATTTCCTTCTCTGCTGATTACTAACTGAAATAAAGCCTTAAAGAAGACTAAATGGTCATTGTGCTGATACATTTAAATGGGTAGACATGATGAGACACTCCTTAAAACTAATTTTTTAAATTGTATAGGAAATGTATTGACCTGGACATTGAAATATGGTTCACTGAATTCCCAGGGGAAAGGGTCTGTGACATGCTGGCGGGAACCACAAAGTGACAAGTGACGCCTCCCCCTCCCTCCATACTTAACCACTGGTGTTCCTCCATGTGCAACTGTTTAAACATGTGGTTGGAATGGTGTGTGTGTGTGTGTGTGTGTGTGTGTGGTGGAGGGTCAATGCAAGTACAAATCTCAACTGCTTGGCACAACTATAAACATTAAAGCACTACTACTGGGAAGCTATACAGAGAGTGCATGACCATACTGTCATTGTTCTGTATGAAGTCATGGTGTGAGTGAAAAACCCAAACACTGCTGGTTAACAAGCAGAAAAAAAGAAGAAAATAGTCACTGCCCAAAGAAAAGCATGAACAACTGCAGACATGAAAGGCGTTAATTTTTAGAATATACAAGGTTAGACTTGCGTCCAACAAGCATGTTTTTATATGAAAGACAGCAAAAGCTAATTTGCAAGTACGAAGCTAAGAGACCCAAATGCTATGCTTGTTAGAATTTGTTTATCACCACACTGTTTTTAAATTCCATCCACACAAGTAAAGACTTCTTTCTTTGACCCTGGAATGCAACCATCAGTGGGCGAATAACTTTGTTTCAACTCCCGTAAGAACAAATTAGATCTCAAAGCATACTTCCTGCTTACAGTAGCCTGGTTACTTGTTAATTGAAAGCATATGAGGAAACTGGAGCAGCTGTGTAAAAAAATATTGCATTCTTTTGCCTTTATTTCCATTTTCAACAATTTAATATTAACTATTGTCACTCTGGTAGCCATTCTCTCTCTTTCAACAGGTGCAGCAGTGAGGACGCAACACCCAGCCGAGCCATGCTGGTGAAGACAACCACTTATATTTGAAGGCTTGTCTCAAGAGGCAGGTTGACTGAATTAGCTGGAGAAGTCTGATCTGAGAGGGAACATAACAACATATTCCACTACGTTCAGAGCTATATGAGGAGTGTTCAAAGACATCTGAAACGAGTAATGTAATCTCCCCATGAAATCTGTTGCCCAGCACTTAGCAGCCATCCATTGCTGTGGGTTTGCCACTCTGAATCCCTGTTGGTCTGGTAACATAATGAATGATAGGGTGGAAAAAACAGAGGAAAACTTCACATTAAAGACTAAAAGGGGAAAATAGATGTCAGGTATTCCAAACAAAAACTGATGAAGGTATTTAAGAGCTACTGAATATTTCCTTTGTATTTGCATATGGTGTTAACATTCTTACAACTATCACTTTAAAATCCAAATTTTTAAACAAGTGTCTTCCAGTTTCTTCCCATTTCAAATTACACACATTGTGTAATTAAAACCCATGATTTAAGTATCCCTTGATTTTATATTTAACTTTTTTCCTGTGTTATTTTATTATACAGCAGTAGTTGTTTTAATTGTGCCTTTATAAAACTGAATTGATTTGACAGTGCCAGGCTAAATGCTTTGGGCTGCTGAACTATTTCTTGGCCAGTTTCCATGCAAATCAATCCTCCAAAAAAGGTGTTCCTTACCTGGAAAAGCCTTTCCCACAGACAGAACATACATAGGGCTTGTGGACACCCCCGTCATGAGAGCGAACATGGTAGGTCATTCTGTCCTTCCTCTTAAAACGCTGCTGACAGATGGGGCATTCAAAAGGTTTCTCATCTGAATGGGAGAGCTTGTGGCGATTCAGGTGGTAGACATCACGAAATGCTTTGCCACACATCTCACACCCATGGTTTTTCTTGACAGGTTTGGGTGGCTTCTTGATGACATTTTGCTGTGGCACATTGCCCATTGCGGATGCTGTCATGATACTTGTGCCTGAGGAAACAGAGGTGGTTGCTGTAGAGAGGATGCCCGCTACTGTGGAGATGTAGGAAGGGTTGCCATTATTCTCTCGTGGCATGGTAGAAATCATGGGTACCATCGTTGGGGCTGTTTGAGCTGTCTTCTTTGGCCGCGACACCATCTTGATACCGGTGTGGCTGGACTCATGACGTCGCAAGTGGTAGCTGTCACGGAAGGCCTTGTTACAGTAGCCACAGATGAAAGGTGTTTTGCCTTTATGCTCCTTCTTTATCACAGGCACTGGTGGTCGTGCACCTCCACCGCTGGCCACATTATCTTTCAGGAGATCAGCAGCACTAGAAGGTGGTTTCTGTTCTATTTGGATGGGCAGGACAGGCTTCTGGTCAACCTGTTCAGCTCCAGCATTAAGAAGTGGCAGCAGGCTGTTCTGGGCCACCTGGTGCTGGTGGTGGAGGGCTTCATTGGCCTGCTGATGAAACAAACACACACACAGATAAATATGTGGTTGTGCCACAGCAAGTTCCAGGCATTTGTTGGTACGGTTACTATCACCTTTTAAGCACTACAACACCTATTTTCAATGAAGAATTTATGACAAGATTAAAATATACTTCCATAGTGGCAATTATGGTTTTAGATTAAAAGAAATTCTGCAATTTCTCCAACTTTCCAAAATCTATGTGAGAATCACCACAACACAGTAAATGTTAATGATAGCTGTGCCAGGTTTAGGCTCTGACAAGTCCACAAATACAACAAGGGTCAGATGCCACATAACAAAAGATATCTACTACATTTGTTAATGATGATGATGCAGCATGTCAGTGATGCTTTAGAATCCACATATACTAAACGAGGAATTATTGCACCGCAATGATCCTGATTCAACATGTGACGGTAAAGCAAGCATACCAAATTATAGGCATGGCAGAGTGTAGTTTACCTGCCAAAAAGGCTCTGACAAATACGCTGTAGATCAAGGATATGTTGAAGCCAAGTTGTGGGTCAAAAAAGGAGTGAGGTATACACACACTAGAGAAAAACAGGCTGCACTCAGAGAAACAAAAAAATCAGTGGCACAACCACTTGCTTGCCATTTGGCCTTCTACACTGTGTTTTGTTAGCTTCATGTCATTGCCCACTACTGCCACAACAGAAATTATATGAAATGACTGGGTGGAATTAGCAGCAGCAACAACCAGTTACTAAGTTAGGTTTCACTCATTTAAGTAATCGCACCTCCCAGCTAAAGAGGGCAGAGACAAATGGAACTGCTTGCCAAAGCTGTAACCTAAAACAAAATGCAATTTTCCAAGTAGGCAGCTGATTCAGTGCATTTTGTTTGGACATGTTTTTCATTGGGGAAGACACTTCTTGACAGCCAGCAGGAGCACTCAAAGTTCTGTGGAGTTGCAGGAAAAACAAAAAACTCAACACACTGCAGCACAGAAATAAAGTACTCCTGACAGCCTTGTACCCCCCCCCCCCCCCAAAAAAAAAGACAGACAGACAGACATGGTGCAAACTCAATCACTCCTATGCCAGCCTTCAAATTCAACATTTGACACCATAGCTACACCTCCAGCAAAAATAATTATGGCTCCTTTTGTAAGGAAGCTGCAAGCTATTTCTACCACTTTGTCAGTGTGAGATGTTCTAAGAGAAAACTAAATTTATATTTAGGTACACAGCTCAGACCCTTTCATGACCCAAGAACTATTCTGCCACACAAAATTAACAGAAATGCACGTAAATGGTATATCGCTGATTTCTATTCATTTTACAACATCAGTTAACGCTTCCTGGGGTAACTCTGTTGTCGGGTCTCTGCTTGATGCAGTAGTTGTTTCATATAATACCTAAACATGAACATTGTATCAGTTAATACCGTTCTTTAAGTAAATGGACACATCCACAGCAAAGTTGTCACCACAAGCAAGAAAAGGGCAAGGTGAAATACTTGACCTTTCCCTTTGAGGTTCAATCATCCATCGAAGAAGGCCAGCCAAGAAAGGACTTGCAAAGGAGGAGGCAGGGGATAGAAAAGAAAAATGAACCACACAATGTCCTCCTTATGCCATCTAGCCTATTGTGAAAGACACAAATCTGAGCAGTGATGCACTTGGGCCTCAGCAGGGGATCTTTGTATGCTCATCTTCATTGATTTGGCTCATCTATTCATGAGAAGGGGACATTGTTTATCCACACACTCTTTAGCTAAACTAGCCGTCATTCCCTCATAGGCAATCAGACCTGGGATCTCGTAGAAAACGCCACCAAGCCCACACATCCATTTGTCCAAGCACCTGCTCACACTTGCCACCTTCCAGGATTAGTCATCATCATGCCAATGCTAACCCGTCCACTGGTTCAACAAGGGTGGGGTTTGGGTAGGGGGGCTTTATGTTTGGGTTGGGGGGGGATACCAGCCGGGAACCCTCTTTGTGAAGCTTGTGAACAGCAGACATAGCCACTGCAGACAGCCTGGCCTCTATACAGAGGTGCAGGGCCTGTAAGCTGCTGTGCTTTCATGCAGCTCTGACCATTTTGACACAAATGTGCTCTGACAACTGGGACTGCTCCCTCATAAATAACATCAAAATGGAGGGAGTGGCCCGATGGCTCCACAGGCCACTGTAGACTTGAATTGTGCTCATAGTTGAGTCAGATTATGCACGATCTTTTGTTTCAGTCTACAGCTGCTTGCCGAAATTACAGTTTATGTAAAACAAGCAAAACATGATAACATTAAAGGGAAGCGAAGAGTTTTAAATTTATTGTTTTATTAAACATAGCAGTTTTCTGCTTTCAGAGTATACTACTTTGTTGTAGGCTGTTTTTCATTTGTTTATATGACTTGAAAACTTGACACAAATTCACATAAACTCTTAAGAAAAAAGAACTTTGTGGTGTATGTAATCTTATCATTTTTTCCCCCATAGCTTGCAATTATATGTTTTATAGTGTTGCTATGAATGATCAGAAAATGCTCACAGAATGCTTTAATTTTTTTTTCTCACCTGAGTTGGAGTGCATTATCAGATGACAATACCAGCTGTTTCGGACTACTACTCACCATCCCACCTGGGATGGTAGACGTATTATGCCTTAACATATGTATGGTAACAAGTATTTAGATCATTTTTTGGCTTTACAGCTATGATTCAATTGTATATGGACTTAAGAGTGACAGAAGCCCTCACATTACAAAAAGCCAAACACAGAAAGACAGAAAACACCTCTCTGCTGTAGTATTTGGATGGTAATGTTGAAAGCCAAACTTGAAATGATGATAAAGTTAAAATATCTTTTGACAATTACCTAAGAAGCTGATGCACTGGAATGAGTTTTTTTTTATTATTTTAAATGCACAACATGTGTACAACATGACATGATAGAAACGGTGACAGGCAAAACTATTTGCCTGAAAATGAACTTTTTACTCTTTAACAGCAAGTTAATGCTTAAGTCCATGGTGCTTTCACAGCACATTTTCTTTTTCAGACAAGTGAATAATTTTAAATACCTTGATTGTCTTGGTGAAGGCCTAATATTTGAGAATTTCCCAGTTTGGAATTAATAAAGTACATCTGTCTATAATAACAACCCACTGTAAGCTACTTCCAGAGCATGAAATGCTGCCTAAATTACTATTCGGGACAAGAAGTGAAAAATTCCAACAAATCAAACAGCCTGGTACTTTTTTCCACTTTGGAGTAGACATAGCTTCGTCATACCCCCCCATCCAAACAGCAAACAAGGTGATATCAAAATGTAATGGGACCTCTCTTCTGAAATGAAACTATAATTGCACCGAGCAAACGTCTCATATCAGAAATCAAATTTAAATACTTTTGGCCATCAGTTCATTTTATTAAAGAGACCTCCACCAGTAAATTAAGATGGCTTCCAAATACAATGTCCACCACCAACACACGGTCATGTCTTACAGAAGTTATTAATTTGAGCTGGTTAAGATTGTTTTTTTTTATACGATTTAAACACTTTTAGCACATTATGTCCTTGTGTTGAATGGCATTTATCAGTCAATCAGACATGTGGAAACTTGTCACCTAAGTGCTTTGACAAATTAGCCTCTGAAACAAACTTGCATCAAATCTTTGAACTGTTTGTTTTTGTGTTCTCCTATTATAATAAACGGTTCATCTCATACAGTTTCTGGCTCACATTGTAACTTAAATACTGGTGTATCACTGCTCATTCACAGCCATGCTGATTATCAACACAAAATAATGATAACAATAATAATAATAAAACCCAGGTCAACCAGATGTACCTATGGTAATATTGAAGCTCATTTGACAATATTATTTCAAACACCCAAAAAAGCTTCTAAATATATTTTAAAAAACAGTTTAATTTGTACTTATTTAGAAATTTTGACAAAAGTTATTTTCATGCAATAGATAACTAGAAAAAATCCCAAACTGCCGCATAGAAATTGAAAGTATCTGAATGAATTATTGGTCGCCACGTAAGTGCACACAGATTTACACGACACTGACATAGTAACAGTATGAGATACATAATACATGCAGGGCCTCTGGCTAGATGCCAGACACCGCACAACAAGCCATAAAGTCCATCTGTTTTTTTCATCAGGATGAAATAGAGCTTAAAGTTATGAGTTAACTCTACAACATCAGCACATCAAAATAGCGTGATGTGCTGGAAAACACAATGCGTCTCTAAAGCATACCAAAGTGTACCGTTCATACCGTTTTGAAATGAAGTTTTAACATTGGACTGTTAACAGTAAAAAAAAAAAAGCGATAGATTATAGTTCTCCAGCATGGGGTGTTCTCATTTTCCCTCCATCACTCTCTCAGCACCAGTTGCAAACATTTTCTTTACG
Source organism: Echeneis naucrates (assembly GCF_900963305.1). NCBI lineage: Eukaryota > Metazoa > Chordata > Actinopteri > Carangiformes > Echeneidae > Echeneis > Echeneis naucrates. The sequence continues at coordinate 14,393,998 of NC_042524.1, forward strand.
TATTCACTGGATTGATCAGTGAAGAAGATTGCAAAACATCCAAAGTAGACACTGGCCTTAAACATCATCAGCTGGCAAGTTCAAGGAACTGAAGAATGGCACGGGAAAAAACATGAACTTTGCACTTGCATCAGATTCTTCAAGCAGAGTGAACTAATATGAAGCTTTATTCAAGTAATAATGTTAGCAGCCAGAAACCCTGTCCTAAACACTTTAGCATACAGAATGACACCTGAAAACAAACGACAAAGTACTTGTGAAGAATCCTGCAAAGTTCAGTGAAGTATTTTTTGTTTTCCTCCAATTTCAAGTTCCCCATCCTTACTAGAACACCCTGGGAATAACTTCATTCAAGCAAATCCCTTTCTAACTTAGAAATGTGACTGAAATGGTGGGAATTCGGTATGAAGGGAAATGTGTGGAATAAAAGCTGATAAATTAAACTATAAAACAAAGGGATCCCCCGAAAAAATGTATACTTTCAAATATGCCCTTTCCATTAAATGTATGGATCGCTCGCTTTCATGATCCCACCAGGCTCAATTCTTCTATGCTAAATCAGGCCATGTGAATAAAACATTTCATTCATGTGTAGGATGAATAGCCTTCCATCTTTGTACATACACTAAACGGTGGCAGATATCACTCTCAGCAGCAGCGCCCGCTTTCTGGCAGAAAATGGGTTTTCTAAATTGCGCAATGTCGTTGCTAATTTCAAATCTGCCTCTTCGTCGCTAGTGTTAGCTGATGATATGTGCATAGTTCACATTCCTTTCCACCGCGGTCACCGGAATAAATAGCTGCTTAATAAACAGAGCCTTGTCGCACACTACTTGTTCTACCAAGTCGTGCAACGTTAGTTTTGCAAGCTCATTACGGCAGCCTCGCCCAAATTAAGCTAAATTAGCTAGCGAGTTTGATGAGGGCAGCCTAAACATCGCTAGCCAACTTGGCTAGTTACTGTCGAACCGGCTGAGCCGAGCGGAAAGTTCACCGCCGACTTGCGAATCGTTGTTTGGAAATCTCAGCAGCTCACAACAAGTACACTCTTATTCAACCCACAATGGATCGGATCACTTTGCACCTAAATTATCGGCGAGATTAACCACGCTGCGATGAAAATGTTGGCAGACGTTACATCTCATTATCGAACAGCCTTCAGTCAGAGGAGGGGGGGGGGGGACAGGTCTGTCTCGATTGTAACGGTGCAGTGGCGTCTTCAGCGTTAACGTTACTTCAAATAATCTCGCATGTTTTGTTGGCTTCGACTTGGCAAACAAACTTAAAAATGTGCAATCTCTGTCGATATATCTCGCGTGCGCTCTCCGAAACATCGGCAAAATGTGCAAACAAGCCACGTTTTTCCACAACACTCGTTCAGAAGAATCGATTTTTTGTTCTAGCGTCATTCCCAAGCCTCACAGCTGGAAGCCTGGATTCATATACCATTGTTTTGCTTGGTTACTTGATCGTGGCATTACTCGTTTAAAAACTGCTTTTAGCGCGAACATAGCCAGCGCGAATGATGTTATGGGCTGTTTGGCGAGCTCCCCCAGTTTCCCTCCCAAAGAGTCAACTTACTTGAAAAAGAAACGTACTCCAGCTCGGCTCCATTTCCACACTTAGTAATTCTGTAGGAAACCTGGTAGAAGCCTACAACAAAGCAACCAAACATGGCAGCTGAAACAACTTCCGGTAACCTCACGGGCTGAACTACTCTGCATACTCTTTGGGGAAGTCGGGGTTAAATTTAGTTTGCGAAAAAGAAAAAGTGTAAAACTCCGTACAGCTAATGGAGCAGAGGGTTCTAAATATGGACTATTGGGTTAAAATAGCATCGAAAATACAGTTGGAAGAGATGGTTTTGATAGTTGTTTTCCCATAACGGAACTAAAGTGATGTAATTGGATTTCTTCCCACCCCCTTGGTGGATTTTGTTGGTTGATCCTGCGAGAGCATTAGTTAAAGTCGCCCACTGTCGCATGTGGCGGAGCATTGACTGTGTTTCAGCAACATTTATCTCCCTTTAAATAAGAAATGTTTTACATCGGAAAACGTTTCGCTTTGAATTTTAAACATTATTATTTATTCTTTCCTGTAATGAACTCTAGCTCAGTGGGCAAAAAACAAAACAAAACAAACAAAAAAAAAAAAAAAAAAAAAAAAACCGCGGCGGCCGCGGTGTATTTTCATTCATGGGCAGGGAATGAATGAAAACGTCAGAGCCCTTATATTGCGTGGACCAAAATAACACGCATTCAGCCTAACCCTCTGCGGTGAATGCACCACCTAAAATATATAAACTAAAACTCATTTGGGTGTCATAGTTTACAGGCTTATTTCCTGCAAATTTTTATATACATGCTAATCTGAGGTGATGTATGTGCCTAACCTCCTTCATTTTCAAGTGAAGATGGTGCCCAAGGGACCAATAAGTTTTTAATGTTGTTTACGAAATATTTATTGAGAACCCGAGGGGTAACAAAAATACATTATTTTTTAAAAATATGGTTTTAAGTGCAAAAAATTATACTTTTTCTGGGTCTCACCAACCCATATCCAGTTAGCATTCTTTTCCATGGATTTATTCATGATTAATCTCAAGAATACATTTAGCAATTTCGTCTGTGACATCTTTTATCACCAAATTGCGTAACCCATGATTATTCACGAGTAGGTGAGTCAAAACTAAGAGGAAATGGCAACTGGCATGCACACAGCTGCTTTGTGTTGTGATGATGTTTGTCAGCTGTCTCAGAAGTGTGAAACAACTCTGAGACAGATGACAATGAATATCTGTCTCTGTTGGAGCAGGGCAATATGCCAGACAGACATTAATACAGCAAAATACAAAATTCTGGTCTGTGATCAAGTGACAACTTTAACCTTGTCGACAGCCGAGAAAACTTTGCAAGACTACAGAGCCTCTTGAGCTACAAGAACACTAAGTAATGCCAGATGACCTTCGTGAGCACCATGGACTGTGCAAGATGACTAAAACACAAAAGTGTATTCCATTGCAACATTTTTCATTCAAACCTTGTGCGAAATGTACTTCATATGAGATACAATTCCTCTTGGATTTCTCATTCCATATTTGCAGAAAAATGTGTTACTAAATAAAAAAGAGCATTGGAAGATGTCCCCCTTCAGTTTCCAGGCACCAAAAGAGTTGTTGTTTAAAGTTATTCACCTGATGCCATCAGAGCAATAGTACCCAGATTGCTTGGCAACTCCATTTAATTTTGACACTGGACACACAGCAAGCATCATGTCAAACAATATAAAATTGTGGCTTACAACTAGGTGATCAGTGTCCTGGTAGATTAAAACAATCACCACAAATTTATTCCACTGAAAACTACATTATCAAAATTATCATATCATATGGGCAGAGTTATCAATGTCTCAAATGAACTAAGGAACAACTCAATTGGAGTTAAAATCTTCTAAATTGAATGAGGCCATAGATGAGATGACCACTATGAGTAAAACCTCAAAATACTTTAATTTCATAGTTCCTTTTCCTATAAAACACCTGAATTTTTTTATCCCATTTTTCGGAGATACTGACGAAAGGTATAGTCAGTTCCCTTAACCTAGAATGGAAAAAAAATATAAGAAGAAATTTGTGGGGATTCTTCATACTACATTTTGAAGATCATATAAGTGTCTCCATTAGGCCTAATGCATTCGGATGTACGAAACTGCGGCTTGTATTGTATTTCAGCTCTAAAAATTAAGCTGGACACAGATCCATGCATGAGGGAGTGTTATGGTACCCTCTTTCCAGTAGCTTCTTTGAACTCTCTGCTTGTTTGTCAACGGCTGTTCAGTGAAGGTGCCCCCATTGTACATTTCAATCTTTGTCCCACTGTACGTTGAAAGCCTTTATTCACATACAGTGCAATGAACGTTTTCAGTTAGAGTTAGGGGAATATGTAGGGTCAGCCCATTCTGCTCTCATCCAGCTCAAAAGATACAATAACATCCAACAACAGGCCTCACTTGAAAGTACAGTTATGCAGATTGCTTCCCCTGATATTTTTCAAGCTTTGGATAAGGAAGACGTAGATTCTCCAAAGGTAAGCTTCACCAAGCCAAGATTATGTTTTTGGCTACTTATAAGAGTAGTTTCAAAATGAATAAATGAATTAGGAGGTGAATTTGTTAGTTTGAGAATTAATTATTAATATAAAGGAACATTTAAATGTGTCTCAGTGAATTTAGCAAAGGGATGTTTCTCGACTGAAATGATACGATGAAACACTTGGTTACCATACAGCAATTGATCCTCCTGAGAAATCCATATATAAAATTAACTTGCCCTAACATTGATGCCATGTTGGACAAACAAGAGAAGATGAAGCACATTTTTATACTTCTCTATAGTTACAAGGAATTTGTAGCCCAATATTCAAGCGTAGATAATATTTAAAAGTATATACTTGTGCTGATAAATGTGTTTTCATTCAGCAGTTTTGTGGGTCATATTCAGGGCATTTTTCTTTTGAGGAAACCTTAACCTTGATAATTCAGTTCTAGATAAAAACATTGTGCTTGGCTACTGTAAATTGTGTTTTTGCATTATGTTTTCATAGAAATGGGAGACTGGTCCATTCTTGGCCGCTTCCTAACAGAGGTTCAGAACCATTCCACAGTGATTGGTAAGATATGGCTGACAATGCTGCTCATCTTCCGCATCTTGCTTGTGGCTCTGGTGGGGGATGCTGTCTACAGTGATGAGCAGTCCAAGTTTACCTGCAACACCCTACAGCCTGGATGCAATAATGTATGCTATGACACGTTTGCTCCTGTCTCACACTTGCGGTTTTGGGTCTTTCAGATTGTTCTTGTATCCACACCTTCTATTTTCTATGTCGTCTATGTCTTGCAAAAAATTACAAAGAATGAAAAAGTAGATGTCAGGAAGATTGAACTGGTACCCAGGTCCTCACCTGCACTCGAAAGGCAGAAACATACAGAGGGTGATGAAAATTCAGACAGTCCTCCCAGAACAACTGATAACAACGAAGACTGGAGCTCACAAGAAGGTGAATATGAGGAGAAGAGCCAACTGGAAGAGGAAATAATGGAAGTGGGAAAGGACCCAACCCAGCTCTCTAGCCAAGTACTTCTTATCTACATTATACATGTTTTGCTGCGCTCTATTATGGAAATGATCTTCCTCATTGGACAGTATTACCTATTTGGATTTGAAGTCCCACATCTTTTCCGCTGTGAAACTTACCCCTGTCCAAGCCGGACTGATTGCTTTGTGTCTCGAGCTACAGAAAAGACCATCTTTCTCAACTTCATGTTCAGTGTCAGTCTAGGTTGCTTCATGTTGAACATTGTGGAGCTGCATTATCTCGGCTGGATTTATATTTTCAGAGTACTGTTCTCTGCGTGCTGCACCTGCTGTAACTTGAATTGGGATCCCATGCAGGTGGAATTATGTAATGACAACAACCCACTGTTGCTTGAGCTTAAGCACTCTTTACACGGCAGGGTTGTCCTGCAGACCACCTCTACCATGACCTCGGACAAGAGCAGTGCAGTCCCAAACCAGGCCCCAGCCATCTCCTTCGAGACAGACTCTACACTGGAGTGCACATCGAAGAGAAATCCAGACGAAAAGGAACGCAACAAATCTAAACTGCATAATAAGACAAAAATAGGAAGAGGCAAAAAGTCGTGGTTGTGAAATCCTAGTTTTATTGTGTGTTAATCAATATATAATTTCCATCTTTTACTGCACTTGTGTGAATTGGAATCTTTTCACTTTAAGTGATCGGTCAAACAATTTCAGGGTGGAATTATAAGAGACTCTGTGTTTTTGTTTTGATTTTTTTCTTGCCACAGAAGATTTCAAATATGAGTGACTTTGAAATGATCCAGTTAGTTTAACATTCTTGGTTCTTCACAGGAAACACTAATGTACAAATACAGTGCCCCATTTTATGAAATTAGTTTGTGTAAATATATAGTCAAATTATTGTTCAGTGTTTGCTGTTATTCATTCATGCTCATGTACTCCTTTACTTGCATAAGAATTACTGGAGAACATTTAGTCATGTCCTTTGCAAGCAGGCAGGTGATGCGTTCAAATACTCGAAACCTCATACTTTAGTTAGTCCTGCACAGTGATGTGGTTTCAATGAGTGATTCTCATTTTTATTTGTCCTTTATAGTGCTACAAGAAACCAGAAACCAAGAAATTCAAAAGTCAGTGGAGTGCAATTTATACAGTCTGTGCCGTATTCCGACAGAAGGCTTAATATGCTTTGCCGGGGCCAGATGTATTGTCTTATAACCCTATATGGCAATTTTATCTCATAATATAGCCTGCTTACACTCAACATGCATATGGTTCATCACTAGGCTAACAGGTAACAACTAATGCAGAATTCACATCTTAAAAGGAACAAACAAAAAACAAAAATGAAAAACAAAGGACCTAAACAAAAAGCAAACAAACAAATAAACAACCCCCACCCCCAACAAAAGAACAACAACAAAAAAATAAATAAATAAAATAAAAGACAAAAAAACAAAACAAAAAGCAAAAAACAAAAAACAAACAGACAAACAACAAAAACAAAAAACAAAAACCGAGCAAACAAAAGTGGACAGTTTTAGAATAACCGACTGGTGTGTTCTGGTTCAAGTCAGTAAATATACCAGGAGGGGTCACTGCTGTCCACTTAACAACTAGGCTGCTTTCAAATACTGTTGGAATTTTTTCCACAGCAGAAAGCAAATTAAGCGTTGTACAAATACATATGTCCACAAATGAAAAATGAATGAATGAAATTTTACTTTTGAATATTGAATAGAATTTTTTGCAGTCAAAGAATCTCTTTAAACCCGAGTTACACGCTCTCTACTCACTTTATCATACATATGAATTAATACATATGGTGTATTATAGCCGTATGTATTATTGTTAAAGCTGTCCATATTTTATTCTGCTTCAGTCTAAGTGTTGGACTCTTTTTTTTTCAATAAAAAAAAAAATAACACAAGGAGAGGTCAATTGTATGTTCACGGCTCAAAATAACCGACTATGGTGAGATATCCACAAGTCGGACCTTGAAGCAAGCATTTGAATGCCTCACAAGTGCATTTCCTTGCACCTACTGTCAATTCCAAGGAGGAAAATGCTGAAAACTTCTAGTAAGGCAACAACGCTGTCACTGTCGGGCAGTCACAGGTAGGTCGCCGTCTCTTCATTCAACAGCATTGACTGTTATTATTATTATTATTATTTTTCAGGGATGACATTTTCACACTGTGTGCTCAAAGTGCTCCCAAAGGCCGCCGGTGATAGAGAATGAGGGCAAAGCAGCTTAAAGGGAGAGCATTACGGCCAAGCAGCGACAACCCAGCTATGCCATGTGTGAAGTAATCTCACTGACGCCAACAAACACGGCTGCTTTCTCATCTCCTGCAAACAACGACGAGACTCCTAATAAAAGTTATCACCAGAACATGTACATAATGTAAAGTGAAAGTAAATGGCTTTGAGCTATTTCCCAGTTTCCCTGGCATCAGGGCATGTGATCACGGGTGGATTAGGTGGGAATTTACTGATCACCGAAACAAAGCAGGGCTGTGTGCTGCTTGTTCGTGTGATGGACACTCAGGTTCAGGTGGAGAATCTCATGCACAAATGTGGAGAAGTTGTGCGTCATTTTAATGGTGATACTGAACCTTTGACAGCAACGCAGGTGAGGTTGAAGTGTCACTGTGCAGCGCAACTTTAAATGTTTTGCGGCACCTAAACGTGTCAGTGTACACAAAAGGAAATTGAGGCTATATTAAATTTTAACAAGCACGAATGATGGATTGTTACTTGTTTTGAATGGAAAACATATCAGATTGAAAGGATGAGAAAATTGCAAATTGGAGAGGATTAATCACGACACGGTGTCATGCAAGACACTGTTACATAAGATATTTTCAATTCACAGATTCCTTATTCGCCGCTTATCCGTTTCCGGGTGTGGAGCCAATCCCAGCTTACATTGGGCGAAGGTGGGATACACCTTAGACAGGTAGCTAGTGCATCTCAGTGTGTTAAATCTACATTTCAGTAATTATGGACTTAAGTATTTGGCTGCAAACCTTGGCCTTGATCTGGCCAGATCAGATCATTTTAAACCAATAACATACAAGTGTACAAAGAATAATACAGTTAATACAATCCATATACCTTATCACATTAAGTTAATCTTTAATCACTTGTCAGCTATATAGAAAGCATTGAAAGATACGGACTGAAATCAAGCATAATTATCTGAAAACTCAGCTGAGCAGCAGAGGATTTGACATGCTGATTACTGATTGTTGTGAGAGAGTGAAATGACAAACTGATGCCTATTTTTTTCCACAAACTACTTGATCCAATTACCCTGACCTTAATGAGCTGCAGAGACTGATGTGATGGATAAATAGTCAGAGCAGGGTTCTGCTGTATTTAACAAGCTGTAAATAGTTCAGTGGCAGTGGTAGAATGGGAGCGTTATCAGATTCACGTTGTGGAAGTAGTGCTTCTGCAGTAATGTGTTCTCTGTGACTGATCCATGGGCTTATGTGACATTGTCAGATTAACGCTGATAAATGATCACAGCTCGGGTCATAAATTGTGATGAGGGGTCAGAAATCAAAAAGGTTGCTGAACAGGTGAATAACTGTGAGCCAAATCCAAGATGTGATCAATCGCTCACAGTCACATGACAGTGCAAGTAGTGTGTGAACACTTGAGTGGAGACCCTGATATTGGCTGGTACATAAATAGTAAGATTTAAAATGTAGCCAGCTCTGAGCTTTGACCCATCACAGCTATTTCTGCCTTATTAGTGCTAATTGAAGTGTGGAAAATGGTCCATGGTGGAAAAAAAAAATCACCAACGCTGAATAACATTTGTTTTGTATCATATGTTTTTTGCCTTCTCCTGGAGAGCAGCAAACGCTTCTGCCATGGTGCATACAATTGATTGGATGTTTGGCAAGGACATTTATGAAGCGCTACAGAACTGTGAAAGTGTTTATGAGCTGGATGACACCTGCGGTATCATCAGCGTTGCTCTATAAAGTTAATAAAATGTCTTTGCAGGACATATATGCACATGCATCTGTGACCAGTATGGATTCAAGGAGTTTTGCAGATATGAATGGTAGTTCAGTTGTCATCTATAATGTGATAACAACTCAAGCTATGAAACTTTGTATTCTAAAGTTCTTAGTTCAAACATAAGTTATTGTTTAAAGAGCACTATTAAATTATACAGAAATGATGCATTAATGAGCCCAGATTGATTAAATTCTATGCAGAATTTTTCTCTGGATTTTTTAGCGTACATGAGATAATTTAAGAGCACAATTCTCTAATCATAGGCCTGGTTATGTTATTTCTCCAGTAGGGTTACATCATTTGCATAAGGTTAGATTTTTAAATGCTGAGCAGTGAAGAAAGATACAAAGCTGAATGAAGTGCTGCTGGAAGAGGTAGAATAGCTGAAAGACATTCTGCTAAGAAAAGCTCAGCGAGGAACTCGAAAGGGTCACATACAATGAAAGGCTCTCTGAGACTATGGAGTTGTTAGAGAGGGCTCAGGAGAGTCCATAGCATTTACTGGAGGACTGCCTGGGACTTCAGCAAAACTACAAGGGTCTGAAAGGACCGTCTTTACGTGATCATCAGAATTGTACACATTCAAGAGAAATGAAAAAGTGAGTAGAGAGGGCCTATCAGACTACAGACAGAGCAGCCCAAAGCATCCACTGTAAAAAAAAAAAAAAAAAACGTTCCTGTGACATTTACAGATACTTGGGGGCAGCTGGATACATTACAGAAGAATATTTCACAGAACGTTTACTGTGATTCAGGTACAGTACTTTTTATATTAGTAAAGAAATCACAATACAGCTATGAAAAATCTAATTACTGTAACCTTAAAAACTGTTACAAACTCTATTTTTTTAAAATGCTGTTAACTTTACTGTAACCAAAATCACATTGCATAGCTGTAAATATTACAACTACTGTAATCCTTAAGTCTCTGCTATTTATTGCACTATTGCAGCAATATATTGCTCAGCACAGCACAGTATTAAATACCAATTAACTTTTAGACAAGCAAATTTAGTTAACAGTGGGAAATACTGAACATCTGTCCTTCAAAGCCTTTTAAAACCGCTGCTGTACATTTTCTGTTGGCATGAAGAGATAAAAAAAAAAAAAATCTATCTAAAAAGAAAACCACAACATTTTTTTTTTTTTACAGAGTCTTTGAGGATTCTGAAAATACCTTTAGTCATCCACCCGGTGGACTCTCAGACTCTCTGGTTTGACCTTAGCTGGGCAGTAACAAAGTGGACAACTGGCTGTGAATCCAGATCACGGAGCTGCTGCTCTCAGCACTTCTTTTTAAATTGTGTGTGTATTCGGTCATTTGACAATGTGCATATTAGCCTTTAGCCCTCATTGAAGCTATCTGAAAAATTTATGTTGGAGCAAAATAGTATTTAATTGAATCTGAATCCAGTGTTACAGTGAAACAGCACTGTTAGAATAGCCCATAAAAGCTAATATGTATAAAAACACTGCATATACCATTAAACAACTGTCCGATGAGCACTCGGCTGTAACTTTGCATGGGACAGTGGTTGAAGGACACTTTTTTTTCTGTTAACCTGCAGAAAAGTCCAGGGCTACAAGTCTGTCCCAAAGAATGTTTAGTTTCCACTGTTGGAAAGTCCCACCATTTACAGAGCTTTATAGGAACACAACAGAGCAAAGCGTTATTAGACTACAAATAAGTTTTGTTAATATTCAGTTTTTTTTTTTTTTTTTGCCTTTCAGAGGACATCACTGGTCAATACAGATGGTCCATCCTCTGTGGTGCTGTGAAGCCACAGTCGTTCATATCAAACTTTTCCCACTTTAAACAGTTCAAACTGTTGAAGGCCTGAAAAAAACTACAAGCATGTTTCACCTTATTAAAAAAGACAAGGAGAAGGAGAAGGAGAAGGACTTGGGCAAGAAGGAAAAGAGAGACAAGAAGGAAAAGAAAGAACGTATGTCCCAGGCAGAGTTAAAGAGTTTGGAAGAGATGAGCATACGAAGAGGTTTTTTCCACCTTCATCGAGGAAGTTCCAAGAGAGACCCTCGGAGCAAGTTGGAAATCTCTAGTCCTATCCCCATTAAGGTGGTAAGCAATACAGAGCTCTCTCTGACAGACCTGGAAGCTCAGCCACCTCACCCTAATCCTAACCCTCACAGTGCACCGCAGGATGTGGAGCAAATAAATCCAGCTACCTCTGGCGACAATGTAAAGGGAAGTGAATTGGAACATAATCGAAGCTCAGTGAAGGAGAGAGCAGCTAAGTTTGGTGAATTAGCCAAGTTGAATTATTCGGTGGGCCAGAGGCACGTGTCTTTTACCCAGAACAGTAAAGAAGTTCTCGACGCTTCAATTCTTTCTAGGCAGAACCAGAATATGTCTTCTTTAAAGTCTCACCACAACCCAAAAGGCAACGATGTGCCTAACATTCCAGAGATTGTGCAGAAGACCTTCCCCGGTGCAGATCTACAGTTGCCTGTTATTGTTGCTCCGCCGATACCAGATTCAAGAGAACTTGAGCTAGAGCGCCGCAACACTGGGGACTTTGGCTTCTCTTTGCGAAGGAGCACCATGTTAGACAGGCACCCTGATGGAGGAGCAAGTCGACGTGTGGTGCACTTTGCCGAACCAGGTGCTGGAACCAAGGACAGGGCTCTGGGCCTCGTGCCAGGAGACAGGCTGGTGGAAATAAACAGCATCAATGTGGAGAACAAGAGCAGGGATGAGATTGTGGAGATGATTCGTCAGTCTGGAGAGTCGGTCCGACTTAAGGTCCAGCCGATTTTGGAGCTGAGTGAGTTGAACCGCAGCTGGCTGAGGACCACTCAAGGCCTAAACAAAGAAGCCTTTGATGTAAGTAGCACTGCTTGATCATTTTCAGACCAGTGAGTGAACATGAATACACAAATTCCACCTTTACTCATTCAGTTTCTTTAGTTAAATTGCTTTTTTTCATACACAGGAGTGTAAAAATGCAGCTGCTTGCCAGTGACAATTTCACATTTGTGAAAATTAATCTCCAAATTTGTTTTTTTTTTTTTTTTTTTTTTTTTTTAAGAGAAACTGGCACGGGTTTAAAATGACCATATTCTTTAGGTATCATCTGGGTATTTCTTTGTTTAATGTGCAGCTCTCACATATTGTGCATTAAAAATGTCTGCTTCATGGGTGGAATTGTATTGACATCGGTAATGTGATTTTATGTGTGTTTGTATGTACGGTGTGTGCGCGTTTTGAAAGAAAGGAGTAGTTCTGGAGTGCATATAATCCCCACCCTCACTACCCCCAGTCCTTTGACAATAAACAATAGGATGCTGAAGGAAACAATGGCCCCAACGCCACCACAGCTCTTGAGCATATGTTCGTGCAAGACTTGGCCAGTTGCTCATGCAGTTCTCTTTGCTTGGATAACCATGTTTAAGAAGTGTAGGAGCATCAAGTCAAACTCCCTATTAGCCAGCACAACAAACACCTTTTCCAAGTGTTTTATTTTGTGAAAGGAGAGTGTGGACAGTTAGTGACATAAACTGACAAGTGTGTTGTTATTCATAGCCTATCAGTAATGTTTTCACATTACGTTCATTCATTGTCACAGTGTAGATAAAGATTATTATGCACTCAATCTGAACAAAATATAATAAGTGCATCAGTATATTAGTTACACTTTAAGGAGTGACCGCACACACAATTCCAGTTTAAAAAATTGTAGATACAAAAATGGACCATGAAAGTGACAAAAATGCTACAATATTATCCAGTTAGTTTTTTTTTGTGTATTGAAAACTCAGCCCAAGTTAAATTATGGTTAGTATAATCATTTTGATGCATATAGACTCAGAAGAATAGACTTAGATTTTTTGTGCAATGTATGGAATTGTAATCATTCTTTCAGCGCATTTTCAGAGCAAACATTTTATGTTTAATAAAAGGATCAGAATCAGAATAGCTTGCGTGTGACTCATGTCATGGGCCCCACATACAACTTGTTGTGGTACATAAATAAGATGTAAACATTTGTTTGCACTGGCCAATATTTGTTGAGAAACCTGACACGGGACATCAGTGTTAACAGAGCTGCTAACAACATTGGTGTTTCCAGTAAAATATTAGGAGGCTTGCTTGTTTTGCCAACCGTGTGTCGAAATTGTGAAATACTGTAGTTAAGAAAACACCCACCTGTCTGCTTTTAATGGCCCTGACTGCTTCTAAACAAAGGATAATGAAGCAAGTATTCTTTACAATTGTTGTGCATTGTTATGACTTTGAGAACAGGCCATCGGTGTATCTCAAATTATGTGCTGTGTGTTTTTCTTTGTGCCACGTTGTCTCCCCTTGTGTCCAACACTTATATCCATGTAGGTATACTTTTGAATGACTGACCTGTGGGAACTAATGCGTATACAGGCAGAGACACAGTTCATTTGTGACCCTAGAGCAGTCTCCATGTCTTACTTTGTCCTACATTAAACCAACCTGGACGATCATCAAAAGGCAAGGCATTTGGAAAAAGCAGAAAATGTGCATGTGAGGCTGACCTAGAACTGACAGCACTATTTATAGGTGGTTAAAATAAGAGCTGGACTTCAGATTGAGAACTCTGTTAGAAACCATATGTGATGCAAGAACATGTTGGTAGAATTGATCTATCTAAAAGATAAATAAGATCCTGGGAAAGTCAATACTGTGTGTTTAAATATGAAGCAGTTGCAACAGGAGACAGCTTACTAGTTGGATTTGTTCAAATAATAATAATAATAATAATAACAGTATATAAATGCTTCTGCTCCTTTTAGAGATTGATGAACTAGTTTTTCCAGTTCTTTACTAGTAAAATGCGTGCTCTGTGTACTGTGTACTGTTTCTATGCATGCCGTAGTGAAGCAACCAGTGATCATCTGAGTGCAGTCAGAATAAAATAATAAAGAGTGTGTTAGGGGACAACAACTACCTTTTTTCGATGGGTATCAGTTAACACCATCTTCCATCTGTCCGTTGGTTTTGTCTTTTATGGGTTCTTGTTACAGGACACTCAGATGGCTTGCTTTAGACTTTCTAGTAGGCCCCTCCCCTTTGTACACAAGGCTGTATAGCTGTCCTTATGTTTTCAAAGATGTGCTTTCTGGGCTAAATGAATTGCTATGTATGCAAAGTTCACACACAGATATACAGGGACATAAACAGCACCAGTGAAAAGTTGGGACTCACTTTCCCATTCAAATGAATGAACCTTTGACTGGTACCGTACATATGTAAATTATTTGGAGCTTTTGTTCATTGGATGGCACTTACTGTCCCCATTAAAGGAACTAGAGCAGCTATTTGCTCTGTTTTTATCCCTTCTGAAAAAGAACATGATCTTATTCCATACAAAATTCCAAAAATGGACTGGAAATTTTTTTTGCCACCGTCAACTGAAATGAATTGCTGCCTAAAACCATGAATTGGTTTCTCACACCTCTCTACGAGAAATTTGGACTGCTTTTCTTTTGCCAACTACTTCAGGTCTTTCAGATTTGAAGTGCCTCCTTCAGGCTGCTGTTTTCAGATCTTTCTATAGGTCTTTTATGGGATTCAGATCTGTACTATTTGCTGGCCACTAAGGACTCTCTGGCACATTGTCTTTAGCCATTTCTGAATACTTTTTGAAGGATGTTTTTGGTTATTTCCGCACTGGAAGACCCGTGTCCTCTCATGAGGACCCACCTCTCAGTGACGTGGCCTCTACGTTGTGCCCCAAATTTTTAACAGTCATCAGATTTAATGATGCTATTCACATAGTCAAGATATTCAGGGCCAACCCCGAAACATCTGTGAAGCTGCTACATGTTTGACTCGTAGCAACTGTACTCTTTTCTTTGAAGGCCTCATTGACAGGACATTTATGTAACTCTGGATGTCTAAACTCTGCAAAATGAACGCTCATCCAATACATCTGTTCAGTTTACATGTAGAAATTGTGCTGTACTCTACAAGTCTGAGCAGATGTTTGCTACACAAGTTAGTAGTTTTGCTTATTACTGCTTTTTGGACATTTTAGAGGGGAAGGGAGTGGTGATGCTGGGGTTTGCTGATGTCCTTCAACTGAATTGTTTCTTCATTGATATTACATGTCACTTTGTTATAACCAAGTCTATTCTCCTGACTGGCTGGATATCGTTCCAGATATTTCAGATTTGTGAACATGTTGACTTTAACTCATTGCATTGATATTAGCCCTTTTTTGGTCAAACATTGACATTTTGGACTTTATAAATAGGCAGTTACCCGAGCTGGCAACATAACCTTGTTCACAGCCTGAAAGCCAGTCTGACCCTTGGCTGAATTGATTTTGCCAAGTCATTTATCCAATAATTTCAGCTAATGCCCCTGCATCACTTAACTCTCAGCACATGTGTTTCCTGTCTCTCTGCTGACCAGCCACACTGTCATCATTAGGAAATTAATGCTACACACATCTATCCCCATCAAGTTATCCATTTAAATGACATCATCCTCATTTCCAGTGTGGTCTTGGCACATTCTCACAGAGCATTAGTATGGGCGTGAGCTAAAAGGAGGAAGTGTGTGTGTGAGGGGGGGGGGTAATTTTTCTCCTGTAAATTTCTTGACATATAAATTATACATACAATATTATATTAATCCCCATTATATTATAATATATTATTATCATATACTCACTTTCAGACCTAAACATCTTCCAACTGAAATGAGGAACAGTGATTACTGTGACAGCAGTTTGACCTGGACTGAAAATCATACTTTCATTCCTGTACGTGTCACTGGTATCAATCGACAGCACACAGACACACCCTCATTACCCCAATCACAAGGAAGGAATATTTTAACCATGCATCACTATTTGTTTCATGGATCTTTGATTTGTTTCACATGAACATATATACACACTTACCATGATGGCTTTTGAATCTATGAATCCAGTCATCCCTTGTGTGCGTAGGTCTTGTTACATGACTCCCAGCTTTATTTTCTGCTACCATCTAATGAAAGAAACTACAGGTGAGCTCACACCTGGGATTGATTCGCTGGCCCTAAAACCTGTTCGAATGGCCTACTTTCAGAAAGAAGTTCTGATTATCAGGGCCTATTTACTATAACTGAATACTATCTGGGTCACATCCTGGAATTTTCAGAGGATGGCAGTGGTGCGATCCCATGATTCATTTCTGTTCGGAGCTCCCAAAGCGTGGAAGCTGGTCAAAGAATTCTTTTTGTGGCTCAGGCAACATGCAGATCTCAATCTGAAATGGCTGTCTTCTCTTAGTAAATGTAATACTTTTCTATTACAGTTAACCAAATAAAAGACATAGGTAACACTTAAAAATATGTCGGTGTCTTTAGCTTTTCATTGCTCTTCTTAGTTTTTAGGTTTGATCCTGGTCAGTTCTACCTCTTTTTTTTGTCAGAAACAACAGCTCTGATAAATAACAGTGAGGTGAACAAAGAACTTGCAGTTTATATCAAAACTGCAAGTTCTGCAAAAAATGTTTATATCAAAATATACATTACAGTAATGTGGTATATAACTGCTGTTTACAGTACACAACAATTTACAGCTTGATTCAAACAGATTTCATCTGATGGAAGATTTAACTAGGTCAGTATTAGCAGTGGTTATGGTGTATATAGTCCTTAATCTTTAGTCTGTGTTAACCATGTGCAGACAAACGGTCCACATGATGGCCCCAGTGATTGACCCTGGGGATTAGCACACTATGATAGATAGATAGACCAGCTAGGCTGTGTGTTTGGCGACATCTTGCTGAAAGCCCATTTGTGGACTTGTTGGCTTGAACATGAGGAAGAAATGCCTTGTATTGGAATTTTTAAAAATGATTTTTTATTTTTGGAAAGGCTCTATTTTAGTGCTTTCTCAATAAAATAAAATGTTAAGGGTGCATTTGGTTCTGATCATGCTGGATGAAACTGTTCAAAAGACATTAATTTTAACCCACTGTACACTCTGAGTTGGTCATTTGATAGATATGATATATTTGATGGATCTTAATGAGGACGATCAGATTAGTTTATGCCTGCTCAGCCATGCCTGTTTCACAATTTCCTTGTGTTGCTCCACTCCCTGGGGCTGATGAGCTGAAAACTTTCCTCCAGGCAACTCCCCCTTACATGTGTCTACCAAACTGGTTTTACAACAATGCAGTTTTGACATCACTGTCATTTTAAGCTGCATAAAGAAACATTTTATTTTAACTATGGAAAAACTATTATTACCTTTTTATTATTTTGCACACAGATATGAAGTGAGGGTTCCTTGGCATATTGGCATCCACTGTTTGGTGCTGCATTCTTGTAAGTGGTTGCCATAGAACAATACAATATCTTGAATTTAGGTCAATTGTGAGTCCAAGCAGGCGCTTCTGTGAAAGACAAATGAAATGCATTGTGCAATGCCTCCCTCTTGTGGTTTAAAAGTCCTGGTTAGGTGCAGAGCTCCAATGAATATACTAGATGTATTGTGGCCTTGGATCAATGTTTCTACGCTCTTCATGACTATTTTTTGGATGTGTTCTGTCTGTATTTGTGCATTAACTGCAGAGAGCAAAGCTGCACCTCACAGGCTCCGCTTAAACGTGTTTGATGTGCAGTTGTCTACTTTCAGACACATTTTTCATTGGAAGAAATGGACAGAAGATGAAATGAGCTTTCACTCCTTTTGAAATTTGTCTCTTAGCACTGAGGAGTTCAGAGTTGTTTCATCTCTAATGCTACTTTTATTGTCTTCTTTCGCTCTGTCAGAAAAATCATCTAAATTGAAAAACAGCTTACCTGATGAAGGAAACTCGCTCCCTTGTTCTCTGCCACCAAAATATGAGAGTAAATGAGTGGTAATCAATGTGGTTATGCAAATTCTATTTATAACCCTTGTGTATATCAGCAGCTGCCCCTCTTTTTTTCCCCTGCCCAGCCCCTCCTCTCACATTACCCCCAAGACCACAGCTTAACCACGAGGCACTGACTGTGACCCCGCCCCTGAAGTGGCTATCCCCCTCAGTCAGGACAAATGAGTGTATGGTCTTTCCAGACCCAGGCCCTACCCTTGCCTTGGCCCTGACTGCACTGCGGCAGTGACAGAGTGAAGATTGGAAGGTTAACCCGGGCTAGAGAAAAGGTAATGGGCTCGGGCCTCTGGTGGACTGTGTGTGTGCTGAGCAATGCGACCTGCTCATGGTGTACATGCTTTGCTTAGCAGTTTCATTTAGGCACTTATGGCGCCTAGGAATGACCTCCTTTGCTGCTCAAACTATTTATAGGAGTGTTCTCTGACTGATGAAACCAGGACCAGAGCTGGTGAAACATGTTGCTCTTCAACTTGTTTTCCTAAATGACTTAAAAGGCAATTTTCACTTTCAACTGCTAATGCAAAGTCATGATAAGCATTTTAAAGAAGTTTGGTGTGTTGTCGAGTGTAGTGATGACGAGCATGAAAACCTCAAGTGCGCCTGCTTGCTTCCTTTCTCCATCCACTGCTTACATTGCTGGATTTAATGTTCCTTTATCCTGACGAGTGTTGTGAGGGGTCATGTTTTCTTTCAACTCACCAGCATTGTATGTTATAATTTGTGTTGACTGAGGCAAAGGGAAGTTTTTTACTCAGAGTTTCAGTAAATACTTGAGAATCAGGTTCACATGTAATGAATAAGCGCTATCACTCTGAGTGAAGACTTCTAGCCCGGTTTGCAGTGTTGGTCATGTTGGAGCTGCGTGTTCGTGTTTTCCCACTTGTCTCTTTTTGTGATAAGAAAGCATACTCTCTATTTCATTATTTTCTTCATGTTTTCTGTTCTCAGTGCTGCATGGTCCCACTGCCCTGTTGGTTTTCCACCTATTGTCGGCAGAAAACAAGTTCACAGTATTCCACCGCTCACCCCTAAATTCCCACCCTTCATCGCTCTGCACAGTACATCCTCCTCTTCTTGGCTGTCTGTTTCTTTCTTTCTTTAATCAATCCATATATTTATCCTTCACACCATCGTTTGGGGTCGTCCACTCAGCTTGTCCCATGACTTCTGGCCTGTCATCATGGCATACAAATCGCGCTTTTCATTCTGGGAGCAAAAGGGAAGTCTTGCTTTTTGGATTTGTTTTGTTTTTTTTTACTTAAAGTGTACACCTGCATCTTGTTGCTAGTTAATACCTTTGGAAATGTTCTTTATCTTGATACAAGAAAGCTTAGCTCTGAATATGTGGTTTGATTTTCTTTTCTTTTTTTTATGTTGCTTTTTCTTGTGTAGGCTAAAGTTGAGAACAAGCCAGATGTAAGTGTTGCTTCACCTGCATGTGTTTGGTATGATACACACTGTTTTTGTGTGCAGAGACAAACTAGGCTCCTCATAATGAGGACCTTCTCTCAGCTACATTAGGTTACTGCACCATGGCTGATGGGAATTACATATACAAATAATATACTGTCAGCCTTAAAGGTGCCTGTGGAGTTTTTAGCAAACAAATATCAAGTTGACATCCAGAGTGCATTGGATTTATTCTTGGGGTCGAACAAATGTCGTCTGTGCATAATCAAATGGTTGCAGGATAAGTAAAAAAAGAAAGAAGTTTCCTTCCTAGTAGTCCTCCTATCTCACCATCTTTGTCAGGGTGTACAGCCACCAGCTGTTGATCAGCAATGTGATCCAAGCCCCCCCCAAAAGAGAAGGGGTCCCTCATGAATACATTTTTCCATAGAACTACTACTAATGATGCCCCAAGGTACCGTTACTTTCTAAATGGCAGGGCATAAGAATCATGGCTCTTTTTTCATTTTTGAGCTAATTCAGCTCAATCCACCCCAGTCTCAATTTAGTGAGAAACTGCGGTGCTGAAATATAAGGAAAATGTTGAAACCACTGATCTGCTTTTGACACTAATATGAATGATGCATAACTGAATGATGAAATTGAGTGAGAGTTTAAAGATACAGGAAAAAGAAATGCATACAAAGATACCAAGCCATTTTTGAATAATCCTCTATACAGAGTTTCTGAGCCCAGAAACTGCTGTTGAAATCTTTGACAGTTAATCTGTATCAATGCTGGGAATAATCTTCACTCTTGTCTCGCTTTGTTTGTATCTAGTCTGATGTTGATAGTCAGTCTGAGGCAGTCTCTAAACCTGGGCTAGACACGAAAAGTGATCCACAGTCAACGGCAGCGGCGACTGAAGTGTCCAATAGTCACGTTACCATGGACACACCAAGTGATGAGCAGAGTTTTGCTGGTAAAAGGGTGATGAGGGTTGTAAGAAGAGTTGTTAGACGTGTGGTTCCTGCTGGGACGGAAGAGCAGAACCAGCCAGCTCTCCCTGAGGCTGTACCCAGACCCACAACGGCTGCTGCGGAGGATAAGGATGATATTTCCATGGGCCTGACCAGCCTAATGGGCAGAAGTCGAACCAAGGAGCACCGGCCTCGCACCCGTAATCAGGATCGCAAAGAGGACCTGACAGAAGAAGTGAAGCAGCAGGAGGAGGAGAAAGGAAAAGAAGAGGAAGTGGAGGAGAAACCCACAGTGGAAAAAACAGATGAGGCTGCATCCACATCTGTGTCCACAACTTCAGAGTCTAACCCCCTTACCCGACCAGCTGGATTCATCCCTCCACCTAAACCTGACCCTTTGGCCCCACCAGCAGGATTCATCCCTGTCTCCAGACACAATCTCTTGACTCCTCCACCTGGTTTCATTCCTGCCAGAAAATCCAGCCCGGTGCCACCAAAACAGAATCCCCTTGCAAGACCTCCAGGATTCATCCCCATCCCAAAGACCGACCCCCTTGCTCCTCCTGCCGGGTTCATCCCAAAGCCTCGTACAGTTCCTGTAAAGAAACCGGAGGTACTGCATGAAAGAAGTGCATGCTCGCTACTAAACCTTGGGGTGGAGATTTTTGTGACAACAACAGATATTCCTATTCACATCCATGATATTTAGCCTGAATGACAACACGCGCACAAACATTGCCTGTTTACTTGAACTGGTATTTTATCATAATTAGGCACAGCCTTTGTTAAGGAAACAATTTCACTGTTTCATTTTGTCCTAAATTCAAATTGCTATCAACCTCTGACAAAAACAAGTTTTGGTATAATGAAGCCAGTCAGAATAAGTGAAGTGAAGCAGGGTACGTGTACTAGCTCATGATCAGGTTTCATCAGTGGGTATAAGGGCATGCTCATAGGCTACACTCTGGTAGTCTGGTCAGTTGAAGTTGTCAATGAGCACCGAGCTGGGACTCATTACTGTCACTTTCTGCAGACAGAGCCTTGAAGCTGTGCTCTGTCTGCTGTAGTGTAGACCACTGAGACAATGACTTTAAGAATCTTTGGGGATGTCTTTTAAGAAAGGAATTGGGATATGAATTCATGTTTTATAGACTGGGGATATCATTAGTTGTTATCAGTGAATCATCCCTTTCATAATAACAGTTGCTCAGAAAACCAACAACGCAGTTTGTCATGCAACGCCAAATGCAGCTTGATTAAATTAATCATATTCAACTGTTTATTACTTAGTATTACTAACTATTTATTTGTACTTTCAAATTTGTACCGTGTACAAGATGACGTCCTGTCCTTTACTCAGCTTATTTGGCATTCTGAGTAGCCATCTGAAATTGTTGTCAATAATGGTCTATGGGACCTGCTGAACAATTTGGTATTTGGAAATAGAGCAAGGGAATTAATTTTAGAGATATGTGCTGAGATTCACGCTCCAGATGTAAAGAGTGAGATCAAGATGTGTCAGCTTGAAAGCCTGGGCCTGCTGTACATTTATGTGTGACATAGCAATCTTGGAGGTCTGTGCTGTCATTGTTATTTGACTTTTCAGCTCTAGCAGGAACTCCATAACACACTACACACAGACTGTGCAACAAATGAATGGTGCTCATTTGTGGCAGTGTTTTTGTGCATTTGCTTTGTTGAATTTTGTGGAATTATATTGTATGAAAGTGAATCAAACCAATAATGGTCCATAATTCAATTCCTGATTTCATTTCCACGAAAATTAATCGTAACGCATATCCACCATAGGTTGGTTTTATTTTTGGATGTGTCAAAAATTTATTTCATGCTCATCATCATCTTCCCGTGTTAATTCCATCTCTGTGTGCATGTATGTTTGTGCGTTTGTGAATATTGGCATACATTGTGTGTAAAGGTTAAAGAGACATCTTGTCCCCTTGTGACTCCGAATGGTAAACCGTCCCCTGTGTCTCTGCCCCAGGCCCAGTTCACACCAAAGGAACAGGTGTGTCCATCTCCTAACTGTGTCTTTCTCACATTCATCAGATTTATTTGTTGTTGTTACACATTGCATGTTCAATTTTTCAGTTTGTCTGAAGTGCACAATCATAGCAGTGAGCTGTAGATCAATGAGTCTACTTTCTGGATTCCTATTTGAAATTGCTGGTCCTGCTATTCAACTGTAGGTCCCAGAGCTGATCCCCTCTGAGGAAGATCACAAGCGTGTGAAGAGGATCTTCTCTGTCAATGGCAACCATGTAACATTGTTTTCCCCCCGTTCAGTTTGTTTGCTTTGCACCTTCCATGCGTTACTGAGCCCCTGACCTCTGTCTGAGTCAAGCTCTTGGATCCCCAGATAGAGGAAATGTGTCCAATAATACCAAAGTCTTTGTCGGGCTGTCCCCTGCGTCGCCGCTACCAATAGGTTTCCAGTTACAGGCGTCCCCTGCATTGTTAGCTACTTGCTGTGAAATCTGAAACTTTGAGACCACAGAGATCATTTCTTTGACTCACAAGTAATGGAGATGACCTCAGGGGAAAATAAAGAACATTTGGGAAATATGAGCTGCACTTGTGTAAACATAGTGTGAATAAATTAACTGATGAGAAAACTATCTCTCCATTGGTGAAAACTGATCGTCATCTCTAATCTCGGACTATAAAAATATATGTGCTGATAAATGGTATGCAATGGTGATTCATGGGTAACGTGTTTTTGTTTCAGAAAAGACAGCGGAATACATAAACTGACTTTTTCATCTTTGATAAAGATAAAATTTGCTCCTCTTGCTTGTTGTCTTCCTCTCTTTCAGTCTCCAGTATTAATTGCTTTACTTTTATTAGGTCAAAAGAAGCAACTTCTGTCATACAGTAGTTGCTTCTTTTGACCCAATAAAGGAATTCTGTGATTATTTTGGCAGTATTGGATTTTACAGCAGTGTCTGTTTACTGTGTTTTCTTGTCCTTGTCTGAAATGATGTTCCATGTCTCTACTTTTGCCTCTCCGTGGGTCATTGGATCCTGACTTGCTGCTGTCCTCTTTGCTGTTTGCATGGCTAGCGTGCCAGAGGTCACAAATCCTCTCAGGTACAGGCTGCTCAACCGTGAGGTCGCTGCACTCCCTCACCTGTTGGAAGCTGAATCTTTGCTTGTTCTCTTCTGTCGACCCCTAAATCCACCCCCTCCATTCTAATCCTACTCTGTCTGTACTTTGTCTGCTTGTCTTTGGCTCTGGTTTTCTCAATTCATGGTTTGCATGAGGGCCTGGAATATTAATGTAAAACCATTTAAACAAATGGTCACCGAAGTTAAAACAGGAAGCTCGGGATCAATGGTAAAATCAGTTTGCACACACAATGCTCTTTCTGCTTTTGCACTCAACATATAGCATTTGCAGTATTAATGTGCCAATTTCTCAAACCTTTTGAAATGGATGTCCAAGATGTGATTAAACTCCATGAATTCCTGAATGTGCTGTGCTGCACATTATATTGCATCATATCTCTAATAATGCAGCACAATGCACAAACTCTATAGCTAGATTCATTATAATAGACATTGTGTTACCTCACACTATCCCACACTTGGCTGCACAGTGCCTGGCTTTTATACCTTACGCTGTGCTACTGATCTTGTTAACTGTGACTGTTAATTGGGCAGAACATGAATTTTGTTCCCACAGACCAACACACAGTATTTCAACGCACCTTGTAATCCCTACTCATCAACGCATTAGTATCCTAATTCTTTTGCGGTGAATTTCTTGAACGGCTCACTAATTTTGCTATCGTTGCTCGGCTTATTTTGGGCGTGATATGACCGTTGATGGTCTTGTTGTAGAGTTTTGCGCTATGTTTTTCACTCGTAGTAATTGGTGTGATTACCATGAAATGTTCTCACTATCTCGATAATATGCACGGAGGATGCAGTTGTATCCTATCACTAAAAGGCTGCTGAAATCTCAGCTGACTACTTCTTCTTCTTTCCTTCTCCAGTCCAAGCCTGTTGAAGACCCTGTGGCCATCCTTCAGGCAGCTCACTCAGCTGCAGCTAAGGTTTGGCCATGGATACAACTCAGTGTAGTTTTATCCCTCTCCTGGTTTGGAGTGATATGGGCTTTCATTAGCGTTAGACTAGTGAAGGGTGTGGTAGCACGGTCTCAGTGCAGCAGTCCCACCACCAAGACTTCCCTGTGGCTCTACTTGTTGAAGTTGATAAGAGAAGAACTTCCTCTGGTCTGAACTCAGTAGTTAACTGCTTGCTGTCCCTGCATCTCAAACACAGGGGGAAATATAACAATGCAGCTGTGGTCCAGTTATTCACATTTGATTATGCTATATTCAAAAGTAGCTTGGTGTGTGTGTGTGTGTGTGTGTGTGTTTGTGTGTGTTTTACATGGGATGTGATGTGCTTGTTTGTGATGAACCCATCCCTCCAACTTGTTTCTTTTCAGTGAGCACATTTCACATTCCCACAATTCAGTCACCGCTCTGGAGCTTTGTAATGTGCATTAAAAGAAGAAATGTGGGGACTCTAGTGCTTGGACATGAAATATGAAATTGAAAAAGCCCATAAAAAATTGGACATGTTTTTCACTTTGAAAGAAGCCTCGTGTGAATGTGACCTGCATGTTCAGTGCTTGTGAAAATCTCATTTGTCGAATCTGAAGTGAAAGTCTGTTGTAAGTTGTTTTTTTTTTCTCTCTCTTTTGATTTGAAGTTCAATAATTATTCATACCTTTTTTAAAATTTAATATCGATCGTTAACTTGCTCTTAACAGGGCAAGACCGAGGAGGAGATAACAGCAGAGAGAGCCTGGTATAACACAAAAAAAGTATGGCTTGTCCACAAAGATGGATTCTCCTTGGGTTAGTAAAAACTTCTCTGCTGCACTTCATAAGTATTTTAACCTATTTCTCATCTCAGTCTTGTCAGTGCTCGTTTACTTGTTTCTGTGTGTTGTTTGATGGCAAAACTACAGAGTTAGATGTTTGAAGGGTGGAGAAAGACTTCAAAATGGTGATGCTAAAAGAGGACTCCTAAATAGTCTCGTCCATTTTACCTCAGGCTGTGCGTAATCATATTAACCATGTTTTCAACATTGAATGCTTATTTAGTTTTAATAAAGCTTAGACGTTAGAAAAATGGACACAGCTGCCAGACATTATCAGACATGGAGGATAAGATGAAGCATCTGCACTCAGAGTGAGATTATATGTCATGATAAATTAACTCGACACTTTGTGGCAATGCAGCGACTCTCCTGAAGACAGAGCCAGGCAGTCTGCCAGAGGGGAAAGTGAAAATCCGCCTGGAGAAGGATGGATCTTTATTGGACGTGGACGAGGATGATGTTGAGAAGGTATTTAATCCTTGGGCCAACTCTGAACATCATCAATTATGAATGTCGTTGTCTGAGTTTGTGAGTAGCCTCTGACTTTCAACTTTAGGCAAACCCTCCGATGTTTGACCGAGTGGAGGACCTGGCCTCTCTGCAGTATTTGAACGAGTCAAGTGTGATGCACTCACTGCGTCAGCGGTATGGTGGTAACCTGGTGCACACCCATGCTGGGCTGAACATGGTGGTCATTAACCCCATTAGTGCCCCCTCAATGTACTCTGAGAAGGTGCGCTGCTGCCTGCAAATCCAATGACACATTTTGAACAGAAAATGAGCCTGTAATCAGAGTGAAGAAAGACTCAATAAGAAAGTAAATGATGTCTGCAGCGACTGTGTTGTCCTCTTTCCCTTTTCTCCTTTCCTTTCCTGTTTTCTTTTGTCATACAGGTGATGCAAATGTTCAAAGGCTGCAGAAGGGAGGATGCTGCCCCCCATATTTACAGCATGGCACAGGCTGCCTATAGGAACCTCCTCACAACGCGCCAGGATCAGTCTATTGTCTTGCTAGGCAAGAGTGGTAGCGGCAAAACCACCAACTGTCAGCACATCATCCAATATCTGGTTACCATTGCTGGCAGCACCAACAAAACATTCTCCAGTAGGTTGGAAAGGTTCCAAACCCAAACTGAGAATAATTAAAAATGAGAGTAAATTATTGTAAGTTTCTCCAAATGATTGGCATGTCTTTGTTCTCTTCAGCGGAGAAATGGCAGGCAGCCTACACAGTTTTGGAGGCATTTGGAAATGCCTCTACTTGCATGAATGGAAATGCGAGCCGTTTCTCCCATATTGTTTCCTTGGACTTTGATCAAGCGGGTCTGGTGACTTCAGCCTCTATCCAGGTACAAATAAACACTGGCATATTTCTATATGAGAAAGAATGTGTAGGTAAACCAGCAGCCTTTGTTATTATGCTTTTAATAAAGAATGTTACTTACACGTTTATATCTCGATCTGATGCGGCCTTGCAGACCATGCTCCTGGAAAAGACGAGGGTGGTACGAAGACCACAGGGAGAATCCACTTTTAATGTCTTTTACTATCTGATGTCAGGAGTCGACGGCTCTCTAAGGTAAGGATTCATGCTGTTGGCCTTAAACGCCCAACCTCAGTTCTGTTCTGGATTGATATACTGACATGAACATAGCATGATACATTCAGGCTTTTAGAGAATGTTGTCACTGTGTATAACTTCTAATGATGTAGGCAAAAAACAGACATAGAGATGCCAATGTCTTTGTCTCTTTCCTGTCCTCATTTTGACAGAACTGAGTTGCACCTCAACCACTTTGCTGAAAACAATGCATTTGGAATCACGCCTCTGACGAAGGTAAATGCTACGTTTTTTTTTATTTTATCTGAATGTCCAACCATGCCTTGATAGAGATAAATTTTGTGTTGTTTGTCCAGCTGTTGTGTGCATATTGATTACAGTCCTTGTTCGACTGATAGGCATGATCATTTTGATCAGGCAGCCTTGATTAGTTTAGATGCATGAAGAAATCTGCCTTATACTGTTTTAACATCTGCCAGAGGCCATAGCATCAGAACAACAAACTGTGACATTGATTGCATCTTGTAATGAACATTATAAATGAGAATGGGTGGAAAATTGTATTTTAAATAGTTGAGTTTTACTTTTACTTTTTTAATTTGAAAGGTCAGCCAACCTCCCACAAACTGTGCTCATGTTGTTATGTTAAGACATCTCATCATTGATCGTTTGATGAATTTTAATATCACATATGCGCTGTCTATCAGACTGAAGATAAGCAGCGCGCCTCCCAGCAGTTTTCGAAGCTGCAAGCAGCCATGAAAGTTCTGGGTATCAGTGGGGACGAGCAAAAGGCCTTCTGGCTTGTCTTAGGGGCCATTTACCACCTTGGAGCTGCAGGAGCTACTAAGGGTAAGGTTGCTGAAACGAAAGCTTTACAATTTAATGTCTGCATGACTTATTGATGTGTTTATTGTTTAACGCACCCGTACACACATCCTTCTTCATCCACTTATCTGTGGTCGGGTTGTGGGGCCGCACACACATAAATATTCCAGTACATGATGAAATGACCAAATTGTCCTGAAATGATTGCTGCTAGCAAAAATTCTTTTGATAACACTTAATTTATTACCACACAAGTAAAGCCTGCATTGTGCCAGTGCAGGTAACAACCTTTGTGTGATGTAAGGCAGCTGTAATTCAGGTAACTGAACTAAACATTTGCACTTAAAAGAGTCAGAGTACAGGTTGTTGGATGGCTCCACCCCATTGATCTACAGCTCAAATAAAGAATTCAGGAATGATGGTTTTGGGTCACTGGAGTGATTGGGGACTCATGGCCACACTTTTATCCCACTGGATGTGGTCTTCACAGTTTTGGCTGCTTTTAGTGCTCACATGCAACTTGATGATCCTCTTGTTATTTCTATTAGATCTTATTAATCCTGAATGAATGATTGCATGAAATAGGGTTAGGGTAGGGTTAGGGTTATGGTACCAGGAAAAAAAAATTCTGGCAATTGGGTCATTGTAAGGAAACATTGTCGCAACGAAATGATAAAAAGCATAAAAACAACAACAACAAAAAAAAAAGTCTCCATTACCTGAAGTTCAGAAGAGTTTCATCTTGTATGATAAGAATGCGTCAGACAACTAAAGGCCATAGCAGCCATCTTCAACAAAAGGATTTGTTCTTGTCTTTGACACTGACTGTACGATGAAACCGAGCACAAGAAAGTAATAGATATAATAGACAAACGTCATGTGACTCCCATTGTAAAATTAGATATCTGCCATTTGAATGGTTAAGAGCATTATCAGTCACATTTTATTCTTAAATTTGAAGGGTGCTTCGGCTTTTTAAGGACAGAATTAGTTATGAGCTTTTTGGAAACATATGCCTCTCCAAACAGAGATTTCCATTCTCATCTAAAATGAAGTGCTGTAGAAGATATGAGTTCTCTGCATATTATTCATTTCAGCCCTCATCAGTTCAGAACTGATGGCAAACTTAGCAAAGATAAACAAAGGATGCTTCTTACAAAATAATTTATTTCTAATAAACATTTCACTGCAAATCAAATTACATACATTTACAAATGAAGCACAATAGACTAACATGCAACAGGCATTTTACAAGGACTGCTTCATTGCACTGGCAGGATCTCTGCGTTTTGTATTTTTGTTCATTTTTCACTCTTTGCCTGCACTGTAATTGCCAGACACGTATGCAGCATTGCTTGCCAAAGTGTCTTCTGTGATTCTGTCCAGCTGGCTTCCTATCTTTTTGATGGCAGTCTAACACCATTCAGGAACATTTAAAAAAATTTCCAGCGATGAATATTGTCCCGTTCAGCGTCTGCTGTTGGGAATACAGACCCAAAACAACTTTGTTCTAGTAGGCAAATTATTGGGTGACTTATGGAACTGGGAATCCTGTCCTCCTATTAAACACAAAGTGTTTCTCATAAAGAAACAATGCATGGCGGGGTAAATGTTATGACCAGCAGTTGATCCAAATTACATTTTGCCCCTCGGTGATGAAAATACCCCATGCCTTAAAAAAAAACAAAAAAAACTGCTGCTCTGACTTAATTTGTCTTTTGCCGCTATACAGGACATAAAAAAGACATAAAAGATGTTCACTTGCAGCACAATTTCACAGCATAACACAAGAGGGCAGCAATGATCTCTAATCCACCAAAACTAATTAAAGGGACTCCAGGATGCAGCCGCTTTTCTGCATACTGTACTGCTTATGTTTGATTAGTGTAGTTAGAATCAGGCTTACAATGTTAAGTGTGGATGCTTTTTAAGTGCAAATGCTTGACATATGTAGATTTTTGTCTTTGAGAGTCTTGAATTCCTTAATATTTTATTCAGCAATATTCAGTTATATTGGCTAACTCAGTTTCTTCTTTGATGTTTAACCAGAATTTAAATAGCTGTGGTGGCGAATATCAATCAAAGCAAATATTTAAATGTCTTTGTCTGCCTTCCCAAACATCTTGCTTATCATCATGTAGAGTGTGCAGGGCTTCTGCAGCACTGATGAAACAGATAGAGCCCACTACTCTCGGTGTGAAATCCCTCAGGTTCTGTCTCGTGTTTCAGAAGATACCAATTCATGGTGGATTAAAACACAGTTTTGGGCTCATATCTGCAAGTTCCCATCACTTAGCAAGTAAATTAAAGAAAAACTTGTCTTTTCTGACAGAAGTTTTTTTTTTTTTTATCTAAATAAATTAATTTACCCCTGACTAATGCTGGAATTAGCTTTTTATTCTTGAGATGATAAAGAGGGAATTATTATTTCAACTTCACACACATTTTTTGAACATTAAACAATTGAAGTTTTTACTTGTATAAATTGATTGTCCTTTTTTTTTTTTTCTCACGATGTGTAACTATTCAACATTTTCAGTGTGCTTTTAGTACCTGTTCTCACCAGCTGTGTCAATGTCAGCTTGACCAGAGACATAATCCCACCCTGCCACAGACAGGGATTGTCACAAAACTACAAGGCTTGCCCGTATGCCTGGGGTAGTTGGCAGAAGAGCTAATGGACGTTTTCATGCATGTGTCTCAGCTGGCAGGAAACAATTTGCACGTCATGAGTGGGCCCAGAAGGCAGCCTACCTGCTGGGCTGCACCCTGGAGGAGCTCTCCTCCTCCATCTTCAAGCACCAGGCCAAGGGCACCCTGCCCAGAGCTAGCACCATCCGCCAGGCTTCTGACGAAAATGGCACAGCAGATGCAGGTACTCCACCGACCACATTTACCAACAGAGTCTTTCTTCTTCATTTTCTCACAGCCCTCCTACCACCTCCACCACCCGCTCTATTTCTCTTTGTCACTTTCACTCTATGTCCACACACACACATGCACACACATTCGTCTCTGCTCATCACCTGAGGGAAATTGCATGCACTGGAGAAAGTAAAGCTTATCTTAGTAATGAATACTACAGGTTTACAATGGCAATTGACAGATAAGTGCGCACACTATGTAGGGACAAGCAATTTTGGATCCTCTCTTCGTTCATTGTCCTTGAAATCATAATTGCCACACATTGATTTTTCTCATGTGCAGGTCTGACTTCTATCAGGAGTGTAACATAATTTGAAGGGCAGGAGGATACATTTTCAAAGGTCCAGCACAGCAGGAATGGGCAGATATGCCCTCTGTCTCACCTTCCCTGTATCTGCCCTCATATGTGAATATACAGTATTATATAAGTGTGTCCATGTACATATATACCAGAGCATGATAAACTCACTATTTTGTATGATAGTGGACTGAATTAGAAGAATTTAACAGGTGGCCATTGCCGCAAGGCACAGACATGAGAATGTGCAGTTTGGTCAGACCACTTTGGAAACACCTGAGTTCCTCACCCGACACTGCTTCATAGAGACAATTTCAGACTCAGTTTGAGTAGTTTATGCCTTTGGGTGTAATATGCTCAAATGTTGTACATCATTGTGAAGGCAAATTTTGTCTAACCTTTACTGCTGAAAAAAAGAGTGTGTCTTCTTCTGATCCATCTGGTTCCATGTTATTAGTTGATGGGAATTGCTGTGAACTGACTGACTGTCTGTCCGTCTGCTTCTCATACCAGGATCCAAGGCTACAGCTGTGGAGTGCTTGGAGGCCATAGCATCAGGGCTTTACTCTGAGCTTTTTACTATCCTCATTTCTTTATTAAACCGGTTAGTATTTCCAATGCAGTAGTTTTGCTGAAGCTGCATCAAATTAGCTCCACCATTATCCAATGAAAAACATGTCACTACATCACTTTATGAATTGTTTCATTTGCATGTTTCTTTTTGATTCATCATCTTTCTGAATCTTTATATCTTGATGTAATGTAAGAAAATATACATTACCACACCATTTGATTTTGGGTGGTTTACATTTTTTAGAATGTGTTGATTTGTAAACGGTCTAATGGGTAGTTGAGTAGTCGAAGAGGCGGTTGTTCTTAATTCATGACTTGGGTGTGGGTTTTAGGACAGAATTTTTATTGTGTATGGTGGAGGTTAAAGTAAAGGATATGGTGGAGAGGTTAAAACCAGGGGTTATATGCAGTGGATGTAATCAATAGAACATTGTCTCAAAGTGCTAATGTTCGTGTGTGCATGTTTGTGTTTTTGTCCTGTGTGCTCCAGGGCCTTGAAATCCAGCCAGCACTCCCTATGCTCTCTGCTCATTGTGGACACACCAGGCTTTCAAAACCCCAGGCTGGCTAAGCGTGAGTGTGGTGCAACCTTTGAGGACCTCTGCCACAACTACACTCAAGAACGTCTGCAAACCCTCTTCTACCAGCGTACCTTTGTGCAGGAGTTGGAGAGATACAAAGAAGTAAGCAATGCACTCTGCGCCGTCTACATATGTGGCCTCGTTCTCCTTTTCCATCTTCTTCCAATATCATTCTGCTTCTCTTTCTGTCAGCTGCTTTCTCACCGATATATCAACTCCAATAGTGTGTGTGTTGGCACATCAGATACGCCATCCCTCCCACCTGTCACATACTGTGACAAGCCGGAGTAGTTCATATGTTAGACCTTCTCATTAGTGATGCCAGTCTTCACCTCCTCTGAAGAGATCAAAGTAGAACCATTCATAACTGCCGTTGGGAGACATGCCTACCAGCACAGCAGTGGTGTTGCTTTATGATGAAAGCACGGTGCTGGACCACAATAACTGGCCCCATCATCCTTCTGAATTTAACACTTCTAGGCTGACTGCTTTTTTTCTTTCTTTTTTTTTTTTTGCATAAATATATCTCTTGATTACTGATCTCACAACTATTTTTCTTCAAAACTTTCAAAATCCTGATATTTTCAATACTATGAAGAATGATCTTGGGATTTCCCGCCCACATTTCCACCCACATCTGTTTCCTTGGAAAAAGGGATTTTTAAGTGAAATGAAGTATTGCATAAACCTGTGTAGTCTGAAAGTATAAGAAGCTGTGAAGCTGTCATTGAAAACTAGGTCAAACTCATTTGAAGCAGCATACCCTTTCAACAAAGACAGTGACAGGCAGGTTAAACTGTGGAATACATAACAGGCATACACTTTATGTTTTGAAATGAAATGTCATTGCATGCTACAGCCGCATGGATGGCTTTTGTATTTCCTCTGCACGCCAACACTAAACAGCAGAGAACAAAAATCACTTAGTTTACATCTCATACATGGCCAGCTTGAACGCTGGCATCTGTCATGGCCATGCTATTAATACAGCCAACATTTTCCCACATTTCTAGTGCAGTGTGCATTTTGTCAGTGTGAGATGTAGCGTCCCTGTTTTGCTCGGAAAAAGCAATTTGGTATATTTATTCCCGCTTCATTCTGTAAATGTTACAGTAATGACATTTTTTTACTTTTTGATTTACCTATATGGAAAGCCATCTCAGTAAATGCCAAGCATTCATTGTTATTAGTATAGATTCGTCAAGGCTGGGGTTTTCTAACATTTAATTTGAAATTGTTTTTATTTTTTTTATACATTCCATAAAAATCCATGACACAAAATAAATCCTTAAAGTTGAGAAGCTGGAAAAAGAAAATGTCATGTGATTTGCTATATCTGGAAATTCTTGTTGAACTCAACATTTAGGTGATCGTGGGTCACATGGGTCTTACACTGAGTTAGAAGTAGTTAGGTTTGCGGGGGTGGGCGAGGCGGCAGGGCCAGGAATTGGGTCTAAGTGGTTATACTGCCACCTCATTATTTCCATGGTCATTGCAAAAAGGACATGTTTCCAAAATAACGACATGAGGACATTTATACTTTCAGGTTCTTTTTGCGCGCCCACTCCCCCCATTAAAACACAACCTCTTTCTTCACATCTCCTATAAAAAAACAAATAAAATAAAAAAAGTGAATTTTCTTGTCTGTCTTCTTGTAGGAGAACATTGATCTTGCTTTAGATGACTCAGAGCACAGCACATCTCTCTCTGTGGCAGTGGTAGACCAAGCCTCCAGCCAAGCGCTGGTAAGTTCAGCACTTAAACATTTCCCACTACATTTTTGCGTAGTCACTTAATCCTTCTTGATGTTTTCATGTGTCAGTCTGGTATCTGTATCATGAAATGCCTCTGAATGCTTCTCAGAAGAGCTAAGGGACTTGCGTGCCTTTCATGATCTATTTTTTCAGTTTTCTTTCTCTTTGTTGGCACCCTGTTTGTGTTCAGGGATACAGTTTGTATCTGTTTTAACCATCAGACATTTATATAAACATAAATATATATGGATACATATGTACATATAATTTCTAATGTAAGTTTTTGAATAGCTAATGGTGTTGTTTGGCAGAGGCTAGAAAGAAAGGTTAGAGAATTGACTTCAAGAAGGAAAATCGATGTGTGGCCTTTGCAGCCTGTGATCTGCACCATGGAAACAGAAATGGCAGAGTTTAGAGAGCCATAGATCACTTGTATAATTCCAGGCTGTGTGATTTTGAGTGTTTCCTTTTTAAATGCTCCCCATTCTAATAGGAATTTCTTCAGAAGTACTGAACAGCAGTATGTCTAAAAACTGAAGGTGGAATAAAAACTCATAGCTTAAAAACATTTTTAAAGCAGTAAAAAAGACACTTCAATCAATTTTCTTTCCACTGATATGTTTTTTTTTATGTTGTCGCCCAGATGTCTGTTATAACAAACAGTCTTAATGCTGAATTCATTGCAAGCCTCATAGTTGTCATATGTCTCCTCCAAACTGATACTGTGTGTTGTATTTGCAGCCAGTGTGGTGTGCACTGCTGATAAGGATGCCTCCAGTGTAACTTCCAGATAGCTGCTAAAACAGTTCTTGGTTTTGTGGGTCTGATTCCTAAGCCAAGGGTTCCCAGGGCAGACTCAGGCATTCATCATTTTGACCAGATTGGCTGCCTCAGTGTGGAGTTGAACTTAATGTAACCTCGAAAAGGACTATGGCTCATTCTACTTGCATATGTACAGAAAATGAATCATTTAATCCCGTGACATTGGCTTGTTAGTTTGTATCTTGAGGATGCTTTAATACTAAAAACATAATATAACCTTTGAAAATGCACTGTCCACCAGGGGATACTCAGCCTTGATATCACTATTTTAGGCATGTTTTGCTTCCTAGTGGACTCAGTCTTCACATAACCTTGACAAATTATACATCATCTGAAAGCTTTTGAAGCCTGGAGATTCTGTACAGAGCATTTAATGATCCTCATATCACTTCAATAGCTCTTGAAATAGAAATGTTGGGTTGTGACTATGGCACACAAAAGGTTGGCCTACTACTCTGGACTGCATATTCACTTATTTGTGCCTGGATAGATGGGCAAGGCAAAAAAAAAAAAAAAATAACAAAAAAGACTTACAAGTCTACCATGTTTGTATCTTTGGTTCAATATCTTTAATACTAATTCTGAAGTGTTGCCAGTTGCTTTTTGAATGGGACCAAACTTATTATTGTAGTGAAAAGGGTTGAAGAACTGTCATTTTGAGTACATAATTTTTGGGCTTGTATCTGACACAAGCCTTTTATTTGGCAGTGCCTGTGCTGCACTGCTTGGTAAGGTAACATTTATATTCAAGTGATGTGTTATAAAAGAAGGCAAGAGAAGCGTTCCCCCTGTACCTATTCTGCAATCGCCAGTGCTGAAGCGAGTTTTCTTTTCTTTTCTGTGCTCACACTGATTAAATTAGTAATTATAATACTTTTTAATCCCTTCTCCCCCACTACTCCTCGTTTTCATCAACTCCTTTTTGTTTCCATTTAGATTTTTGGCAAATGCTAAATTGATGATGCTACCATTGTAGCTACTGCTGAAGGGCAAAATATCCACAAATGCTTTGGAAAATTTAATTTCCAGTATTGGGCATGTGACAACCAAGTCACCATGGAGAAACATTCAATCAACTACTTTTACTGACTTTTAGGAGAAAAGCTAATATTAAATGAACCACTGGCAGCAGATGTATTTGCAGGACTATTTAGAGAATCATTCATAAGGAGCTATATCTTGTTCTGTACCCCAGGGGGTGGGTAAACAATAAAGGCTGAAATATCTTTTGATTTATCAGTGTGTTCTCATTAAATAAAGTAAGCTAAATGTCCTTGGAACAAGGTGGTTTGCTACTTTGTATTCTATGTTTTATGAACACTACTTTCTTTTTTTAATGTACATATATATATATATATATATATATATATATATATAGGTGTTTTCCTAATGGAAGTGAGATGCCCATCTCTACTCTGCATAATGGATAATTTTCTGTCCTTTTCAGGCTTGAAGTATGACCTTTGTGCGTTTATATCTGTACATGCTTATTTGACAGGTACGGATGCCTCGAACAGATGAGGCACGGGGCCTGTTGTGGCTGATGGAGGAGGAGGCATTGCAGCCTGGTGGAACAGAGGAAACCCTTTTGGGGCGTCTCTTTAGCTACTATGGCCCTGCTGAGGGCGAGAGTAAAGGCAAGGAGAGGACATCCACACACACACACACAAATGTTTTGTTTTCTATAATAGCATTAATGATGTTGATGCAGTTACCTGTAACTGTCATAGATTTAATTTTAGACAGACATTTTTCTACGCGTTGTTGAATAATATGAACAGTACCCCCTTTTGTGCCAAAGCACACTGTCTGGTAAAATGGAGAATGGGTTCCTCATGTCAACCTAAAAGATTGAACACAGTGCACTACATGGCATACTGCCCTGAATCATACTTTAGATGAGTCATGCAAATGCTTTCTGAGTATATTGTTGATAACCTTGGCAATATTTGACAAGGTGATGGCTTATGAAACTGAAAACCATTAAACTCAACAAACAATGGGGGCAAAGTGTGATTTTTAGCCCTGGAAAACAGTAGCCCAAAGCTTATGTAAACTGTGTATAGGCCAGGTTTCAGCTTCTCGCTCTACTTTAATACCAATAACTCTTTCATGGTCTACTGGATCATATTTGAGGTTGACCATTGCATTATTTATGAGAATACAGTACCATGGATCTAAACAGTGCACAGAAAAAAATGCATGGACAGACTAATAATCCATGAATAACTAGGCTAGGGCCAGGCTGACTGTTATTCTTAGACAGCTTCGTGCAAACTGACTGTATATTTTTGCCATCCCTCTGCGCAAGTACACTTAGCCATGGAATCTCACAGTGCCTCCTGTATTTACATCAGGACACACTTTCCTCCTGAAGAGCGAAAAGGATAAGCATTTTCTGCTGGGGCACAGTCATGGGACAGACTGGGTGGAGTACAATGTCTGTGGATGGCTGAACAATGCCAAGCAGAATCCTGCCTCTACCAATGCTTCAAACCTCCTGCAGGACTCCCAGAAGTAAGTGGCACGCATGCAAGAGGAGCCACATCTTTGTTGACACGGGCATAAAACATGGCTCTCATGGATTATGAGAGAACTTCATGCTGCAGTACTTTTATCTTTTACAGGAAGATCATCACCTCTCTGTTCATGACCCGAGCAGCTGGAGCTACGGTTTTGTCCGGTTCCATTGCAGGCCTTGAAGGTGTTTCCCAGCTGTCCTTGCGACGGGCCACCAGCATGAGAAAGACCTTCACCACAGGGGTAGCTGCTATCAAGAAGAAGTCATTGTGCATCCAGATAAAGCTTCAAGTGGTGAGAGGAGAGGATGGAACAAATCAGTCAAACTTAACTTGCTTGTCCACTGTTCACTCCAAGTTCCAAAACATCCACGTTGAGCTGGAAGTCTATGAGAGATACTGTTGGGCACCATCGTAAAGCCAGCTGAGCTGTGTACAACATTAAAATGGAAATTAAATGAATTAAAATGAAAAATGAATTAAAATTAAAAAATGAATGAATTAAAGACATCAAAAATATTTTAGCTGTATAACTTATAATTTTGATGCTAACTCTGCCCTTCTGATGTACTGCTACTTACAAGCGCACCGAGAATCACCACCTGCAGAATTCAGTTTATTGTTTGCTAACACCTTAGCCATAGCAGTTCGACAGATGGAATATCTCAAGGCTCATAGCTGTAAATTTGTTTTAGAATCTGCTTAGTAGTCACAAATACCTTGATGCAGCTTTAAAAAAAATGGATGGGGTGACAGCCAGTGTTTGGGCTGCAGCCTGAGATAAATCTGTAAATGATATTAGTATGCTATGAGAACAGCTCTGCAGCTATTTAACTTCCAACCCCATTGCTCGACTGGAACATTGATATTAATAATTCTGCAGAAGTCCAGATTACTTTTTTTTCCCTCAAATCCAGGTCCATGGCATTAAAAATTCTTGCTCCTTACAATATCGCTACATGGCATGTTCATGGCATATACATTTGGTGAAATATGAAATTGGTGTGAATATACTGTAAACTGTGAAGAGTGGACTTCCAAGGGATATTGAGCTTATTGCTGCTTAAAAAGCTAAGGTAACAGAAAGGGCAAGGAGACACAAAAAAAAAACCCCAACACTTTTAGTTTTAATTGCTAGCAAAATACTCCATAGTATAATAATAACAAAATCAAAGGGACACTAAAAAAGGGAACATTTGGACTATATTTTTTCCCATTGCCTTGATTTTGTTGCTATAAACTTTTTCAAATTTGGAACAAAGGTCAAACAACATGCTCATGTTTTCACTATGTCAACTTATTGATACAATTATATCATCTTTAAAATCTCTTGCCACAGAGCAATTGAAAAAAATAAAATAATAATTTAGCTAACTGAACTAAATTGTCCAAATCCAACGTACCTCTAAACATGCTTCACTCACAGTTTTCAGCACTTTTCAGTTTTCAGAACCATACATCTAACTGGTCTGCACAGATGTTGCAGCACTCTCAGGTCTATATGTGTAAGAGCAGCCATAAAGTAAAGAAAGTGCCACCATTGATTATATGTGGATGAGGATTAGCTGTTGGCCTGTTCTGGCTAAAGTATCTTCTTTGCTTTTCCCAGGATGCTCTCCTTGACATGGTGCGACGGTCCAGGATTCACTTCATTCATTGCATATTACCCAAAGCAGATTCCCTCAAGGCTCTGAGCGGATCCATGTACAAAGGAGGGGAATGTGAGGCTCAAGGGGAAAGTGGAGATCCTGGCCTAATGCAGCTAGATGTAGCCTTGCTCCGTGCTCAGCTGCGTGGCTCCAAGCTTCTTGATACTCTCCGGATCTACAGGCAAGGTGAGTTAGCTGCTTTTTCCAACTTATCAAGGACATGTACATAAACACAGACCTCCTTGTTCATGTGTATTAGGACACGAGAT
The DNA here is from genome assembly GCF_900963305.1 of Echeneis naucrates. Classification (NCBI taxonomy): domain Eukaryota; kingdom Metazoa; phylum Chordata; class Actinopteri; order Carangiformes; family Echeneidae; genus Echeneis; species Echeneis naucrates. The sequence continues at coordinate 14,433,071 of NC_042524.1, forward strand.
CTCCATCAAAAGTACCCATTAGTCTCCCTATTTTTATGCAGCATATAATGTTGCTATTCCATACTGCCCTCTGCAGGTTACCCGGATCACATGGTGTTCTCAGAGTTTCGACGGCGTTTCGACGTGCTGGCGCCACACCTCACCAAGAAGCATGGCAGGAATTACATAGTGAAGGACGAGAGGAGGGTAAGTCAATCAGTGAGAGAGGGGGTAAAATGTAGTGCTCTGCCAGTAACTGAGCACAGTGAAGATTAATGTGATGAAGAGGCTGCTTCATTACATCTGCCCCTGATCTGTCAGCAGCAGACTGACAAAGAAATAAACCTGCATTCATCAGTGCTATTGTAATGATTTAATCAAATTAGCTCAACAGTATGATTCTAGTGAAAGAGGAACATAAGCACTGTGGCTTGGAGGCACTTTGAAAAATATTCAAATAGATGTGCTCATCATCTTTTGTAATCTGGTAGACAACGGCCAACCAGTTGTTTTCACCTCTTGCTTTGACAGCACTGGTGCTTTGACACTTTTGTTTTCAATTCTTAATGTTTCTTGTTGTAAATACGCATTGTTAAAAATGACTGGGGATGAAGCCTTGTGTGAGTTTTAGTCTTAGAAGTCGATTGTCAATGAGGGCGCACTGTGCATTGGTCATCTGAAAGCACTGAGGTGCAGTGGAGAGGAAAAAAAAAACACACACAAAAGTTTGTTGCTGGAGAGAAAATGAGGGAAATAGTGAAAGAATGGTGTTAAGGGGGAGAAAATCTCCTCTCCCCTGTGTCAGTGTATTGGGGCTGAGTTTCTGTGGAAACACTAGCAAACAAAAGCCCCTCAGTTCTCATGGCAAACCTTTCTCGCTGTAATCTAGATGTGATGTTTCAGCCTGGAGACTCAAGTAGAAAGAGGAGGCTAAAGCACTAATACACGAACAGCATACCTAGACTGATATAAGGACAGAGAGAGGAATGGCTCTGCGCTGGCGGATGGTGTGTCCATTTATAGGTTAAATATTTTCAAAGCTGTAAAGAAGGCCAGGACCACAAGGGGATCATAAGGAATAAGCCAAGAGCATGCGGATCGTGTAGGACAAATTCTAATTCGTCTTGTTGTTGCAGTTGGAAGTTTCTGGAGGACCAAACTTTTTCCATATTTCGTTTTCAAAGTGGGAGAAGAGAAAAAGGTGCATGGTACCATTAGTTCAGGATGGCAACCTGGGGGAGATGTGCACTGCTGAACTGTTGTAGTGTCAATAGAAGTTCCCACTGGATCTAGCACTTGAAAGACTAAGTGTGTGTGTGTGTGTGTGTGTGTGTGTGTGTGTGTGTGTGTGTGTGTGTGTGTGTGTGTGTGTGTGTGTGTGTGTGTGTGTGTGTGTGTGTGTGTGTGCGCTTTTGCCCAGGCTGTGGAAGAGCTACTGGAGTCCTTGGATTTGGAGAAAAGCAGCTACCACATGGGTCTGAGCAGGGTAAGTAATGCCCCCACACCTCAAATCAATAAATAGCTATAAAATGATTGTATAAGCCTTTGTGCCAGATTTGTGTGACTGGCTGCCAGCTTCACTGCTCCTAAAGCTCTAAACACAAAGCTGCTGTTAAGAGCTCATTTTATTCTTCTATATTTTAAAGGGCACTTGCTGTCTGGGGGAGTGTGCCTTTCATTATACTTGTTCCTCCTTGAGGTTTGTTTTCCCATCCTGTTTGTTTGCAAGTTGCCAAGGCGTCTCCCTCCTTCCAGCCTTTTAGCCAGTCGTTACCTGAGCGGCATGCCCCTGCCCCGCCAGACTATGTGACCGAGATTCCCTCTTTCTTTTCAGATCATTAGTGCAAATTCTCGCAGCTGATGGCCCTCTTTGTTTTTCACCATGACCATTGTAAAGTAATCACAGTAAACGCCGCCTGGCACGCTGAGGTCTAATCCTATCAGCCGGAAAGTGGACATCAGCCAAGTAGGAAATCAAAGGAAACAACAATGTACAAAACAGTGGAACTTGTGCTCCCAAATATGTTCAGTGTAAAACAAATGACACAAGAATTGTTTGGAAGCGGCATCACACAGTGCCACACTTTGGAGTGTGAAATGGGCTCAGAAGTAAGACAAGCGCATTTGGCCATTGACAAAACATTGCACTGGCATCTTAGCAACCTGTCAGTTGCATGCCAAATGCACTAACACCAAATAGGCTCACAGCAATGGATTCAAAGCTCTGCCCCAAATCAGCTAGATTGATAGTATTTTAGAAGGTACTACATCCATCTGATGATGTTGACAACAAGACAAACAGCCTCTCTTCAGGCTGCACTAAGCCATTTAAAAAACACTATTCTTGGATGTCAGCGAATTCATCAGTCCTGCTGATTTTGATGATTTCCTGACTGAAGCTGCTGTTCATTTCTAGCCTGCACTTTGTTAACAGGTCACATGTGGATTCAGTGATTCATAAAGCAATGGGACTTGTGATGAGGGGGCAGAGAGGGTGGAGACAATCTTTCTGTCATCATCCATCCACTCGAATACTGTCACCGTATGCAGAATGTATTCACAGAATTGAATCCCTCTGAGGTTAAAAACAGGCCGTGACATGCTTTCTGTTGGCTGTTTACCTGTGTTTTACCTTTGGCCCAGATTAGGAACAGACAAGGCTGATTGTCCGAGATAATAACTTAATCACAGCCTTCTCACTTAGATAATGCTCACTTGTTCGTGGATTACACTGTTTCTTATTGATTTCCTGCTTCAGTGCACTTATTTACTCTTTATCTCCTGTTTTTATTTTGCTGCTGTTCTCCCCCTTAAGCAGGGCCTCTGAGTCAAATTTCCCTTTGGCTACCACAAGCATAACCTGATTTCATAATCATATTTATCCTTTACAAAAAATTATATTTCATCTTTTTCTGTGTGTGCGTGTTTGTTTGCCTCCAGTTATTTTTCAGAGCTGGCACTTTGGCTAAGCTGGAGGAACAGAGGGATGAGCAGACCAAGTGTAATCTAACCCTGTTCCAAGCTGCCTGTAGAGGCTACCTGGCACGGCAAGCCTTCAAGAAAAGAAAGGTAGGCAAGACATCTCACTGAGAGGAATGGCTTTGTTCAAAATTACTCCAAGCTGGAAGCCCAAGGGTATAATTCCCCAAAGTGAGTCTATGTATCTATTGTAAAATCACTAAAAGAAAATTATAAATGTCATCATTTTGAAGTGATTCCAAAGTTACAGTTAAAATTGAATTAAACTAGATATAGAGAAAGACAAGCTACCGATGCAAAATTCCATTTTAAATTCATAGAGGGTTACTAACAAAGTTAGTATCAAGGTTCATTTTGGTGCTTAACAGTTTTTGGTTTTGTTTTTTTTTTTCAAATAAAGTAGTTGAAGAATTTGAACTCCAGAGGCTTTGTTGCCTAGAAGTGCATAAGGAGTTGATGGTGCCTTGTTCAGAGCTAATTTTAGTGCTCATTTGCTCTGCTCTTGGGGTAGATCTAACCAGCTCTGCAGTAACTCTTCAGCTAATTACCATTATGTTCTCTTAATCTATTGCCCCTTCCCCTCTTCTTCCTCACCTGCAATCCATCCAAAACAGATTTCCCATGGGGATATTGGAAAAAGATTTGTCTATTTATGTTGCATTATTATCAAACTGCTCACCTCGGATGCAGCTATAGCAGGCACATGCTGCTCCACCCATCTTCCGTTTTTCTCCCTCTGTGTGGCGGGTTAATCTCTATAGACCTCATGCATGTCCGCGTGTGATGTATGGAGCTGTGCAGTCCCTCTCCTGCTCTGTGTGAACTGTTTACTGTAGGGGCATGTGTCACTTTGGCTGGGTGGTGATGAAGTGGCTGAAACAGATTCAACATTACAGGTCCCCATCCAGTATCACAAAGTGTCAATGAGGCGATATCTTCACTTGTATAAGGCCAGCAAAACTATTAAAACATCATCTTTGCTTTGAGGTAAATCAATATGACCATTTATATTGCCATACCGGCTCTCTTTTGTAATTAAATTTTTACAGTCAGTATCCTGAGGTAATGGACATTGGTTGCAAACAGCGGGCTAACAGGTTGTATGAATATGTTTATAATATATACAATACATGTACTTGCATATTAAGATCATCAGTATTTGTACAGTGAAGCAGGCTAAGAGCCCAATGCCTCACAATCTGCTAGAGAGCAACCATACAAAATTGCTAGGCAACTATGCAATTACAAAATCCATTAGCCAGGAGACAGTTCTTTTCCTCTGCCCCCATATGGCCCATGTCCTCTGCAAATCTATCTATAATAAAAAGATTAAAAAAAAATATTTCTTTGTATCTTGTTATTTTATAGTGCTGTGTGCGTGCGTGCAGTTATGATGGCTACCACAGGTCAAGGATGACCTCAGTGTCGAGGCTTATTTAAAGGACCTCTTTAGAATTTTTGCTGTCACTACATCAAACATTAACAGTTTTCTTCTTATCAGTCAGTCAGTAAGTATTAAACTTTATTAACTTCACCAGTGGTGGAAAGCAAGCAAATGTCAAGTTTTGTTTTAAGCCTTGGCTTAACCATTTCATCATATTCCAATAGTGAGTCGGTCTCACGTTCAGTCTGCCTCTAAGAGGCGGAGGTAATAATCAGAGCCTTTTGGCGAGTGACCACCACCATCACCTAGTTCCAGAAAGAAAACCCACACATGGCCCCATTAAGCTGTGTTCATGTCAGCGTAAATCACTGCTCTTTCAAACCAAGTTTCTCTCTGTCAGTTAATTCTATTCCATTAAACTCATTGAACTCTGTTCATCCACAGTGGAATAATTAAAAAATGACAGGCAGCAGAGCGCACACATACATATAAACACAAATATCTCTTTAAAACACTTCAATTTTCAAGGACCAGTTATTAATACTTGAAAGTGAGTTGTTTTTTTTGTTTTTTTTTCTTAGTTTGGAACTATTAAGAAAAAAATGGAATGAATGTGAGGGACGGAGCTAAAAACGGTTTCCTTCACCCTTTTCCCCCTTTTGTCTCATAGTGCCACAGTTCTTGCTATACAGCTGGTACATGTGGCACATACGTTTCCTACAGTGACTACCTGAAGGGCACCTGAATCTCATTTTGTTTATACTTTTACTGTTTCCACTATTCCACGCCAGGGGTGTAGTACAGAAACAGGGCTGCAGTTGAATCATCTCTTTATCTTTCCTTATTTCCACAGACAAGATCTAGAGAATGTGTTGAGACAGAGTCACACAAGTTCCATTGATTGATATTTCCTGGCATGTTAACCTTGTGAAGCTGTGCCAAGCCCATGTGACATTAAATGACAAAAGGGAATTTTTTTCTTTTCTCCCCCCCCCCCTCTTTCAACTGTTTCCTCAAGGGGACAACCTGACATTTTAAAAGTCTATTATTTTGCCTCAGCAGGCACTTTCTGCACTGGGAGTTTTGTCCTTCAGGTATCCTACAAATGTTTTTTTTTTTTGTTGTTGTTGTTGTTGTTGTTTTTTTTTTCCCCCTTGCAACAAAAATGTTATTTGCATTAAAATCAGCAAACAATAAGAGATTTGTCTTGTGATAATATACCTACTGATTTGAGTCATTAACCTTTACTGCCGCAGTTCTTCCTGAATTTTAACATACATTTCATTTGACACGTAATGTATCAAAACATGAATGCTAATTATTTATATTATTATTATATATATAATTATTTCTTTGTATCGTGTACTCTTTTTTTTTTTTTTTAATAAGACATGCTAATGAAAATAGATACATTTAAAGCTCTTGGATATATACGTGTCTTGCAGGACTGAAAAGACATTTGACAGTATAGTGACATGAGCCAGGCTTGTCAAACCATTATGTCCCTGATGGTTTGGCTGGTGTTCTTAACAAGGTCTGATTCCAGAGCGCTGTAGAAACTGAGCTGCGGGATCAAACGGGCTCCAGACATATACCGAAGCTCTCAGCTATCTTACATGCCAGCAGACCTAGGACAACACACGCACGCACACAAAAACATGGAATATCGAGGAAGAGAATTGAAAACAAATTTGTCTTAATCTTGGCTGACAATCCTAATTCCCTTCATGCTGTTTTACAGCTGTCACACCCTCTCAATGTGAAGCCAATACCAAAATGTCTATCCACTGTGCTCATGTAGCTCAATCTTTTTTTTTGTCTTCTATTCATTTTAGAATCAATATGACAAGTGGAACCTGTTTAAATCTTCTGTCATAGATTTGCTGCATTTTGGTCCATGTTAAGGCTTTCACTGTGTGACAAATCCTAATTGGTCATACAGTGTACCTTCAGGGCGGAATGTACCTGATGCTGGGAATTGTGTTGCTCTAATTGGGTTTTCCCCATAATCTGCTGCTTCTCGAGAGCCTCATGCATAAGCAGCATGGAAATCGTGTAATACTTGGAATTAGCTGCCAACATGTTTGATTTAATTAATCAAAAATTAGCTTCCAGCCTTGGAACGCACTCTGCAGAAAGTCTCCAGAGGAGGCTGGCAGGTCCTGGGATAGCTGCTCACTGATATACATGCAGTATCACACAAGACTGAGGGATGCAATGTTTTTCTAATATTGTTCACCAGTGGTGAGGGTGATATGGTGTCAGGAGTTGATTTCTGTGATAGGTTCATTCCAGTGAGTGATTATGATTTTGCTTATTTTATAACATCCTTCCATGGACCTCCCTGTACCTCTGCATTAGAACTCTTGTTTGTATATACTCCATTTAAAGTCCCACTGCCGTCGTACAGTCATTGCTATCTGCATTTATTATGAAGCAATCACTAGTATTACATTTTTGAGTCATCAGCTCAATCTCTGTATTTCTGTGTGTGTACAGGACAACACGCTCTTACATTCCCTTGTGGTTTCTGCTTCTGCATGTGTGTCTTTTTAGATTCAGGATCTAGCAATCCGTTGCATCCAGAAAAACATCAAAAAGAACCGTGGTGTGAAGGACTGGCCATGGTGGAAGCTGTTCACCACAGTCCAGCCGCTTATTGAGGTCCAGCTCACCGAGGATCAGATGCGAAGCAAAGATGTGAGCAGACCTCTCTGTCTGACATACACCAACTGATAGATTCCTCTCAGCTTGACAGCCTGTAATCCTCTTCCGAAATGTACTGCCTGTCATGGCAGCAATGCACCCCTGATTATTGATGTTTAATATTTTTGTAGCACCTAATATTTTAGTTGAACTTTGACATAAGACGTAACCTATTTAACCATAACCTTTGCTCCAGGAGGAGATACAGCTGCAGAAATCAAAGCTTGAGAGGGTGGAGAAAGAACGAAATGAGCTGAGACTGAACACAGATCGATTGGAGAGCAGGGTGGGTCCCTTTGCTGTTGGAAATGCATGCTGGGAAGATGGTGTTTGAGTTACATGCCTTGATTATCTTCCACTTCGACTTGTACCAGAACTACAGTGTATGTTGTAGCATTGCGTGACATGTTGTGTGTTTCAATGTTTGTATCCAGATCGCAGAATTGCTGGCTGAGCTTGCTGACGAGAGAAGCACCAGTGAATCAGCATCCCAGCTGCTGGAGACTGAGACTTCAGAGAGACTCCACCTGGAGAAAGATATGAAGGAATTACAGGCAAATGCGCTAATAGAAAAAATGCACAGTGACAAAATAGTATATCAGAACCTATGTCAGGTCTTAATCCGACTGACGTGTTTCCCTCTTGTCTGGTTTGTGAATCTGTGTATTCCAGGCAAAGTTTGATGCCATGAAGAAACAATTAGAATCTCAGGAGATGGAGGTGATGGAAGCTCGACTCCTGAAATCTTCAGAACTCAGTGGGGAGATGGACGACGATGACGATGATGCTGGTTAGTTGAAAGTTTAAACTCGGGACAGCACTGCTCAAACAGAAGCTCATTTGTCCATTTATTTATATTGTCTTGCCCTGAATTTAAACATTTAAGCAACAGGAGATGCTGATTCTGTGACCATAGCAGTTTTTCCCTCATTGGTCATCAGTTTTTTTTCAAACAATCATCATTGTTTGCCATCTCAGGTCAGAAGCATGAACAGCTCATACCTGCATTATGTGCACAAAAATTCTCTCTTACACTAATTGTAGCTACGGGAAGGATTGTCTATGTTCGATCTTTTCAGCAGGGAACTGGCAGTGCGACTTGGTCACATCTTGCATAACACTATTAAGTATATTATCCAAGTTTGGGATTTACCACTAGGAGATTAAGATGTTTGCTCTCAGGCATACAACTAATGCCTCTCGCTGATTGGTCTCCCCCCTGGTAGGAAACAGAGCTCCTTCCCAGAGAATATTGTCTTTTTTTATTTTTTTTTTCTATGTTCCACCCCCTTCAACCCACCTCAGCAGACAAGCCATTACAGAGCATATCAGAATTCTTAGATGAATGAGAAAATAATCATTGGGATCAGAGCTGGTGGCCCTGCAAGTTGTCATTATGCTATATATATGCTAATGAGCAGCACTGATGGAGGAGCCGCTGTTGGTGATGTGAAGGAGAAATGGACAGCCTCTAAAATGATAAGGCTTGGAAATGAACCTGAATGAATGAACCTAAACCTGAATGTCTGCCTGGCCACTGTTATAGTTCTGATAGCCTCTGACAGCTCCAGAATTAGGGTCGGCTAAGAACTGTGGAAAGTGCCACTTAGACATGTCCTTTCCTAACTACTATTGTGGTGTGCTCAGAATTCTTACCTCAGGTTTAACTAAAGATTAGAGCTGAAAAGTAAAACCTGTTTCGTGGTTTTCTTGTTGAATTTTTTGACCTCATGAGGTCAGGATTTCATGCAAGAAGTTTTATTTCCTGAAAGATTATATTTTGGTCCTTAAATGTGATAAACATCGCAGCTAGTACAGTGCACTCCATAATCTGCGGCATCAATCATTTCTGAGCTTTTCAGCCTCTCTTCCTCTGTGTACCCTGCCAGACCTGCTTTAAAGGCAGGAGACTCCAAAATGTCATGCATACCTTTTTTCTGAATTGCATGCCTTTCCTCCAGGAGGTGAGTGGCAGATAAAGTACAACCGAGCCATTCGTGAAATGGACTTCGCCAAGAAGAAGCTCCAGCAGGACTTTGATGACAAGTTTGAGACTGAGCAGCAGAACAAAAGACACCTTGAGAGAAGGGCAAGGAACTTTTCTTGGTCCTCAGAAATCACTTTAACACACACTTGTAACCTGTTAGTTGTACATAATGATATATATTAAACTGTCATACTGTATTAAAGAAACCCCAAAGAACAATGAAAACGTGTGTGCGTGTGTGTGTGTGTGTGTGTGTGTGCGCGCGCAGTTGGCGGATTTGCAGACAGATAATGAGGATGTACAGCGCTTTGTGCAGCAGCTGAAGAAGAAGTGTCAGAAACTAACAGCAGAGCTGCAGGACACCAAGCTTCACCTGGAGGGGCTACAGAGCCGCAACCATGACCTGGAGAAGAAACAGAGGAAGTCAGTCTGAACTACTTCCCCTTCTTTTCAGTCTGTCTGTCTGTTTTTATATCCATCTATTTGTCTGTGTGTCTTTTTACCCTTTTTTTCATAGACACACACAGCCATTAAAGAACATATTGCTCTTTTCTTTTTAGACACACACTGTGGCCTACTCTGCAGAGCACAAAAGTTTTCTTTAATTTGAATAGTGACTGAGATGTTCTGTAATCTGTGGAATTGCATTAGCTGAGAAAATGACTCAGACTTTAAGCACTTGAGAAGCTCTCGCTGTGGCAGAATGTGATCTCTCCCCTGTGGCTAATTGAAGATGCTCTGTGGGTGAAATTATTTTCAGCTGTGCTTCAGAGAAAAACAGGGAATTACAACAAACTGACAGCATGAGACACTTAGCTTTTAAGTTCACTAACCATAAGTGCTTCTGCCCCAGTAAATTGAAGAAAACATTTTGTACATTATTATAAACCAATTGTAAATTTATGTCTAATTAAGGACGATAAAAGTTGAGGCTAAAGTAGAATTTGATGCTGGGCTCTGTGTCGAGGATAATCTCACTAGTGGAACATCTACTCACTGAAGTCAGCTGAAAGTTCCATATTCAGTTTGCAGGCAAAATAACTCACATATGTATGGTAACAAATGGCTTAGTGTGCACGTTTTACTTAATCTCCTGAATGGTTTAGTTTGATATTTTTAGTTGGAATAACCATTTGCCAGAGCTGTCCATCAGTGCGTGAATGTGTGTGTTTTAGATTTGACCTGGAGCAGAACCAGTCTCAGGCTGAGGTACAAAGAGAAAGGAGCCACAGGGAGAAGCTGGCCCGAGAAAAAGACATAATAACTGGCGAGCTGTTTAACCTCCGCCAGCAGCTGCAGGTAAGCTACTTTACAAAACATACTCTAGATGCTCTCTTAGGGACTATATGTCTGGTCTCTCTTCTCTCTGCATGACATAACTGGGCTGGTCCAGATGCACGCTTTTACTTTGTCTCCTCCTCCTGCAGGACAAGGACAGTGAGTTGTGCACTGTGAATATGAAGGTGCAGCAGCTGGAGGCAGAGCTGCAGGATCTGTCCTCCCAGGAGTCCAAAGATGAAGCCTCTCTAGCCAAGGTAAAGAAGCAGCTTCGTGACCTTGAGGCCAAGGTGAAAGACCAAGAGGAGGAGCTGGACGAACAGGCTGGAACCATCCAAATGCTGGAGCAGGTAGAGGGCGGCACCGGATTAGCATTTCACAGCAGCATCCCAAGCCCCCAGAAAACATTACCTTCCCCATTTCATGTCAAATAATTCCCAATATAAGATTATATAAATAAATATCTAATTTTAGATTAACCCCAAAAACTGTATTTATTTTCTCAATATTTTATGTCATGTACTCAGGCAAAGCTGCGGCTTGAGATGGAGATGGAGAGACAGCGGCAGACCCACTCTAAAGAGATTGACAGTAAGGATGAGGAGGTGGAGGAGATCAGGCGCTCCTGCAGTAAGAAGGTAGGCACACTCATTCATAAACAACTGAGGAGGTCTGGGTAAGGAAGCACTGAGAAATGCACACTCAAGATCCTTGCAGAAAAATTGCTTGCCTCAAGTTCTTGAATTGGTTCTTTCAAGTTAATACTGTATATGTTTCCCAGAATATGCCACATATTACTACAAATATCTGTATAAATATGTTTTATTCAAACGTAAATCATGGTTTCTAACTGAAGACGCTTCCAAACCCGCATCAGCATAGAGGAGAAACAGCAATCACACAATTTATTGAAATTGTAACACACAGTCAATATAATAGACACATGCAAAAAAAATGCAATGTAAAATACAACTAGTGTTTGCAAATGTATTTATAGCAAATATTAAAAAATTAGTTTGAAAGAATAAAAGATTATCTTTGACAAGGTATATATGGCTGGCAGCTTTGCTCAGGGGGGTTCCTTTGTCTTTCACGTGTGAGAGCAGCCATATCTAACAGGATGGGTGACGGTGTGCTATGTCTGAATTTGTTTATCACTGATCATCCTGACATCCTGTGCATGTGTCCTGCAGCTGAAGCAGATGGAAGTGCAGCTGGAGGAGGAGTATGAAGACAAGCAGAAAGTGTTGCGTGAGAGACGAGAGCTGGAGTCCAAACTGCTGAACGCCCAGGACCAGGTACTTCCACAACTCTGCCTCTGGTGTATGTCAGTGCAGTTAAGTGTGTGCGATTGAGTGCGAAGCCACTTCTTTTGATTGGAAAGAAACTACTTTTCAGACTGGAGAGGCGCTATGGGTTTTGAAGGAGGATAGAAAAACAGAGTGGTTTGTCATTCAGGTGAGCCAGAGGGATGTGGAGACAGAAAAGAGGCTGAAAAAGGACCTGAAGAGAACCAAAGTCCTTTTGGCTGATGCACAAATTATGCTGGATCACCTGAAGAGCAATGCCCCGAGCAAGCGAGAGATTTCCCAGCTTAAAAATCAAGTACGTACCTTTGCTGCAAACGCAGATGTAGTTCATCTTTTTAATATTTCCCTATATGGGAAACACGTTTGACCTTTTTTTTTCTCAGAGCATAAATGTACATATCCTGCCCATCCAGGATAAATCCTTGATCACGGTTGACTAATCTTTGCCCCCTCACCTCCTACCTCCTACCCACTACCCCCAGCTTGAGGAATCTGAGTTCACCTGCGCAGCAGCAGTAAAGGCTCGAAAGAGCATGGAGATTGAAATAGAGGACTTGCATATTCAGATGGATGACGTGATCAAAGCTAAGATGTCGGTGAGTTCTGACATGTCTAGCTTTGTGTTCCAATTATTCTCTTGAGTGGTTTTGAATGCCACAAATTTCTGCACGTCTCGAACAGAGTATGCTCTTTTTTTTCCTGTAACACAGTCAAAAGCATATATAGAATCTCACATTTACAAATAATGAACAATACCTAATCATTTCACAAAGTCGACAAGAGCCAAAGTGTTTATGTACTCTAAATGTTTCTGCACCCTTCTTTCCTTCATATCATGAGCAAATTAAACCAAAAGCAACAAACAGACTTAATGAATGGCGGGCTTGTGCCGATCACATTTTCACTCCTCGAAATGGAGCAGGGCGATAACGTTAATGTGTGTATATCATCAAGCCATAGTGGGATAAAAAAATGATAAATGCCCTTTGGCATATGTCTGATTTCCACATTTTGCCCTAATGGATAAATAAGCTTTGTCAAAATTTTGCTCATTAAAAATTGTCTCTTGAGAGAACTGCCTGCATTTCAGATTTGTAGACTGAGGATGTTTGTGTCTCTGGGGATGACGCATTGAGTGCTCTGTGCCTGTGCTTGGCTTGTTAATTGCTACATTTATGGCAAGGGAAGGTCTTGTAAATGTCTCGGATTAGAGAATGCATATTGAGGGCCTGAGTCTCTCCCCTGAACACAGAGGATGAACTCTAAATAGGACATCACCAGTATGCCGCACTGGCTGCACTTTTCCGTTCCTAAATGAGCCAATTGATTATCTTCAATTGGTCTCATCCTCCAGCCCGAATCCCGTCCAGATTGTGTTTCACTGCCATTAGATGAGATTCCAGAACTGCCTGGGCAGCTAATGACCATTTATCATATTCAGTGGCTCAGGAATAAATCCTGCCATTCTAACCTAAAGTGTGTGTGTGTGTGCATTTTTCTTATTCTCTTTGTGTTCCAGTCGGAGGAGCAGATCAGCCGTCTGCAGAGAGAGAAGAATGACCTGCAGTCTCGCATGGAGGAGGATCAGGAGCACATGAATGAGTTGATGAAAAAACACAAGGCTGCAGTCGCCCAGGTAACTCATCCTGCCCAGCAAGCTGTTCAAAAACCTTGAAAATGTATTATAAGTCCCACTCTTATCGGAGCTGAGACTTTCCCCCTTCTAAGAAGGAAACTGCCAAGTTGCGATACGAAGGAAACAGATGACTCTTCCCATAAAAACCGTTCATTTACTTATTTGTATTTGTTTAGATTGAAACATGGCGGGATACCACCGTCAACGTCGACATTAACATTTTGTTTTTTTCTGCTTGTGTGGCTTTGGAGGACATACTCCCCTCTGAACACAGTGTGTGCGCTGCCGTCACAGAGATGCAATCTGTTCTACAGCAGATCACATGAGGAATTATTTGGCACAGACGTGTTCTGTTCATCTACATAAACTGAGATTTCTTTTTTGTTTTTACAGATAATTGAAGTGTGCATGCATGCGCACATACTTTGATTTACTGTCAGTTTACTTTCCATATTTCTGTGTGTGTCCTTCCCAGTCTGCCAGGGACTTGAGCCAGATCACTGACCTGCAGTCCCAGCTGGAAGAGGCCACAAAGGAGAAGCAAGAGGTGCAAGAAAAGGTATTAGGAAGTATTCAAAAGCACTATGGATGTCTTTTAGGAATCTATGAGATGCTTTAATACTTTTCACTGATTAGACTTCAGCTTTTCACACTGTTTCACTGATTACTGTGACCAAAAAAATTTTTCTTTCTTCTCAAAATTGGGAAGCAATTTGCATTTAAATCATAGGAAAAAGCAAAGATTTAGAGTCAAGGCAAAGCAGTGTTCTTTTGTCTCAAACTAATAATTTTTAAACGAAGGGTCAGACAAATAACTCAGTTGCATGGTTAAAGCAATTAGACCAAATTAAAGTATATATTCTTGTTCTATCACTGATTTCCTTGGTTTAATTCAGCAGCTTCTTTCTTCGCAATTTATCTCATTAGTAATGTTTGTCACTTACATGCCAGTGTGTCATTTTGTCAGAACATATCCAGGTAAATGAAAAGGTGGCAATAGGAAAAAATGGACGAAAATAGTGTCAAATGGTGAGGTTGCTTTATTTGTATAATGCTGTGATAAAACACTGGCACTGGGACACTGGCAACACCAGAAGAGCCTGTGTTGCTGTATGCTGGCTTTTTTCTGCAAAATCCATATCATTTTCTTATCAAGTGGAGACCCCTGAAGCTGCCATTTTACTCCGGCACATAAAAAATTCTTCAGTAACCAACGCTTGCCGTGGAGTCATGTTTGAAGTGTCAAACTCCTGCTCTTTGTTACTTTCACACCGATACACAGTTAATGTCCGTTTAATTAATGAGCAACCAAAGATGAAGCAATCATAACTGACATCTTTATATCGACTCGTTGCCACAAGTCAGTAAAGTACGTATCACTGTGGACACAATAATTTAACTTTGTAAATCCTTTATAAATGTTGATATCAATTTCAAAAGTGCTGACAGACTAAAGCAGGATTTTTCTATCCTGATCGGTTCAGTAATGTGTATACGAGATACAGTTTTTCTCCCAGGTCCATAAAACCCTGGATAGGGTTTTCTAAATAAAATAATTGGTGGTGCTATATGCTGCTCTAAAATGAGGCCTGTAGCTTTAGTTTCTTTTTAGCCTGGTGGTATGGTTTGAGGGATAATGGATGGTCCACAACTTTGGCTCAGATGGAAATATCTCAGCAGTAATTGGATCGATTGGCATGAAATTTGTGGCTGAGGTTCACATTTATGTAGAAATTTGGTCGGCATTAGTAATATCGAAGCAGCGTTTTATCTCCAAATACACTCTGCTGGTTTTACATGTAAAACTGATGACACTGCCACGACCAGCAGCTGTTCTGTGATTCATCTAAAGTGCTATTTCAACACCGAACAGGATAAAAATGACATACTGAAAAACATCACGTCTGTGATTTTGGATTATTTCTCTACTGATTGTTTTTGTCACCGTATGCTGTGACTGCATCATGACTGTGGGTTCATGATGTAGAAAAGGTTAATGCACCTGCTACAAGTCTATATTAATAATCATGCTTTTATTGTAACTGCTTTTCTGTTGGAGGACAATTTTTTTCAGAGGATACTGTTTAACATATCACGAGTGTCACAAGATAATGCATACTTATTTTTCTTTGTTGATGCATTCGTCTGCTAAATGAATTTAGCTTGAATATGGTGATCTTTAGTGTGTGTTTGCATGCACATTATCCCCATTGTCATGTGCAGGTAGTGGGTTTTCAGGGGGTGTTTTCCTCTAAGTGCTGACAGGCAGTAGACTAAACAAATAAAACCATCTGCCTTGAACAGAATGTATTGCAAATATAATATCACATGAGCTCCTCCCATTTCCTAACAGCAGAGTCTGCATCTAT
This sequence comes from Echeneis naucrates, assembly GCF_900963305.1. Taxonomy (NCBI): domain Eukaryota; kingdom Metazoa; phylum Chordata; class Actinopteri; order Carangiformes; family Echeneidae; genus Echeneis; species Echeneis naucrates. The sequence goes on from NC_042524.1 coordinate 14,448,699, forward strand.
ATTGAGCTATACACATGCCAGAGCTTTAGTCCACTTGAGGCCCAGCTGTCACAATATTTTTGGTCACACTGCAGTAATACAAAAGCTGTAAGGCATTGTTAAAACCTGCCAGAGAAGGTAGTGATAGCCATCTAAAGTGTCTGACCTTGAAGTGGTTATCTCATCACCAGTCAGGAGGGAAGGCTAGCTTCTTTAGTAATATCAAAGAAGAACTCAGAATCCTCCTTGTCTCAGATACAAACTCCCTCATTAGGTGCCTCGCTGCTTTGTGGGCCGGTGTTGTTGTGACGTATCTTTCATATTTTTATCAGTCATGAAAAACGATGTAGGTAGAACAAAAAAGCTTTGAATGAAACTCAGCCCTTTCTGAAAGCCTGTGAAATTACTGTGACTCTGAATTAGTGATCCTGAAACACGCACTCCTCTTTTGACCATTCATGGTAGATTAGGAGCTTATTTGGAGCTCATTTTTCAGACTGGCTGTACAATATTTACATGGATTAAATCTATAAAAAAAAAAAAAATCAAAACATCGAACACTAATTCAGTTTTAATAAGTACACAAAACAGCAGCACAAAATTCTTCACAGTGCTGTTTGAAAGTAGAAGTGGAAAAGTAGAGGTCAAGAAGGGTGTATACAAAAAAGTGCTGCTCCTCTGGGAGTGATGGTGTTTGTTTATGTGCATGTATGTGCGTATCCTGCCTTCCCCCAGATGCATTCGCTGCAGAGCCAGCTCGAGTTCCAAGAACAGTCCATGGTGGAGAAATCTCTTGTGAGTCGTCAGGAAGCCAAGATCCGTGAACTGGAGACCAAGCTGGAGTATGAGAGGACACAGATCAAACGCTTGGAGGTGAGATAATCTTCTGTGCCTTGCAAAATGTAAAATACATGCAATGTGAACCATTAATTTATGTTTTATTTTCCATTAATGAGACACAAAAATCATATGAACGGAGTGTGCTGTCATTTGCATAGTTGCATCTTTTTGGAGCAAACAAAGAATAATACTTTTTTATAAGTGAGGGAATCGCCATAAAAAAGCTTGTCATATCCACAAAATGCCTTGTTATATGATGTATTATGTGATTGCGACTTAACTTTGTAAATATACATTTGCGCCTCAAACTGGTAAAAATTTTACTGGTAAAGTGCAATATAGGTTTTTTTTTTTTGGCTATTGCACCATAACAAAATTTTGTATCGACAGCTGAGGTGTGAATTGAGCCACTTTTCACTCTTGCTTAGCTTCTATTTCTGTAATTCTTAAATTAGCATGCTAACTAGTTAGCTACATCTCTTTCCCTCTTGTCGTACAAACACAAAAAATGCTGAAAGCTCCTGTTAAGTAACTGTTAAATCACTACCACCATTAACAACTACTCCCACCAAGAAAATCCATTAGGTATAAAAGAAGAGTGACAGAAGAGCAACTTCAAAAATCCATTACTTGGACATTGAAATTCACATGTACTGGTTAGACTGCGGGCAACGAGGCGGCATAGTTCATTTCCCAGTCTGTATGTTCCCCCTGTGCTCCTGTGGGTTTCCTCCAGGTACTCCTATCCCCACCCCACCGTCCAAAGACATCATGTTTGGGTAATTGGTGACTCTAAATTGTCCGTAGGTCTGAGTGGTTTAGAAATTGACAACTTGCATTGAGAGCTGCTGTTCACCAAATTCTCCTTGACTCCCTCCCAGAGCCTGGTTGGCCGTCTAAAGGAGAATCTCGAAAAAATGACAGAGGAGAGAAATCAATGCATTGCTGCAGAAAACCGAGAAAAAGAACAAAATAAGCGAATGCAGAGGCAAATAAGGGACATGAAGGAGGAAATGGGAGAGCTTTCCAAGAAGGAGGGTGAGGCAAGCCGCAAGAAGCATGAGCTGGTAAGGCCTTGGGCGCTGGGAGATTTAAGAGTGATTCACTGGGGTTTACGTTTGATAGAACCTCACCTCTTCTGTGCTGGGATTCATTTTCCCAGGAAATGGACATTGAAAGTTTGGAGGCAGCAAATCAGAGCCTCCAAGTGGACCTTAAGCTGGCCTTCAAACGGATAGGTGACCTGCAAGCTGCTATCGAGGACGAGATGGAGAGCGATGACAACGATGACTTAATCAACAGGTGCAGGATGGCTTTAATTTTCCCAAATGTTTTCTTGGTACATCAGGAGATACTGTTCTATAGCCAAAGTTTGGAGTTACATTTCTTCCTTAATTATTCAATCAAATGGAATAGGCTTGCAACCAAGAAAGAGATCTGAGAGCAAAAGAGAATAGGTTGCAATCAAACAATAAAAAAAGAGATTTGATAACTATCTGACAATATAATTCACTTTCAACATTTCAATTTCAAAGAGCGATAGACTATCAACTAACCTCCCAGTAGCTCTTAAATAAAGGGAATAGCTGGTGTAACGGGCGGTGTAGTCTGCTCTGGAGCCACGTCAAACCCACCAATAGAAACTCTTCTCTCATCATCAGCATAGGCCCCGCCCATTAAGTGCACTTGAACTTGCAAGCAAAGAGGACTGATTTATAATTATTATATTATCATATGTTTTTACTTTACTTTACTTACTTCATTATTATAATTTTTTTTTGATTGCAACCTATTCTCTTTTGCTCTAAAATCCCTTCTTGGTTGCAAACCTATTGCATTTGATTGAATAATAAGGAAACAACTGTAACTCCATACTTTTTGTGGCCTGTCAATCACAAGTTCTATCGTTATATTTTCTTTCTCCTATGTCTTCCCACATCCGTTTCTGCTCCTAAATCAACCTTTTTACGTCAACCTTTTTGCACTTCATGAGTCACACTACACTCTGTCTGTTCCCCAAATAATTCTCACATGGTTTAATTCTGCTCCCTGCTTCTGATCTTTTGTCTCAGTGCTGGTTTTCCCTGTTTGGTTATTTCTTCCCTCTTTGCAGTGGGGTTGAGGGTTATACTAGCTCTGAGCACACTGAGGTAAACACTGACTGCAGTAATACAGACCTCTAAAAGGAAGGCATTACACGCACTGGCTCTGTTTGAGAAGGAGGCCAGCAACAGCATGAGCTGATTTACCAAGGCACTGCTTTGCAATGGATATTTATTTTATGTCTGTTGAAGTGTAAAACTATTTGTTTGCTGTTATCTCAGTTTGTCCGCCTTTAGACTGTTGTTTGAGTATCTCACCTTCTCCTCTTCTCTTTTTCCCTGTTCCCTTTTTTTTTATTTATTTTTTATTTTTTGGGTGTCTTCCACACTTCTGGCAGTTTGCAAGACATGGTGACAAAGTATCAGAAAAGAAAGAACAAAACGTGAGAATGGAAAATGCATCCTTTGTTTTTGTCACAATGGTTACTTTTTTTTTCCACATGCGTTTCATCCAAAGGAGAGAATAATGCAGTATTCCTTATCTTTTCAGTTTGTATTGTTCACAGTAACACAGTGAGGAGAAGTAATTTAAGGACAATACAAACCTCTTCCTGTGGTGTACATCTCTGATAAAAGCTGTGCTTAATGGATAGCCCCAAAGTTTCATTCTGTTTCATTTTACTTTGTGCCAAGTGTCTGTACACAGTCCCCAGTGCTAGGCTTATTTTTCTTTCCCCAGCGCAGAAGATGGTTTGCACAGCAATACAGGAGCAGAAGCAGAGTGCTAAATAGAATGCAACTCTAACTGATGCACGTATCATCACTGCTTTGGAAAATATGATTCAAATGAAAAACTGCAAAACGTTTCAGACCTTTGGTAATACTGCATCATTGTCTCCAGGAATACTTTTTGTGTCAAACACCATCCTCTGCTACGTTTCCAGCAACAGCAGCATCACGCATGTTCATGCACTGGCTTGGTTCTGGAGTAAAGCTGTTTTTCTGTTGCTTCTCCAATATGCATGCAGCCAGTTGATGTATGAAAGTTGAAATCATTACAGCACAGCCTTCGATTCAAACTTAAAGCTTTTGGACAAATTCTGGAAATACACATGATGCACATGTGACACAAGATGAACATATCTGTAAAACAGTTTAAAAAAATCATTTTACATTATATCGGCATAATGCATATTTTACTTTTATTCCCAGACTTGCCATGCAATGGAGGTGCACAAGTTTGTCATTTTTTGCAATCCACACAAACTGTGGAAATTGCGTGTTTTATTTATTTAGTCAATTCTTTATCAATTTTTTAAAATAGCTCGTGACGTGATGAGCTCCACTGTGTATACTCTTAGCATGGTGGCTGTAATTGACATGTGCTGTGAAAAGGCCAAAAGCACAATTGTGACGCTTTTGACTGTGTAATGGCTGCTGCACACTGCGACTGTACAGCCACGGCTGCACAGTCAGCAAGTGGTGTGCGACAGCGATGGTACAGTGCACTGAAATGATTTCACCCAAAGCTCTGTTGATTTCCATACATGCAAATGCTCCTCTAATCCAATCTCATCTCGTACTGCTGCGAAACATTTAACATCAAATCCAAATGTTGTCCTCCTTGAAAATAAGTAGTCATAGACTGTGAATGTTAAATGTGTTCTTTTGACTGGCTGAATTTAATTTCCGTTTTTGTGTTATGAAAGGAATTTCTGCAGCATGTAAAATAATTTAAACCTTCATCAGAGCATGTCTCCAGTTTGTAGCATACATTATATACCCATCCATAATTTGCTACTTTAACCTGATTGCTTCTTCAAAGAGACACGATCATGACACTTTCGGTCACTTTGCGCTCTGTTATCCGTTTGTCATCAGACAACCTGCACGTATCAGTGCTCTGCCTCTCTTTTTGTGCAACTCAAGAAAAAAGAACAATGATTTGCCATGTTTACTTAATTGCATTTTCCCCTCCTTCAACATCATTGCATTAGCAGCTTGGATGAGCAATAATGGAGGGGGTGCTTTTCTTTTAATTATGAAGTCGATTTTCCAAATGATTTACATTAGTATGCAATAGTTCCATACTCTCTACTTCAATAGCAGGATTATTATTATTTTAGCAAAGAAAGTCACTAATAAATTAGTAGCTTCTTTTTGTGGGCCTTCCACTCACAACCTTAATTACTCATTGCAAACAATGTAACTGCCTCTACTTGCATGGTCTGACCTTAAGGACTGGACACACTCACTTTTAATACAAGGTGCTAATTATCCTTGAGAAAGAAGTGAATAACATTAAGTGTGTCAAGAGCGCCCACTTTTGTTAATATGAATTCAGTCCTTATGCATTTTTAATCTGTCCGTTTTGAGTAGATAACTTTAAGATGTGTTTGTGTTACCACAAGTGCTAAACTGATTGAAGCAAGTTGTACAGAATTTGACGGTGAGTGTAAGTATTTGTGACAAAGATTTACAACCCAGTGCAGGCCGATTGTCAGAAGGGATTAATGTTCACCTCTAAATTCTTGGGGCTTGTTTGTATCCACGAGCCTCAGGAGTGGTTAGCTAGTAGTGTGGAGCCAAGGACAAATCATTTGTGACACCATTTGCACAGACCTCACTTGCAAGCCACCTATTGTTTGGCGCACATGTGTGTATATGTATGTGCGGGTGTTAAAGAAAGGAGGTGGACTGAGATGGTTTTACTGTGGGCTGGCCTGATTGTTTTGTTGTGTAATATATCATATTAAAAAGTCAGCATCACTGAGCCGACAAATGGGCAGCATGTGTAAACAACTTCAATCTATTAATGAACCTGTTGGCTTTTAAGCTTTTATCAGTTCTATTTAGTGTGTAGGAGAAAAGAAAGGTTATGGAAAATAAAACAATAACCTATCATAGAGGTTTTTGTGCTGAAAATTATATAGCTAGGCCATTAAGTCTTTCTCGAACTATCATTTCCTTCCCCTAGGAGAGGTCACTGATGAGAAATTCAATCTGAATATTACACACAAAGAATCTGAGAATCTGCCCACTCCCAAGCCCTCACAATTTCCATACCCCTCTAGCACCAGTACCACTTTTATTGTGTAAAAAAAAAAAAAAAAAAAAACTTTTTAGGTAGACCGCCAAGAAAAAAAAAAGAATGGAAGAGAGAGGACACTGTGTTCTGAGGAAACTGAATGTGTGACACAGGGAGTGGTCCACTGCTCACTGGGAGACCCACATAGATGGATATGTGGAATACAAACATATGATGGAGCACAGCAGTATGGCTGTCATCTCACACCTCCTTGTGTTTGCTTGTTATAAGCATTTTCCAACTTGTTTAGAAGCTGAGATAGATAAGCTTTTCCAAGGAGCAAGATTTGTTACCTGCGTGGCTGTGTCATTTTTAATGATAGTCAGCCCTTTGTAGATAGCAGATGAAACATATCTACAACTCGGTGATACGCAAAGTAAATATTTTAGATTGATGAAGCATGGCACCGGAAAGTCGCTGAAAGTAAAGCTATGAATAATAGTGAAGAGGCAACACAAAGTCTGCCATAAAACAAGAGGGACTGGAATTTTCAGCTAATCTTTGACACCCCTGTCATCAGTAATATTAATACACAGGAGATTTTCATGCTCTGAAACCAAAAACTATCTCATGGAGGTTGTCATTTTTCTGACAGAGGTTACCATGGCAACACATGTCAAATGTAGTTTGTATCTTCAGAACATATGTGCCTCTGTGCAGTGTAAAAAAAAAACAAACAGCAACTGTATTGAAAATGTGTTGTTATGCATTGTTTAGCCACAAATATAGTGGTCCCATCTCAAGCCATGTGTGCTCAAGCAAATGGATTTCTCACAGAGTGCATGCACAATGCATTAACAACAACGCCAGCGGAGGTTGGGCCCCTCTCCCCCTTTCGCTTCCTTCACCTGTTTTCTGCTCAAGAACCTTCTAGGACAATATCGTGGCTAATTCAGAAAAAGCACCACAGATTTGAAACAAATGAATGAAGGGGGTGACCTTATGCAGGCAAGATCCTCTGTGCTTTTTCACTGGAGTCTGCAGGTCTCTGTATATTAATTGTCATGTCGGGCACGGGGCCATCGGGGCTGTCTCATGGCTCCACTCCAATAACAATCACCAAGAACAGGTGACATGCCACACAGATGCTGGCAGCCCAGAACGAGCCAAACAAGTTAATTATGCCTCCAAGAGCTTCATCTACATGTTGCCTAGATAATGCATTTGCTTCACCCATCTACATCTGTTGAAAAAACATTTTGAATATGATGATATTATTGTTTCACATAATCACAATCGCCTGTAGCCTGCATGTATTGCTCTTCATTAATCTGACCTATCGCTTCATAAGAGAATGAGTTCAATTACGAGGCAAAAATGTTTCACTTGTGAAAACTAATTATTCATTTTGTTTGTTGTGGTGTGATTTTTACACTGTGTATAATATCGCAGTATCAAGTAATTTGCTGTCATTTCCTATCTGAGAATTTGTCTGAAATGTTGCACAAAGAAGGTTAAAGTAGTGTGTTTTGATAATACTCAGACACTGAGTACAATGGTGTAGGACAACTCTTCCTAAAATAAATGTAACAGTTGTCATTTGTTGCTTTGAGTTGATGCTTCTCGCAGACTCTTGCTGATTGTGTTTCCTCGCAGTGGGGATGAGACAGAAACAGATTCGGAAGTGGAGGACCGTGTGGATGGTATTAAGTCTTGGCTCTCGAAGAACAAAGGCTCCACCAAGACCCAGTCAGATGAGGGAAGCCTGAAGAGCGCCAGGTCGGTGGTCACATTCTTTTTGCATCATTACAGCTTAACATGTGTATCCCCTTAGACGTATGGCGATAAAACCACACACATTCCCACACTTAAAAGGGACAGGATTACCTGTGGCAGTTTGTTACGGAAAGATGGGTATTTCATGTGATTAGGTGTCATTCCTCCCTCTCTGTAATCTGTCTAATGACAGGAGGCGGGATGGGGAAATGGCTGCTGTCAAATTTATTGAAGTGGCCCCTGGCCAGTTGGCACGCCTGCTAAATGACGCCTGTGCCACAGTTAGATAGATCTTCTCACTGGTTGATTGCCTCAGTTCCTGCACTATATACTGTACCTAACAGCAGTAGCCAGGGGTATTGTAGCTATATGTTCCCTGACTCTTGACTGGTCCCAAGGACAAAATAAATGAGCTACCCTGTATCAGCAGTGGGTATTGCACAAAGTTGAAGATTAGTTTTTATTTTCAAGTACGCAGAGTTTCAGGTTGTTTCTTTTTTTGTATCTTTATCGTTATCTTTTTGCTTGTCTCTGGTGTCAATTTTATCACGTAACCCTTCAGATATGCAGCAAATGCAGATGCCAAGGAGGTGAAAGAAGGTAAGGAGAAGACGAATGACGTCAGCAAAGATGGGAAAGAAGTAGAGCAGAGCAGATCAATGTCTGTCATGAGTTCTCTAAGCTACAGGAAGCGCTCCAACCTGAAAGACTCCATAGGTGGGACAGGTGATGAGAGCTCCCTGTTTAGCACACTTAAAGAGCAGCCGGACACACCAGACCACGCTTCCATTCGTAAAGCCAAGTCTAAGTCTGGAGAGTTCCCGGAGGAATGGAAGAAAAGCCAGACGCAGGACGACTTAGACGACAAAGGCTCTGTTATCTCCTCGGTATATTCTGAGGCCACCAGCAGAGCCAGGAAAGGACTGGAGTCCCGGTGGACCTCCCGCAGCAGCCCTGAATTTGATAAGGAGTCCATGGTGTCATCAGTGGCTCCCAGCAGGATGTCCACCAGGAGGGGTATGTTGCACATGGATGACGACAATAAGTCAACTATCAGCAGTGTGAGTCGCTCTAGTCCCCGATCGCTGCATCGCAGTTCTTCTTGGAAAGATGACAGGCGCAGTGCCTCACGCTTGTCGGTGGCCCGCAGCTGTGGCCTCAGTGAATTTGGCCTGCATGTAGATGATGATGACGATGATGATGGGCAGAGTGTAGCTTTCAGTGAGGGGGCATCATCTTTCAGCCCTCGCTCCCTGAGTCGCAGCTTTTCGACCCCAGCTCAACCCCACTCCTCAGACGCTTACCAGACGGATACATCTGATATTAAAACAGTCACACACCGCAACTACCTAGACCCAGACTTGGAGGCTGCAATTAATGAGGTGCTGAGCTTCAAGCCCATTAAATTCAAGCGCAGCAAACTTGATGAATCTAGTGGTGAGGAAGAGGATGATAAGAAGGTGCCAGGAAGTGAGGACAGCAGGAAGAGGGGAGAGGTTGGGGGGCTTGGCTGCAGCACATCCGTCCTGCGGCGCTCTGCATCTGGCTCTGCTCTGGACTACAGCAGCCGGCCATCCAGCACCCTGAGTACCAGCAGCTCCCGCAGTCGCAAGGATAAAAAGAGTAAAGCCTCACCATCAGAATCCTCCTCCTCCTCTTCCTCTTCCTCAGACGATCACCATAGCAGAAAAGGCTCAAGGAGGAAGAAGGCCAAGAAGTCCAAGAAGAGATCTAGTAAGAAACAAAGTGACTCTGAGGATTCGTCTTCCTCCTCAGAGTCGTCAGAATCCTCCTCCTCCGATTCCACCATTTCCTATCGAAGCTCCAGCAGTGTGAAAAGAGCGCCAAAACGCCCATCTGATGATGACGATGGGAAGGAGCTTTCCAGCCGCAGGCCATCTAGCAAGAAGGAATCCAAGAAACAGAAGAAGATGGATAGCATGGTGATGAAGTACCTCTACAAGCCTGACAGTGACTGATATCAACAGGAGGAGGTGATGCTTGGTGTGGCAATAACCACGGAGCCTGGCACTCAGGATCTTTATTTTAATGTACTAACTTCTGACATTGTGCACTATCTGTATGACAGACTAACGCTGACTTGTGCTAGATAAGCTATATCAACAAAATGAGCATGCCGCCGTTATTTTTCCTTGCAAACACTCACATTTGTCTTATTCAAAAAGACCAATTTGTTATAGCACATAGCATAGTGGTTTCTCTCTATTCTGCATAACTGACACACTTCTACTCACTTGTGCTGTATTTTTAAATTTCATCATAAACAAATGCTGATACAGTGCTCGAGATACACAGTAATCTGTTATTATAATTGCTTGTCAGAGAAGCGATGTTGTATTTTCTTTGTAAAAATGGATTACATCTCCGCAAGTGTTGGCGTTTCTCGTAATGGCGTGTTTGATGTTTTAAGATAAGTGCATAGTATTAAACAGAGAGGTGGCTGGCTGCGGCCGTTAATCGACAACAAACAGATGTCGGCGGTAAGACAAAAGCAAAAAAAAAAAAAAAAAACTAACAAAAACAAAACATTTTTTTGCCTCCACATGTCATCTAAGAAGTGTTTAAAGAGGTGTGGCATGAAACGCTCGCATCATAATTAAAAGTGCTAAAATTAGCACTCAGCTACAAAGGTTGTCTGTTTTCAGAGTAATTTTACTCACAGTTTGAAGATTGCTTGTTCCTGTGTGGCTGTAAACAATGGTGGCAGCAAACGATGGCTTTTGGGTCAATCAGTAAAAAGTGGATGAACATAGGTTTCATGGGCTGAACATGGTAGACTCTTATTTGTCCACAAAATAGTTGCAGTAATAAATGCCTGTTAAAGACTATAGTGCTTTATGCCATTAGTGCTTCCAAACAGTTCAAAGACAGCAACAGTTGAAGCCAGATATTGACTAAAGCACTTCTTTAAATGAAATGTGCGTTTCATTGTAGATAAACACATCTTTAACTGGATGGAGAGTCAAACAAATAATGTTAAGCTGTTGAAGTGCTTCTTTGGCTCTCTTTATATATTTTTTAATTAAAAAAACCAACAATGGCATGAATTCCAGCAACAACAAATTTCTCACTTCTGAATTTAGTCGATTGTAAAATTAGATTTTCATCTTAACCCGAATTGTGTAAGCCTTGGCAAATTTACACATCTTGTGACAGCAAATCAGAGATGTCACTGCCTTTCAGAATGGATGACAAACAGCGCTTTCTGTGACAAGGCTACAACACAGATGTTTTCAACCTTCTTCAAATATTGAATACTTCATAATACACAGGTGTCAGGCTATGGAGTGTTGTGCATCATATGCAGACAGCTCCTGTTGCTAGAGCATATGTAGGTGCCAAAGGACTTGTTTTCGTTTTTCTTTCTTTCTTCTTTTTTTTGTTTTTACTCATCCTCAGGATATGTGTTAAAGAGCAATTCTTATGGCAGCAAATCTCTACAACATAAGGCACAATTTGAAATATTAATAGATTTATGATGTAGAAGCAAGGTACAGCACAGACTGCAGTAATATATTAAGTATTGTTTTCTGGGTTATTCTCTTGCACTATCTAACCCCTGACATGTAATTAACTGCACATACTATTTACTAATATGTAAATAGAAAGCCCAGTAAGATAGTGTCACCTCGGATCATGGATGCATACTAATTAAAAAGAAATCACGATAATAGGCACAAGCAGCACATATTTCAGGGTGTGTTATTTGCTGCCTGGGGGAGAGTGTCATGGTTTCTAGGTATCTGCCAGTGTCCCAAGTAATGATATAATGGTGTGTCTGTATGTGTGTTGACCCTTGTAGCCCTCCTGTGTACCGGAGACACCTGAGTGTTGGCAGATCTGATGAAGAGGACGAAGCTGACAGAGACTCCAGCAGGAACTCGCAGAGGCCGATTGACGGCGAAGGCATATTGGCGGAGAACGCGTCGTAACCCAACACCAGGGCAGCCTTGTGCTTCACGGTTATCAAACACACAGGAGAGAGACACTTTTTACCACCGTTATGGACAGTGAAGAGTCACACATTGAACACTTTATTTTTTCAACAGGTTAGCCTGCCCATTGCATGTTACTTTACTTCTTATAGCACAGCCTCGAACTTGAATTGATTTAGCCTCCATGGCTTAAGTGTGTGTTGGTTTTTTTTTCTTCTTTCTTTCTTATTTAACAGAATACACTAAATAAGTCAGTCACTATTGAACAGTAAAGCTGAGCACTATCAGCGGAGCCTGATAGCTGCTGCTGCTTTATTTATAAGAGCTGCTTTTCAGGCAAATTTAAGTGCTGCTCTGCTCTCTCCTCTGACTACTCAGATAGCTCTGCCAAGAGGATTTAGATAAGCCCGCTCTGGCTGGATATTTTTTACGAAGGTCTGACCAACTATTAAGACTGTTCTTATCTCGTCCCAATTAAGATGGACTAGTGTGGTGGGAAGAATTAACCCATTTTCAATTAATTATCCAGCTGTAGGTTTGCACGTGGCTCTTGTTCTGCGCTGAGATACCCATCATTTGAGAAAAGTGAGGCTAGGTCATGATTGGTGACATGAAAGTGAAATCATTTTGACTATAATAATGCTTAAGGGTGACCTCCTTTATATCTTTGAAGTGCTGAAGAATGATTCAAGGCTAAATCTGATCTCCGAGTGTATATATAGTATGCATAGATATCTAATATTATTATATACGGAATCAGAGCCTTTACATGAACATGATATTTGAGTGAAAAAAGTTTCTAAAGTATTTTAATTGAGATAAGATTTATGTTATGTTCCTGTTTTGTGCTTATCTGTAAGTAAATGCATGATGGGACGCACTTAGTTTGGCTCTTTTGAGGCTCAGTCATGGTTTTGTCCGATTTCATATTTCTGAAAGGTTCAAAGGGAATGCATTTGTTTGCTGTTATGAAGGAGCTTTCTGTAGAGCTACTTAGACCTTGCAGAAGAAGAGATGCAGAAATATATAGTTTCTTTTTTAGCACAAACACTGGATTTTTTTTTTACTATATAAGACAACTTAAAGCTCCCTCAACAAACATATTCGGAAAAGTAATCTCAGTTTGGATATAATAGTGTAATAAAGTCTGTTTTTATGGCTGGGCTGCATTTCTTTCTGTGTGTACAGTTCAGGTTGTTTTGAAGTGAGGGAATCATTGACCATATTGGTTCAAGTAATATAATCACATAATTTTCAGGTCCTCCGTCCCTTCCTATTTCAAGATGCCAAAAACATGCAAATCTTGATGTTTATTAAGCAGGTGTCCTTTTTTTTTTGTATACAGTATGTGCAAATTTGGATCCAGTTACTTCATTTGTTCATAACCATCAATAAGCAGCCCTCAAAAGAGTAGATATGTTGATTATGGATTGATCTTTTTGTAGAGGCATTATGCAGATATTGCAAATATTGCCAAAAAACATCCTTACTATTAAAGCCATTGTGAAAGAATAATGGAATATCACTAGGTAACACATGAAAGAATCCCGGTATTTTCTATATTTACCCTTTCAGGATGATAATTATGTCTTGGTAGGTTTGAATAAGGAAGCATATACAGTATATATGCGTGTAGTGCTCCAGCTGTCTGACTTGCTATTTGCATATGGTCTCAGAAGAGGCTAATCTGCATTTCATGTCTTATTTTTTTTTGTTTCAGCCATGAATATTAATAGGGAACAGGGAAAATTTTGATGCCAGTGATTTAGAATATTATTGTTAAAAGATACATATATACTTATATATATATATCATAACTTTGTCGGTGTTGCGAGTCGAAAGTCTGCACACTTCATCATATTCTTTGAATGTCTATTTTCATCTTTGAGCAGATCACTATTTGTTAGGTGAGTGATTTTTGAGTTTTTTTAGTAAATAAATTCAGTTGTTTGTTTACAGGATCAATGTTAGCTTGCTGTAATCGCACAGAGGTATGAGATTTTGTTTCATATTCAGAAAACAGCCAGAGAGGAGAAGGTTAGAGAAGAGGCAAGACAGTTTTAGTAAAACAAGTTATTGATGTTTCTGATTAATTTTAGCTCATCTAGCCCAGAGTAACTTCTTGTCATTACCCATCTCAGTTTTCCCAGGAGACTAGAGAGGAAGCAAACAATTCACGGGAATGATTAATTCTGAGTAGTTGGAAAAGCAGGCTGAATGTTGCGCACACTACCTTGAAACACTCGGGGTTGTTAATATAAACTGCTGCACAGCTACACAGTTCAAAAACAAGCTCGGGGCAAATTCTGCAAGATCAAAAACTGAGAGCAAGCACTGCCTTCCTCTCCACATCAATCTCTATTCTACATAGGTGAAACTTACTTAGATTCAAAGGGATTGATGGGTTTAGATTACCACCTTGGTTGACATTCACACTCAGTTTGTTTTGCTTCAAAGAATCCCCCATTTATCCAACCAATCTGTAATCCTCAATCCTATACACAACCTGTTTCGGTACTACCACGCAGCTTTTGCTGTAATTTCACTTCACCTGCATGCTCCCTCTGGGTGGCTGTATGTTTCTGCTTAAAGGCTTTCCATTGAGTGACAGATTAAATTCTGCTCCCGATTTTACTTATTTTGGCTCTAACACTGTTTCACAAGCCACTGGAGCAGGAAGTCATTAGCTCGACAAAGCCAAGCAAGTCTGTGTTTACGATGCCACCCTCCCTGTTATTTAGACAGAATGGTTTGGCCACAGATATTTGCTGCACTGAAAGTCTAATATTATGCTTCCATCGACAAAGCTGCCCAATTCAATCATGTAAAATGTCCATAAACCATTTGCAGGTCTTTTACTATTTTTTAAAATACTGAGTATGCTATTTCATCACGTCGTGCAGATTTCATCTGGACTAAATTGCACATTTTTCTCAGCGTCTTTGTTAAAAGCATGTCTCCTCCAGACAGATTCTCTGCAAGCACGGACAAAGATGCGCATTTTAAAATTTCAAAGCCGATGGAGAGTAGCCAAACTGAGTCACAACTGCCACTTATATAAAAATACATGCCGCTTTTTGTATAAGCAGCTACGTTTTACCAAAGCAACTCTACATTCTGACCTTGGTTGGAGGCCACCCTGCCAGGCAGAGAAATATGTAGAGGTGAACTAAGAAGGGAGAACATGTTTATCAGATATCATCCCCTGCTATTAGCACTCCCAGTTTTCTGCTGGATGCATGCTGTCAATAAAGCACTGATTGGAGGCACTGGGACACTGCCTGCAGAGACCAGGTGAGGAGGCAGCATTCATTTGCAATTCTGAGATGAAAAGACGCAGCAGAATGAGCTGCTTGGGTGCCTCTCTTTGTTTGCACATATCATTTCCACTCTAATGAACACTGCACAGTAGTGGGCCCTTGTAACAAGGCTCAAAGGTAGGCTCAAACAATGTTTACATTTTGCGTAGGTCTTAGCAGGGCCTGGGGAACAGTAAAAGCATTTTTCTTTTCCTGCGTGGGACCTACCATAAAAGTGAATCACTTTTACCACCCTCAGCAATGGCACTGCTTTGATTTATTTCGTTTCATGGTCCTCTTCATACCTAAGCACAGATTAAACCTTGAAAACAAATTGCTAAAATCCTTGGAGTGGAAAAAGGAAATGTTGTAATGTCTATCACCAGCTTCAATGTTGGATTAGCCTCTCTATCTGTTCTCAGCAGTATGCAGGTGGCCCAAGCCACCTGCTGTGCTCAGAGCGCTTACTGTCCCTGCCAAAGGAGACTTGCTGGCCCTGCCCTGTGTGTGTGTGAATGGGAAATAGGGACTGAACCATGCTCTCAACAACAGTCCACAACATCTGAGGGATTTGAGCGGGGTGTAAGTGGTCCTTCCTTGTGTCATTTCACAGTGGTGAAAGTGTCAGAAAGATCGTTAACCCGTTTCACAATTATCCCAGCACTTGTTCCCACACTGCGGCGTGATTTCATTCATGTTCTCTATGGCTTTACTGAACTGTCTGTAAACGACTATTTCAATCCTAACAAGAGACACAATGCAGCTGTCGTAGGTCATAAGACCAGCTGTAAGACTGTAACATCCAACCATAAACATGAAATCCATCTCACAGGTCAAGTAGGAATTTAGTCTGTGCGTATTGTGTGCATAGCTTATTTTTGCATGGGTATGTTTATATGCGTATTGAATGATTTTTCTGGTGAGGTGTATATCCTGGGCAGTATGTACTTGAGCATTACATTGAACTGCACATTCAGACTGGCTGAGGTTTATGGCTCACAATCAGGATAACTCTCAAATTTGAATTGATACCCACTCGGCTGTAAGAATTCAGCCCCCCACCCCCCTCTGTGTGCCCTGTATGTGTTTCCATTAGCCCTGAGGTGGGGAACACTAACAGCGAGAGAGAATTAGCATGTCTCGGATTTCCGCAAATGTCCCTGCAAAACCTATAAGGCTTTATTTTCAAGGCCAAATGGCCCATGACAGAGCAGTTTTACCACACACACACACACACATCACTTTTAGATGTCTGGTGTTATTAGCTCATCTCTGTTCTGGAAATTCAACTTTATTGTCCATATCAATTAGTGGCCAAACAGATGGGGAAGGTTGGGATAGCGACAGAGCACTTGTGTAGGCGTCTACAACTGTAGGTTGTGCTGCCTTCTCGTACACATCTATGTACCAGATCTATCTACTGATAGATTCTGAAATGGCCATCCCCCTTTTTTCCTTTGCAGCTAAATTCATGCATCAGAGCCAATTTCTAATGAGCCTTGAATTTCCAGATTCCACTTCCAACCAGGAGGCCACGTTGCTTCCTGAGAGCTGCTGCCAAGCTCCCCACTTCCACTTCATGGTCCTCAGATTGGGCACATGAGCATGTCCCTGTCACAGTGATGCCTGAAGTGGCTGTTAATAAACATTTCAGACATTCTTTTAGCAATCTTATTCACTACAACTTACGAGTTGAAACTAATTCATCCTTCAGAACAGTGAGATCTATAATCATAAAGAAAGTGGGTTTCATTTGAAAATCAAGCGTGAAAACATGAACCTTGGTGACTTTAGCAGAAACTATAAATTCTTCAAGTCTGTTGTTCAATTGAAAGGTACAATATTCTCAGCTCGCTGCCAGTTGACAGCTTGCTAGTCTTTACCGACTTCATATATATAGCTCATTGGCAATAAACTGATACATAACTGAAATTAACTATGCATCTAATTGCAGGATTCATAAGCATAACTCATTGAGCAGATGGAAGTCATTGGTGTAATTGGAGTCACTCGATGTAAACCCCTGCGTTCTTCATTGCATCGGTGTCCACAGAGGAAGATATTCCTTTCCAAAGTGAGATGTTTTTAGACTAATACAAGAGACCAGCAGCAATTTGACTATGACATGGTGTTGTGTTATTCAGTCTTGACATGTGCAGAGTGAAAATGCTCTGATGGAATTTATACTAGACTTCTATGGCAGTCAGGTCATGGTTACATATTTATCCATACTATAATGTATAAAATAATAATCTCTGGTAGGTGAGAGGGCTCTATGCTGACATGGTTTTGTTCTTCAAAGGTCTGCACAAAAAAAGAATAAATAAATAAATAAATGTTGTAAGACATATTTTAAATTCCGTGAACAGTGAATAGCAACAGATAAAGGAAGATATTTAAGCATTTAAGAAATTTAAGCAGCATTTAAATTGTACAGTTGATGTTTTTTTTTTTTTTTCTTTATTTTGTTTTAGATAACTGTATCTATAGATCAGGATGCCTAAAATCTGAGATGGTTTTTTTAAAGGCTTAAGTTTTCATTTCTTCAGCGATTGGAAGAAAGATATTTTCCACCCCATCTGATCCCTGAATCTAACACATCATTTCTTTTCCATTTCAACTTAACCCTGTTGAAATTGGAGAAAGCAATTTGAAGCCATAGCCAATTGGAAGACTTTAAACTGTTATTCAAGCAGGGGAACCAATCAACATCCAGCAGTGAGGTATTGAATAGAGATGATCAGGCGCTGAATAGAAATTTGGAAATGCATAATGTGGTAAAGTGTCTCAAACATATCTGGAGATTGACAGTTGGACACTGAGCGAGTCAGACAGGGAGCTAATGTCTCTTCTGTCAGTTGGTCTTCCCTTTTTTAGCAGGGTCCATTTCACTGTTCATGTGGGACTGAGTGACTGACAGGCCGCTGACATTTAAAATCTCTCGACCTCAACCTGTGGGCAAGCATGCCGGTTTCAAAATGCTCTTTGCAGTCTGAGTCGTGAGCACATTTCATCCACTATGTGCACACATCACGTTGCCATATCTGCTTTCTGTGTTTAGTCTGATTAATTCTTAATTAATTCACTCTTAGTGCAAGGTCATCACAGCACATCGCTTTGGTCCGCTTTCGCAGTCACTCTCTCTTGCCACAAATCATTATGAAACTTTGACCCATTTAGCCTACCTTAAGGATCACATACAAAGGCTGTGGAAGAAGTGATGGTCTGATGGTAGTAGTGAGATAAGAATCATTGTTATTTGAAAGCCTGATCACAGACACGATGAATGTATTTCAAATATAGGCTTTCTTCTGGGACAACATGGGAATGTCCTTGTAACATACAACTTCCTTGATCACAAAGTCTAGTAATGTTGCTAGGAGACTTTATGTCCAGGCAAATGTTAGACTAATGGCCACTGAATAATTCACTATCAGTAATGGAGGTGATGCTGTTAAGAAATGTTATATCAGCATGGAAGGACTATTTTCTTTCAGAGACCTTTGTGAGCATAAAAATGGGCTGCATCAATTGAAGTTCAGGTGAATCCATTTATGTATAATTTCCCTACCTTCATCTTTGAGCCCTCATTGAAGGGCATGCAGTCAGAAGTGCTTCTGTGTTTTCTCTCCTCATTTCGCTTTTACCAACTGTGGCCCAAGCTAGATTGCGGCATAGAGGCACAGAAGCTTCCTATTCCAGTGGCACCAATAAATCTACACTGCCCGTCCACCTGTAACATACAATACAAGGGCACTTCTTCCTACTAGAGCAAATATACAGAGACATCTAGTTTAAAGCTGTAGTCTGCTGCTGGCTGTTAATTCCCTGACTTATCATTGTAGCATCTCAATGAGAGGCACAATCCTTTCTCCTAGTTATTCCTCTTCTGGAAAAGGAGGCTCTGACTTCACAAAGACATGAAAGATGTGACTAAAAATCCTCAACCATTTAAACGACTGTATAGTTAAAGATGATTGCAATCCTGCTAAAATTGGTCACAACATTAAAACCATTTGTATAGCTGTGGCAGTTCTTTAGCGCTATTTGGCAATTGCAGGGGGATGCCAGCCTCTTTATTGGCTAAATGACCAAAATATCTCCCTCTTTTTAACCTGCGGCTTTCTGTTCTCCATTCCAGAGTAGCAGAGAGAGAGAGAGCTGGGATGTGTTTATCTCGTCTTCCTGACTCACTGGTGCTTTATCATTGATGCTGAGGTTTGTATAAGTAGGAGCCAATGACCCTGACCATGACTCAGAATAAATATGCTGTGTGCTGATGAAGCTGTGGCATCCAACCTTCTGTCAGTCTTGTCTTGGATCTTTAATATCCTCCTGAAACACCTGATTCAAATGAGAGGCTCGTAATCAGAGCTCGGCAGGGGTGTGATGGCGAGCCATTCATTTTAATCAGGTGTTTTGGTGCAGGGAAACATCTGACACATGTAATGCAGTAGCCCGCCAGGGTCAGGGACCCCCGCTTTAAACTACAATGTAACTCCCATGTAATTCTCTACTGTATTGTAGCCCATTTTATATATTGTCACCTTGAAGTCACGGGAGAGCAGATGGACCATAAAGACACATTACTGTCTGTAGTACTCCAGTAATATTCCTTCACTGGCACTGGATCCGCTCTGTTCCGTAACACATTATCTGAAGCCTTGGCTACTCCCATTGGGCCATTCTCCGTCTGTTAAAAAAAATAACTAATTCTTTACTGCTCAGAACTAACCGTTTTACTGTAATTCTTATGAAGCAGCTCTTACTGCTGTTTCTATAACTGGGAGAGAAATGGCTCATGGCCTTTCACAAGAAAATAAGGGACCGCACACATGTTGAACGACACAGCATAAGTGCTTCTTTAAGGTCCCCCGAATCCTCTACAAGTGCTTATTATGTTAAGGCACTGCCAGTATGTCCAGATAAATCGTTGGTGGAGGTGAAAGCCTAGTCGTGTATTTGTTTGATAGGTGGTGCCACACCATTGGCAGGCATTAATATGACATGCACCAAACGCAGCTACGGCACTTGATTGCTCACATTTTCTCATCCCACCATTTTTACCTCAGAGACTCAAACACCTCAGCAACGTTTATCTACTCAGTAATACCTTATGCCCAGAGCTCTGTCTGTGATCAGCAATTCCTACAAAAAGAAATAGTCCCCTTTCAAAATTAAAATGTATACACAGCATACAGTATGAAGAACTAATTAATAATGGATAGGGGAGGCAAACACATCTCACCATGGGGTGTTGTTTAGTCTATCTAACCAGCACCTACTAGTGGAAAGAGGTTTTGTATTCACAATGTGGTATTTAAGTGATTAACACCAGCGTAAATACTAGGGCCAATATTTGCAATTGAATTTGAGGACAGTACAAAGAAGAACAATGCTCTCAGTCCCCATAACCTGCAGAGATCCTCTTCAGCGCAGATATTCGGTTATGGGATCAGTAAATTCAGGTTCTGTTTTGTTTGCAATAGCTGATGAGGTTTCATGTCCTATAAATGATTACCACATTGGCGGGTGAGACAGCTGGCAGGGTCTTGCCTCATGTGAGATCAATTGGATTTTGCAGTTCAAAGTTTGGAGATGCGGTAAAACTCAGAATATTATTGTCACAAGTGGAAGCTGGGACATCGTCAGAAATGAAATTTAATTGACTGATGTCAGGATGTAGGAGAAGGTCTTCTGGACTTTTTGTCATTATGCTTTCTGGGAAATTCAGAGATTGCTACACTTCTGTAACCGCTGGCCGATTCTTCCTGATGCCTCCATCAAGAGACGGTTTTCTGTGCTGGGCTTAGTCAGCATACGGCACCACCTGATCATGGCTACAGTCACTATTCAGACATGGCTGTCTCTCAACCAAAGACGCCAATATCTTTCCATTTATGTGCCAGACTGAAAAATGAATACCTTCCTTTTTGTGTGGTGTATGTAAGTTTAGATTTCTCCCTCCTGTCCAAGTGCGGGGTACACCATCTCAATGAAATGTGCGTGATGCAAGCTTATCCCTTGACATTTATGACCTGTGTAAAAATGTCCAGCTTGTTAGTGATCTAAAGTGTATACGTACGAGGCTCTGTCACCAGGTACTGTTCCTCAAGGGGCCAGTGGCTGCTGCAGTTCTCAAAGTGGCCAGCCTCAAATCGAACGGTCTGGGTGATGGATTGCCTCTGGCATGATGTATAACTGCTGTGTTCTTGCCACAGGCTCGCATGGGTTGTGTTTGGTCAAGTGACCTCTGCTTCCTGCGCATGTCCCTGGAGCCCTGATTTGCTGTCTGGGTGTAAATATGATCCTTGGTACTAGATGGCAGACATTGAATGATGATCCTCATTGTCCATGGGATGGAAATCAGATTCTCCTAGCTTTGTTCCAGCAGCCTTTGCACTAAGGCACACTTATCAGCTGGCTAGGGAACCATTTACTTTTGTTCAGCAAATGGCAGAATGATGAAAGTAAGTTCTGCAGAAATACTGCTGTGCAGTGAATACCTGCAATCCAGAATTTACACAACAAGGTGAAAGTATTTATTTTGAAAGACAAAGAAAGAGATTTTAAGCATTTAACCATTTGCTCTGTAACTATAAAATACAAATTGAACGAATAAAAGTATTCATTTTGGAGGAAAAAGGAATTGAACCTTCGCATGAAGCAGACCATTTTGTTTCTATCCAAAAGTTTCAAGAGACTGTTTGTTGTGACAGTATTATTAGTTGCACTAAAGCTGCGTTCGTGCCTGAACAGGGAGCGACAGAGAAGTCCATGTCTGCTCCAAAGCAACATTCACCAAAAATCCCTATACAGCGTGACCTTTCACTCTCGCCAGTCAGCCAGTGTGTATCATTGGAGGGTGTATCATTTCTCAGTATGCCATCAATTAATGTTATGATTCTTACTTTTACTGCTATGCACTACAGCGTATACCACACCACTAAGTAATGGGTCAGTGAACTTTCTTCCAGGCGCTGACACAATACATTTTCTCCTGCTATAGTTACTCTGGTAAATACACACAGAGAGAAATTAGATTTGGCAGGTCATTCAACTCTCCCCCTGGGGATCAGTAACTTTGTGACTTCAATGTTTTTATTTTTCACTTTTTTTCCCCCTCTACCTCAAAATAAGCAGTTCACCTCTAATGCTCAGTGTATTTTGCAGATTTGGCCATTTCTTTTAACCTATTCCAATCTTATGAGGCAATAGTAGGTTGTAACTGTAAACAAACTGTAAAACATCTAAAGAATGTAAAGGCCTCTTTGACCTTTGAGAATTATGAAACCTTACTCTTTTTGCAGCAAGTGAAGAGAGAAAGCATAATAAGATTTAGCCAGTGCACAATAATTCAAGTACAAGTTCCATATCCTGACAATCTTTTTTTCCCCGTATATTTATCCCACCATTCTGGCAGAGAGACGCAAGGAAAGGGAATCAGGAAAACAGCAAGTGAAGGTGTTAAAGCTAAAAGTCACTTCCTCTAATTTAATGATGAAGGAGCTGCTGCTTCTTTTGCTCCAGTGCTCCAGTACATTTCAGTACCATTAGCCTCGGCACCAACTTTGCCCAGAGCTGGTGGCACTGCTGGGGGATATAGCCTTGCTCACAGCTTTCCCAGATTAGCCATGTATGTCCACTGCAGCTCCCTTGGCAACAGTGAAGGGAAGGTCCCAGTCATTCAACACGCGCTGCTCTTATTGCTGAGGTGGTGCTGTCTGAGCTATACACACTTAGGTCTGAAGATATTTCCGTCTTTCATAGCAATTTTAGTTGAGCCTGTTCATCATTTATTATACTCTGATTCATTAATACCACCTCTGTAAAGCACAGGCTGCCTTTATCAAGTTGAACCACAAAGGAAAGCTTTGCCACCTGACATTTGCTGTTTTCACAATGCTGTCTCCATGGTTTGTTTATTCTTTGTACCAAAAGAAATCACCAGCTCTGCCATGACGGTGCCAGCTGGATTGTCCTTCTGATTAAATAAGTGTTTGTTATTTTCCGGTTCTTTATTAGATTAAGTAGTTTACTTGAAGCAAAAATTGTTAATGTCTTTACTATCCAATAAGTTCAATTCCTTTAACATTAAGCCAACCTTTCTTATTTTTGATGACATAAGATAACTTGCAAAGAGTGACATTTTAGTTGCTAAGGGAAACCAAAATCTAATAAATCAGAGTTGCTCTGACAGAGAAACTAGCCCTGGTTGTTTCAGTGTCAAACATAGATTTGCACGGTGCTTATCATTATCAACACATGATTCCTATCGAGATGATTAATTATGATTGGATTTTCGTCTTCATTGCCACAACCATTACTGCTCTCTTGCTTAAAGGCCACGTCCGTCGATTTGACGCACAAAGGTCAGCTTACTTGTCATTGGAAGTACTGCTCTTTTGTAGCCCAGTAAAAAAAGGGGGATTGGTTCAAAAAGAAAAGGTACTTGAGGCAAAAAGGTCCAATGAAAGATGAAGTTCAGTGAATTATTGTGAATCTTTGAAGCGAGGGACAAAAGTCTGATTTCTGATGCTTTGATTTGGAAATTTATAACACTGGTTTTCAGATTAATGCATTTTAGGAAAGATTTTTACTGTCATCCAACACTTGAGTTCATCATCAAGTACCTGCAAATATCATAAGATCCCCATTATCCCTTGTGTAATTCATATTTAGTGCTGCTGACAAACATTTACACACAGACATACAAAATTCAGTCATACTACCATTTACCTCAATACCTTCTTCTTCTTTTTTTTTTTTTTTTTTTTTTTGCTAAAAACAGTCCTAGTAGCATCTGCATCTCCTTTAAAACCACATTTTTTCTTTTTGTTCAGAAAATATTCACTTTGAAATCCTGCTTGTCTGTGGTGATTCTATTTTCCTCCACTTCCCTCAGAGTCCAAAGGTCTCCATTTCTAAAAAGGAACCTCCCTGAAAAATGACCTCCTGCTGGCTTTTAACCTCCCTGTCAATTCAATGTCAGGGTTGTTCACATAACGGGATTTAAAATGATAAATCCAGTCTGGATGAAAAGGGGCCCTTTCATCTCTGTGGCCTTTCCTCTTCACTCCAAAATAAGTGTAGGTACTATTGATGAATAAAACCCACCGCAGCAATTTAATTTCCTACATGATTACAAGGCACCTGCTTATTTGATTCTCTTGCCGAAGAATTACATTGCCCAGGGGCATTACTACTTTCGTTTATTTTGAACATATATGATTCATGCATTCAAGCCAAGTTGGTAGTCAACAAGTCGATTGGTTGCTTTGTTCCTGGTGGAAAAGGGTCTGTTTCTCCCAAACAGGATACACACACACACACACACACACACACACCTTCCCAAACACAAAGCTTGGTTGATTTGTATATAAAGTGGAAGCTATCCTGCTGTTTCTCCAAAATTACATTCTGGCAGGTATAAAAATTTGCTCTGCAAGAATGCTCCATGCAGGTTGATTGTACACCTGCTTGGCTGTTTTACAGGAACTATTCATGCTAGTAAAGGCAGCGGCTTCCTCACAGAATCTCTCCCCAGTCTCAAGCCATCAAGCTCTGAGCCTGCCAGCATGATAGAAAGCTCATCATGTTAATTCAAAAGCTAACTGAATCAGCCGTAGGATTGTATTTCTGCCACACAGGTGAGCTTCATTAACTTTTTTCCAGTGCGGCTGCACCGGCAGAATGCTCACATGCAGTCATTTTACACACCCTAAAATGTGGCGAATAGTTAAATTCGTCAGGTAAAATATTGAGTTATGAAAATCAACTTTGCGCAAAGGTTTGACTCTGAAATGTCAAGAAAATGAAAGGATTTTTAAGAAAAAAATTCATACTGATCATCTGAAAAAAACTACATCAAACCAGCAACAACAACAAAAAAGACAACAGTCATGATAACATATGTGTGACTATTGTGTGCATATATATATATATATATATTTTTTTTTTTTTATTTTTTTTTTTTTATCAAATTTGATCAAACATCTTAGTTCAATGAAACCAGTACCAACCTGATGTTACAAATCTTAAGTGATAATTGCACACACACCAAAACAAATGGATAAATGAATACATATGGCCATATGCTTCAATGTTTGGACTTAAACACCTCACAGAGATAAAAAACTATGATTTGTTCTGGGTGTTAAATGATTTTATGTTAATATGTGTGACTGTGAATCTCTGATTGGCATGTTTTGAAAATGTTACTGCAGACATAATTAAGGTTAACTACTGTGTGGGAGTCCCACACCAACACTTTCAGCTGCTTTCATCAGCTATTCTTGACATGACCTGTAGTTGGCACATTGTACTCATTGAGTAGATGAATAACAGCCTTCTGATGGCTCCAAGTAAAATGTAGAAGTGATTACAAATTTAAGTGCTATTGACATGTTTCAAGCCAAGCTGCAAATTCATTGCAAGTATGTAACATGTTTCGAGATCATGATGGCGGCCGCAGAGCCAGTCTTCTTAGTTGCCATTCACACACGTCCGAGTCCCACTGTTTATTTTTGGACCTGTTCAAACACTGCTATCTGCTGAATATTAATAGGGCACTCGAGGTTGCACACAGGTTAATATGTGTCCTTTCTGATGAATAACTAAGGGCTGATGTATAATGCATAAGACCTGCTGTTCCCTGCTTAGGGCTTTGTGGTTGTCTCAGGTGTCCATGTTGGAAAGTGTTGGAAGTCACCATCAAGAGAAATTCTTTCTGACTGTCTCAGATACTGTAATGGCTGAAAGGAAGAGTTTTTTCACATTAAGCAGAGTTAGTTAAGTCAGTTTGCTTTTTCTGAATCAGAGCAAAGCCAGCGTTTCTTGTGTTTTAGCCATAAAAGACATTTGAGCTAAGAAAGCTAAGGCCACTTGGTTAAATAGATCGAATTAAGGCAGTGATGAATTTTTTGCTATATGCTCTCTCCATGTGTACTGTCCAGTATTTATGCTCTGGGTATTTGATGTGAACACTCCCACTATTCTAGATAAACCTACTGCACATTTAAGGTCACTGTAATCCAACATATTCCTCCTAATTATCTAAGAATGTTTCTTCTCTTGATATGGTTTTGTAAAGAGAAAGTGTGACAGCAGTATTAGGCCATTGTGAAATAACGGAGGGAATATATGAAAATGGCCAGAGGCACCAGATTTTTTGGTAGTTGAGTGAAGCTACTTTGCTGCACTGGATAGCAAACCTCTGTGCAGTAAGTCCATGTAAACAGAATATTTAATCATTGTCTTGGCATGTGAGAGACTTCTTCAACGCAAGTAAAAATGCCCATGGATTTATTTTACCCTCTCTACTTGCCAAGCCAGGCGATCATGTGTAAACCTTTCCCGGCTTATTGATCAGTTGGTATATTGATTCAGGGGAGCATGTCAGTGGAAGATGCTGTTGTTAGTTTGTTGATGAAAACATTTTTGCTACTCAGCCATTCAACATGGATGAGCAATTTAAAATGGGTACTCTTTCTGAATGCTGGAAAAAATTGCATTGTTTGTGCGTGTGTGTGTGTATGTCTTTGTGTGTCTTTGTGTTCGGTCCTATCTCGTGATGGCGCATGCCTTGCACCATGTTGTGAGTGCTCCCACTGAGCTGTAATAACACACCTCACTGCTGTCTGAAATATTCATAGCCAGGTAAGCCCATCACTCTGAGTCAGTCACTTATTATCACCCCCTTCGGCGCTCGCCCCAGGTCACCTTATTCCACCTGCCTTTTGCTGCATCCCACTCACTTCTCAGCTCCTGGCGGCACCTTGCACAGCCACCCAGTGTTGAGCCTTAAGCTTAAAATGCCACTGTGGCTGCCACGTTTTATTGAATTTCTTTTTTTCTATTGGTTTTCAGACAGCATTCTTTGGATTCTATGGGATTTGGGATACATTTTTAATAAGCTCTTTATTATTTATTTATTTAGTCATTGTCGAATTTTTATTTTCAAGTGGAAATCTCTATAGTTGTATTTAATATCACTCTGTTCCACATCCTGGATTTATGAAAAAAACAAACAAAACAAAACGAAAAGCTGTGTTGATAACATCAATCTTTGGTATTGTCTGTGCAGTAGCTATTTGAGGCGTATGCATTCTGTAAATACCTTCAAGTATCAAAGTTATTATTGAGACCACCATTACTAACGTGAATTTGAATTGCCTACTTACAACAATTCAGTGTGAGTATGTTTGGTTGCTCAGAGAATATTTTTTTGTTGAACTGCACTTGCTGTTACATGGAAAAATCTTAAATGGCCTCATGGCTAATCATTATATCATGCCAATGCCTCTCCCAAATATCTTCCTACTATTTCCAACATTTATTTGTAATGACTACAGTAAACATAAGCGTGCACTAATGTGCGTGGACTTATCACCCATGCTTGGGTGTGGTAAAAGCAAAGCATTTAATTAAATAATGTGAGGTAATCCATTTCAGATGAGTCAAGATCGGTGATACATTTGCATTGCTACTGAGGGTACAGATGGGAAGAGCAACACTCCAAGAAATCTCAGAGTTTTTCAACAATACTGGTTCATCTACGTATGACTTTAAAGGAGGGATTTGAAGAGCGGAGCGTTTGTCCATGTGCTGCTCTTCCTGGTCAAACAGAACTCATTGCTACTCTCCCGCTAAAGCCATTCAGCGACTTCAGAGCCAACATACAGCAAGTCAGCCTCAGTCCTGCACCATCAGTCAGATACAGACATTATTCTGAATACAACAGCAGCTTTTTTTTTTATTTCATAATACAAAGATTCGTACTTTCTACTTCTTTGCTGGAGCGACTAGGTGGTTTGCTCAAGGGCACACGGAGATTGTCTGGTGATGGAGGAGGGAGGTTTGAGACCTTGACTAATGACTAAGTATTGTCTGCAGGCTGTTATATTTGGCTGTAATCGCTTAGAAATAATCTATGTCATGTCGCAGAAATGAGAGATAGACTTCTGACCAAACCAGCAGAGCAAAACTAAAAATAAATCAATCATTGAAAATGTGATGCTTCCAGGCAGCAACAGCAAGCTCTAATATTTCATTGTGTCTCTATTTTTTTTAAGCTTTTGGTTTATGCAGATGTTTATTTCACGTCTATCAAATATAATGAAACATACTTAGTTCTGCATCCGGTTTTCAATGATGATGTTCACTCAGATGTGACGTGACGCTTACCATCATCCACTGCCTTGATTAAAGTTGAAGAATAGTGCCGTAGGATCCAACTGATCCAAGATGTCCACAGCAATGAGGGTCTAGATCTTCACTTCTGTTGACCATTACGAAGACCTCAATACAAGGAAGCCATTAAAAATGCAAGCAATCCCAAAGTGAAGGAAAATTAAAGGAAACGTGGAGCAAATCAAACCGCTGCCGGTGTCAAGTAGAAACCCCCATCCAGAATGAATTGTTTTATGCTGAGATTTCACTGGGTAAGCTCATCAAGAAGTTCTGATTGTGGAGCAGGCTACACAGTGTTACAGCCGATAAACCTGGAAAGCTTAAAAAGATAAAGAAAACACAGCAGTCACCAACCCTGAGCAATTGCTTTGGAGCTGTTTCTGAGAGTTTTTGTCAGTCTTTGATGACAGTTCACATGCAGGAAGACTAACAAAAGCGAGGGTTAAGCGTCTACATAGAGACATGATTGGAATAGGAGTACTGCAACAGCCTTGTCAGGGGTTTGTGTGCAGCATACAGAACATTGCAAACTTTATGAACAATAAAATGTTTCTGTGACATTCCAAGTGGTCTGGAGATAAGTGCTCCTTGATTAATTCATTCACTTTTCTTAATCAAAGGCTCTGCTGTCCTTTGATACTGATTGAGTGGAAGTATAAATCATGTATTCATAAAAAAAAGTCAGCATTATAGAAATAATGCCTTTCTCAGGGTGTGAAATGATAGATTTTTTTTTTCAGATGTGCAATAATTACACAGTCGAGTGCAATTGACTATCTACAATACAAGGTCCTTTTATGTTTTGAACATTCTTTTTGTGAAATGGGGCCAAAAAAAACAAAGTGCTGCGCTACCTTGCATTATTTTTAAAAACACAGCCATGCATTGAAGGAACGAACAGAAAATAATAAATAAAACATACGTCAACAGCTGCAAATTTATGAAAAAAAGGGTCATTCACCAGCCACTTTTTAGGTGTGTGATTAAACTGACTGTCCGTCCTCATTGACATTTGGTATTTCAGAACCTCCTCAAAAAACTGCCTCAAAGAGATCCCCTATTACCATCCAGCCATTACCGGAGTGCTCAGCCATGTGCACTACTGTGACTCTGCAACACTCTTAACATTTGGTCAAGAAGCCCGATCTCAAGCAGTTGCCTTTTGCAGCAGCTACTCAATGGAGAATATAAACTGCTCTCTGATTACCTACAATTAAACAGATTT
Organism: Echeneis naucrates; assembly: GCF_900963305.1. Classification (NCBI taxonomy): domain Eukaryota; kingdom Metazoa; phylum Chordata; class Actinopteri; order Carangiformes; family Echeneidae; genus Echeneis; species Echeneis naucrates. The sequence goes on from NC_042524.1 coordinate 14,478,035, forward strand.
TTTGTGCTCACAGTCGACATAAACACATATACACACACACACAGGCATAAAGACTTAACATAGGCTTTCTATAAGTTGCAGTGCAACAAGAATATCACTGCCATGTACTGCCTCCCATTACAGTAATTGCTAATACCTTCTGATGAGAATAATGTAACTTCTTCACCATCTCAGCTGTCACCTTCGTGAGAGTCTGAGCGATGATTGCTGGCTGGAGATACTCCTCACTCAGTTTAGGCAGCACATTCATAGCTGAAAGTGGAAAACTGCCACTGAATTGAGGAAAGTGAGGTGAGCAGCCAGCGAAGATGAAAGCTGAAGCCAAAGTGGCAAGTCTTGGATTTCTGTGACTCAGGGCCTGCATGGTTTAACAGGATGCAGCTGAACCCAGACACATAGTGCAATCCCCACGATAAACACAAACACCCCGCTCAAAGCGGGGTGTATGTGTGTGTGTGTGTGTGCAGTGAATGAGAGCGTGTGAATGCTGGGGTGGGAGCAAATCTGTTGTCTTGTGCAGTCTCCTACCTTTACCTGCACTTAACGTCTCATTAGGGGCTCATGTAACATAAGGCAACAACCTGTGACCAACCAGGCATGGCACATGAGCAACACAAAGAATGTGTGTGTGTTTGTGTGTGTGGCAGAGAGATGGAGGTGGAGCTGTTTGTGTGACTTGTTGTCACTTGTCAGGTACAGCGGCCACTAGCCTTGAGATACTTGGCTGAGAGTGCTTTATCATCTTGATAAATGCAGCCTTGAAGCAGTGCACTATCAGCATGCTTAGAGGCATGAGACACACTCTGACTAATGAAAAGAGAAGGTCAAGGAGAGGGAGGGGTACACAGCGGAGACGAAGAGGAGAAATCCTGAACAGAGATGTGGATGTAAAAATATGGCACAGCATGTCACATACTCCATGAAAGGTTTGTGTTTGTAAGAGGGAGAAAATCAGAATCCTTTAGTTTTGTTTGAGTGCCCATGCACATTCCTGCTATAGTGTCTTGCGTTTGCTTGTGCTCTGTATTTGTTTGCTGTTGAATGTAAACCTTTGTCAGACAGTTTTTTTCTTCATACCTAAGAAAAGAAACCACATATCAACATTTGCCCCCAGCATTTGCCCCAGCTTGTTCCTGATCAGGACAAAGTATAGTCTGTCAGTGACACAGCAATTTCTCCCATCACCCTTTCAAAATATTCATTGTACTATATCCGGGCCACTATGCTTCTAATTACACATGACAAGAGGGGTTAGTTTTCTTGTACTTGTATGTCTGAAGACATATTCCTTCTATCTTGCATATTATTAGAGCAGGTGTTGAGAGTTTCTGGCCCAGTGTTAATTTTGGAGTCATCAAAGTGACAGCACCTAGCTTGGGAATCCTTTCAGGCTCATTACCATAGTCTGCTGAATCTATTGGCAGGGCCCCACTTGACTGGGCAGACGCTGCTCCAGCCTAGCCATCAGATAGAGGCAATGATCAGGGGGTTAACAGATGCTGCTCAGTCTTTAGGGTCACATCCACTCCATTCCTGCCACTGGAGCTCACACTGAGCCAGAGCGAGCACAACAGCCATTTGCACTGCTTACATACAGTTTGCTGTGGAAACGGGAAAATGGACATCTAGGAGAAATGTTTCCCCCTGACAGAACATCTCCCAAAGCTGCCGAAGACCACTGTGCCAAATCCATGAGGCAGTTTGTGAAATTCTGAATTTAAGGTCAAAGGTCAGGTGGAGCTTGATATACCCCCCCCCTTCTGCTTTCGCTCCTAGAAAATGGATCTGCACAGAATGCTTTGAAAAACTGTCCGCTGCAGTATGGACCTGCTCAGAGGGAGCTCTTTTCCAATACATGATAATGAGGACTTTGCAATTGAACGGGCTCTACCAGGAGGGAGTGCAAAACAAATGGGGAGGTGGTGGGAGAGAATGACGACAGTGCAAAGCTGCAAACTTCACTGAGCTATTTATGCTCAGCATGGGCAACTTGAGAAGAAATGTATTTTTTATAGGGAAATTAGGTCAACGCACAGGCTGCAGAGTGGTTCACAGTAAAAGAATAAGGCACTAAATAAAATATATTTACAGTCAGTTATTGTGTGTTAATTTATCGTTATCTGTTAACGGAGCACTGTCATTCCCAATGTAAATGAAATTAATCTTTTTTTTTTTTTCAAGTAATTTAGGTTTTTTTGGTTTTGAAATATTTCCATCTCTAAGAATGCAGAATTTATGCAGCACTGGCACTTGTCCTCCCATATATACCCTGGTAAATTCGAAACAGCACCTCAGGCTTCTGAGCGTTAAGGAAATTGGTTAAATATGTCTTGATAGTTTTCCTGCAGGTCCTTGCACGGGTTGGGCCTGAGGCTGTCTCCTGGGGGGTGGCCTGGAGCGCTCTGTCTCTCTGGGGGGTTGCTGGGTGCCCTGGCAGCTTGATCCTGACCTGCCTGCTATCCTGGGCTGGGGGCATGTTGTACCGGCCCCCCACGTCACCGACAGTCAGCTACCCACAGCATCCAATGACAAACCGTAGCATACACACACACACACACACACACACACCCCGCCCTGTCTTCCCTAGCCTGTCTCTGTTCTCTCTTTCTATCCCCTCCTGAGCCTCAGTCCAGTAGCTTTACCAATAAACCAATACCATTGCCATTAAAGTTAAACACAGATGGCGACAGGAGGATGTCAGACTCCTCCTTTGCACAGTAAAACTGTTTCAGCACAGCAAGGCACAAGGAACATCCAGCTGCTGAACAGAACAGGTAAAGAAAAATGTCTTGATAGACATCATGAGCATTTGCCAGTGTTGTCTATTGAATATGTAAAATCTGTGAAAAAATGTCAGCTCCAGTGAATGTTAGATGAATGAGAGAAAACAGAATGATCAACTCTGTGCTGGTGAATCCTTCAATCAAAATCTCATTACAGATGCAGGACTAAGATAAACGACAAGGTATCAGATAAAATCAATTTTACAAAAAAAAAAAGAATAAATCCTGTTTATTAGGAGTATGGACAATGCACCTTCCAAATAGTCAACAAATTCTTTGCATTATAAAGAAGGGTTTGTAGGTATTGTTTCTCCAAAATAAAATAACAAAAACAGATGGCTTTCTTAGATTTATTAGTGATTAGTGATAGTTATATTAGTGAATTTTAATAGTTTTCACATAGAAATGCAAAATCTCTTCAAACATTGACATGAGCTTCAAAACATACGCAGTTTATTTGATTAGATAAATAAACAAACATCAATGTGAAAAAGCATGAAAACAATAATTTTACTGTTTTGAAAAGCATGTGATATATTTTCAATAATGGTATTTTGCCAAAGAAGATTGCTGAAAAAGAGAAAGAAAGAAAGAAAGAAACAAACAAAAAAATCATAAAGCAATCAAAAGAGAAATTCTTGGAGGAAATCAATGCTTTTAAAGAGCCATGTCCCTGACAACACTGAGCAGACAATAACACAGACTTTTCTCTATGATCAAGCTTCAGTTAGTGTTTACTACAGTTAAATAGTTAAGCACATATGTGGTGATTATTAATGTTCTTTAAAAAGAAAAAAGAAGAACTTCAAGAGTCACCAAAACTTTATGACAAACAGCAATGTCCAACAGAAGGGCTGAGTTAAATCAGATAAGGAAATTTGATGTTACCAACTGCAATGACTAAAGGTATATTTTTATTTCTGCCACAAACACTGATATTATCTCCCAGTTTCAAACCCAGAAATTCTCCCCACCAACAGCTAAAGTCTGATTGGTGAAGCCTCATGCACGACAAATAGCAGTAAATAACAGTGAGCAGCATATACATTTCGGGACAGCACTCTAAATGCAATTGTTAGCTGAAAGGGGTCATGGTTCTGCACAGTGAATGTAATGCACAATGATTAGCCCTGTGTGCATTTGTGAGCGCTGTAACTGCGATATTGTTGTTGTCTGTGACTGTAATATGGGCTATAATTTGTGGGATATAATGCGGCGTGGGTGGAGACTCGTGGATCACATTTGGCTCACAGCCTTGCTTGGATGAAGCACTTAGCCAAGCCAGTCAATCTAAATATCAGAGATAGTGCTATGATTAAGAAGGAGTGTGTTTGTTCGCCGAACACGGCGTGTAATAATCAGTTAGTCCTTTGCTATCGAATGAACAGCCATCATAAGATGTTTTTACATAATCCTGCCATCTAAGATTACCTTAATGCTTGTAAAAGCTTGCTGCTGATGTATGCCTCATTACCTTGGGACATTGGTCATTTCATTTCAAGAGTCTGATTTTCATTAACTGCTCAATCCTCCCTCCCTTACCCATTAGCGGAATGAAGGCTCGGCTGCAACCATCTGGCTGCCAACCCAACCTCAGGGCTGCTTTATGGCTCCACCGAGGTTCACTAAAGGGAAAGTTGCACTATTACAGCCTTTTCTGAGTCAGGCCAGAGGGAGTACAGGAGTGACGCAAGGAGTGTCCCACGCTTGGGGGAAACGGAGAGATAAATTTAGAAGAAAAACAGAGACATTGGCGCAGTGATAGAGGAGACAGAGGGAGGCAAAGTGAGACAAAGTCAAATCTAACCTGAAAGGAAAGTCAACATAAAAAAAGAGAAAATGAGAGAGGGGAATAAAAGAGAGAATAAAATGAGTCTTTGTGTGATGGCGCTGACAAACACATATATATTCCTGAAATAAAACCTCTCTTAATCCAATGCAGCTGAGTCTTCAGGGCCAGAGGAGGGGGCAGAAAAGTGAGTGATTCATCCATCAACTGATGGTGCCAAACCACACATGGCTTATGTGTGGAGCTCAAAGAGCAGGTGTGTACATTTTCACTGTTTCCACTGTGCATGTCTTATTTATAGAATGAGTGGTCTCTAATTTCGGTTTAAATACACTTTTCTCGCCGTCTTCGGTAAAGTCTAACTCCCCTTCTCTTCCAAAATCTTTATTCCCCACTCACAGGCCCCATCTCTATTCTTGTCTTCTAATTAATTTTATTTTGATGCTGCCCTGTAAAAAAGACTGCCTGTGAATACATATCAACCTGCTGTGTCCTCCTCTGGTCACGGTATTGTGAGTTGCAATAAAACAACACAGAAATCCATCTTACCATTACCGCTTATTTCTTTGTCAGCCCTGAACCATTTCAGATTTTTATTGTCTATCCATTACTTATGTAGAAATTAAAGAACATAGACAGAGCACAATTATTTTACTAGCTATATCAAGTCTCTTTGATACAGGCTACTGTGACCTAGATAACTAAAGGGGATGTAATGATACTATCTAATACATCATTTGGTGATTTTGGTCTATACGTGGCATGCATATTTCTACAAACTTCTCTGATTGGTTATTTCTCAATAGTCAGACTGCATGATGAGGATATTATTGAATTAAAAGCTCAGTCTGTAGCCACTGCCTCGTTGGGTATAACTTCCCTTTATTCTGATTAACTCCTGTTACAAGAGCAGTAATGTAATTACATTATTATTACATTACATTACATTATTATTATTATTACATTATTACATACATGTAATAACATTATAAATCTGTCAGGCGAAATCAGTTTTTAAGCTTACTCAGACTCCGCAAGGAGGTCAGAGGTCAAACAGCAACAACTCTTAGGGTTAGGGTTAGGGTTAGGTTTGTAAGAATAAAGCGTCTTGCTCATGCTTCAGTTTGTCTGTATTGACATGTGACGCATGCTGAATCCCAAACTGAGACTTTTTCAAATGCCCCCAAAATGACCAACTAAGTATTTTCCATCCTCATATCCTCTGTTCCAATATGGTGTGCCAACATCCAGAGTCAAATGTGGGAAAAACTGCAGGCAGTTGTTAACAAGTCATCCAAAATTACTGCCAGTCTGCTCCCCTCAGCTGAAGTCATACATAGTCAGCAGACCCTAAAGCCAGCAGAGGAAATCTTCTCCGTCACCTCACATGCTGCTCCTCACCTCTGCAGGTCACTACCAATGAAGACTAAACGCCTTACAAGCAGCTTTTTCCCATAGCTATCAGGACTCTGAATTCCCCTTGTAATCTCTTCCTCGCACAGCACTGGAACACACACACACACCACTCACTTTGACCATGTGGTTTGTACACAATCAATCTTCTACCCACAGAGGAGGCTCGTCCCAGGTTTTCCTGAAGAGTTTGAGTCACTGTTAAATTCTTGCCATGGTGTCTGTGCTCACTGCTCAGATACTTTATGCTTTTACCGCTTCACCCTGAGCATACGATTTAGCAACCACTACTTTATTCATTAAAGTTCTCCTTCAAGCACTGGGCAGAAATACATTACTTGCAAATAGTTACAGCTGTGAGACATAAGCTGAATCCAAAAAAAGGGACATAAGAGTTGACCTAAGAGACTCAGAGACTTGTGTCATGATTATTTCCAGAACCTGAGGAGTATTTCACCCCTGAGGTTGTCTTGCACACTCTGAGCTGGACTGGGAGCGGGATAAAAAAAAAAAAAAAAAATCCAAAAAACAATTCCTGTGCAGTCCTGACTCCTCTGGGTGAGTCAGTATAGTCTGTTAAAGCTAAGGCTGGTTATTAAAAGTAATGCAATGTTATGGCGGTATGAACAAGTGTAGCTAGAACTCACTTTTAAGATTCCTTTGAGAGACCCTGACTAAAGAAAGATCAAAATACAATCTCCATTCAGAGGACCAATGTTAAATGTATCATTCTATCTTTGATGGTGGCATTGTAAACATGTTTTTTCTTAAAACCAAGTTGACTTTATATACAGCTCTTTGTCACATACTGTACAATAAAAAGGTGGGGTCATTTTTCACCATACCATGTTAAGACAGAGGATAGTTCAATTGTATATTCACTGCATATTCAAAAAGAACTTGGGAAAGTGCATCAATCTCACACAAAGTGGATGGCCAATGTGGTGTTAAACCATTAAGATAAATGCAGGCCAGAAAATGTGGTTTTCAATCCAATACCATGATAAACATAAAGACTTTGAGTTTTGAAATTTTAAGATGGCCTCAACGTCTTTTATATTTTAAGATATTCTGTGTTTTTGCCATGCTGTTGCTAAGGATTAAGGATTAGGATTAAATGAAAAAAGGTAAAATAAAAAAGAGTTTCCTGGTGCTGATTGTTGTTTTTTTTTTCTCTTTTTTGAAGAACAGAAATAAACCCAGTAATATCCCTTGTTCTATTTATTTGAACCTGGTGATTGTAGTGTGGATGGAGGTGGTTAAGGAACAGATGGGAGGATGAGGAAGTGCAGACAGAAGCTTCAGGGCTGGACCAGAGAGGTGGACCAGGGACAGCTTTAGGACTGGAATAGGGACAGCTTTAGGACTGGACCAGAGAGCTGGACCAGAGACAGCTTTGGACTGAACCAGAGAGCTGGACCAGGGACAGCATTTGGACTGGATCAGGGACAGCTTTAGTACTGGACCAGAGAACTGGACCAGGGACAGCTTTAGGATGCGACCAGGGACAGTTTTAGGACTGGACCAGAGACAGCATTAGGACTGGACCAGGACTAGGGACAGCATTTGGACTGGATCAGGGACAGCTTTAGTACTGGACCAGAGAACTGGACCAGGGGCAGCTTTAGGATGCGGCCAGGGACAGTTTTAGGACTGGACCAGGACCAGGAACAGCTTTAGGACTGGACCAGAGACAGCATTAGGACTGGACCAGGACCAGGGACAGCTTTAGGACTGGACCAGAGACAGCATTAGGACTGGACCAGGACCAGGGACAGTTTTAGGACTGGACCAGGACCAGGGACAGCTTTAGGACTGGACCAGAGACAGCATTAGGACTGGACCAGGGACAGTTTTAGGACTGGACCAGGACCAGGGACAGCTTTAGGACTGGACCAGAGACAGCATTAGGACTGGACCAGGACCAGGGACAGCTTTAGGACTGGACCAGGACCAGGGACAGCTTTAGGACTGGACCAGAGACAGCATTAGGACTGGACCAGGACCAGGGACAGTTTTAGGACTGGACCAGGACCAGGGACAGCTTTAGGACTGGACCAGGACCAGGGACAGCTTCAGGACTGGACCAGAGACAGCATTAGGACTGGACCAGGACCAGGGACAGTTTTAGGACTGGACCAGGACCAGGGACAGCTTTAGGACTGGACCAGGACCAGGGACAGCTTTAGGACTGGACCAGAGACAGCTTTACGACTGGACCAGGTCGCACTAACTTTGAGGAGGCTGTTCCCTGTGCTGACGCTAGGAGCTGTCCGCGGTGCTGAAGCCTCGGCTGCTGCTGCTCTCCATGTGCCGACAGCTCACACCGCCAGGAATCCGCTTACCGAGCGTCCAAATTCAAAAACAGGGACCTCCGTCTTTCTCCTCATTATTCTCGACCGCTTTCGCTCTGCAATTAACAAAGGAAGTGCGACGGCAACCAGCGAGCCCGTTTTTGTATTTTGCAGACGTTCAAAATTCTCGCTTTGCTTGTTCTTTTCTTTTTTCTTTTCTTCCCCTTTTAAGCCCTGGAAGTATTCTTATATTTCAACACAAGGACGTGTTGTGCAGCTGCGCGAAGAGCGACCTCTACTTAAGTAGACATGTGTCGAAGACGAGACTGTCAATTAAAGAGCCTCTTCTCGATTTTGGTTCTTGCTGCCGTCGTTATCGAAACACATGGACAAGGTAAGAACTTGGGACTTTGTGGGGATTGTTCCGTATACTTCCTTCGGTCAAACTATACACGGAGGAGGTAGAACTGAGTGCTGGGCAGCGGCACCGGGTTCACGGCTCTCGCATCTCCAAATGTGTCTGTAATGGTGTGAACAAAATGGAGTGCTCGTAAATTGATGAAGTTCACTATGTAAAATTCTCATAACGCGCGAGAGATAAAGAGAAAACGCAGGTTTAAAAGTTGTAGACCGCAACGATGCTTCCGTTAGTCATTTGAACAGATTTTAAACTTAAGCTTTCCACTTCAACTGCAGACATTACTGGAATATTAAATGAGAGACCAGCAGGAAATAAACTTCCAAAAAAATAAGATGTGTTTCACAATTGCGTAACAGTTTACTGTAAGCCACGACTTAGAGAACCTTTTTAGATTGTTCTAAGTGCACGCACACACATACACATACGCGCACACATTTGGCCACAGACAACATGAAAACCACTCACTGTGCAAAATAACACTTAAATATTCAGACAAAAATATTCTAAAAATATGTTCAACTTGATGTTAATTTTCCCAATGAATCCCTCATCTCTTTGTTGAAACCTGGAGTAAACACTCAGGAAGTGACTTGTTTGGACACTGAGGTCTGTGACAGACGGTGCTCTGTATTAAGACTCTAATCCTCAGGAATTGCTGAAGATTATTGACCAAGCTGTTTGACACAGTTGAGTGCTTGTGCAGGAAGCGGCCACCGATCCATGCACAGTGGCCTTGTCCTAATTATTTCTCCATTGTGCGTCTCTGCCTTCTCTCCATCATCATGTGCATGCTGTCTGTGTCTCAAGTTGTCTTTGCAGTTTTACAACCCCCCCCCCCCCCCCCCCCCCCCCCCCCTTCAAGGTAGTGCATGCAGATATAGTTCATCCACTATGCTGAATGTAATGATATTACTGAATGAAAATGGATAGATATTATATGCAACATGAACAGTGGAGTCGTGTGTGTTTAATGAGTAGCATTAAATCTCAGTAAAAAATAAGAATTTTCACATTTTTCTATAACAATACAAAGAGCGTGCATTGTATCGTCATTCCATTGTGATTCCAATATTGCAACACATTCCTTTTTAGCGTGAGGTCATAAAAATGCCAGTAGCCTGAATGGCTTTTCACATGCTCCTTTGATGAAAAAGCTTTTTGTTTCATCTTGAAAAGGAGCACATTCATAAGGACCAAGTGATTACTAAACAATGGCTGTGAATTCATGTGAATTCATATCGTATGGCCCGTTTCACTCATTACATTTCAGCCTCTCCAAAACCGTGTTCTGACTCTGGACCAGCGCCGGAAACTATACTTTACACTATCAACCCTACACTGAACCTGACCCAAAACATCTCCTGATTGAATATCTAGTGGAGGAAAGATGATGCATTGCTTTGCCACAGTTTCAGAATGTTAGTTAAGCAAAGTGTGAAGTCAGTTATTGGTGGTATTACTTAACACACCCAGAAGATATTTACAATTTAAAATGTTTCATTGTTATTTTTGTTAAGTTAAAACACACTAAGCAGTAAAGCACTGTAAAATAGTGCTTGGTTAAAGTGTGCAATTTTTTTGTGAGTTTTTACATATCGCACAAACACACCTGCACTCACGGCTCAAAACCCCAGGGAGAGGAAAAAGTGCACAGTGCACACTATTTTTGAAGCAAACTAAAAATTTTCCATTAGCGAATACTCTGCTGTTGCTTAGCCAGCAAATGTTCATCTCTTTGTGAAGTCTCGAAGGTGGGCCATTTCAATTTTTAACTCTCATGGGTTTGATGTTTTGCTGTTGTCAGAAGTTTCCAGTGCGTACATATGCACGGCAGTAGGTGAAGTTTAAGCTTAAATGACGTCTTGATTTCTCATTTGTGGCACAGCCTGTTGTTTGGGAGCCTGCGTCAATCTGTTACCTAGCAGGAAATACAAACACACATCTATCACCACTGTCATGGGCGCAGGAACAGAGGCATTTTCCCCCATGTATTGTGAGCCTATTTCGTAAAGAAAAATGTCTTTTCAAATTTATCATTTTCATTATAATTACAGCTTCACATCAGAAGTACGAGCAGCTGACTTTTTTTTCCTCCATTCATGTCACATTGTTTTTTACACTTGCTATCTGCAGCGAAAGATCAGGCTTCTTTTGTTATTCAGGATTTCACACTTAATAGTTAACAGTACATCAATAGTAATTCATAAAACACTAACAGCTGATTATGTGTATTTTTCTATGTGCCTTGGAAATGAAGTACTCAGGCACTGTGAGGATTTTTTTTTTTTTAACAGCATCCTCAACTGCTTGTTGTCACTGCGGTAGAAAGATTGCATTGATAAATCATCACCTTGCTTGAACTGTTTTAATCCTCTTATTTTATGTGAACTTGGAGGAGATTATATCGGTTTCAAACTTTCCATGCCTTTTTTAAACTAAGTCAAAGTCAAATGTGCAAACAGGTAGATTGAAGTTGTTTCAGCTAAAGGTAGCTGTGTGCTACAGTATTTCACAATGGTCAAGGTAGTGAAAACACAGCACTTAAAGATAAATGAAAATATACGCGTGTAAGAGATATTTATCTAGTAATTTACTTTAAAAATTGCCTCAAGACTGTGGGCAGGTCTGTGGTTATGACAAATGATGTTGCTTGTTATTTTTTCACATTAATAATAAGAGGTTATTCGCTGAGAGAGAGAGAAGAAGAAAACAGGACGATGATTAAAAGTCTGATCCAAACCTCTCGGCTCTTCATGTACAACTTTAACTGCTGGAAAACAACAAGAAAAAATAAAATGGACAACCTCTAAGGCTCCCCCATTCATTCCACAAGGCACTTTCATTCGGTCTGTCCCCCAGCTTTTATTTATGTTTTCTGGAAATGTCATTCAGCTGATCCCAGCATGGTACCCTTATGTCTACATTCATTTGGGTGTCATCAGCATCCTTAAGGCAAAATAGCGGTTGACGATGGCGATAGAAATCATACGAAATTTTGTCCTCTGATTGAATGGCAGCTTTGATTGAAAATTGTGTTTATTTCATTAATATGAAAATGTGACTTGACTGTGACATGGTGAAGTGTGTGTGGGGTGTGATTAACAGATAGTCCCATGCTCAGCAACAAGCAGCTATGTTCCAAGGATGTGATTTCCAAATTGCAACGAGTCATCCTGAGCGTGTGAGAATGCTACAGGCCTTTAATCATCTCTCTGTGAATCTCTGAGGGACAAAGTGACAGAACTTTTTATGAACATTAACTTGCAAAGAAAACCAGAAGGCACCAGCTTGAACTTGTCACAGGCAGTACCAGTCAAATTTATACCCCGTGTAAAGCATGTTTTCAGACGTGGCTGTTACTTTTACAGCAATCTGCCGAGTCAGAAACACTGCTGCCGCAAGAAATTATGGTTAGACATGGTCCTAGGCAGGCTAAAAAACATCTGCGGGTTGAATCTAGATTTACTTAAAAAATACATTTATTTCCTGCATATATTCAAATTAGCATACCCTGACAGATATTTAATTTGTAATAACGCATCAATTCAGTTTGGAGAGGTTTCTTTGGCCCCAGTAAGACACTTGAAGCTTCACACAACTTAATGCCATTCAGCCAAGCCTATTATCTTTATGCTTACACATTTATCTCCGCCTGTTAACAACGACCTGTAGTGATGTGGGAGTCAGCGAAGGAGATGTTTTATGTATCTAAAAGCTCATTCATTTGAGTTATGCTTTACTCCGGGTCGACAGAACTCTCCCTGAAATGCCATCACTGCTTTTAAGGATGCATTGGAACTGTTATGATGTAAATGTAAACAATGAGTCTGTCTTTGTTCCTTAGGTTCAGAAGATGATTTGTGATGACCAATAATGAAAATGATGTGAGCAAACTGAATATACACAACAAATTATAATCATTTCCTCAACATGTTCCATTTTTGATTTATATCAAACTATAATTTAGCATCCAGTTCATATGTAAACGGAAACATTTCTTTTTGCGTTCTCGTCTGTGATCCTGCATTTTTATTTATAAGTGTGAGTGAGTTAATGACACAGGAGTGCACTGGATCTGCACCACTGACAGCGCTTGAGATGCTGAACTGAAAGGGGTGAAATAATGTTTCAGTGCACATTTCCCTTCTGACCTTTGTATTAACACCTGTTACCACCACAGTGGTTGAATAATGTATATTTTTTTGTTTCAAACTGGCATCTGTTCATCCAGTTCAACTAGAATTTTTTTTTAGTTAGATGTGTCACACATATTCCAGAAAATTTCCCAGGACCGTGTTGTGCAAGAAAAAAGCCAACATCCCAAAATTCTAGGGGAGGTAACAGGAATCATTCACCACCTGTTTGTTGAATTGCCAGTGATTAACTTCATCAAGGGCTATTCAGCATCTGTGTGCTGTCATAATTAGTTTAACTTTCCCAAGGCCTGTCAATGGTAAATGAGAGTCATTATGCCAGAATGCCCCTCTTCAAGGCTTGGTGCCTGCCTGCCTCAGCCCCTCTCTGTGCCTGTCATGGTCTCTTTCACTGCCTCCTAGGTGAAGCTCACAGCTTGGCTGAATGCGACTCATTTTAAACTCTTCATGTGCAAATGCGTCTCTCGCTCAGAGAAAGTGTTCTATGCATCCTAATTTGAGTCATTACCTCGGATATTTTCTTCATCAAAACTGTGCAGCTACATTTGTCAGAGGATAGACGAAGTATTTTTGCAAGGATCCTTTTGGATTTCATCACTGTTTTTCTTGGATGGCTTCAGCCGACAGCTGATTTTCACCCTACAGAAACGAAAAATGTGGTGCTTTCACTAAATCTGGCATTTCATCCAAATCTCAAAGAAGACTGCAGTTTAATCTTAATATGGCCAGTTGAATATTTAACTTTTTCCAATATTTTGCTTTCTTGTAAAAAAAAAAAATAAATAAATAAATAAATAAAAATAAAATCTGGGTCATTATTTCATACTGGGGCATTCAGACCTGATGTATGAATAGCTAAATTTTTATATTCTTTACATGTTTCCCACATTTTAAGTATCACAATGTTGATGGCTTCATTAAGTCTGCCTCCTTAAGTTCACACATTTATATCTATAATTTGCTTAAAAGGCTATTAAAAAAACACTAATAGATAATACCAATACATCATACTAACAATGTATTCCTGTGTTAATTACAGTGTGAGATATTTGGCCATTAAGCAAATCAGCTACAGAGCAAGGACCAGAAAATTATAACCACCTGATAAAGACACTTTTTAATTCCTGCACATAGGAATCATTGATAACTCCAATATACAGAGAGAATGCACTAACCAAAATATAATGATTAGAGAGCTTACTGTGTAATATAATTTTACATTTACTTTTGGAACCTTTATACTACTTTCAAATCCCAGCTAAATTACAGCCGTAGTAAAGTAGAGAGAAGTAGAGTGTTCTATATATAATAAAAATGAAGTTAATTCACATATTCCCTTATTTTGTCAGAAAGAAATTTATGAATTTATTATTCATACATTTATTTTCACAAATATTATTTACATATTGAAATATTTACAGCAGCAAGTTTACATTTTTTGAAAATAAGTAGTTGAATCTGCCCTGGTGGTTCTAAGTCATATGTACCGCTGTCAACGTCCTCCTGGCTTTTGATTGGTTGATTCGTGTGAGGCGTGACTAGAGGGTGGGGAACCAGGAAGTTGTTGTTGTTGTTTTTGAGCTGCTGGAGATGGACAGCAGTAAAGTGCTGTGTGGAGATGATGTGCTATTTATTCCCATATAGAGTGATCAAATCCACACACCTCGAACCCTCAGATTGCATATATATTAGGGCTGGGACTTTAACACGTGAATTTCGATCAAGTAATTACCCCCCGCAAATAAATAATAAAAAATAAAGCTATTAATCGCACTTTAATTGGCACCGCGGAACATTTCTCAGTACGAGAGTTCCAGGCATGCAGATAACACCGACGCACCCTGTGATAGCAGCATGATGGACGAGGCAGATGGGACTACGCCAGCTGAAGGGAGATTTAAATATGAAGAAACTTTCGGATGAAAGTGTAAACAAAATGTTGTTGTTTGCAAGTTTGTGTATCAGAGGACTTCCACCTTGTTACCACTTCAGCGAAAAGCACGCCGGAGCTAGTGCTCAGGTCAGTTCTTATATTTTATTCTACATGGCAGACATTATACTTCATTTTGAGCATTTGTCGGTCTGTTTAATCTTGGCCAGGGGTTATTTCAGGGAGTTTTGACTGGAATATGATAGTTTGGTTCTTCTGTTTTGTTTTGTTTTGTTTTGTTTTTTTTTCATACATGATTTTTGAAAAAGTTGAAGTTGATCAATACTTTGGCATTTTTGGTCAGCATTTCCACAGTTCTGAAAATTGTGTCTTCCCCAATTATCTGTTGGACTGTGT
Organism: Echeneis naucrates; assembly: GCF_900963305.1. Lineage (NCBI taxonomy): Eukaryota > Metazoa > Chordata > Actinopteri > Carangiformes > Echeneidae > Echeneis > Echeneis naucrates. The sequence continues at coordinate 14,493,176 of NC_042524.1, forward strand.
GTTGGGCCAATGGGAAAATAAAACAAGCTTTTGAAGTTTAAGCTAATGCATACTGATTATATCATCAATGTTGATTATGTACATACATACATATATGTATGTATGTGTGTGTGTGTGTATATATATATATATATATATATATATAGAGAGAGAGAGAGAGAGAGAGAGAGATGTGTGTGTTTGTTTGACCTGAACTGGGTTCTTCTATTTAGAAAATTTGGTGGAAATTTTCCCACACCAGCTGTGATTTGCCTCAACACAAGAATCTATCAGGTTTACAGTGGAGTCAACATAAATCCTCAACTGAGGAATGTAAATTTGTATGACCTACTCCATTTATGAAATTTGCCTCTCCAAGCAAAGGATCCTTGTAGGTCAGCCAGTCAGGAGACCACCAGACTTTGTGCCTGAACAATAGGCTGCGGTGGTGGTCATGATTGTGGGGCATCCACGCTGAAATTCTTCCAGGTTAAAAATATCCCTCCAGCAAAACCCTAAATGAAGCGATGTCTACCTCTTTGTCAAGGCAGTAAAGCCACTGGCTTACTTTCCACCTGCTATGCCTTTGGATTTGCAACTTATTGATCCTACCAGTTATCCACAAAAAAAAAAAAAAAAAAAACAGCCAAAAAAAGACTTGGCGTGGAAGCCTCCCCCAGGCCAAGCCTCCCTTCCGCACCTTTCTCGCTCTGCCTGGAGGTGTACACACCTCCCTAATCAGCACTGGCGTGTTTTGTTGCTGCAGTGGGGATGGCTCTCTGAAACGATTAGGCCTGGGGACAGCTCCAGCTCTCTTCCCCTCTTCTCCACGCCAGATCCCATCTAGAAAGCATTTCATCTGTGGCAGTGGAAAGGCTTATGTAGGGCTGGAGAGTGCTGTGTGGAAAGCAGCAGGTAATAGGCTGTGTAATGTGTTTGGGGGAGTAGTTTTAGTATTCACAGTTAGTGCTGACCTCTGGCAGGCTGAGCCACCCCCACAGTAATTTCCACTGAAAAGATGTAATTGAATTCATCAGGATGGGTAAACATAATATAAGTAGCAGAGAAAGATAACACTGCTGTGGATAGATCAAGGAAGGGGATAGTAGCTCTACAAGTAATTGAAAATAGCCAAAGTAACACACAAAGTATATAAAGTATATAAGAGGCGGGGGGAAAGTTGCAGCCTGTCTGCTTTTAATTTATACACGTCACATGTTGATTTTATATTGGATACTAGCAGTGGAAGCGACATCCCCGCCTTTGATTCAATGGTTAAAATGCAAAAAGCAGAGTATCACAGCAAAGCATCCATTCCCAGGAATTTTGTCCAGCCGTAAAGCTGATGTCTTCAGTACAGCCAATACAGACACACACTGCGAGCCTCGTTCTCTGTGGTGAGATACACTGAAGCAGTGTCTCAGAGGACTTTGTGGATAATTTAGAGGTTCTAACATACACCGCCATCTTCAAAATATCGAACACTTTCTGTCCAAGCAACTGCTGTGTGGCTGGGCAATTTTCTGTCAGTTATAAGGCTGTCGTCTGCCTTTTGCTCTCTACTGGTAATGAAGCACCGGCTCGTTGCGGCCACTCTCGTCTGTCTTAGCACTGAGCAGCCTTTTAAAATGATGCTTGCCTGTAAGAATGGAATGCATAGCAGGGAACAGCTGGAGCTCTGCCAGAGCATGTCATTGATTGCAGGACTTCAACTTTTTGAGAGCTAGTCTGTGCATTTCTGACATTTCATTCAGATCACGTGTGAATGAATGAAAGTGATGTTCAGCAGCTTGCTATTGCTAGAGCTGTGTGAACCAGATAGTTCTACCACCAAAAGATAATGTAACCACCGTAAAATATGTATACCTTTCTTCTTTTTTTTCCTCTTTGTCATATAAATAGAGGGTGACATCAGAAAGTGTTGGATTGACTAGAACTAGAACCTGCTGCTCAGTTTTCCATATTTTAGTTAAATATGTTGACATGTATTGAATGGTGAGTGTTACATTTGGGAAATGTGTTATGTGATAAATTCTCTTAATGACTTTGGAATCCACTTGCTTTTTCCACCAGTGCCATTGAGAGCTTGTGGTTTTGATTGAACTGCCTTGACAGTGATTAAATGGATTACCACCCAATATCCCAAAGAAATTATTCATAATTTTTGCCCTTGACTCCTCATCGACCACAGTACAGCATTACTCCAGTTTTTAGGGGCTTTTTCAGCAATTTCTTGCAAAAGTAACGGAAAATCTACTTTGACAGCAATTGGTGATTGGACTGTAAGATTGTGTGTTTACAGTAATTCAATCGCAGCAGCTTGGCCTCCAAAACACAATTTTTTTTATAGCTTCTCATTGTATTTCAGAATCATGCTTTATTGCTAGCAATGCCTTTGTGATTCTTCACTGGATTTTTTTTAAATTTAAAGTACAATGCTATTCATAGTTGTGTTAACAAATTATGATACATTTATAGTATCTCATTTCAGTCTACAGTAGCATTTGGTTTTAATGATAAATAAATGTTTACAGTACAATTACTGCTACTTCAAAAATAACAATAATGATAGTAACAATAATAAAACTAGTCATGAATGACAAGGGAGCCCTGTCCTGTTTCTATATTGAAATATATTGAATATATAATATTTATGGAAATAAAAACAAATTTATTTAGATTTTTAACAGTTTTTGAAATTATTATTTTGTGCATGTGTGTGTGAAAGATCAAGCAAAGCTCCACCCTTAAGTCACTGAGCCCCTTGTAGGCAGTCATATGGATTATTTTTGTTGTCCACTCATTTGGTCTGAATCTTTTGTGCCTCATGGGATAAATATCAATGCAGGTTTTGTAAAACAATGCAGGACAAAATGAATATTTATCTCTCAGGTGACATCAATCCATGAGTGTGACATATCAAGCTGAGAGCGACTACTTTGCTTGATATGTCTCTGCCTGACAGCTTGAGCTATTTCATACGAAACACTTCTTGAGATTTAAATGGGATGAAAATTTAAACACCACATAGAACCATTTGTCATACCTCTGCCCATGCAGTTGCAATAAATTGTCTTTAGCAAAGCAAAAGTGTTTTTTAAACATTTAAGTTTCTCCTTTCTTTCTTGCCAGGGATAATGCTATGACATTTAGTAACATTTTGACACAGGCAAAACAAAAATAGTGACATACCTTACTCACTCTCTGCCTTATCAAATCAGCCTCTGCACAGCTTTAACAAAAAGCTGAGCAGGAAATGCTGAGGCTTTGTCCTTCTGCTGAGACTGGTTGGCAAATGTCCTACAAGGTTAAATTCCAGAAAGAAAAAAAAAAACACAAACTGCAAAAACCGATTTACACCTTGCTGTGCCAGTTGTTAGTGTTTTTTTTTTTCTTCAATCTTAAAAAACCTAATACGTTCAGCTATTTACAATAAAGATAACGCCAACTCACTGAAACTACTGTACATTACATTGCATCTTATAGTATGGCACTGCATGACTTTAATGTCACTGTTAAGATTTCACAGTCTGTAGATAGACTACAGAAGGTTACTTTCAAAGGTTTCCAGTGGTAAGCAGCATTTGTTAGCATGCAAACACAATAAATGAACATCATCATGCTGGTATTGGGCAGCATAGCGACCTTCTCTTGCCCCACAACAAGAAGGTTGTGGATTCAGTTCCCAGGCCTGAGGCCTTTCTCTGAGTGTGCATGTTCTCCTTTCGTTTGTGTGGGTTTCCTGTGGGTGCCCTTGCCCAGTGTGAGCTGGGATTGGCTTCAGCATTCCCCAAGATGAATGAATGAATGTATGCTGGAATGGTCATTGTGAGAATGTTTCCAATGGAGTTGCCTTCCAGTACCTTCATCCTTAAAGCAATCTGAGCCCGTTTGTGTATCATGGCTAAACCAAGCTGCATCAAAGACAAAAGCCATTCAATTGATACTTTTAATTTTGGTTTTTATATATTCTCTTTCCCTTCAATGACATTGCCTTTTATTATGTGGCAATTCCATTTTGTTGTATTTTCAGTATTAGAAGTTATTTATGTACCCATGTCTACCTCAGAGTTCAACAACTAAAATGAATCACAAATTCGTTATTGTGAATAACACATTGGAATTAATTAGTACATATAATATCATTCTGATGACATTTAAAAATATGTGGAAGATGTGAAATGTTAATCTCCTCCATTTAACTGCTTATGATTCTGACTTTTATCTGCAAATTTTGTTAGCTCTGCCTGGAAATGGATATGGATTAGATGCATGTGTGTGTTTGTGTGTACATATTGTTAGGCTGCTGCTCTTGGTTATGTTGAAGTTGTTTTTGGCTGATCTGCTGAAGCCTACAGGCCCTCACATTCACAGTGCATAATATATTTAAATCAGCTAAATAGATTATTACTCATTCATTACACGTAGCTGATATCTGTAATCAAACTTCTTTTTTTCTTTTAATTGAATAAAAGATTTTATGACCTCCTCTGAGCTCCAAACATTACTGAAACATCAAATACAAAATGTAGAAAACATACTGAACATTTTACTTTGACCATTTCATGCTGTTATAGTAGTTTTTTTTTTTTTTTTTTTTTTTTTTTAGTTTGCCAAACTGTGCTCTTACAGTTGTCTTCAATTTAAAAATATTAATGTGACATCTCATTTAACCCAGAGATAATTTTTCAAATGTAGCTTGGCAGAACTGGGGACCTGCACATATTCATTCTGAGACGCCTGGATGTGAACTGTGAAAAGCCATTCTGGCGGGAGGGGATGGTTTTTTTTTTTTAAATCCTGAAAGATTTTCACAGTATGGCCAAAGTAAATTTAGCCACTCAGGAAGAGACTCGGCGGGAATAGTCTCTTGAGGACAAAACATTAACGTTAACATCATTCCTCTCAGGGATCATCGGTTAATCTTCAATAGTAAATTTGGAGTAAAATGACTTAATCTAAATAACATCACACTCAACACTATTTATGCACTGTTAATAGTATGTATGGATTTTAAAAGACAGTTCGAGGAGGAAACATACTTCTCTCCCCCACCGTTTTTCATTACAAACATGACTAGTAAACACATCTCTGCTCTTAGGGATTTTTTTGTTTGTTAGTTCTGCTGGAATAAAAGGAAGAAAAAAAAAAACCCCAAAACAGATGTTTATCAGCTGGAAGTTTTTGAAAAATAAGAATAAAATATTCAATGAAATATCTTCCTGAGGCCATTTTTTTGAACCAGGGTCCATGCAGCCACCAACCACTCACATGCCTCCTGACTTCTCTTTGTTCCTGGTGCTGCATTGTGTGTGAAATGTAGCGCTACATTCTGAGTTTTTCATCAGGACAAAAGAAATAGATTTGAATTCAAAACATGTGAAGACAGCTGCCGGAATAATGACTTGGTTAGACTCTCCAGTATACATTGTCTGTGTCTTATTATCTCTGCATGCTTGAAGACAGTGATGGTGGTTGTTTTCAAAACTGTTTCTCCCCCTTTTCACGCATTTGTTGGAAAAAAAAACAAAAAAACACAGGAAAAAGTATATCTTATAGCTTGTAAGAGTAGAACACCTATAACATTTTAGCAGTGAGGCTATTTCCTCTCTCATGGCCGAAAAAAAAAAAAAATAGTGCTTCAGATTAATTAAGGTAGCAGGTTAGAAGCAATTTGACAAGGAGAGAGAGCTGAAATGAGAGATGAGGTGCAGAGGAAAGTAGCAGGGAATTGTTTCCACTTCAGTTCTTCGATTTATATCGGGAAGAACATTTGAATCAGATGTTTTCTGGATGCTTTTATTTGCAGCGCCTTAACAGGATGAAACCTGGAGAGCAAACAGAGTCCAGCCCAGCACACAACAATAACCATGAACATGCTCTCATCCCGAGCATCTTAATTCATCCCAACCCAACAAGTGTCATGCTATTTATGGATGTAGGTCTTCACAATAAGGAGGACAGCTGGCAATAGCTTGTCATTGTCAGTGACTGCTTCTGCTTGAAGGTGACATGATTGAATTTAGTTGAACCTAATATATGTCCCTGTCAGCATTGTCTCATCTGACCAGTAAACAAATCTAGACATAGTTTTAGCAAAGCTGTGAAAAATCTCATCACAATAGTGCCGCACTTGGCTCCAGTGCAATTACCTTCTGTAAATGAAGCTCAGTCCATCCTGTGAGTTGTGCACCCTCTGTGCTGGAGGTTTGCACATGCTCTCTGTCAATAAAGCAGCCCGGGCCTCTGTTTGGAAGGTGCAAGGCTGTTTACCTTTGTTGCTGTGTGGATTGATGAGGTGGCTGAAGCTGAGGCAGGGGCATGATGAGAATAGTTGGGAGTATTACTGTGGAAAGAGGTGTTTCCCCTCGGAGGCCGCTAACCGAGTTTGACAAAGCTGTTTCTGCTGAGCGGCTGCGGGGACACTTCTGGCCCAGCTCCAGGAGCTCCGGCTCTTCGGCCTTGCTGTGGATGAACATTTGAGGTGGTGTTGAAAGGAAGTGTAGACATAGGAGGAAGAAAACCGGTCCCAGTAACATTGCTTAAGTAGTGTAAGTCAAACTGTAGTATAGTATAGTAGTATAATATTTTAATGTTTTAGTAGCCCACAGAAAATGCAAAAATTAGATAACTGACTTCCAGATTAAACTCTACATCTGAGATTTATTTTTTTCTTTAACCATAGAAATATATCATTTAACTTCAATATTAAGGGATGTCAAGCCAAAAAGTACACACATTAAAAACAATCGCAACAAAAAACCTCATAATAATCGAATATCAGTCCACACTTTGATACATAAAGTAATTTACTGGTTAATTTTGATTTCATTGGGTGCAGTACTTTTCATTAGAATTGACAGTTAGATTGTTGATCAGTTCTCTTTAATTTTTATTTGGATGGCATACAGCCATCCAATGGTTTTTATAGGAGACAAACCACGACGCACTGCTCCAACTACCAAGGAAATTGGATTAAACGCCCACTGTGATTTCGGGAATCCTTTTATTCTGCAGCCTTTCCTTTTATCGTCCGTATGCACGGTCTCTATCTCAATATCCCCCACCATTTGTGAGGGTGCTCTTTGCTGTTTTTAACCTTTTTCACAAGAGAAAAGTTAACTATTGGTAACCATTTCTCCCCCCTAATATTTACTGCACTCAACTGTAAATGAAAGTGAAAAGGAATATGAGAAAGTTTCTAGCCAGCTCGATTTGTCATCCTAAAAGCCCATGAAAGTCTTTCACAGCACAATCCAGTCTGTCCAAACTGACTATGATGGCAAATACGAGGACACATTCGAAGGGATAAGTAATTCTCAGGATATGCATGTATTTATTTATGTACTTTATTATTATTACTTTTAACGCTACTTGATAAGGATTTAAAACAACAGCTTTGTAGCATCAGTTGTGTTTTATAAGTAATGAGCAAATTAAACTACTTAAAACTATTATTACAATATTAAGATATATTATTCTGCACATACTCTAGAAACTGTATATCCTGCACTTACTGCCTGTTTCACTTCTGGTTAGATGTAAAACTGTGTTTCGTTGCCCTGTACTTGCATGTGTGTAATGACAATAATGTTTAATCTTAGTTCCCAGAGAGTTCAGTTATTCTGTTTGGCCTGATAAACAATATTACATAATAATATAATCCACCATTTTTTTTTACCTCTTTTGTGGAGAAAGATATAAAAACAGCAATTTTTCATTTATTACATTTCGTTTATGGAATTTCTAAAATGTAATGATGTTTCCGTATCAGACAGAGCTGTCATTTATTAATTGATAGATGAAACCATGTTTGCGTACAGTAGAGAAACATTTTGTTATCCCTGTAATTTCACAGAGACACAGCAGCAGTGGCTATAACTACACATGGGAGAGTGTAACTAAAAAATAACACTCAAGTGTGGTTGAGACAAACCAAAGGGGTTGAAATGTTCTCAAGAATATATTATGATCAAGACAAACATCCTTCATTGTTTCCAGCTTGGCTTGGAGCCCATTCATTCATTCATCTTCATCTACTTATCCGTTTCCGGGTCATGGGGGTAGCTGGAGTCAATCCCAGCTCACACTGGGTGAGAGCCAGGTACACCCTGGACAGGCCACCAGTCCATTACAGGGGCAACACAGAGATAGACAGAGACCAACAACCACTCACACCTACAGACAATTTAGAGTCACCAATTAACCCAAACCTTATGTCTTTGGACGGTGGGAGGAAACCCACACAGATAAGGGGAGAACATGCAAATCCTGCACAGAAAGGCCACAAGCCTGGGAATCAAACCTGCAACCTTCTTATTGTGAGGCATCAGTGCTAACTGATATGCTGCCATGCTGACCGGTTTGGAGCTTCTCAACTAAAATTATTGACCAGGAGATAAACTGGCAGTAGCTCAGAGGTGTCATATTCACCCTTTTCATTGACTCATGAATGGACCCTCAGAATAGAAGTGTTTTAATAGATCCCCGGGGAAAAAAATCTTGTTGTTTCCATGGTAATATGAGGAAGAATAGTTTGCTTGCAGAGATTAATTCCAAGAGGAAACTTTGCTTGAAAAGGGGTGGGTTCAGACAATGGCAAAAGTGGTAGGGAAGCTTTGGTCCTTCCATTTCAACATCTTAACAAAGCTGGGAAACAGTTCAGAATAATAATAAAGCTGGCCTAGCAAAAGAAAGTATAGTGATTGTTGGAATGGATGGGTACATGGCACAAATACATACATACTCACGCAGGCATCCATACACACTAACAAACAGATCTGCCATTAGGCAAATGGATCTGGAAAGGCACTTCAGCATGTTTGCTCTTTGTCTTGGGCCATCTGGGGATTTGGTGAGCATGAAGACAAACCCCCCCCCCTTGATCTGAAAGCTCAGAATCACGGAAAAGATAGATCAAAGCCTCTGCCTCTTCCCCAAGACGCTTCTGTTAGAGTTGAGAAGATTGCGCAAAGGAAGGAGAGGTAAAGGAGGAGAAGAGAGGGCAAAGTTTGTCTGCGTCTGCCTGTGTACTCAGTGTGTCTAATTAGTGTGGTTTTCTGGTAAATATGTAGAGTATAAGATGGATTGGCCAGGATGAGCTGCAGAATCTAATCCCACTGTCTTGGTTTCACATCCTCTCTCTGTCATAGAAACACCATGGCCCTCAGACAGCTTGAGACAGAACAGGGCCTGGAAAATGACTAATGCAAGACAGAACTTCAAAATGCTGCGGTTATCTTTTAAGAATTTGTCTACAATTTCTTTGTTCATTTCTCTTTCTTTGTTAATGGACTTACATTTAAAGGTGTTTCTACCTGCCTCAGCTGAATTGATAAACATGCTGCAGTGCAGTTCTGCATATGGCCCAGTATTTTTCAGCACTGTTGTTGCAGATTACGATTATATTCAATGCAGCTTTTAGAACCTTCCAGGTTCTTTGCCACCTCCAGTTAATGATTAAGCAGAAAGCTGTCTTTCTGGCCTTTCTTTGAAACACTTCCTGTGAGAGAAGCTTCTTAAATTAATTATGTTTGCCTAATGAATAATTAAGCCAAGGGAAAGATAATTTGGTGTTACGCAGTGAGCCAGACCATTGTGCATGTAAAGGAACTGGTGCTCTGTGTGCCTGGATGATTTCATGTTGGGAGTGTGAAATGAGAATTAGCAAACAATTTGCCTCCTGTTCCATCCTTTGCCATGACTAAAATATCACTGCTGATTATGTCATGACAAGTGTCAATACTGTATGCCTATTTCTTAATTGAACCGGTGACAGTGTGTTTATGAACATCCATTATTTTGCTTTTCAATTGGATGCTGCTTTTAATTTGTAATTTGAATTAAAGCAAATAATTGTGTTGAGATTGTGCTGTTACAGAAGTCAAAGTACGGATTTGGTGACGAGACAAACATTTAATAGCTTATTTTCTGTGGAGGTGAGACACGGAGGATAGGCATTAAGCCACGAGAGAAGACATTTAATTATGTAAGTCTTGCGAGTTGTTACAGTGGAATAATACAAGGGGGCCACTGATGCAGGAATTCAAAAGGATATTGTGCAACCCAGCGCCGAGGTTTGTCACGTGGTTGTCTCTCAAGACTTAGGTGTTGTTACCCATCGAACAGTTCTATTTACACAAACATACACCCCCTTAATTGGTGAATATTACTTTTTCTTCCCTAATCCACTTGGAGAAGTCTCTGTGGATATTCCCCCACAATCATTTTACTCTTCCTATCTTTAGCAAATTGTAACAGAAACTTCCAATTCTTGCAAAGCAATTATTTTTCTCAAGCTTATCTAATGCTGTTCTATTACATTTAATTCCTTGGTTGAATTACCCTTTTTTAGATGATATGTCACCTCAAGCACCAAACAGATATTACTTGTAAATGGTTATTCTGTCTGAGTTTGAATGTGCTTCCGTTCACTTATTACCTATATGCACACCTAGTTTACATTCATTGCAATCAGGCAAACAGCACCTATAGTTGCAGTTTTGTTCTAACAGTGATTTATCGCCTCCATGAATCACTCACAGTGAGGGGAAAGGAGCGAGAGAGAGAGGGGGAGGGAGATGTATAGACAGACAGACAAATAGACACACACACACACACACACACACACACACACACACACAGACACCCTTTCTATCTCCTTGTCTCTTCCTCTCACCCTCTTTATCCCTCCATGGTTTTAAAGACTTGCCAAGAAATCATTGGCTTAACAGAAAAAGGGCAAATCCTCTTCAGCCAATTTAAATTCTCCTGAGCACATGGTGCAGACTATTCCAAACTAATTAATAGACATGTCATGAATAAAAACACTTTGATTATGAAAAGAGGTTGCCCTCTGCCTCCTTTTAGGCCTTACATTAGTATGAGGACACATGTGGTGTATAGCTGGAGTGTTAGTACCAGCAGCCTGAGACAGCCGCAGATGCCCTCTCTTGATTAAATTTTTTTGCCCCATGTTTTATTCAGGGCTGACAGCATGGACCAAGTGCCACAGTCTGTGATTAGCCATACCTGTATCAACAGGAGAGCCAGGGCCAGCAGAGACAGGAGGCCAAGGCCTACTATGAGGGCAGGACACAAAGACGTGCGACCCTAGAGCCCTCACTCACACAAGTGCACTCCATCACCCACTACCTCCCAGCTCTCTCAGTCAAAGTGACGAACAGCACAGATCCACCCATTCTATGGCAACACTAAAGCTGCACTTGCTCAGTTTTATTTATGTGCACATTCAGTTGAGGACCCTTGGTTATAGTGCTTAGTGAGTGCTCGGGGAGTGAGAAGAAGTTATTTGCCTATTAGGATCTAATTATTTGAATGGTTTGGATTTTACTGAACCAGCTGCTTTTCTTTTTTTTTTTTTCTTGGGTTCTTTCTTACTTCTTAATATAATCCGTAAAAAATGGAAGAATCTTTGCCAATATGGTATGTGTAATGGAATAATTTACATATTAATACACAAGCAGCTCCAAATAGCCTTTAAGTACATTTAAGGAGAGTTATATATTAATGTTGATGACAGTTATCACATTAGTTATTATCCATACTCAAATTATTTGCTTATAAATAATTTATATTTGGCAATGAATCACCAAATTATAAATCTATGTAACTGATCATTATTAGCAATTGTATTTTAATACTATTATACAAAATAATGTACATGTGATATCAAATGTATTATTTCCACTATTATTATTCTTTAGTCTTGAAATTTAAAAAAGTGCGATGAATTACAAAGCCTGTATTTGTATAGCTTATTTTTGTATATTTTCCTCCTGAAATGCTTCAGAATGATTTTCACTAAAATGGTCATAATGATGTAGCAGTAGTGTAATTATGGCGCAGAGGACGAGATTGCATTGGAAATACTGTATCCATTGGTTAAACACAACACACATGACTATGCACAGTCAAGAGTTGATAACACGTATGTTGGAGCTCTTAGTGTTATGTTCTGCTGCTTTATTGATCGTGTAGTGCGTGGTCTCCAGGCTGTTATAAATGGCTCTGTGGTGGCTTCTGTTACACTGCAAAGAGGTTCTGGCTGTCATTATGGGGTCTTCAGCCCAGCTGACTTGTCCCAAAGGGGAGCCAGACCCCCTCCAGGAGCCATCTGTATCCTGGACAAGACTATCCATCATCTTCGCTGCAGCATTCAATTTAGGGTTCTTCTGCAGACAGCTTGAGGCAGCAGTGAACAGCTTTACATGTACATATCGGTAATGAGAGCCCTTGAAACCTGCCTAGTTGCTCTCAAAGCCAGACTCCCGGTCTGAAGGGAATCCATGAGCCAGTCCCTGAGGATGAACTCACGCCCATCCTCCAGGATGGTTCCAATTGTGGCTCTCTTCTCTAAATGTCTCATTGTGGAGATAAAGCTCTAATTTTAGAGAATAAAAAGTAATTACTGTTGAAGGACAAAGGACAGTGTTCTTCAACGCGTTCTGTGGAAGATGAATTCTATTGCAGATACTCCATTTGTTTACTTTAATAAAGAGGATGTTTTTGTCATTAAATAAAACTTTTTTTCTTCATAATTTATGCCTCAATGTGACCTGAAAGAGTTTGTGCTTTAATCAGCTCTGTATCTGTATATTTGTTTTGCCCTATGGCCTGGAGTGTACAAAATGGAACAACAACACGGGTGTAAACATTCATTAGTGTTCTTGAGTATTTTGATCACACTGTAACTCTCCTAAGGGCAGCCCAGCAACATATTTGTGGCCCTAATGATCAACGATGTTGGTGTGGTTTTCACAGGAAGTTTTTGTTTTATTCTACCAGGTATGTTGACTTACACCTCACAATCATTTAAATCCTTGGGGCAAAAGTTGTTGGGCAAAGAGGATTGTGTACAATTTATGGAATTGTTTTGGTTTTTGCTTGAGGGCTGCCTGCTGCAACCACAGTAAAGTGTTTCTCATTAATTTTCCTCAAGCCAGACTTTCCAGTGAACCTCCAGTCACAAGTCTGTTTGTTTAACGCTGGACTACTATTGTCCCATTGCTAGGAAACAAATAAATGGACGTCAAACATCCAACCATGCCTTTGAAGCAGTGCAGAAACAAGAAACCTTTTCTCGGAGCATTGGATATCTCTATGCCAGGGTTGGGGGTTGTTATATTTTACAGAAATCCCAGCTGTATTTGATGTAGCACGGAGAATGTGTTTATCCTAATGGCTGTCTGAGCAACAATAGCCCGGTGAAAGCTTATATAAGACGTACACTCACACTGACTGAATTCAAAGTCCCGCAGTGATGCATTCATCTGTCCACCAGGTTGAGCAAGTAGAATCAGTTTTGTGTCAGTTAATTCAATCAGCTTCAGCTGACTGCTGCATGCTGACAGTGCTCTCAGGGGCCACGCTGGGCTTTGAGGAGAGAAGATAGAAGAAGGATCTTCTTGGCGGGGGAGTGAAATGTCATAGCCCATTGCCCTGGTCAGATGAGGCTGGGTTACACAACAACTTGGCAGCTCAAGACAAGATAGTTGCATCTTATCATAAGTAAACTTGTGGAACGAGGCCAGTGAGCATTCCCGCATTTCATGTAGTCGTATTGAGTTCACATCTCTACATTACAAATCTCATTCTTCATGCTGGTGTGCTGAGCTCGCACACAGTTTCTCAATAATCACATAGGCTGGTTGGCCAAACATCTAAATCCCTCTCCAACAGTTTCCCGATTCCACATGGGACATGTTGTGATGTTTCTTGAACAACACACACACACAAAAAAAAGTGTAGCAGTAAACCACCTCAAGCGTGTTGCCTGCCAAAGGCATAGCCAGACAGACATAATACCTAATTTTCTCTTAATGCTTACATCAGTCTATCCATGTTGGATATGACTGTAGCCACTAGTGAGCTTTCATCAAGGAAACATTCTAAAATGTATGATTGAGGAGGAATGACTCAAAACAGCTTCAGGAAAAACAACTTTAAAGCTTGCAGGTGCACTTACCCCCCCGTCCCCGTCCCCGTCCCCCCTTAACCTTCCTGACAACTTATTGGGGAAGGCATTGAAAGGAGTGTAAGGAAGTAAACATAAACCTCTTCTTCCAGCAAGTCTTTGCATAAACATGAGCATACTTGTAATGCTTCCGACGAGGAATTAAAACGGTAATCTGTATTTAAAGTGAAAAAGGTCAGTATTCATTCCACACCTTCTCACTAGTGTATTAATGTTTTTTCTTTGCTGAATTTCAGTGCATTAATTATTTCATTTCATTTTTAAATGGATGCAAATTAGAACACTGAAACATGATATAAATTCAAACAATATTACAGTTTTTACTTTCCCTTTGTCCGTATTTGTGGAAAGTTTCAGGTTTGCTGCAGCTCCTGTGTTTGTAGATAGGTTAACGGTATGGCTTGAAAAGACTTCTGTTGGATTTCCATCGCCACACTGAGTTCACAAGATTTGCAAGATGAAGTTTTTGTTTCTTTTCTTAGCCAGAAAAGTCTCCAGGGGGGGGGTTCTTTGATTTTATTTTGATCACACAAAAATATATCCTGATTTCTTTTTTTTTTTTTTCCCCAGTAATGATTCTCATCCTCCCCATCTGTGAAACTGGCAGCAAGGCTCCCTGTAGACAAACAACTAGTCTGGGAAATTAAAGGGAACATGTCAACAATGTGGATAGATGGAAACGCTTTGACTTATAGCATTAATCATACCTTGAGAGTTCTGTTTCAGCCTCTCAGTTCACCTTGAAAGGAAAACACCAGAAGTTATGTGCTCAGTTGTACGTTAACCCACCCACATAACTGTTCAGCACAAAGCTGCTCTATCCATTTGCTGCTTGTACGACCTTGTTTGAAACAAAAATGTTGATCCAACGTCACCGGCGTTGTCATTTTAAAATGACATTCTTTTTTCAGACTGCTCCTTTTAATATCTATCTACCATTTCCTACATCAGCTAGAATTAATATTCCTATATATATATATATATCTCATTTACACTGAAATTGCGCATGATATTTCTTCCAACAGATACCTAAAGGGTGTTTGTGTGTTTTTTCAGGGCACGTTTATGTCTGGAAACGTGTGTGTGCGCGTGTGTGTTTGTGGCATGTGTGCATGAGCACTTAAGCATGTGGCTGAAAGGACTGTCACTAATAACAGAAATTAAATTTCTGTAGATAAACATATGGAGATTGTAGGGTGTGA
This sequence comes from Echeneis naucrates, assembly GCF_900963305.1. Taxonomy (NCBI): domain Eukaryota; kingdom Metazoa; phylum Chordata; class Actinopteri; order Carangiformes; family Echeneidae; genus Echeneis; species Echeneis naucrates. The sequence goes on from NC_042524.1 coordinate 14,508,353, forward strand.
AATTGACTTCAGGCTGTGAAATTAAAGGCAATATCCACTGAGGTGATAGCTCCGCTTGTTCTGGGGCGGGGCATGGTGCACTGTACTCGTGTGTATGCTGCAATTCAATTACTGCCCCTGATCATCTTCTTCAGCAAGTCTGATGTGTTGTGACTTTGCGATCCACTCAACGAGACACTCGCTCAATCTTGGAGCGATGTTTGATTTATTTCTTCATTAGTAACTCTCTCTGCAGTCTCAGACCTCTCATCAATCCCTGTTCACCTCAACAAGCACAATCAACTGACGTTCCATTTCATAGCTTGAGTGAAAGAAAAGAAAAATTCCAATGCACCATTACAATTGATAAGGCCGTCCCCCTGCCAAAATTTTGAGCTAACCCATGGCGTGGTAATGTTATCCAAAGTGGATTAAATACTAAACAGTTTGGCGTGCGTGAGGAAAGGGAGCAGGCTAGTGAAATGCCAGGAGGATTAAGTCGGAGGCAACAGTCGCATGCTATCCTACAGTTGCTGTCACGAAATAACAGAATGTCAGGGAGGGGAAAGAAGCAAGGAAAGGAGGGACATCCTGGCTCGAAGTCTTGTAAATCACCACGTTGTGTGGAATCATTAGTATAGCCCACTCACGCTGGTTTCAAAATGGCATTAACCCTTGCTGTTGAGGAAGTGTTCACACTCGAGTCTCTAAAACTCTGGCGAAAGACATTTCTCTTTCAGCGTCTTTATGAAATCCACTCAATCAATTTTTCATCAAGCCTTTATGCTGGACACACAATTCCCGCCCCCCCCCCCCTGTTTTTTACAAAATGTGAAGGAATTTTTACATGAAATAAACATTAAAACAACCTTGCTATGAGGAAGAAGTGTTATTCGTATCCATTTTCATGCTTTATTTTATAACGTTTTATCTCTCCCTGAGCGATCACTTTGCCAGCATCAGTAATGCCTATATAAATCCTACTGTGGAGGAGATTAGTCTGCGAGAATTGCTGCTGCCTGCAGTAATTAAAATTCTGCTGGATGGCCAGGGCCTCTCCTGCCGTCATCTCCTTCAAACATCACTAGCTGTCTGTCTCACACACTCTCTTTGTCCTTTTGTAACTCTCAGTGGTTTCAATCAATTGCAATACATTTCAAGTCTGATAACAGTATTCCTTTTGTATTTAAGGGGATGATTAGCGGAAAGAACAAAGAGGCCTTATCGAGAAATAAGACTGCTGATTGCAATTGACAACCATCTACTTCCGTAGCTTTAAATCTTGTCCTGGGGATGATAGTCATGCTTACATACAGTATTATCTTAAAGTGGAAAATTATCAAAATGTATTATTCTTTGTGGCCTTTCAACACTATAGTTGTGTAAGATTAAATTGACAACATGACAGACACAACAGGCAGTGACTCATGTTGGTTTGCTCATAAAACTCACCAGGAGTAAATATTCTGCTGCAGGTTTTACAGGTTAGGATGTTCATGACGGTGAGGGATTTTGCAAAAATGAATATGTTCTTATTTTAACCTGACTTTGTTTCAAATTGCAGTCTTTATTATGTCACCTTTTGCTGAGCTGATCTGTCAAACTACGACTGTCTGAGAGAGGCTGTCCCACTCAGTAAACATGTATTTTTCGAGACTATAGCTCATAGGTTGACAGTTACACTCAATCACAGCATGAAATGCCATTGTGCATCCTGTTGCAGAATCAGCACTATGTAAAGTCACTGCAGATTCTGTTGCTGACGTCTGACAAACAATTTAGTAATTTAACAATATTCACAGCCAAACTTGAGACTCATTGCACTGCAGGAATCGAGAAAGTTGCATAATCTTTGGATGGCTGCCATCAATCTTTCATCGTTATGGACATCTTGGGGGGAAAAGTGTGTTTTCATCAGAAGAAGTCATTAACTATATATTTAATGCACATTTAACAAAGAATTGTGGTCAGACTTTGACTTTTAGTGTCATAATTTCATCTGATATAAGTTCATAGAACAAAAATATTATTTTTAAACAAAATCAGACTTGTGATGTATAGTCAAAATGTTTTTTCTTGTGGTTCTTACCCCTCTATTTGCAACATAGAATCCATTCAACACACCTCTTGTGTGGGAATGGGAATGGAAACTCTCTGGTCAATCACACTTGTTTTCCTCCTTACTGTCAAGACATCTTCTTTCTTTCTTTGTTTGGTTCTTTCTGGTTTTCTTCTGGGGCCGCACGGTGGCGTAGTAGTTAGCTGTCACCCCACAATTAGAAGATTGTGGGTTTGGTTCCCGGCCTTGGTCCTTTTTGTGTGGAGTTTGCATGTTCTTCCTGTGTCTGTGTGGGTTTCCTCCCACCACCCAAAGAAATGCTTGTCTAGGTTAACTGGTGACTCTAAATTGACCGCAGGTGTGAATGCGAGCGTGAGTTGTGGGTTGTTCGTCTCTGTCTGTTTTTGTGTGATGGACTGGCTACCTGTCCAGGGTGTACTCGCCCAATGAGAGCTGGGATTGGCTTCAGCAGCCCTGTGACCCAGAAATGGAAAAAGTGGTAGAAGATGGATGGTTGTCTTCTCAAGAATGACACCAGCCAAAGAAATTGCAGACATGAAAAATAGTGTAAAGAAATCAGCTTCTTATCCAAACCTTTTCAGAAGGCACTGTAGTCTAGGCACTTTGAAAGGTTTTTGATAATAGTAATTTACCCTGTTTTGCAATCTGTGCAACCCATCCTATTTCACACACACAAAAAGGTGCTGTCCTGTGATTTATTTGTTTAATTCCTCTGCTTGCACCACTTGTTGCGTCAAATGTCAGCTGTTTATCTGCTAAGCGTGTTGAACTATCTTGTCTCTGACTCATGAGAGCTGGTGCGATGAGCTCATGTCTCATTTATAAGTTGTCCTCGGAGTTATGAGCAAAATTCCAAAGTTTTAATCAACAACCTTGCCTGCTCAGTCGGCATCTGATTTTGTTTATGGCTTCTGTGACCTTTTCTGGGCCATAAAACTCTGTCTGTGCCAAAGTCTGTGTCGTCGGAGGGTCATCACTTCATCAGTTATCTGTCTACCATAACAGCAACATGACCTAAGCTCTCTCTGTCCTCAGCTATCAGACTGAGAGAGATAGATGGTTTTATCTGTAAATGTGGCCATTGCACTACAGATGCTGACATAAATTCCAGGCTGATAAGAGGACCACTTTAGAGGCCAGTTGGTGGGTCATGGCTGCTGCTGAATTTTCCTGTGCTGCATAGAAAAGAGAAGAAATCAGACTTTAGCCAGTTTTATAAGTAATATTTCCAATAAATGTGGTATTTGGAAGTTAATTAACTGATTTGAGTCCATTGAAAAATCATTTAATAAGCCTTTTTTTAGGGAGACATATTCTAAGAGTTAAGAGTTGAGTAGAGCAATTTAAAAACTCAAGAAAAATGTAAAACAGTATGAAAAAAGGATATCTGTAAGTATTGTCTGGTGCTAAATATAGTTTCCCTCTTGTCAGAAGATTCAGCCACCATTGGATTTGAAGTGTAAGAGGTTATAATCTACCCTCAGCTACAGGTCAAACTGGACAATACTCGGTATCAGAAAGTGACGGGGGCTGGCATGTTAGCAAGCTAAATTAAGTAGAAGTGAAAAAAAAAAGATTGTAAAAGAAAAAACTGGAGCAAACATTTACATTTCTTTTCACTGCATGACGCAGCAATTTGTTGGTAAAGGAATGCAGTTTTGGGTATCTTTTAGACTGGAACATAAACAAAGATATATTTGTAATATCAGATATACTGTCAAACACAATGTTCCCACTATTGTTAGTTTACTGTATGCTGCACATAGATAGATTGTTAGATAGGCATAGTCTCTTTAAATATTATCTGAGTGAAGAAGTGCCCTCTTTTGTTGTTCTGTCTGAGGCAGTAACATGTTCTGTTTCACCATGTGGTAAATAAACAAGGCACTCTTGCATCTCATTTCCCATCACAAGTTGTTTTTTTTTTTTTGTTTGTTTTTTTTTTTTGCAATTTCAAGAATGTGTGTTTCATGTTAAAAATCCCACCTGGAGCTTCTTCTCCAAAGATGTGTTTTGTCACATGTAGTCTATAATCACTCTAGCACCATGTGACAAGTCCCTCATCCACAGACCTCATTGCAGGGAGTCAGCCATCAGCAGTATTGATGCTAAGCTTGATGGATATGGGATGGCAGAGGGGATCGACAGAAGAAACTGCACTTTAGCAGAGAGAGCAGCTGTTCGTCTGGATTGAAAAAGGGCCACCTCAGAAAATTCTTGAAATCCCAAATCAAATATGCACAGACGAGCTCTAGAGGATACTAATTAATTCCAATGGGGGGGAAAAAAAACAGCTTTTAACAAGAACAATTTCCATAAGGGATAAATCTTACAAGTATTGGTGCAGTGATGAGACCTAAGGAATGCAGAAGAAGCAAAGAAACCAAGTAGAGTCACCTTGTATGTAAACATATCTTTTGCTTATTAACATTTCATTTGTATTCGTCATTGTTCCAATCATTTGCATGTTTTAAATTTTCTTTCCATAAACGCCTACCTCAGAGCATCGCCTTAGGGGCAGATGGATGTGTGTCTAGGCTTTGTTTCTACAATATTAAAATAAAGGTGACAAGGTCTGTTGCTCTGAGACTCCAAGCCAGTCTAAATCTAATGTTTAGTTTTACTTTTATTTATTTATTTTTTACCATGGGGAAAAAAACCCAACAACAATAAAACTGTGATGATACAGAATAAAAAAAAAAACAAAAAACCTGCAGGTCTTTCAGGCTCAGTTAAGATCAGAATTAGCATAACCTCTCTGTGAACAACCACACGTGGGTTGCCGTCCTTCTAACATTGTGGCCGGCCCTGCTCGGAGCGCTGACACTCTCATGTGTCGGACCGCTTGCTCATTCACCTCCCCAAGAGACAGAGTAGACAGGTAGGGGGAGCGGTGTGAAGATGCGGGCTGACTTTGTGGCAATGACAACTTAAGCTGTAACAAGCAATAAGCAGAGGCCCACTCACATTTAAGCATTGAAGTCACAGGCTGTTGGTGTCACTGTGACCTCGGGCCTTTTTTGAAAACTGTCTTTATGCTTGGCTGCGAAGTTGCTGGTCTAAACAAACAGTGAGTGCTCAATTTTAGAATCACACGGAATGATTTTTAAAAAATTATACTAGTTTTTCTTTTTCTCCAGCAAGTGAATAACTGAAGGAAATTACGTCACCCGAATGCTGTTTGCAATTGTCTGCCTTTTTTGTTTCCTGTCTAATATCAGATGACCACATGGGAAAACTCCTTTCACAGGAGGGTGAACTAATCAAACATTTAACAAAGAGACAATGTGTATCACATATCATCTGTTTCCAGTAAAGCTGGGTGGAAGGTTTGTTTTTTTCCCAGTGCTGGTAGATCTGCCAAGATTTAAAGGATTAAACTGGGGTTTTATTTTCCATGGTGCGACAAACCACTTAACCTTGCACCACTGTGACGACCGTTTTCCACTCAGATTAACCAGCAAATTTACTTTGGAACAGTACATGTTTACTGTCCTGTACACCACTGATAAATGCCCCCTTGAATTGTTTTCCAACGCGTCTACTGGAAAGTAAATCCTATTTTATGAGCAAATCTTTCATTTTGCTGAAGCTATGTTTAGCTATCGTGGCTTGCAAATTTCCCAATTCCAAACACACTCAGCAGTGCAGTAACAAAATTTAAATGACATTCATAAAATTCATCATGATTCATGGAAAGATAAATACAGGAACATATTTCAGAAAAATTGCCTTTCACTAAAATTTGAGAAAACACACTGCTTAATGCTTTTAAACCAAAATATTTAACTAAGAAATAGTTTCTTGATTATAGATATAAGTTTTTTACAAACTGAGGACAGGATATTAGTTTCACTTTTGACTTTTAAATTCTGCTCTTGGTTGATGTTAATAACACACACTGTGCTGTCTCACAAGGCTTTGGTGCACTGTGATTGTGGAGAGCAGTACATCTGATTACACAAATATCCGACTTAAACTATTTATGTTTGACAAACATGCTCTTAGCTCAATATGGAAAGTCGTGATTTCTTTTGCCCTTAGGATTTAAAGGTCAGAGGAAATCCCAAAATAAGTGAAGCAACATATGGCTGGGAATATTTATGCGTTCATGTCAGTGAATGTCAGTGCAAATATTGCAAAACATCTCTACCCCGAAGTTAAAATTATTGGACAGTCAACATAGTGATGATTGAAAAATTATTTTAAAAAAGTCAAAATGCCTGGACCGTCTATGGTCACATCCTGATTTTTGTTCCAGAACAGCTTTGTTGACAGCCTATGTGTATTTGCAAATACGTGTTTGTGGTTAAATTAAAAAGGTTTCTAAGGGTGCTGAGGCTTTGATCAAAGTATGTCAAAACTGTAGATGCTAAAATCACTGCCACTTCACATGCATTCATGTAAATTCAGAAATATTACCCTCACAATGTCGTTTACAGTAAATTAAATAACATCCCACTACTGATTATTTAAAACCTTTCAGAGTACATTCTGTTATTTATTTCCAACAAAATGTCAATTTAAAAAAACAAGCAAAAAAAAAAAACACCCCAAAGCCATTTGCACTTCACTGATGCCTTTATCAAGACCTTTACTGAGCACTTTCATACATGTGGACTGTGTGGTACAGTGGAACAGTGATGAGGACTGACATTTGTGATAAATGCACTGACCATAAACTGTCAAATCATAGCAGAACCTGCCTCCTGGCCCCGCTCCAAGTTACACTCTACAGCCTTTCCCGCCCTGTCTTGTCGGTGTATTGCCCCTTCAGCCCTGCACATGGCCGTCGTGTTGGACACACTTGGTCAGAGTTCACTTTGATAGGAGCAAAAGTGAGTCACATAGTGGCCAAAGGCATTAGCAGCCAGTGTTAGTCACCATTAAAGCATCTCTTCACCTCTCTAATCTCGGAACTCTTCTGAACTAGAAATTCCTGCCTTGGCTTCGTTGGCAGTATGGCAAGTGTTTCTTTTTAAGACATGTGACTGCAAAGAGAAGGAGAAAAAAGGGTAAACACATATGAAAGCAGGCTGCAGAAAAGTAGATGGCACTTGGTTACATACATAAGCTAGCATACATTTTTATTTTCTTCATTTCTTATTCATTCACCCAGTTTATCTCTTGCTGACAAGTTATCAGTCTCTCCTAGTCTTTTGTCCCTTTAAAAAATACATTGAATTATTCACCCTCCTTCATGCATGGCAGTGCTGCTGTCAGTCCACATCACTTTGTAAACAGATAAGAGAGAAGTTTTTGGGTCATGTTTTTGAAACCTGCCAGCGGATACTGATCAGTAGTGATAAGGTTTTTCATTGTTATATATGGACATGAAGTCATATCGGATTTTTTTATTATTATTATTTTTTTAGTTCTTGCTACTGTTTGGACTTTTATGTAAAACCTTCAAATGCAAACAGGATCTACGAGAATAATAAGGTTCTCCAGTCAGCTCTGTTACAGCTTCAAGTTCTTCACAGTTTCAATGGATTACTGCATGCACTCAAGGTCTAACTCAGCCGAGACTCTGCAGTATGCTATTTGATGACATAAACCAAGAGAAGAACGACAAAACAGGTCAAATGTCACAGCAGACGTTATCTATCTGACTCAAAACTTCTGGTGGACAGATCCAAAGGTACCAAAACAAATCTGCTGTTGCCTGCTGGAAGTAATGAAAGTCTACTCATCTGAAAAATAAATAAATAAAATAAAGAGTGCATGGCTACTTCCTTTGGCAAATCAGATCCTCTTGTTATGCACCGCAGTGCGTTTTTATTGCTGACAAGTTCGATTTTGCAGCACAATGATAACACATCATGGATGATCGTGGTGTGTGTGTGTGTTTATGCTGAAGACATCTAGCCCTCGCTCACCACCCCCCAACCCGCATCCACGCACAAACGAGCTGTTCATCTCCTATCTTGCTGCGTAGCTATGCCGTAAACAAAGAGCTGCAGATGTGAGTATCAGCTTTGATGTGCATCTCCTGCATGTGGAGTGACACAAGGGTTAGTGCTGGTGTGGGTATTGTGACCACATGCTGTCTTTAAAGACCTTGAGGAATGGAATCTCAACAGGGTTCAAATAGGAGTATACAAAGAGACTCAAGAAAGGCAAATGAGGAAAGCTTTCCCTCATTATTAGAGCACTGTTAGCTTCGTGTTGCCTCTCACTTCCCAGCTGATCCTCCTCCAGGTTATTTTATTCATGTTTAGTCCAGATGGCACACAATTCATCAAAATGCTTCACATGCAAATAGAATACAGTAGATATACAGTACATCAAAATACAGTGAAATACAGCTTTCAGTATATGCATGTTGGAGTGTCGCGCTGACCCTGCAGTTTCTTGCAAATTCAAGGGTAGGATGATTTGCTGAAGATGCAGCGAAAAATATGAAGATAAAGCATCTTTTGTTTCTTATTCTTAAGTGCATTTGGACGTTGCTGTTGGTTATTTCTGGTGCAGTAATTGGGAAAATGCAATAGTTTGGTCCTTAGAGCTGCTAAAGTGTCACTCTTTCAGCATCATTTACAAATACACAAACAGGAATATTACAAGCCATATAAGTTGTTTGCATTTGGGACAAATCTGATAACTGACTCAGATGAGTTTACCTCCGTGCAATGTTTTTTTTATAGCATTGCATCAGCTCCTTTTTAGCATCATCCATTCAACCAAGATAATGGAATTGGTCCCAATATGTTTTCAAATTGTATGCTTCGCAGAAAGGGCTGACGGCATAGCCTATACTGTGCATGCATTAAAATACCGGAGTACTGTATGTTTTTTCAGCGTTACACCACAACCGCTCTAAGCTGAGACCAAGTGCGAGTGTTGTTGCTCTGCTTCTTTTGAATTTCTCTCAGAGCTGTCGTTCAGGTTTGCTGTGCCCTGCAGTCGATAAAACGTTATTTCCAACTGAACCCCATGACCTGTATTGTTAAAACCCACTTGCTGCAACAACTAGTAATAAAGCACAGGTGAAATCTTACATATTCTGAAAACGTCTTCCTTTACAATGAGCAGCCTCTTACAATAAGTTAGATAAATATTTGGTCATTCAACATTGATTTATTTTTTTCATTTCCACTTTTCTCTGGACTTCCAAGCACCAATCAGGACCTAACGCTCACACTAAAGATCGCTGCACATATATTCTGTATATTTATTTTTTTTTATCAGATTTCTTTGTATATTAGAAATACAATTACCCATGTTTCATATATTGTATATAAAAGTTTCAGTGTAATTGTTCTTTTCATTACTTAGACACTAAGGGAAAATAACTTATCAACTTCAGTGCAATAATCACTGTTTGTGAGATTGCACATATGAAGTCAACAATGTTAATGTAAAGTCTGTTTCCAAAGAATAACAGCTGCTTGCCAAGAGATTCGCACATCACCTGGGTTTTGTTTTTACCATCTGCCAGTGCTTCAGCTTTATTGGTTCTACTGATGTTCGCCAATTACGTGGTAGCGTGGTAATTTACAGCACTACATAATAACCTATCCTGCACAGCCCTTCCTTGTCTTTGAGAAGTTTAAATAAGACCAGAGTGGACTATTTGGACTCCTTCTCAGTTGGACCTATTAATGCAGCAAGATCTGAAGAATTGTGATTTGCTGTTATTTTAAGCAACTACTAGAAGTGTGTTAATGGGTAACACACCCTATTATAACCTGGATGTCTGCTTTTAGGAAAAATGAATAACCATAGAATTACAAGTCATAATATGATCAATATATCATTTTTATTAATTTATTTATTCATTTACCAATGTTGACAAGCAAATTTTGGGAAATAGGCTAAAACTAATTTGCAAACTAACCTTACTAATTTGTCTCTGCCTGACAGCTTTGGAGCTTTGGAGCTTATCTCTTCTCATTATCAATGATGATTTTGTGTTTTATTTTACCCACCAACAGTGTATCTCCCTTTAACCTACTACCTCGCTGCTTGTCTATATAGACAGACGTTTAAGCGAGCAGCTCTACACTTGAATTACCTCAAGTGTCTGGCTGATGTGTTGAATAGAGCTGTCGTGGCGAAAAGACTAACATCAATTCTAGCTCCAGAGTGTGGAGGAGAGGATATTGGGTTGTTTTTTGTTTTTTTTTTGGAGAGCAGGCTGTTGTTCAGTGTATTTGCTTCTGTCTACTGTTCCAACTCTGGACGCGGGGTGTGATATTACTGATATTACGAAGGAAAGCTAATGAGCACCATCCAGGCACTCACATATCAGTAGCTAGGGGCAAAGCATCCATGTGCCGTCATACACTGTTGTTTTTTTATACTTCATCTTCCAGTAAAATATTAATAGACTGAAAGTCACAGTAATCTGAGGTTTTCACAGAGACGATAAGAAAGAAAGAAAAAACAACTTCTGTGGGGCAGAGGTGTTGTAAAACCAAAGCCATTATATATGAGATTCTACCGAGACTGAAGGCGTCACTGGCCCAAACAGTGATGGTTCATAAATATGGGCATCTAAATTTTGAGAGAATGCAAGGAAAACTGGGCAGTAAGGATTTGCTCTTTCTCAGAGAGTCTAGCTTGTGAAAATAAATGAAAAGAGTACAGAATAAACCAATCTTCTGAATGGAAAGCTGGTTTGTTCATGTTCACCTATTACTGACAAATGCAAGTTTAACGCACATGGAAATCACATACAGTCTGGAGCTCCATGTTCCTGGACTCTAAAGGAACACATATCTATCAGCCCGCTGCAGGAAGCACCATCATCCATCACTGTCAGTGTTAATATTGTTTCCTCTCACCTCCCAATAGGCAGCTTGTGTTTTGGTTTACAGCATTTATGTTCTCAGACCTGTGTGTAGTCACAGGCCCTCACCTGGCTGTGCTCTCTGGCATCCCCCTGCCAAAACTCATAAAACTAATTTCAACATTACATGCAGCCAGCATATTAAAATGCCTCTCCTTGAAACCATCTCTCTCTCCCTCTCCCTTACTCTCTCTCTTCTTCATCACTCCCTCCAAGATTTCGCTTTTTGTCTGCATTTTGATGTTCTGAGGATGACAAGAATTGTACTGTAATCGATCAAATCCTCGAAAATGCTTCATTGTCAAAACTGGGCTGATAAGTTTAATAAGACTACAAGTACTCTTAACGTCACAATCTAATACCCCCCAAAAATGTTTGGTTGAAAACTTAAAAAAAGTGAAAAACATTTTCCCCAGATATCCAACAGCCAACAATGACAAAAGAAACAATATGTGCAACTGACTGGAGAGTCGAACATATGAAAATGGAAAGCTGTAGCTCTGTAGATCAAAGCCAAAGCAGCACACTCCAGAATCTTTCCTATGTTTAGGTGAGTACCGTCTCCCACTTAGATATAATTTTTTACTATGTGTCTGTCGTGTTTAGAGGGAAGAAAATAACATCTCCCTCAAAAGAATGATAACCTAATAGCAGCTCTTTCTATCTGGTGCCTTCTCTTAAAAGAAATTCCACCATCACACATCAAAAACACACAACAATTTTGAACACTGTCTTTTGGATTCTTTCGACTTTTCTTTCCCTTTTTTTTTTTTTAGCCCCTTTGATCGATCACTTTAATTTGTGCTTGTTTACTTAGGTAGAGTGCAGAGAAAATACTTGTGTTGTCCACATTGCTGATTGTGGCAGATCTTACAGCTTAAGATCTTAGTTGAAACACTTGCCTCCTTCCAACCAAGGTGAAAGGTGAAAGGTCACACTTACAATGTAATATTCTGTTGTTCTTCTGTGTAATGTATTTTGTGTAATCTAATTTTGTGTAACATGTAATATTTATAAAACATTTAAACTGTTAAACAATTAAAGGAAAGCACAAAAAAAGAGAATATTTTGTCGAGAGTTGATTCCCTTCAGAGCACACCTTCCATACCCTGCATCTGGTAGGCTAATTGCCATACCAGACATCATTGATGAAAATGTAATATTCATATCATAATTATTTTACATGGCAGAATGTGGAAATTAGGAACTCTGGCCTAGAGCGAGACTTTGACCACAAATTTGAAATAGCACACCAAAGCCCAAGCACCATACAGCTCTGCTCTTACTATTATCCTGAAATACGACTCCTTGTCAGAGCTTTGGCCATGATTAATGAGACACTTGTGGTTCATTGTCAAACCCGAATGTGGCTGTGGGTTAGATGCATGAATGAAATACGGACTTAAACCAGTGTTTGGATTGTGTGCCGGTGTGTTTATTGGGCTTTTTGTGTACCATATGTGTGTGAGTGCACCATGCAGCACAGATCACAGGCTGTATGTCAGAGTATAAAGGGCTAGACAAATGGAGCAGCTGGTCAGAAGAGAAGTGAAGTAGAAAATAAACTGTAGTGGGTCTTAGACAGGAAAAGAGACAGCATGCGGTTTACAGGAGGATTACTTCAAAGGGAGGGGACTCTGCAGACAGAGATGAATACACAATGTGAGACTCTCTAGTTTGCATCAGAGTTTGGCGACTGAATTTGAACATTGTGGAAAATTCAAGAGTGAAGCTCACACAGAACTGATTCTATGTGAAAATGAACTGTGGAAGACATATTTTGGTTTCGACAATTTACAATTACAGTTTACAATTAATGAGTCTTCTTCTGGTTGCTGCCAAATAGTGCTGTGCTTGTACAATCCACTGAAAACATGAACTGTATTTGTTACCACCTCCTCTACTTTGTATTTGTCAGCAGGATTAGCTACGCATAAAGAACTGAATGCAATTGCGCCGAACTTGGTAAAGCGATATGGCATGAGCCAGGGAAGCGTAGATCATGCAGATCATTTACTTTGAATTGAATTGGCTTTGAATTATACATACAGATATAGGTGTGCTTGTCTCAGTGTGTTTATACACACACAGACATATATATATATATATATAGTTATTTATTGTACTTATACTTTGACATTGGCTTTCATGGAGGCCTACACTCTCAGTTCCCTTTTGGTTTTCAAAAGCAATACATGGAAAACAACAAAATAGAAATGTCTACTTCTTGGCTTCAAATGATCTCCGCTGTAAAGAAGATGGAGATGTTCTTGCGTCTGAATTGCCTCTGCTTATGGCCTGTGACTGATTCAGTGGTATAACAAATATGAGATACGCAGCATTGACGAGTGTAATGGTGTACATAGGCATGTCAGTCTTTGACAAGGAAAGTGTGACATCAATCACGAGGCCTGTAAATTCACCACCAATGCCTGTGCTGTCAGAAGGAGATGCACAAACAGCGCCCTTTTAAAGTATGCCATCAGTGTACTGGGGTTTACATTGTAATTTGGCTTCCATATAGAGCACAGTTCACCAACAAGGATGTGATTAGTAAAACAGAACAGAGCCAAGGGATAGCTTTTGAGAGGCAGACAAATGTTGGTTATTAAATCTTTCTATTGTTAATGTTTCTACCACTTCCCAACAAGTGTGAAACGCACACAGCAAATTTCTAACAATATAGTAATTCACGACAGATTTCAAAGTTGTAGGTCTTATTTCACCCACAGCTCTTTAATTGACTCCACCACGGAGTAAATGAGAAGAAAATGAAAAGATAAGTTACTCTAATGGAAGGAAATGAAGTGTGAAAAGAAACATTCCTCTCAGTATTTTTCTAGGATGCAGTATGTTGTTAAATTGAATACAACAAGGATCAAGCTTCTATATAAAACAGATTTTGCCATGATTACAGAAATGATGTAATTTTAATACCAGGCATTTATACAACAAGAGACGTGCTATACTCATTTAGTACTTAGTTGTCTGGGAGACAGAAAAATGTAACATAAAGGATGAAAACGCATCAAAAATAGTACAAAAGAAGAAAAAATGGTAACTGTGACAAAGGGACAACAAATTGATTCAGCTAACAGAAATTCATTCATTCATCTTCAACAGCTTATCCGTTTCTGGGTCGCCGGGGGTGCTGGAGCCAATCCCAGCTCACACTGAGTGAGGGCGGGGTACACCCTGGACAGGTCACCAGTCCATCACAGGGCCAACACACAGAGACAGACAGAGACCAACAACCACTCACACTCACACTCAGACCTACAGACAATTTAGAGTCAGCAGTTAACCCAAACATGATTTCTTTGGACGGTGGAAGGAAATCCATGCAGGCACAGGGAGAACATGCAAACCCGACCCCAGGCCGGGAACCGAACCCGCAACCTTCTTGTTGTTCAACAAAGCTAACCACTATGCCGCTGAGCTGCCCCCCCTAATGGCTGCTAACAGAAATATGTGCTATGAAGCAATTAATGGCATTTACCCTCTGCAGTTCTAATGCTTTACAGTAGATTTCATGCAAATAGTGATGCTGGGTAAGCCTGTTTTTGTTGTGCTCCAGCTTAAAGGTCAGGTCTTATGAGTTTCCTAGCACCATTAGGAGACAGTTTGTTTAAAGCCTGTGTGAAGGACTTATGCTCAATGAACCAGGACGCAGACAGGCCATAATAAATGAAAGGGAAAAGTTATGGTTCTGCTCAATGAAGTCAAAGGGCAGATGGAGGATACGAGTGTGTGTCATCTCAATAGTTTTACCTCAACAATCACAAACACAGTAAAAGGATCTGATGCTTTGAAATTGGCATCGCTGCACATTCATGGAAGAACTATTCTGGATTTAGAGTGCAAATCCCTTTGTAAGGGAAGAAAGTGTGACCTATTGGGCTTATTTGTTTTCGTTTGTTTGTGTTTTTTAAAGGGGGTTTCTTCCAGCCGCTGCTCACTTAATTTATTTTTCATTTCCTTCCTGCTACTTTTCTTTTAATTAATTTATTTCCACTTCCATAGACCTGTCACACCCACAAACCAAATTAAATTATCAATTCATTAAGTTGACTAATGGAATCATTTATCAGTTTCACCCCATTATTTTCTAGTCCTTCCTCATTGCTTCAAGCAAACTATTGTGCGAAACTGCACATACTGCAGGAATCGCAGCAAATGTCACTTCGGAAATGTTCACCTTTTGACTTCAAATGAATTCATGAGTGCAAAGCACAACTGAGGACCCAAGAAAGAGTCATGTAGTGATCTGGAAGCCTTGTATCTGAGCTCAGCGGAAGCTG
Source organism: Echeneis naucrates (assembly GCF_900963305.1). Classification (NCBI taxonomy): domain Eukaryota; kingdom Metazoa; phylum Chordata; class Actinopteri; order Carangiformes; family Echeneidae; genus Echeneis; species Echeneis naucrates. Next base: position 14,523,507 of record NC_042524.1, read on the forward strand.
CTTATTGATTTGCTTGTTTAGTAACTCTTGGTAATAATAAGGAACTAAAGCCCCTGGATATAAGGAGATTGATGTCAATCAGCCTGCCTCAAGTGTGGCTAGTCCCATCTTATTAGTGCTCTATCCATGTGCTGTTCACTGATAACTCCATTGATATGCAACTGAGGAGAGGAGGCTGTCTGTTGCAATCTTGAAGAGGATTCCCCTATGACTGCTCACTCTGCCATCTTAGTCAGTGTAGACTGAGAGATTGTCAAGGATCCATGGAATATCAGACTGAAGTATGAGCTTTTAACTCCACCCTAAATGTCACCCATGATCCCGATTGCCAGACATCTCTTATTATAACAGGCTTGGTCGAGGCGATGTAGGGGTCTGCAAACTTGTTTTATGATTCTATGTCTTATACAATCTATAACCACATGTGAATTCAATAGCCACATCCTCCAAAAGGATGCCGTCTAAGTAGATGGGACTCTAAGAGCTATTCAACTGTATTCTCTTTTCGAGAAGTATGATTCATCCTCCAACAAACATTTTGTGTTAGCTCAGGCCGTAATTGCACGGACAAAAAAGGACACATTTGTCTGCTCCATTTGAAAGAGCCTTGTTGTACTGCTGTAATGAGTTTGGTCAAATGCAGTCATGAAAGGAGATGAAGTGCCAGAGTTGAGACAGAGTTTATTTGCATTACCAAATGCTTTCATTACATACAGAAAAAACTGGCAACCTCACTTTATCCTGCAAGTAATCTTATTAAGATTACTAGCACGGTGTATGTCATGTTTATGAATTCTTTCAAGTGTTTTATTTTGCAAGTGTTATGTAGCCCAAAACTTAAGATGAGATTAAACCTTGCCCGAGGAATACAACAAATGGTGATGGTATTTTTGCTCCACATCTCCACATATTTGACCTTAGATCACCTAGATTAGGCAAAACATCCACATTTGATTTGATAATTTTGGACTGAAAAGTCAGTTTTTCCTGATCAAAAATGGAGCAGACTGAGTTTTGAAGCTTTTTTGAAACATCGCAACAAGGATTGTGTGACTTCATTGTTGGATGTGATCTGACATAAGGACGCAGTGGTTTCCTTTGATTCCATTGTGTCCTCCTATGCCCTCTGTTTCCTCTGAGTGTAATCTTATGTATTCTAAATGTGCTCTACTGAAAAAACATTTCCCTAACTTCATTTGCCCAAGGACAATAAAGGGTATTTTATTGTATTAGTGCTTCTGCTCAGAACAAGATCACAGTAATCTCATTGTGTCATGTTAATTACCACCTTTAATTTATGAATTGACTCTAATTAACCAGCTCCAGAGTTGCGTAATGTACTGCAGTAAGACGCACAACCTCTTGCTCAGCATGGTATCTTACTTCAGTTCAACATTGTTTAAAGGTGATGCAGAGTAACAAGTTACATCAAATTTCACATTAGCGCCTGTGTCCTCTGCATTTTCATAACTTTCTGCTGTTCCACTTGCTAACAGCTGTAATCTCTGATTTTATCCACTGCCTAGGACTTGACGCAACTCACAAGAGTGAAGGGGTTAAATATGCTAGTATGACACCAATTCTATGAACCTGACAGAGCACATCAAGATCACTTTATTGCGGCAGCACACTGGTTATGCCAACATATCACAGTACATCTGTACGTGATTGGAGTCTTTCAAGCAAAATAAATTTAAATTGGCTGTCAGTAGCGTGTGATTTTCTAACTGTGGATGGAAACAGGTGAGAGCAGGACCTGTCTATGTTTCTGTATTGGAAATCAGGCCTGCGGGAGGTTGGAATTTTCCTCATGTTGGCTGTAACTCAAGGTTGGATAACAAATCAAATCTGAACGAAGAGCAGAAGTTATGCCTGTGCCCGAAGCAAACCTGTCATCCGGGTAGATTTTGTTCTGGTGTTGCTAAAGTACAGTGACTGTTCTTGGTAAATGTAATTGCATCATCCATCAATAAACAGTCTGTTATTTTAGCTTGTCATTGTCAACTCGGCAGGTTACATATTGTCAGTGCGTGACAATGACAAGGAACAATGACAAGGTAATTGTCTACAACAGACATAGGGGAGGGGAGGAGATCGAGTGGTGGCAAATCAAATTCCACTGACTGTTGTTATCAGCCCTGTGCAACCTCTAGCAGAAAACTATGTTGTTATTTTTGCAAATTTTGCCATTAGGCCCCGCATGCTACATACATTTACATCTTGAAATCATTTTATTTGCTTGAAATGCTCTGCAGTTACAGTTTGTCCTATGGCTACTGTGTGTTTTCCCTGCATTTGTGCTTATGTTTGCCGGCTACAAGTGTTATACATTCACCACATTCACCACCGATATGATGAGATGCAAGCAGGCAGAGGTGGAATAGTGGTTGGTGCTGTTGCTCCACAACAAGAAGGGCGTGGGTTCAAATCCCTGGGACCTTTCTATGAGGAGTCCCACCATCCAAAGACATGCATGTTTAGGTTGATTGGTGACTCTAAATTGTCCGTAGGTCTGATTGTGAGTGTGGGTGGTTGGTTGTCTCAGTGTGTTGGCCCTGTGATGGACTGGTGACCACTCCAAGGTGTACCCCACCCTTGCCAATGTGAACTGGGATTGACTCCAGAAACCCCCGCAACATGGAAATGGATAAGTGGTATGAATGAATCAACGATTTACACTATATTTGTAGTTAATACACAACATTAGCATTCTGTTTAAAGCTTCTTTGAAACTTCAACTGTAAACAGTCAATTAAGGCTCAGACATGAGAACAGTATGGTAGCAGTACATGCTCCTCTGTAATCACCACAGTGAGGTCTCCAACCTGAACACATTGATCCAATATTGAGCTGTGTATGAGAAACTCTGGTTCAGCTCAGTCCTCCATTCTCACTCTGGAGGCTCACTCAATATTCTGACTGAAGGGCAGCAGCTGGATGGTCAAAAGCTATCCACCACAAATAGAGACAAAGAAGGTGAGAATGAAGACGGTGAGATTCACAGGTTCAGATTCACAGAATCATCAAAAGCAAAAAGATGATTCTCTTCAGTATTTGTATGTTTGCGATTCCTCTGTTTTTCAGTAAGGAGGAGAGGGGCAGCTATATATGCTTGAATCATTTATGAAGACCCCCGATTACACTCTTTATTCTCTCTGGTAGTGAGACATGTCAAATATGCTTAGCTTGCCCTGATAGCGCAGCTTTGGCTTCTCTTGTTGTGACAGAATAAGGCTACAAGGAAATATTTCTCCTCCATCTTAGAACATCAAAAAGGTCTTTGAATTGCTTGTGTCACTAAGGAAGATAAATCTAGTGTTGTCACAGCTGCTAGTAAAATGTAAAACCATGTGTCAATTATGTCAGCCTGGGAGAGGCTCTATAACAAAATTGTTTACTCTTCCTCTTGAATAGCCTGATCAAACTTTTATTAGCATGCTGGATGTTGTTAACATTGCTTGGCATCAACAAAACATTACAATGGTTTGCAATTGCTTTCAAATTTTTATGAGTAAAGTAGAGCTTCTCCTGTGGCACAGTCAGTTTCACATTTATTTAGATACCATTTCCCACTTGAAATCTAAATTTATGCTTCCTGCTAAAGATTTTCAGGATTTGAACATTTGGCCCCTGGCAAGAGGATTGTATGCAAGGAGAGCAACTGCAATTGTAAACAATAGAGCCAAAAGGCGCCAGCCAATTGTTCAAGCTTTATTATTTAGCTGTAGAAATATGAATAAACCTTGACCTCAAACCATCAAACAGAAGATGTATGTTTCAGACAGTTTTTTTTTTTTTTTTTTTTCTTTTTTGTCTGTGGAAAACTTATGAAAAATTTCAAATACATTTGGCTCGAGAAGCAGCAATAACACATTTCTGCCTAGTTATCCAACTTGACCTTTGGCATGGATGCAAACATTATATTATCTACTTCTAAAGAGCACTGTCAAATGAATCTTAAATCTCTTTTGTGCTCCAGATAGGGCTCTTTGTCATCTGGGTAGAACGTAGCTAATAAAAAGACTTGCCATGATGATTTCTTTTTCATTGTGCTACCCGGGTTCAAAACATTGTTTCATCTATAAGCATGAAAAATGTGCTGGCAGTTTTTCTGCCTCATTCCGACAAACTGTCGCCCAGAATGCAAACTAATTAAGATGTCAAAACACACAGTGGTTTTATGTAGATATAAACCCATCAGCCACAACATTAAAAGCACTGACAGGTGAAGTGAATAACATTGATTATCTTGTTCCAATGGCACCTGTCAAGGAATGAGATGTATTAGGCAGCATATGAGGAAGTAGTTCTTGGAGCTGATGTGATGGAAGCAGTAAATATGAGCCAGTGTGAGGATATAAGAGACTTTGACTTGGGCCATATTGTCACAGCTAGACTGTGGCGGGGCATCACTAAAATGGCAGGTCTCTGGAGGTTTCTCTGGTATGCAGTGAACCGTGCCTACCAAACATGGTTCGAGGAAGGAGAATTGGTGGACCAGACAGGGTCTTTAGCATTCTGGGCTCACTGACACAAGCAGAGAGCGAAGCCTAGCCTGTCCGATTTCGCAGAGCTGCTCTCACACGAATTGTTCTAAACTTAATGATGGCTATGACTGAAGCTGTCAGGACAAACAGAGCATATTTGGCTGTGTAGCATCAGATCGTAGCGTCCGTTCACTGTGCACTGAAAGCACAATCAGTATTTCAAGGCCAAAACTGGACCATGAAGCAGTAGATTGCCCATAAAACGATTATATTAACTTTTGTGTTTTCGACATTTATGTTATATTGAAGTTGATCTCGTAAATTTTTCAACTTTTAAACTGCAAATTTCTCACGCAGCATCTAGCAGCAACTGAGCACAAATGAACAGAGGATGAAACAATTACGTGCTGAAAATTAGAAGCAAAAAGAGGGATGCCGATTGCACCAATTCTAGCATGAAAGCATAAAATTCAGTCTGCTGTAGTGTTTTAGCTCAGCTCATCTCACCGTCCTAGAATGATGGTCATTGCCATGGATGTTTCATTATTTTGCCCAGCATTCCCCAGAAAAATACACAGCATTTTCAGCTCTATATTGCATTGGAAACCTGCCAGTTTCAGGCACAACTAAAACATCAAGTCAGCACTAGATTTTTTCAAACCTCATAAAATCCCTCTCCAGACAAGTAAATGACACAAACCTCTTTGTTGTCACCTGAACAAGGACAGTCTGGCAGGGCGGCCATCTGGACAAAATGTGATAATTTCATGATAACTGTCCCATCAAAGCCACTTAGGACACACACTAGAACTTCTATTTGCTGATGTTAACACAGTCTGGAGCATTTGAGCATTTGCAGTGATCGCAACCATCAATTCATTAGCGTTCCCTTCAAACAACTGATGAGAAGGAAATGTACCAGATAATGGGGGAGACATGTTCATCTTGGACTCACAGATCAGTCATTTGGCTACAAAACACACTCCTGCTGCATGAGGTGATTAGTCTGTCTTTCTTTGGCCATAAAAGACATAATGATAAAAATGCTGCAGAAGGTAGTTGAATCTTTGATGGGGCCATGGTAATAATTTTTGGCATATCACTTTCTATAGGGGTCAAGATTTTTATAGCCATTCTTTGAATTCATTCTTTGTCTGACTATTTTACTGTACAGTACAAATGGCTGTCAATAACACAGATGTCATAAAAACAGGTCTAGTGAACATGTGCCATCTTAATCTTGTAATTATAATCACATTTGTGCTGTTTACTTCACACCTGTGATATTACTTTCCTCATTTTAAAATTTGGGTTCGAACTAAAATACTCAATTAATGCATCTGCTTAAAGTTTCTGATTATTTCATGACGTCAAACTGTGTTTGTATCACTCTTCCATTACAAGTGGAATCTGTCTTTTGAATGGATTAGCAATGTTACTGTCAAAATGCCAAAGTCACAAGAGAGAGCATCTGCTCTCTTGGCTATTACTGTTCGATGTCATGTTTAAAGACTTGGAATAATATATCACGTTAACATACATTATAAAACGATACCACATTTAGTGGTACTATGCATCAATGCCTCCTTACATCTGTATGTTTTGCATGCATTTTTTTGCATTCTCTCTCCTCCTGCTCCTGCTCTATCTTTATCCCTCCACCTGCCTTTTCCTCTTTCTCCTTCCTATGCTTCTGATTCTTTCTATGTTCCTCTCTTGCTCCCCCTCTCCTCTCTTTCACTCTTTCTCTCTCAACCCTTCCGGTTGAGGCAGATCGTTCCCTGAGCCTGGTTCTGTCTGAGGTTTCTGCCTCTCAAAGTAGGTTTTTCCTGCCACTGTCACCTAGTGCTTGCTCATGGAGGGATTTATTGGGTCTTTTTAAATAATTCTATAGAGTTTGGTCTAGACCTTCTCTATCTAAATTGCCTTGATGTAACTTTGTCATGATCTGGCGCTAGATTAATAAATTTGATTGGATTTAATAATAATCCAATAGCACAGGCATCTTATTCATACTATCCAAATTTCTGGTCTATCTCGATATCTGATTGTTTTGCAGTTTATGTCCCTCCATTTTTTATATTTTTTTTTATGAATTTTTTTTTCTTTTTTTTTGTGGCTCATTTACCACTTACTGGTCAAATATTTTTTCTATGAAAGTTTTAACGATGCCTGCCCTGCACCAACCCATATACAGAAATAGCTCATTTTAACACACTAAATAATTTGTACGCGTGTGTGTGTGTGTGTGTGTTTATGTCTTGGCGAGTTTTAAAAATAGATGGAATAGAGATAGTAGCCTATAGAAGGATACCTTAGAAATATTAAATTGCTTTTAAACCTTTTTATTCCACAAGTAACTAAACTATTTCTCAGGGTTTCTGTGCTCTGAGATTTCACTGCCTGCAGAAGTGTGATTGCGGAATTCATCTCTGATAATAAAGAGGATTCTTGCAAGCTGCTCCTCAACTCTGTCAGTAATAATCTGCAGGGTCTTAAAAGAATGTCCTTTTCGGTGGCTGACTGAAATTTAGAGTATAGCATGTCAAGTACTGCAAGACACTCAAATTTTCAGACTAAAGGGAACCTTGAAAATATACACATAGGGTACTACTGTCATATAATATAGTGTATACGTTGTAGTGTTATCAAGTTGTCACATTGCTACAATAGGTGCTGCCCTTGAAACACATATACAGAACACGCTTAGGCAAACACACACATATGCGCACAATGAACTGATTAAAATAGCAACGCAACGTATGTGGAAGTTTATACTGTGTGACAGCCTCTTACTTTTTTCTGCACAGTTCTAGTGGATTATAGGTTGTCAGAATTGATGTGCTGTATCTCGCCTTGGAAGTTTACTGCACTGTACTATTTTGCTTAACAATTGGTTTGTCTTCATTCCTTTTTCTCAGGTCCAAAGGAAAGGAGCGGTATAAGTAGGAGAACACTGGACATGGAGAGGGAGTTCCTTACTCACTCACCAACACATGACAAAGAGACTGAAGTCCACTTGGTTACCACTGTCTCGCCAATTAACATCCCCAATCACCAGCCTGTTCTGAAGGGCCTGCTGCTTCATGAGCATCTACTTACAAGGGACTTCCAGGGGGACCAGCACTTTTTTAGGAGGGATGGCTCCGTGGCTGCATATCCTACCATGCCAGGCTCTGTGTCTGCCTTGGATGGAGCTGACCCTGCCACTCAGCTGGTGCCCCATGAGGATGCCCCAGCCTTCTCAGACATTGCCACGACTGCCACTCTTGCTGCCACCTCTCCATTGACCACATTTTCTCCCACAACGCCAAGGCCACCAATGTCTCTCCCTCAAAAGAAACCTGGAGGGGCAGAGAAGGTAGCACCAACAACAGTCACCCTCACCACTCAAGTGACTCCAAATAATAGAGGTTCGGGAAGGGACAACAAACCAGTGGCTTCTTTACTCTCCCAGAGAAGTCAGCCTCAAAGTCACAGCCCTTTTCCTGTTGGTGCCACCCTTGCACCACTCTCATTGAGGATGGAGAAGGGGGACGCTAAGGAGGCACCAGTGAAATTCAAAACAGGCCCAAATCAACCACGCCCCAATCTCACTGAGTTGTCCAGAGGAGAATGGGTAACTACAACATCTACAGCTGTCATCACAACTACCACCATCACCCTCAGACAAACATCCGGTAGGTGTGCTCCTGTTTTTTTGACTTCTAAAAGGTGTAACACTTAGAAATAGAGAGAAGCAAATCACATTTTTTTAAATAACTTTTTTTTCTTGCCCCATTCAGAATTCAAAGCAATGTTTTTCCCACAAAATTTAACATATCCATTCTAGAGGACAAGAAAATTAAACATCAGGTCATCAGCATCACTTCTGTTCATTTCACATGCTACACACAGCCATTCGTCACTCTAGCAGGGATAACAGAGTTGCTCATGTGTCAAAAACAATCAGATTTTCCCCTGATGTGTCCTTTTCACTGCCCACAGAGGGCTGTAGACCCAGAGGGGCAGCATCGAAGGGAAACTATGGAGTTAGTTAGGGGGTTTACAGGGCCACAGGCACAGGTGGGCTGTCGCAAAGATCAGTGGTCTGGGAAAAAGGGAATCACTTGTATTTTTACTGTCTCATACAGAGTCCTGTGGTCTGAATTTCACTAAGCCTGAGGGCAACATAGAAATCCTGCAGCAACTTGACTCCGGAGTGGAGTGCAGCTACTTGGTTACCGTCTACCTGGGATATGGCATCGAAGTACAGGTCAGTATAATGCTGTCCCTTTTTGGGATTCTTTTAAATTAAACTATAGTGCCCAACCTCATGTTATGTAGCACATACACAGTAAAGGGTTACTTGTTAAATGCTATGAAGCAACATTTACATACATGCAAAGTTTTAGTTCTGACGATACAATGAATCCAAGTCTGATTCCTCCAGACCGCCAAGATTAAACTGGCCGTATGGCTGCCAAAAATTTTCATTAGCTTGGTTGTGGGCTATGTGTTGTCTGATACCAGGAAGGTCAATACAATAACATGTTGGGGTATTTTTTTTTTTTTTTTACCAAAAACTGTTGTTGAGAGACTGCATCAATAACAATGACATTCTGGAACAAAACCATGAGTGACTTGGTTCATGAAAATGTTGAAAATGATCGCATGCAAATCTTAAAAATGTAGATAACTGGAACTGGAACAGTTCTCTATTACTCTCTATTACTTTATAAAACACTTCTTGAAGTAAAATGGTGTCACAGATGTGAACAATTTATCCACATCTGAGCACGGTTATTATACATTCTGGTCAAATCTATGGCATTAGATTGTTTACTGTTCTTGTGTGGGCTGATGGAGATAGACAGGCTGCAAATTGCTGGATTGAGCAGGCGGATGGGAGCACCAGTGACAGGGTCTGTCTCAGGTTGAATATGTGCTCGATAAGTCTTTTCACAAAAGGTTATAAAAATGAACTGTCAGTGCATGTGTATGTGTGCGTGTGTGTCCCGGTATGCGTGCCTGCGTGTGTGTGCGCATGTGTGTGTGTGTTCTCTGGCATTTGCAATTCCTCAAACGCCTCATTTACGACTGGAGGCTTTAAAATGTCTGAGCTTTGTCTTGCTGCCTCTGGAGGGCTAAGATAAGTCTTGACAGAGTATATGTTTGAGAGTGTTTTTCTTTCTGAAAGCTTCCTCTGGGTAACTTAAGTAAATCTTAAACCACTCATGAGCACAGGCATATTTACCTGCACTTGTGCATGTACGCACATGAGTTTCGCTATATTTGAATGTCAGCTCTCAACTTCCACAACTTTTGCATATGGCAGATGATTTGTTTTGAGACTTCTGGAAACTAAACTGCAAGGCTACAAAGTGAACATATGGCTAGATATGTTGTCCTCACGCATCTACCAGGCCTAATAAAGAAATAGGAGGAAGCAATGTGTTTCAGCACCACCATGTGAACAGATGGGGCCACTGTCTCTCTCCCTCCTACGGCTAAACTGATAGCGATGTGTTACGGGCCTTGGCTGTAACGGATTTTAGGATCTTTGTTGTTGACCTTTCTTTTCTTTCAGGTATCCTGAGACATGCTTGAAGCCACAGATTACAGAACCATATAAAGAAGCCACACCCCCTCTCCTGACCCTCTCTCACATACTCAGCTGCCAGTGCCATGTGGCAGCTCAGGCTGCTTACTCCCATCTACCCTTTTCCCCTTTTCTTTATTAAAAACACATCTAATTTACTGTTTGTTCTGTGTTGTGCTGCTTCCCATTTAACCAGGGTTGCAACATAATGGGGACTCGTCCATTTAATGGTTGTTTTGTCTAGATTTCTGTTGATTCCCGAGTGTTTCTTTATTTGTTGATGGAGTATTGCAGCTGCATGTTTACCTCCCTCCTGGCCTGGCTCTAGTCTGGTGAATGGTTGTTCGAGTTGCTTTTTATTTTCAAAGCTATCCCGGGTGGGGGCATGCCCCAAGTTTCTGCAGTAGGCTGTACCTTTGGCCTTTGTGGAAAACTTTGGTTTCAGCATTTAGAGCCGCCTCGAGTTGAGTAACCTCGGAAGATAGTTAGGTTTAGTTTATTTAGTCAAGTGTCCAAGGTTCGCTCTGTTTTGTCCTGCACTGTTTTTTAACACTTGACATCCATGCTCCATCCTTTTTTTGTTTGTTGTTGGCATATTTGTGTAATAACATAAAGCATAAAACAAAATGAAACAAAACGTACAATGTGACACTGCAATGGGGAGCATCTTGGTGTGTGTGTGAGTGTGCATAATTCTTAAAATATATATTACACAACATTTTATATTGTTGTATACATTGCCACTATGTAATTATCACTACTAAGTTAAAAATGGTAATAAATTAAAGTAAGAGAATAGTAGAAGTAGAGAATTATAATGCAATATTAATGATATTTAAAAATTATGTATATAATACTACAATTATCAATAATAATGGCAATAATGATATTGATAATAACTGCAGCTATACAGAGGGAGGGTGGAGGAGAAGGGAATGAAAGAAAAGAATAAAAACAAAAGGATTCGAGTGGAGTAGATTTGTAGGATGCCTCTGGCCTCTGCCCTGCTCCATACTGAATTATGTGCTTTTTCCTGGGTGGGGGAGAAAAAAGATCATTTGTGTAATGTTAGGTGAGCGTTGTGCTTGTGAGTCGCTTTGTTGGGTCCATGATCCTAACTTTAGTGTGTTTAGTCACTTTGGCTTCTTTGTCATTTTCAGTGTGGGCTGGTGTGGATGAATATTATATATCCTTTGTCTGTAGCTAGGATGACTAGCAGGCTATGTTGGGCTTAAGTGGGGCAGGTAATCTTTTGTGCTGCTTTGTTGGCTTAAAGGGCAATATTTTTGTCTACATTTGTGTGTAGTGGTGTAGCCAGCTTTTGTGTAATTCAGCCACTCTATCAGCTGTAGGCTGTATTGGACCCATTTTGTTTTCTGCTATATGTGTATTAAAATGAGCAGTGGGGGTTGCTTGGTGTGAGGCCCCATTTTTTTGTTCTCTTGTTTGGGTTCCTTACCTCAATAAACTTCAGTTAACAATGGCAGCTCTTGAGGACTTTGTTGAACATCCCAGTGAGGAACAGCTTCATGATTTTACTAAAGAACAGCTTTTTCAGCTTGCATGTCAATATGAAATTGAAATTTTAAATGCGAATAAGAAGCTAAAAAAGAACTCAATAGCTCTCATTAGTGAGGGATTTGTAGCTAAGGATGTGTTAAATGTGCCTTATCCAGTTGTTGAGTTTGTCATGTCTGTATATTCTATCTAGTCTGAGGCTTCTATTAAATTGAGGCAAAGAGAATTGGCATTAAAACAGAGAAAACTAGAAGAAAGACAGAATGAACTTAGACTAAAGAAAAAGTAATTAGTAATAAAAAATGAAAGAGTCTTGAAAGAGTTAGAAATGAAGCAAACGTCTTTACCAGTGAGACACGTATTTTCCCTTCCAGGAAAAGGATGTGAGAGGTATTTTCCTCATATTGAACATGTGGCGGTTACATCGAAATTGTCTAAACAATCATGGACATTGCGACATCATGGAGTGTTTTGGTTGGTAAAGCAAAAGAGGCATACTGTATTCTGTTTTCAGCATTGACCAGAGTTCAGATTGTAACTTGGTTAAAGAAGGTATTCTGAAAGCATACTAGTTGGATCTAGAGGCCTATTGACAGCATTTCAAGGGTTATGTGAAGCAAGATAAATAAATCTATGTTGAATTTGCATGAGAGAAAAAAAAAATCTCTTTGACAGGTGGTGTTTATCTCAAACGGCTAATTCCAAAGAACAGCTTTGCCAACTCGTATTGCTTGAAGAATTTAAAAAGTGTGTGCTGGAGTCTGTCTGTCTGTATTTAAATGAGCAGAAAGCTGCAACATTACATCGAGCTGCTGTATTTGCCTATGAGTTTGCTCTCACTCATAAAGTGAGCTTTGTAGGCCGCCATCAATCTGGCAGGGGGACAAGGTTGTTCCCCAAGACTGAGACACCGTTGCGCCTGCAGCTTCCCCCTCAGACAGACTGGGTTTTCATTGTGAAAAACCGGAACGTGCCATAGCTGATTGTGCTGTGCTAAGTAAAAAACTGAAATTGATCAAACCTGTGGCCTTTTTGTGAACACTGTTGAGAAACCAATACCACTCTGTGGCTCCTCTGTAAAAGATTCGTCAGGTTCTTAATTTTTTCTAATGGATGGCTCTCTAACATTAAGTTCTGGTGTTCTGGTCCTAAGACTAAATGTGGTATTAAAAAATGTGACAGTGGAGCTTTTCAGTCTGTGATGCTCCAGGACGCCCTCCTGTAGTGACAGGTCTTACGCGATGGCCAATCTCCAACTCTACCTCTAAACAAACTCTTCTTGGACTCTGAGCTGAGTTGGTCAAGTTGTGGTTGCTCTTTCTCCACAGCTCCCAATTGCAGGTGTTTTGTTGCTTCTTTGAAACTATGTAGCTGGACACAAGGCTTGTTTTGCTCCAAAGGTGACATCTGCCCCCCCAGTTTTGATTGGTCCAACCCATTCAAACTTTCAGAAACATTCATGGCAGGGAGTGACTTAGATTTAACTATATTTAACTACTCTGTGCAGCCTGTTGCAGGAGGCTGTATCCGAGGATGACATCACCGAGGAGGCTTGCGGTTATTTCCTCAGCAATGGGCTTTTGACGAGGAAGTGGACTCCTGAAATGTCAAGTCAGGATGATTGGAGCAGTGTATTTTAGATTGTCATTCCATCCTGTTTTAGATCTGAGATACTGCACTTTTCCCATGACCATTACCTTTCTGGTCACCATGGAACGGGAAAAACCTGGGATTGTGCCGGAAGGCACAATGAAGAAAGATGAAGAAATGGTATAGACAGTAAGCCTAAGCAGCAAGTATTTTCTCCAGGAGATCAAGTTGCTACTATTGTCAGCTTCAGCTTTACAGGCTCAGAACAGAAAACTGTACAGGGTTGATTGTCAGATTGGGCTCTGCAATTATTTTTGTGAAAACTCCTGAAGGTAGGAGATAGACTTTAAACTCAGTTTAAACAATGTCGCAGTGCCAGGTGTTACTTCTGTGTTGGGTGTTGTTCCCACTGAGTTCGTTTCACCTGATGTGGATGATTGTGCCAGCTCAGATGAGGCTTTTCAGGCCTGGTTACCAAACTCAAAGATCCTGGCTAGTTTGGACACTCCCTTGTCCTCTTTAACTCCCTCCGAGCAAGCTGACATCACACAGCTAATTGTGCAATACTCGTGTATCTTCTCTGATGTGCCAACCTGCACCTGCGTGCTTCATCATGATATTGATGTGGGTGATGTAGCACCTATTAACCAACATCCATATAGAGTGAATCCTGTTAGGCGGCAACCATTGCAAAAGGAATTTAATTATATGCTTGAGCATTGTATTGCTGAGCCTAGTTCTAGTGTTTGGAGTTCACTTTGCTTACTTGTAGAAAAGTCTGATTGTTCACCATGCTTTTTTACTGATTTTTGTAAATTCAGTAACCAAGCAGTCTAATTTCTGCTCCCACATGCGGACGATTGTGTTGACCAGGTACATTGAGCACATTTTGTGTAAAGCTACAAAGCAGGTGCCTTTGACCCCATGAGCTTATGAAATTTCAGCTTTTGACACATCTGATAACGTTTGTCAGTACAAGGTAATTTAACCTTTTCCCCTTTACTTTATTAAAAATACTTCTAATTTACGATTTGTTCTGTGTTTGGGGCCAGGGATGTAACAAAAGTGTCTGCAAACTACACAACTGAAGAGCATGACAAGCCATGGACTCTGTTCCTGGCAAAGACAAACTGGCTGAAGACAGAAAGATAAAACGGAAGTCAAACATTTATCATACCTTCTCATCAGCGTTGAGTGAAGTTTCCCTATTCAGGCTATTCAGGCCTTAAGGTTTTAAAGAACTAAAGGAAATCACAAAGTAGACTTGTGGAGTAAGTTTTTATGTCTTATTATGAATGTTGTAAAGATGACTTAGTTCTCAGCAAATCGCAACGTATCACCTCTTCACTCATCTGTGTTCGATTAATGAAAGAAACTGGAGGAAATTAACTAACATTCAGCTGTTGTGTAAAGGGATTTGCTTGCTAGATAGGACTTATCCAGCACATGTAGGCACACACACACAGAGAGTACAAACCTGGAATTCCGATCTGAAAGTTGCACCAATGCATTTATAAATGTAGCCCATTTCTCAGAGTCCCTTTGTAATCCCTGCTTGGGTATTTGTGAGTGACTGGAAACATAAACAGCAGATGAGGGCGTAACGCTATGTCTCCAGCAGGATTTGGCCAAGGCCATTATGGTAGCCAAGACCCCATGTACTTTTAAACATAATAGCTTTTGTTAGCCTTGCATGGTAGTCACCAGTGTTTTACTCTACATGTGATACTGTGAACTCAGACTTTGTATATTCCACAACAAAGCTAGTAACAAACATTTTAACATATTTTACAACGCAAATTTTTGCAGGTATTTTCCAGCGTAAAGGGTATTTACATCAGCATCACCACGCTTAATAATCTGGTAAGAAAATACAGTGGATACCTTTGCACAGTGATCATAGCATTACTTTTCTAGAGTTACACACACAAACATGCTGAATTGTACCGTTTCACAGAGTAAAATTGAGCAGTTTATAGCAGTCCTCCATCTTATTCCAGTGAGTCCTATTTTTCATCATGTTTTACATATCCAGCATTAAATATACAAATACTTTAAATCCTGCTATCTAATAAGAAAACAGCTTTCTTTTTTTCTGATGAGCCTATTTGTCATCATTGCAGAACATTCTCTGAAGGACTCACAGTCTGCCCCATGCCATTTGTCTGGTCATATTATAGACAGTTTGTTGATTAGTGTCGATCGATTTTTCTCTGCAGTAGCTACTGTAGCCATTAGACGCAATAATATGTGTCTCCGTATTCACTTGGGTTTTGATACCATTTACATTGCAGCCCATCACCATGAAGAAAATGCCCTGCCCGTCAGAACAGAGGAGCCATAGGAGGGACATAATGTTTGAAATGCCTGTTCTTGTTTTGGCAGCCATCCCCTGTTATGGAAGGTAGTCATCATTATAGTAGACAGAGCAGCAGTTTGCAAGGGCAGAAGAGGGGAATTTGGTCAGAGGAGAACTCCTGAAGGACAAATGCGGTATGATAAATATTTATGTCCGCGCTAGCATACCTCAGATTCAGTAGAAAAAAAAAAACTATTGGCATACAGTGTCAGTCATTTACAGCCCTCAAAGACCCTTCAGATTTTGACCAGCATTGAAAAACATTGAAGATTGGTGGGGAATGTAAGCAAGATCAGACCTTTTCTCTCTTTATTCAATACTCCTTTAAGCAGTCTGGCAGCTTGCAGGAGAGGCAGTATGAAAAATGTACCAGGAGAATTTATTGCCCTCAGCATGACTGTTCAACCCCTCTGCCACAGTGAACAGCGTATAATGTATTGCCCCATCTGCTGATTCTGGCTGCATTATGATTTATTTTGCAGAATAATTGCGCAAATATTAGGAAACTGATGTAACACCAACTTTCAGCTCAGAGATAAATTAAAGAGAAAACGTTTTGTTTACAACTATATTTTAGTCTCCAATTCATGAAAGTAATTAGCACCCAGGTGTGTAAAGAACACGCAGGATATATGAAGATGCTGAGTGCAAACAATTTGCTATAAGTTAAGATGCAAAGTAATGATTTTTATGTGACATTCACAACTATTATATAAAGGTTAGCAGTGATGAATAGCTGTGAAGTCAAGGCATGCTACTGTATTCACTCAACTCAATTCTGAATCACCAATTGCCATTGCAGAGCTATTTACCTCTGAATTAACACTGATGGACGTAAATACAGTTTTTGCCTTTGTCTGCAGGATTGGAAGAAAATGAACTAGTGAGCTGGCATTATTTTATTTCCATCTTCCACGCACACCTCCTTCTTTTCTCATCAGTCACTTCTGCTTTCAGCAGAGGACAGATGGAGGTTTCCTAAAACTGTTCTGTGGTGTAAAAATGAATTAAATCTATTTTGGAGTTTCATTTTTTTATTCAATCAAATCAATTTGGTGCGTTAGTTAGCTATCAGCTCTTCCCAGGCCATCTGTCCCACCTGGATTTCTCTCTCTCCTCAGCTCAAAGATCCACCTTCATGGACCTCAAGTAGTTACCATCTGAAGCTCTGAACAGCTTGTCCTAACAGACTACATTTGGCAGTCTTCAAAAGGTCCAAAGTCATTGTGTGGGCAGGACTGAGAATGGTTGTATTTCGGGGGTAAGGAACCCAGATGTGGCCAATTTCTTCCACTGCCACAAAGACTGATTGAAAATGTGTTTCTGTTTCCTGACAGGTTTATAGCAGCATTATTCTCATGTATCAGTTTCTCTGTTTGCCTGGCTCTTCCTACATTCTCAATCAATTTCAGGGTCTTGTCATGAATAAATGAAGAAGACACCAGAACAAATTATCATGACTGTGGCTCCGCTTTGCTTGCTCAACTAGGAAATTCCACTTCTAATTAGCACTTCTTTTTTTTTTTTACTGTACAATTATTTCAATTATGTGCAAACATAACATTGTGAGAAAGATGAGAATTTTCGAAATGTGATGCTGCTGTGTGAAGAACATGAATCTTCTGTTTGGTTAATTAAAATGTATTATTGCTTCCAAGTTTTCCCATCCAAAAGTGAGCCGATATTGTTTTAGAGAAGGCCAAACAAACCAGAATAAAAAGCACTAATGAGCTCAAGCGTGTGACATGTGTGTGCTGTTGAGATCTGTTCAGGTGAGGATAAAACAGAAATTGCTGAGGTGGCTCATCAGTGAAATGTCTCTGTGAGGATTGAGATGTTACAGAGTTTGTCAAGTGTTTAAAGCTAACCTCAACTAGAAGGTTAACGATTGGTATTTGATGCCACTTCTGCAACCATGCCCCTCTGACTCCAATCAATAGCCATGTTAATAAGCCGCACCAGTACTTGACACACAGCTTCATCTCAGTGCTGGTTGAATTGCTGTATTGATCTTTGCACTCTCATTTTAATTTCAGTGTATCTTACAAAAGAAGCAAAATGCTGATGGCAATGACCCTGGCCAAGTGTGGCTGATGAGGAAGGGAATTAAATTTGTTGTGTTGCTGTTGGGTGACTTTTAGGGCTCTGATCACCAAATGAAAGTCTCGATATTTGTGTCAGGGAGCTAACAGTTCCTCTTACAAATACAATTGTGCCTGCAATTTCTCCTCCTCTTCCTCACATCTGATATACTTAAGGTAGCATTTTGTAAAAGGTAATCCACATGTTTTGGCCATTTTGTGACTCGGGTCCTCGGCAGCACAAATGACACAGCACATATCAAATATGTCGCAGAGAAACTAAGTCTGACTGAGTAATAGGGGCCAAGACAGGCCTTCTGCCTTTAATCAACTTGAGATGAGGCAGAAGGAAGCCTTAATCGTGTTGTGCCTTAGGGGAGTAAGGCAGGACATAAAGAAGGCCAGTTTGATCTTGATGAGCTTTTTAGGGTGTCAGGGCTTTGCTGAGATGAGTTTTCATGGGGTCTAGCCATCCTGAGAGGAATGCTCTCAGGTGACACTAATTGCTCCTCCACCCAGCTAACTGTCATAAAAGGAGGAGACTGTCTGGCAGACAGCTATGTTCTCTCTAACTCTTTCAGCGTCATGATGAGGATGAGAGAGTAAAGATGAATGCGAGAAAATGTGAAGCGTAATCAGCAATGCATGAATTTAAATCTATGCAAAGAATGCACAGTGCAGCAGATACACTCAGATGTCAAAGCCCAGGAGACAAGCTGAAAAAAAAAAGGCATGCTGATTTATCAGGAAGCAAGAATCTCATCTCATCAAGGGATTTCAAATGGAAAGGGCCTTGGCATCTGCTTTACTTCAAGTTTCTGGAAGAGTCAAGTGCCAGTGGCTATATGATGATCTCGAGAACATAACATTCAATGTGACAGTTAGCAAGTGAGTATTGTATTAAGCCACTGGCTTCGGTACATCCTCATTAACATCCAGCTTTTGCTGATTGGTGAGGATTCCATTGTTTTAGACAGCAAAGCATGCAGGAAATCATCCTGGCTGTTTTATGCAGAGGTAACTGTTCAATTAAGACAACTTTCCTCCTCATATAATGAGCAGTGGAGGACCTCAGAATTTATCCGGCGATAACACAAAAACACTAAATGGATGTGATATTCCAAAATTACATCCGTTCATTTGTTCAAATGTGAGCCCGAGATAGACGAGGTAGGCACTCAAGTGTGTTCTACTGTGTGAACTGGTGCTTTGTTAATTAATTAATTTATTTATTACATCCATCTTCTACCACTTTTCCGTTTCCGGGTTGCAGGGCTGCTGGAGCCAATCCCAGCCAACGTTCCAGGCAATTTATTTATTTATTTATTTTATTTTTTTTTTTTTATCATAGTAAGGATGATATTGCAACTGGTGAGCTCAATGACTGTTGATTTACTCCCTCCAGCAGCAGGGTCACTTAATTTCCATCCATAGTGGGAGCATTTTGATTACATACTACTCATTTCTGCATCAGCAATGGCTCCTGTGAGTGTAAATGTTCATTGCAGAGCACCTCCAGGTGTTTTCAACAGTAAATTATCAATGAGGAGCAGCCTCCATGTATTGCTAACTCACTCATAGTTACTTATGGATAAATTAATGAGTTAATAAAGATTACATGGTAAATGCAAAAAGACACAGTTTTTAGAATCATCAAGAGATTTTTTTTTCTTAGTCCAAATTGCAATTTTCACTTTTTTATTTATTTATTTATTTTTTTTTTTGAGGGGAACCTCCTAATTATATTTATCTTTCGTGGACTAATTGCATGATTCCAGGAGCAACTGCAGTCAGATTAAACCATGCAAGGCTGCTTTCTGTTTCCATGTGATAAGATGATTCCTCACCTCTGCTCATTGTTTGCTATCATAATTTAACATGGCAGCCTACTGGAAGTTCGCTGTTTTACAAAGGTCTAGGCAAGCAAAGCAAGATCAAGGTGTTCAATAGTGTAATTACTGTCATCCTTAGAAACCGTTATTTTTGAGATTTTCCTCTACCTTTTGTTATCCTAAGTGCACTTATAATGTCGTTTGTACTGTGGGCTTGCAGGATGGTCTATTCATTATTGTGGTTTGATTGAAAAGAATGTGGCTTGGACAGAGTGATGACCCTCTCTGTTGTCATCTTGATTGGACTGGAAAGTCATTGAGGGAAACAAGTAATGCTTGATGTAAAAGGGAATCCGCCCATCAAATATCTCTTACATTGTTTGGAGCTTTGTGCTAGAACTGGTTATAAAAAAAAAAAAATATATAAAGAACTCTGTGAAATGTATTCTTTCTTCTCTCAACACAATTCTCAAACCGGAACAACACAAACTGTATTGATAGCATCTTGTGATAATGTTGTGGTTGGTGCAGAAGTGTGCTTGGTCAGCCAAATCCTCAGTCCCACAAAAGTGTCTGATGAGGCAGAGATTCCAGCTCGGAGTTCCATTAAGCCTGCTCTCATTATAGTCCAGAGGAACATGCATGTGTGTCTACATCTATACACGCAGTCTCACACACACACACACACACACACACACATATGTCTTTGTGTGAGAGAGAGAGTGAGAAAGAAGTCCCTGTGGGCATGTGGCTGCAGCAGTGGTGAAGATAAGGTAGTCTGATGTCTCCTGACATGGCCAATGATTCATAATTGAGGCAGGACAGCTGTTGCTGGCTGCACTGACAGGTCCCGGGGTGGATGACAGATGATAGGGCGCTCTGGGGCCGAGCTATCTATCAGCCCAAATGTTCACAGTCCACTATCTGTTCACCTGTCCTTCATAACCCTCACTGATATATGTAAACCAAGTGGACACAGACACACAATCTGTTTGACCTCAGTGATTATGGTACGTTTTTGCAACATATCAAACTGGTGGGAAACCAAAACATTATAAACACGTGCAATCAGGTAACTGACTCACTGCCGATAAAAACTGTGCGTAGAGCAACACTATTAATGACAGTGTGTATCTCGTACAAAAACAACAGATGTAGTGAGTCATCAAAAAGAAAATTTATGTTTAATCTTCCTTACATAAGATCCTTGTGGTGTACCACAATAAACTTTCACACCACACTACCTCACAGCTTCAGTTAGCACGTCATGCCCCCTGATGTTTTTTGAAGAGATGGTTGACTAAAATATGTATGAACCATGGTGGAATACCAGCCATTTTTCATTCACCCACCAATTTTACGAAGAGCCAGAGTCCAAAGAGCTACATCATAGGAATATCATATGAAATGGCAGTTGAAACACAAAAGGAATTAATAGGCTTAGGTGTGTTTGAATC
The DNA here is from genome assembly GCF_900963305.1 of Echeneis naucrates. Lineage (NCBI taxonomy): Eukaryota > Metazoa > Chordata > Actinopteri > Carangiformes > Echeneidae > Echeneis > Echeneis naucrates. Next base: position 14,544,412 of record NC_042524.1, read on the forward strand.
TATATATAACCGTGCTTAAATATTACAGGACTAACACCTTTCAGTCCTTTCTATCAATGATAGATTTGATTCAGCTGAGTTTCCATTATCTAAATTTGTTCTTTATTCTCTGAATAGATGAGGATTGATATTGAATTGAAGGAGGGTTACTTTGCTGCACCGCTGGGTGAATTGTGAAGTCATAATATGAGCAAGTAACTGAAGCAACCTGATTTGCAAAACGTCTAAGCCCCCAATATTAACTCAGAGACGAAAAGGCAGTAGTGGAGGAAAAAAAAAAAATACTCTGCCTAAGGCTTAGTCATTGCTTTTGCCCTTGAGAGATTGGGAAACAGCGATTCTAAAATAATGTGACATTCCTTTATTACTGACTGTGTCACTGCTGTTTGAGCCTCCCACCACAACTTAAAAACCAAAGCTGCAATATAAATACCCAGTATTTGGTGCATTTAAGTAAGCTAAACACAACATACTAATCACACAGCCAAGGACTCTGCTTTCGACTGTGCCATATTCTGAGTTGGTGTCATTTCAGGTCATGATAAAAATCAAATCAATCAAAGTGGCTGACCTCGTGCATCCTTCTGGAGGAAGTCACCTCCAAGCTCAGCCTTGGAGTGTCCATTAGCCTCGCTGCGCTCATCGTCAGCCTCTGCTCCAACTGAGTGACAGTTCGTGACCAAATTCATTTTCCTGCCACCGTAGTGCCGTGTGCTCTTCTGTTGTGTGTCCACTGTTACAGGTTTTTCCAGTCTGCTGCACTAACAATCCTCGCACACATATATTACCTGTGGGACATCAGCCTATGGAGGGCAACCCTTTTTCTGCCTCATGGAATGCCTGAGACCTGAGCCCGTTACCTATGACAGTATCAGTTTTCAGAACACAACATGAATTGCATTGTCGGATGAAAGAGGTGTGGTTGAATGAGTTTTGATGGCAAACTTTTCAAGATAAAAGCTGCGACCTTTTCGAATCTGGCTGCAAGATTCATTCTACTCTTCTTTTCTGTTGGCACAGAACAATACTCAAAATTTTAAGATTCTCATTCAGCAAAGATTTTATCTGGTTAATCTTGTTTTAGCTATTTTAATGCCAATCTCACCCAAAGTTATCTTTCATGTGCTACACAGATTTACTGACAGCTTAGTTTTAGGGTTGCCATCACACACAGTGCAATTAGCTCCCTCCCCGTTCTCCCCTCATAAAAAATAGATGAATAAATAAATAAACAAATATTAATCAGATTTAGTTTAATTCAGATTTGAAAGTCACAAATGTTATTCAACAGTGCTTTTCAAAAACAAATGAGGGTGAAAGCTTTATGATAAAAATAAAAAAGAATAATAATCATGGCCTGCTGTTGGATTACCATATCCTTTTATGGTCCTGTTGGGAATGAATCTGATGTTACTCCAAAATATGTCAGTACTCCATTATCTAGACATTTTAACTACATGCAATCCTCCTGAGGTTCCCTCACCAGATTTAGCTGCAGATGCTGCTCAAACCAGTTGAAGAAATATAGCCCAGAAATACAGCAAGAGTAGCTTGCAGGCACAAGGAGAGCACAGAAAGACGAATCAATCTTGCAGCAAACCATGAGTTAATTATCCAGAATGCATATGGAGTTGTAGAACATGAACACATCTTCAATCTGGAAGTGAGTTAACAAAGAAATTACTCCATCGAGCCACCTCCACCAAATCCTTGTGTGACGCTGGTTGAAGGCAACTTATTAAAGTAACATAGCAGGTAACCCATTTTTCCAGGGCAAAATTATCAAGTGTCTAATACACCTCAAGATTCCATCTGGTGTGAAAAGAAATTTCAAGTTGACAGATGTGTGCAAGGTGATTTATTTTTTCAGTTTGAGTTTAAAGTCGAAATAGTTTTTTCCCTGTCCGTCCTTTTCGATGAGTGGATGGAAATAAATTTAGTTATTCTTTCAGTGGTACTTTTTCCTTGGCTTCTGCTTTGCACAGAGTCTTAACTTTGACTGTGGAGCTGCTAGCACGACAGACCTTTTCATTGCTGCACGTTTGTGCATTGTATGCAGTGTGTGTAATCGTATGGCACGGTCTCTTTTAATTTTCAGGTGTTGAATGTGAGCGTGCTGGATGGAGAGCAGGTGACGGTGGAGGATATGGGTGGCCAAGAACCCTTCATCCTTGCCAATGAGTCCGTCCTGATGAGAGGTCTTGTTCTACGCAGCTGGAGCAACCAGATCTCCATCCGTTTCCGTAGCGACCAACAGGCCAACTCTGGATTCCTCCAGCTGCATTACAAAGGTGAGCTGCCTTTCATCAAAATGCTCAATTTCCTCCGGCCGACACTGGACTTTATGAACATAAATTTAAATAAGCAGTGCTTTTTTTCAGCCATGCCAGCCTAAAGGGATGGACATTTGAGATGATCTTTATTCACAGAGACGCAGCCAAGCAGAGCTTCACCAGTATTAGTTTGTAGCTCAGAAATAAATAAATTTTTAAGCAGTAATCAGCCCAAAAATATTGATTGACAATACAGCACATAAGCCCTTTGGGCGAATGAGAATTTTTTTTTTCTTGTGTTTCCAACATTTACCATTAAATTAAATTGAATCCATGTTGGGATCAAAATTTATTGTAAGCACATATACCGATCCTGGTAGGTCAGGTTACGATCATTGATTATCTTGCTTTGATGACCCCTGTCAAAGGGTGCAGATGATCAGATGCAAAGTGAACATCTTGTCCTCAAAGCTGGTGAAGAAAACGGTCCAGTGTAAAGATGAGAGCAACTTTGCAAAGGAATTGTGATGTCTAGATGACTGGGTAAGAACTTACCAAAAGTGGTCCAAGGTCATTCATGTGGACAGTCCTTTGATACACAGCACTTACTGAAATAATGTTCAGGCCAAGTCCACCCTTTTATGGAAACAGTACTCCCTAATGGCTGTGGCCTCTTTCAGCAGATAATGCTCCCTGCCACATTGCAAAAAATGGTTCTCCAATCTTTAAAGAACAGCATCGGTGGGATGTGCTGGACAAAGAAGCCTGATCAATGGACCACCCTCCTACCACCCCCTTACAACTTAAAAGATTTGAAGGCTCTGCTGCTAATGTCTTTGTGCCAGGCCCCATGGCTAACCTTTAAAAGGTGGCAGCAAAAGGCAGACCTATATGGGTGCCCATACTGTTATGGCTCTGTAGTTGATGTGTCTACTTTGTTTTGTTCCAAAAAGAATTGTGTGAAAGAGCATCTCTTAAACTACCTACACCTTAAATATAGCTTCTGTTGGGAACAAAACTATGGAGAACAAAATATAAAATTTTATCAAATTTGGACTACAATAGTGTGTGGCAGCAACAAAACCCATCCCATCAGTAGTTACGGTGACTGTTTGTTGTCGGTAAATATGATGGCCTATAAATCCCCTGTTCTTGCTTGTTTTGTGTGTGACATTGATCTACCATGTCCGCAACAATGTCTGTTTATCTTAGCAATCACACAAAGTGGCCACCAATTACATGCCCCATCAATTTGAGTTGATGTTGGAAGCTCGTGGACAAAACATTCATTCCACCACATTACTATGGCACTTTCATCAGCTTGAAAATGAAAGCCGGCGTCAAAACACTGCCATTGCCACTGACGTGAGATAAATCAGCCCAACGCTGCTGGGTGTGTGAAAATTGGTGTGTGGTCAGGCTGAATGATGACAGTGAGGGGTCAGCACAGGTCATACAGTGTGGGGACAGATGGTGATAAAGAGTTGAAATATATCACCCTGTCAGGCGTACTTTTCTCCTTCACTTCACCTCTTTGCATTTCAGTAAATATTATTCAGAAACCTTCCATAGGACATAGTTTTCCAGATTGATTGATTCATGTAGAAGACTAATACGGAGTAGAGTAAAGTCTTAACTGATGCTACTGGTATTGTTTTGATTTAAGTAGGATTTATTCACACTGATCTATAAAAGGACAATTTTTATTATATCCACAAGAATAGTCTCATTTCAACTATAATGAACAACAGGCCTAAACAATATCCAGGATATTGCGCGTACAATGAATGTGGGCATTTATGCCTCCAGGACCAGTCATCATCACAATTTGCAAAATATTTCATAAACTGGCAGATATTTTGGAATTATAATATTTGAGAAAAAAAAAAAAAAAAGATTTGTGTGATTTTTGTTGGTATTTGTACCACACAAAAATATAAGCGTAGGCTGGGGAACCCCCACCAGCGCCACAGCGCAATGCAAAAAAATGTTGTTACACATTTTTTGCTACACAGTTCAATCAAAATCACAATATGCACTTATCCATATTGTGATTTTGATTGAACTGTGTAGCTCCAAATGAAATTGAAATGAAATGAAGGATAGTCTGAGCTGTAGCCAGGAGCACCATTGGGTGAAAGCCTGAGACCTGTGACATGACAAACTGCAGATCCTTGTCCACAGAACATCATTAACCAGAATAAAAGAAAATGTAATGGAACAGTTTTCAGATTTTCCACACCAAACTGAAAATATAACATGTATTGAGCTATAACAAGACTGTTCAGGAAAATAAGCAATGCTGTAAAAGAAAAAAACTCCAACAACAACTAGTGCTCATCTTTAAATTATGCATCAATAGAAGGATCCTTCCTTTCAGATGTGCCAGTGGATGTCTGGCCTTGGACACAAGCCTAGAAACAACACTTTGCTGCTCGGCTTTCTATAGCATCACACGAGGATTTGACTTTTTACATTGACTCTTGTGAAAACAGAACCTTCAAAGTAGTAAGTAGTTGATCTTGCTGATGCTCGAATAGAATTTCCTCAGTGCTTTATCGTGAATTGTTATCACCCTAATAAGCGAATATAACACCAACCTTGACAACTTTCCAGATTGTAATCATTGCAACGAAAAAGCGTATAAATACAGATTAGATGAATGCAGTTAATAATTTATTTGTTTTTAATTTGAAGGGACAATTTTAGTTGCACTAATGACAAAAATATGCAATGAGCAGATTCCTCAAAGAGTGGACAAATTGGAAACTTAAAAGATATTTCATTTTGCGGTCCTCCCCTCGGTAAGCGGCATATCACCTTGTCCTTTATAATGGCATATGAGAAATGGGATTGGACAAGCGTGGAGAAGGGGACAGAGCTGTGGAGAGACGGATTTCAGCTCAGGGTAATTAATATCTGCAGCAGCACTGGCCCGTCCTGTGATGGCAGACTGATGGATGCCTCTATAACATCAGCACCCAGCCTGACACTTGGAACATGATTCTAAGCGTGTTTTAATGTAGAGGGTGTGGACTGGAGAGCAGTGCAGCAGAAATCCTTATCTTTTTTCCCACTACACACACACACACACACACACACACACACACACACATATGTTCACCAAGAACAGGGAGTGTTAATGGTTTTTATATATTTTTTTAAAGAGCTACAGCATACAGTTAGCAACATAAAACATAAATGAGTGCACCCTGAATGCCAACAACTGCATATCCCCGTCAGTATTTGCTGGTAAAATATTAATTATCAGTTGATCATGTAAAAGTTTTTCTTCTTCGCAACCCCTTGTTTTGGTAAAAAGACATTCAGGATTTCCTATTTGTTAATTTATACACACTAAACACACACATGCACACCATGTTTGAGTGGCATCAGTGACATCAACTACCAAGGAGTTGCTGTCTTGGTCCAAGCTATTGCTCAGGAGTGTATCACAATTTTTATTTCTTGCATCTCTAATCCAGTTTCCTGTTCTTGCTAGTTTGTTTATTTTTTTTATTTTTTGGCTGCAATTTTAACTCATAAAACTGAATCATCGTGCGATAATGCACAGAGGCATGTTGTGAGGGTAAGTTTTTTTCATGTGATTTCTAAAACATAGAGGAACATGTTCTAAAACATGTTTTAGAAATCACATGAAAAAAATAAATTGGATTTCTGATTTTTCTTCCCCCACCCCCACCCCATGAAACCATAACTGTGGGTTAGTAACAGTACTGGCATGCACATCATGAGTTTTGGGCTAAAAATAGACAAATGCTGCTATATATTTAAAAATGAAAACCATCTGTATGCATAATCTTTGTAGGTACAAATTAAATATAACACTGCACATACAAATCTCCGCAAGCCAAAGCCTATTTTTCTCCTAATTGGAAGTTGCTTTATCAGAATGATGGAATGGAACCAGCTGCTTTTTTCCTGCTGATGAAACCGTTCTCATCATATCTGACTGCCTTTCCTCCGTACATTAGCTTGAATTGTTGTTTCAGGATTTTGTGAATCAAATGGAGCTTATTTTATGACAATGTCAATAGCAATGATGTCTTACAGAAATTAATGATCGGCTGTAATTAATTAGCTAAGCTGATAAGTGAGGAGGCCACAGAGTGTGCGCCACCGGCAGTTATGCACTTGATTTTACATTTACCACAATTTCTCAGTAGCATTGATGAGATGCCACCTTCAGCCCAAAGTTATTTCTCTTTAATAGACTGGATTGAGTGGATAACTATTAAAATTGAGTTTTTAACCCAACCGCATAAATATCAATAGGCCATATCGCAGCAGAACATTGGTCTGGTTTAATATAAGTGGATCACTTTCCCTGAGACAACACTATTGATCTTCCTGTAAAAAGGTAATGCCTTAGTGCCCAGCCAGGACATAAGGCTTATATACAGTGACAGTTATAATCTACCACAAGTCACCTGCTAACTGCAGGACTGCTGTCACATCAGGGAATCCCACAGCTGAATATGCTTGACTTAGTTTTTCTCAGTGGAAGCACTTTTTATCTTCCAGATGCTGATGCAACACATGGACAATCATTTTCTGCCCATTTAATAACAAAAATCAGACCTAGATTTAATTTTGTGTGTGTGTGTGTGTGTGTGTGTGCGCGTTCTGTTCCTGCCACACCATTCCGTTATCTGCTGCCCTCACCTTGTCTAGTTTGAGCCCATTCCATCTCTCCACTGGAAGATATTCGTTACTTGAAATTTAACAGTGCAACAGATTATTGTGTCTAAATTGAAATACATTTTATTCATTTGTCTAAATGTGGAAGATAACCCGCTATTGCTGACTCCCTCCACCTCATCTATTGTGCCCCAGTCAACAATATTTGTCCTTTGCTGGTAGAAGAGCAACACTCAATTTGAACTTCTCTGCCAAATGAAAATTGTGCATCGAGCAGAATGAGGCTCATTAGTTGCTACGATGTGTGGGTGAATGAGTATCCAACCTGTCCTACCTGATGCTGATTTCCAAAAGTTGCTCTTTTGAGAGCTGAAAAACTATAATTTATTATTGAGCCCAAAAATACTGATTTTTTTTTGGGTGATAGGTGAGAAAGGCAGGAAGCAATTTAAACAGAAACAATTCCATACAAGAACAAGAATTATCCATTGCTGGTGCACAGATAAGAGAAAGGGGATGGAGATGCCCTCCTGAACTCCTGTGAATGGGTTTTGTGAAATGACGAAAATAGAGTGGATATGTTGGTTTTGACAAGCTACTTGTATCATATATGAAGCATCTTTCTACATCTAAAAATCATTTTTTCACTATAATTGTAAGATTTTCAAGGACACCATTATTAATACAATATTTAATCGAGGCCCCTTCAACATTTGTGTATGCAGTGTTGTATGTCTGGGTCTGTGATGTAATCTTCCATCCGACAGTGGAATCTAGAAGTGTTTTGAGAGTGATATTGAATGTTTACTGTCATTACACACACTGTACTAGACAAATAAGAACTTAAAACTGGAATTGTGTTCCCTCATAATTTATGTACCGGTGGAATACTCAGAATGGACACGGAGTCATGCTTTATATAAAAAAATATGTACCTTTTACTGGTATAAATAGGGTTCCTCAGGTGTATAAAATTGAACACTATATTATATATTACTATATTGCAGCCCCCTGTAATGGATACTTTTGTTAAATCTGATCTAAAATGTTCATCCACATGACTTCTTGTGGGAGACTGAGTTTACCTGGGTGCGACCAATATGACTGTCTCCTCTCCTCTACAACAATAACTAAAGACATAAGCTCCACATCTGTTTCCCCTGGCCCTGCAGTACCATCAGCTAATCTTCCTGGCTGCCTGCACCGTGGATCTATTATTTGTAATGGCAAAACAATCAGACTTTATGGCCCAGCACCACATTCACTGGAATGGAGGCAGCACGTAATTTAATACTTCAGGAATTGGCTCCACAATATTTGCCTCTGGCGCTCCCACTGCATGCTCAATAGGGATGTAAATGCTGCTATGATAATGGCAATAACTAGGTTCATTGGAGCTAGTGATAAACTGTGAATTGAATGGATGACCCAGAAACAGCATACCTCGTCCCTGTGGCTCACTGATTTACTGCAAAAAGAAAGGCCTGTTTCATTATAGTGGAAACCAGTGGCCTGTATAAAAAAAAAAAAAGCCAGTAGATTAAAACGTTGTAGATGAGGGCAGTTTCACAGCCCTTTATGGCTGTTATCCATTAAGGCTCGTTTTCCCTCAAGTTCAAGTTCAAAGATTGATAGAATGGCATGTTTGAATATCCGATTTAGCTTTAAGGTAATGCAGGAAACTTCAGCAAAGTGTTGTTTTTCATCTACAAATGGGTGGTTGAAATGAAAGCAGTTCAGATGCGACAGAACACACAGTGGTCTTATTTTTTTGTGCCATTTAGCCCCCACTTGCTCAGCATCTGGGAAGAAGAACCGAAGCATATTAAAGCATTCACATGTGTGACCAAAGAGCCTGTCTGTCAGCCGTGTGGCTGCTGCTGCTCCAGCTCAAAACTTACGATGGTGAGAGGGAAGGCTTTTAGCTATTTTTATGAAGGGACCTACGTGTCACAGTCTATTCACAAAAGTTGTCGGCTGGTGTTTACTTTATCAGGACAGGGTCAGATAGGGTCAGGCATGTTATAAACAACTTACAAATAGGACCTATTGCATTGTGACTTCCAATTTCTTCAACAAATATTAACTTTAAATGCTGATAAGATATGGGCATTTCTTCTTCATTTATTCACACAGACAACAACGCATCTAGAAGTGATTAATCATGTGGTTCAATTGAAAGAACCAAGCAAAGATAGCTAAATGCAAGAAAGGGGTGTGACTTTTTTTTTTTTTTTTTTTTTTTTTTAAAGCTTGCACCAAACTCACCTTTAGCTAGGCAGCTGAAAGTAGTCCAAATCCTCTTTAAACACAGACTTAATCATATTTACATAAGTAGATTAAGGTGTTTACACTACATGGTCCATGCTTGATTATTATCATAATTGCTTTTAAGACTGCAAAGATGATATGGACGCAGGCAGCTTCCAGTTGCCCTCTTCTTTGACCTTTTCCTCCTCTATTAACTTTCATGTAGGCTTCACGTGTACTATTATGTTTTAACACAGATGTCCAACTTGCAAAGTTGGAGTAAAGTTTTAGATCTTTGCAATTCGGCTGTCGTACAATTAAACAAGCCATAGTGGGCTCAATTATGTTGCTTGTTATGTTGTTCACACATCCCCAGAAGTTAAAAAGTTTTAGTCTCTTCATTAAAGTGCCTACACTAATGAGGTAGAACAGTGTGGTTATTAGACAGGAGGAAGAGGTTGTTTAATAGTTTCCATTACAGACTTGGTTAGTTCACTCCATTATCCATGTGAGCTCCATTCCATACTGCAGCATTTGTTTAAAGTAGAGACAGGACAACAATGCAAAGCGAGTCCAGGAACATTGATCTTACCCTGCTGGAATCTCAACTCTTTGACAGCCTCTACAGAGGCAATTCCTCTTGCAGCTATCACATTACAGATGTTCAACAGTTCTGCAACATCTCCATTTGTCAAAGCATTTGCGGAGGCTCTACCACGGACTGCACAGTGATGTTAATTACTGCTTTGCTGCAAAAATGTCTCCACATATTTGAATATTTTATACACTGGTAAACTCTACTTAATTAACAGCTGAAGTGTTCATAAACAAAATTGAGGGTTAGTTATAAAACAATATTTGCGTTTGAATGTTTGTAGCCTCGATGCAATAATTCTAAATGATTAAGGGATTAGTGTTAAATGAGGGGTCATGGTTCATGCCAGAATTAGCGTAAAGGTATGTGAATGACAGATGCAGGATGCAGATGAAGGATGTGAGTGTTTGTGTGTGTACACATGATTTATTCACATAAATAATGAAAAGAAAAAAAAAAACCTTTGTATTCAAATGCATGTGAGGTGCTGAGCAGTAGTTTGGAGGATGGACAACATTGTCAACAATGCAACAAAACAGCAAGGGTTATACACAATACAGGACACAGAGGATTATGTTATGTAGCTGGTTAACATTGTTAGCTATTTATTTTGGCATGAGTTTGCCTTTTGTCCTGAATGATACATTGGGTCCTGGGAAATTAGACAGCTAAAGAAAAAAATAAAAACTTTGTTTGTCATGAAGTCTCCTTCGAGCCTTGAGACAGTGAAAGAACCTTTTAAATGATTATAAAAAAAAAATGAAGTTAGACGAAGTGGGTCTCTATATAAATTGGTTCATCAGCAGGATCATCTCGGTAATTAACTGGGTTCAGATCTGATTGCATTGCATTATAGCATGAATGTACTTTCACTTTCTATCCTCTAATCACTATTGGGCATTGCGGATTACACAGAGGACAGAGCAGATCACGAAGCATCACATTTAATACATTACACTGACAATACCAACACACCCAATTAGCATTCATACATTATAGTGTATTTTAGATTTGGAACATTTTCAGACTGGTAGCAAGCTGCCAAAACAAAGATGAACATTCTCCTGCTTTTCGTTTCTCCATTTCCTCTGCAGCATTTGTTCTGAGCTGTGCGTTCCCTAAAGAGCCGGCTGGTGGAGAGGTTTCTGTGACTCACCTCCATGCTGGAGGGGAGGCCTACTTCCGGTGCTTCACTGGATACAAGTTGCAAGGCCCCAAAATGCTCATCTGCCGTAATGCAACTACACCTTACTGGAGTGGGAAGGAGCCCCAGTGTGCGGGTAAGATAGCCCACATCATTGCCGTATATCATCTCATTAATAATAGGAGGAGTTCACTTAACTTCTATAACTGTACCCACTTAAGATTGATTCTTGCTTGATGAGTTCTGACTGTGGAGAGATTTTTGAAATCTTTTCGAAACTTTGTTAAATTGCTTGTGTGCAATAAGGGAAAAAAAATCAACTGCAGCATTTTAAAAAGTGAAGAGATATTAAATGGGAGGGATATTATGGCTCCTTCCCTCTTGAGCTTTTCTGTCGAATGCAGGTGATTTTGATTAACAAAAGCATTCACTAGGTTGTCTCCCGCCGAGTTGATTACTCAAACTCGCAGGCCAAATGAGTGTGTTTGCATGTGATTAGCAGCACAGGGAGCTATTCTTTGGAGACAGTGCAAAACAAGGCTATTGGACCTGCTGCCTTAATTAGAACTGGGCTGCATGACAATCGTTCTCCTGCTGCTAAAGGCTCATCTGCCAGTTCCAGTGTCTCTGTGTGCACGCCTGCAGCTGCTCTGAACTGATAGTGTTACTGGTGCTGTTTTGCCGTTCTCTCTACAAGTCCATCACACGCAGTCACACACTCTTACACCCAGGTTGAGTCACAGAGTGTGGCCCAGCCACAGTCCACTGGATATGTGATGATATCAGTGCTCAGACAGGGGCTTTTCTCCTAAACCCCCCACCATGGTTGGTCTCATTACTTTTCTCATCAAGACCTACCCTCTGACTCTTTGTCTTCTTTCCCTTGCTCCCTCCTCCCATACAGTGTCGTGTGGAGGAATGATAAAAAATGCTACCTATGGTCGTATCGTCTCTCCTGGTTTCCCTGGCAACTACAGCAACAATCTGACTTGCCATTGGGTCCTTGAGGTCCCTGAAGGCCATCGACTTCACATTCACTTTGAGAAGGTGGCACTGGCAGAGGATGATGACAGGTGGTGTATGCACAATACTAAAATCACATTGAGAGTAAAGGCTGCATTGTAAAAGTGAGTGCGTGCACATTATCGAGTGTGTGTGTGTTTTCAGCTAATAGATGGCACTGGGGCTTTAAACTCATTTTCTGAATAACAGTATGCCTGTGGATAGAGCATTAAAACCCTCAGGGCTATAAATAACTGAAATCTTCAGGGAGTGACAGATGGATTTGAAAGGATCCTTTATCATTATAATCCCTTAACAGTGTTCTATCAAGCGAATGAATTGAAGGGACCACAGAAGGTAGTGAGAGGAGGGAAACTGCAATTGCATTACATTTTTCTTCAAAGATCCACATGGCTATCATCACACACGGCTATTCACCTTATTAGAAAGTGGTGAAAAACGCTATGGCAAAATTATGACAGCCAACATTGCCACAGTGAGCAGCTCACAGACAGCTTGCAACTTCGTTTGCGCTTGTTTTACCTTTCAAAGCTCACTTACACCTCTTCTAATGTGTGTGTTCAGGCTGATGATTAAGAATGGCAACAACATAGACTCTCCCCCTGTGTACGACTCATATGAGGTGGAGTATTTGCCCAACGAGGGTGTGCTCAGCACGGGACGCTATCTCTTTATCGAGTTCACCACAGACGCAACAGTGACGTCAACTGGTGCAGCCATCAGATATGAAGGTAAGCTGGTCCTCCTGAGTTTGCCAACATGCAATATTGTACGGTACTTTGTTTCATTTCAAGAGCAGCACATTAACACAATGCTTGTGCCTGCAGCTTTTGCTAAAGGTATGTGCTATGAGCCCTTCGTAAAATACGGAAACTTCAGCAGCAGTGACTCCACATACGGTGTGGGTGCAGTGGTTGAATTCTCATGTGACCCTGGCTACACGCTAGAGCAAGGCTCCGTGGTGATTGAGTGTGTGGACACACAAAACCCACAGTGGAATGAGACCGAGCCAGCCTGTAGGGGTGAGTCAACAGACTTCATCTGCTCAAGTAATAGCATAGCATTAAATCTTTTTTTTTTTTTTAATGTAGCTCCTCTGGAGAGGAACTCTGCGTAGGAACCATTGGCCTAAGGACCTTCAGCATTTATTGTCTGTTTGATCAGTGAGGTCTTTTTATTCAAACATTTAATACCACTGGCAGTTAACTCTATATTGCTAGGCTGCTTTCCTCTGATCCATGATAAGTTTCCTCTTGAAGCTGTAACAATGATTTTACTTTGATATATTTGCAAACGATTAAGCATGTATAGTATTTGGTCTAAAATGAACAGTGCCACACTGTAAAGACTACGTGTGCCAGACAATGATCCAACACAGATCCCTCCCCTTTTTCCTCTTTCCTTCTCATCCTCTTTCTGCACAACATGTTGTGACCTGAGTGCCAGTCTTTGTTGCCATCATAGTCATTCTGCCACACAGTGCAACTGAACAGTTCTCGAATAAAAGCTAGATTTTAGAAAATTTCATAATTTCTGCTGATGTGGCTCATGGCCACCAAGAAATTCTGTGGTAGTATGCAGTTTTCATGTCATGGAGCTTTGCAGACTGCATTTCAGGTGTGTTTTACTAAGCACTGAAATTGCGCTTCCATCCTATGAAGTCACATACATGTGTCAGTGAATGTTGGTATTTTCTGCAACTGTCACATTACAAACTGCATGATGCTATATTTCTTTCCCATACTAAACCAGTTCTGATCCAAGTTGAAATCTGTTCCAGCGTTTGTATTATTTCTCATTACCAAGCAGAGGTGTTTGTGTGTTCCAGCTGTGTGCAGTGGCGAAATCACAGACTCTGCCGGAGTGGTGCTGTCTCCTAATTGGCCAGAGGCCTATGACAAGGGGCAGGACTGCATCTGGGGCATCCATGTGGAAGAGGACAGGAGGATCATGCTTGACATCCAAGTGTAAGAGACAGCACCCAGGTGTAAGACTTGAAATCACACAGTGAGGTCAGAGGAGGACAGATTGACCTTGGAACATTAAACACTTCATCTCTCTCCAGATACAAGCGCACGCATTCTCCTCCCATCTTTTCCCTCATTTACACACACTAAGACATGCGCAAGGGGAAGGGATTCTGCGGTTGCAGTCACTAATTAGATTTTTTTTCTCCGCCTATTTGCCACATTAAGAATTCTGTGTAGCTTCCAACTCACTCTCTGACCAGATTAGCCAGTAAGCCTCCCTGCTCCCACTCCCCTGGTGTGTGTCTCAGAGTTGGCTTTGAAATGAATATGGTCTGGCAGTGAACTACTGAGCCACTTATCCAGGCTTCCCAACAGTATTTCAACACACACTCGATGCACATGCCGACAGATGTCTAAGACTGACTGTTGCGAGCAATAACCCAACCGAACCACCCGCTGACCCACACACACACACACACACACACTTTACGGACTCACAAAACACTGTCACGTTGTACATACCGCCCCATATGCTGCAAAATTACCACAAGCTTTTTGTCAGTGCTGAGTTGCTCAGTACAATGACGGTAGAGACCTAATCGATACACAGATATAGGCCGTCTATTTACCTTCACCATCACCGTCAGTCATGCTGTACAAGGATGGCCAGAAAAAAAATCCATGCCACCTCATCCCAAGTTTCATCTTTAAAGCGTAAAGCTAATGTATTGTGTTGCTTTCATAAGGCAAAACTATTTCAATACATGCATGAGAGAATCAGCCTCTGTTTGCTCATCCATTTTCCTTGTGTGAGTGATTGTCACGATATTTGAACATGCATCCAACAGAGCACAAAAAAACTACAGCATAAGTGATTTGTGTTCTTGCCCGGGGCAGTAGCACACAAGAGGGCATGGAGAGGTTAAAATTAAACCAGCGGGAATTCAGCCAGAGGTTATAGAAAAACAGTCACTGACAAATCTGAAAAAGAGGCTATTGTTAGCTATTGGTCACGGTGGTCATTTTGCATGCAGGCATTTGCTCCCTCCTGTTTTGTTTTCATGATTTATTCCCTCTCTTATGAATTAAAATGTGTATTTTAAACTACAAGATTTGAGGTGTGGATGCTGACTGTTGTGATAGAAAATATAGATTTTTATTTTTTTTTCCCCCTGCAATTTTTTAGTTTTTATTTTTTGCAAAGAAAAAGAAACACAACAGACACACTTTGGCATTCAGGGTGTATCTTATTTGCCTTAAAGTGAAAGCTGAAAAAAAAAAAGCACAACTATTTAGCTTGATCAATTAAACATTTTACATCTGATGTAAACATGAAACTTAAACATGAAGAGATAGTAAAAAAAAATTGATTTATACATTTTCACAAATTCATTGGAATATTATCATCATCATATTATGGACGATAAATCATAAACAATATTTGAAACAATTGGAGAGATTGCATTGAAGCTAAACAGTCTGAGGATTTTGTGGCGTCGACTCAGTGGAGGGTTTGGTGAAAATGTGTATGTATCTTTTGTGGCCCAGTTTTTGTATGCTGCTGCGAATGGCCTCAGTGAAGCCTGCATAAAACCACAAACAGTTTTTGTTTTTTGTTTTTTTTTTTTGTTGTTTTTTTTTTCATTGAGAGATGAGCCACTGCTAAAATATGATCTAAAGATCAAAGAGGAAATAATAGCATCAGAGGATACCAATAATACACGATGCCTGAGTACTGCACAGGGGTTTATGTGGCCCTGCCTGCCCCTTTGTTTTTTTAGCCTGAGATTAAGAATGAATAATGACTGATGCTGAAAGTCAACTAGTGCACCTAGGATTTAAAGAAAAATAAATCAGAGGGTTTTTTTTTTCCCCATGCAGCAGTAAACCAGTTGGATTTGAGGTAAAGTAATTTCCATTCAGTGATTTCTTTCTAAATTGTGCCAGCCTTAAGTTTGTTTTAATCTGCGCCACGAGGCCGCTTGCTGTAAATTAATGGTGCCGTGGCAAGCTCTACTTCATCACAAGGTTGGTCATGCGTGGCCTTCAGGGCTGTAGAAACCCACAGTCTGTCTGATCCCTGCACACGCCACCATTACCCTGATGTCTGGTCTGCTCAGTGTGAGAAGAGCGCTCCTAAACATTTGGTCAACATGTCATTTGTGTGAAAGGAGTGTTTATTTGTGTGTATGTGTTCTGCATGCCTAAGTGGCAAAGGACTCTTGTGGATGAGAGCTGTCTCATTGTAAGGGTGGGTACACACTTTTCCACAGTAATGAGAATGTTTTCTATATTATCATTCATCACTGTGTCTGTGCTAGCAATTACAGAGGAGCAGTCTGCATAATGAGGACTGATTAATTAATTTAGCCCAAACAGGAGGGTTGGCTCTTTGCTAATTAGCATGGAGCATAACTCCAGAAAGAGCCAGCGACGAGACATGCAATCGATGGCCCCACCTGTGGAACATGGCAAAGTAAATGGTTCATATGAGGATGGTATAGCCACAAATACCTCACAGTTTCAGGCGCTGAGCAAATCTGTTTTACAGTGGTCTGTGTCGGAGTGCTGAGCAGGATCAGACACCTTTTACACCTTGCACATTTTGGATTTACAGAGTCCTCTTGTGGAGACTCTGAGCATTACAGCAGCCAGGCCATTAGTGCTATTGTCAGGACATTCATTCATTCATTTATTCATCTTCTAATTTTTAGCCTTTTCTGGGTCACAGGGGGTGCTGGAGCCAATCCCAGCGAATACTGGGCGAGGGTGGGGTCACCCTGGACAGGTCACCAGTCCATCACAGGGCCAACACACAGACAGAGAACAACCACTCAGACTGACACTCAGACCTACGTACAATTTAGAGTCACCAGTTAACTCAAACATGATAACCCATCCATCACAGAGCCAATGTGCAAAGTCTGCACAGAAAGTCCCCTGGCCAGGGAACCAAACCCACAACCTTCTTCACTATGCCATCATGCTGCCCCACCAGGAGCCTAAATGGCTATAACATTTCTACAAACAGAGCAATTCAAATTTTTTATGTGTGTATGAGAACCTAAAGGAGGTCAACGTCTTCACTGGAAATTCTATTTGCTTCTAGTCAAGTTATAGGTCATTTCTTCGCTTCTTTAGCCATCACCTGGTGGGTTGGTGAAAGTGACAAAATGTCCAGCATCTTGGATGAAGCTGCAGCTGTTATCCCATCAAGATTGGGCTGGTGCCATTAGTATTCAGAGGAGTTTTCAAAAAGCTCTCAAACAGCGACCTGGACCTTTGCAAGCGCCCGACTACATAGAGATATTTAATCAAATAACACAACTCTGAAGGAATCAGTGTTTTTCTGGAGCTTGAAGAAAGGACAGATGAACTAAAATTAAAAGGTGTGAATGTTTTTATTTTTTTTATTTTTTAGAATATTGGTCATCAGTGTGCATCAGAGGGCAGGGAGTGACTGCCTTGTCTTACTCAAGGGGGAAGGAAGTGTTTTTAAAAAGCCAGGTGGAATGACATTTGGTTGAAGTGATTGCCAGCTTGCTACACAGACGGCAGCTGAGCGGCCTGTAGTGACTAACCACACATGGCTGTGCAAGTCTGGGCTAAAGGCTCTGTCCATTTGGCATTCTTCCGTGCTGTCACCAGGGCTTTGAATAAACTTTAGACAGTGGAGCAAATGGATGGGGTCAGTAGCAAAATTTAAAACCAAGGTTGACTGCTGCATTTTTGATTAGTTACAGCGACTGGGGAGAATATTTAGCAGCCCAGACAGGAGGAGAGGTTACAGTGTGTCAAATGGGAAAGTAAGTGATTTGCCATTGCTATTGACTATGAATCTCATGTTTTTCCTTCTTCTTTTTTTAAACTGCTGCTGTGTTGGCTGTATTCATTCATCTTCAACCACTTATCTGTTTCTGGTCACGGGGGGCTCTGGAGCCAATTCCAGCTCACACTGGGTGAGGGTGGGGTACATCCTGGACAGGTCACCAGTCCATCACAGGCAATTTAGAGTCACCAATTAACCCAAACTTGATGTCTTTGGATGGTGGGAGGAACCTGGAGTACCCAGAGGAAACCCATGCAGGCACAGGGAGAACATGCAAACTCTACACAGAAAGGCCCCAGGCTGGGAACCGAACCCACAACTTTCTTATTGGGGGACAACAGCGCTAACTGGTATGCCACCATGCTGCCCGTGTTGGCTTTATGATTTGGCTAAAATCTAAGATATTGCAGGGAATAGGTGTCACTGTGATTGAGGTGCTGTTCTGAAAGAGTTTTACTGCATTTTAAAAAAAAGGAGAAGTCATTTGATGTTAATTTTAAGGAGGAAAAAGCCAAGCTTAGTGTTGCTGATGTTGCAGTACTGCAGCTTGAGGGATGAAGAATATTTTACATAAAGCCTAGAAAAAAATTAAGGCTAAAATCCCTTCATGATGAAAATTGGACACTTAGAAGCTCGGGTTCAGCCTGGAGCTGCTTTGATTTATGAAAAGATAAAGTGAAAGCAGCAGCAGACTACTGAGATGAGGTGACGAGTATAGTTTGTGCATAACAAAATGGCCTATAGCAAAATTAAGCACTGGACCCATGTGGAAATGTTTGTGTCCGGTGGAGCAGATTAGAGGAAATGGTGCAAAAACTACTTTCTACAGAATTAAAGAAGTAATCCAGAGACTGGAGGCAATCTCCCCATGATATTGGCCGTTGAAAGTTTTGTGTCCCTGCTTCCAGGATGATCTGAATCCAAAGAGGCCTTTGGCAGGTCGTAAGGTGAAATGCAGTGCAGTGATAAGGTGGATCGTCCAGTTGACAGGAGCGTGTGGGGGGCTTGAAGTGAAGGATGAGATGTGGAAATACAAAATGGCAGAAATAATTTGGCGGTGGTATTGGCTCTGTGGATTGATAGGCGCTCCTGCTTTACTGTGACAGGGCTGAATCACATGAGACTGACCAATTCTGCAGAGGCTTGTGAACTTGCATTGCAGTGTGTATGACTGCGACCACTGCCAAACGTATGTATGGGGAAGGTTGAATCTTAATCTATCAGTAAACATCACGTAAGTGTTACAAACATATTTAAGAGCATAGGTGTATACACAAATGTGCTCGTGGCATTGTGGAAAGTGATTTAAGCGTAGTTGTAAGTCAGGAGAAGAATGTAGTTTTTATCCCAGTTTTACCACTAACTCATTGCACAAGCAGACAGAAACATGTCACTCAGATGTGTTTTTCCTTAAACCTTCACCCTCAGGGACTTACTTGTCTCAAATAGATGTCCTTGAGTATATAGCTTGTGGTACAAACTTTTATTAAATGTTAAGACAACATGAGTAGGAGGGATTCGTGCCTGGTTAGGGCAATTAAAGCTGAAATGGCTGCATTTCTTTGATTTCAGCTGCAGCTTGTTTCAACAACAATCTGGAAATTCGGAGGGCAGTAAACAGACTCGCGACATTTGTTTCCTTTCATCATAAAATTCTGTCAATTAAAAATAAAACAGCTCTTTCGCAGACTCCCATGACGGTCTCAACAAAGGCACAGAATGTGGAGTATTCAGCTTCCTTTAAATCACTAAGAAAAAAAAAAGCCTCAAACTCAATTTCACAGCAAGTTTTCCATGCACAACCCTGGGTATCAAAGTTTCAGCACATAAAGCTGTGGCAAACATACACACCCAAAAAAAAAAAAAAAAAAATCTGCAGTCATTCCACTGACTTATATAGTGTCTTATCAGGTGCGTTATATCAATAAACAATCAGTGTGTTAACATAGAAATGGAACTCTTAGAGAAGTTATTCATTAGGCAAGTCTGACAACATCCAAAGACTCATATTTTGGGAAGCAGCAGACACAAATAACAAGTAAAATGTTTTAAAAGTAGAGTTTAAACATGAGAAGATACAGTGTTCTTGGGTGGTTGTGCACTTGGATAAAATGAACGGGGATGCATGATTGTAATGTTGTTGCAGACATTTATGTATTACATTTATGTTTACATACTAAACCAGTTTAAGATTGTAATCATACTGGACTTTCAGCTATGTGTCATTTGATTTCTTGACCATGTTTATTGCTAAATGTTGATGTATGCATTCAATCTGTTTTGTTTTTCTTACTATAATGGCTTTACTCTATGCTCTTCTGCATAGAGTTATTTGGAGTGCATTGGTTTCCTAGAGTGAAGACATAAGGTTTGTTTGAAGGCAAAGTTTTGCATTTCTGTGCAATCTGTTTCTAAGTTAATGTTGCTTGTCCCGTGGCCTCATCGATTTGAAGCACCTGTCTACCCATTCTATATATGTGTCTCAGGAAGGGAATGAGTTAGTTTTTTTTTAAACAGCATCTAAGAAAACCAGCAGTCACAGCTCTGCAAAGACAAACATTGCATCGGTTATACTGTATGTGTGCTGCTCTCTCCTGTGGCTGATGCAGATTGGTCTGCCAGAAATGCTTTTCTTTTTAGTTCTTTAATCTGAAAATAGGATCTGTGATCCCACATTTCTTTTGTTGGTCTTGCTTTTGACCCAACAAAAACAACAAATCTGTAAAGATGTGTCTTAAGAAAGGAAACATCACAACTCACCACCAGGTAACATGACAACATGCATCGTTTCGCAGATTTAAAGTAAATCAGTGACAAAGAGATGAAGTCACAGCAAAAGTCAGAGCATTTGTCTTGTCTTACACATAACACAACTTGCAAAATAGAGCAAAGCAAAAATGCGGTATTTTAATAGTTATTTCAGTTCATCTGTGGCTTAATCCTGCAAATGAAAATGGCAGAAAGCACATGCGAGGGATAGGTGAGTCATAGCCACAAAGTGTTCCCTGATGTGTGATGGTACTCTAATTATCACTATTAAGTTCTGTTCAGCACAGCTTGTGAATATTAACAATCATCCAGCCAATCTGCAGAGTTATTTTGATGCCTGCCTTAAGGCACATAAAGACCAACGAGTTTCCCTTGCTTATTATATCAGCAGGGAAATACAACTGCGTCTTATTACTTTTTGCCCCATTCACCACCCCCAGTGTGTAAATAAATGTCAAGCTTTACTGATGCTCTATAAAGAGGGCAAGGACATATGAATCACCAAATGGAAAAGGTTAATGCATTCTTAGGTTAATCATTTTCAGCAGAGATTCTATCGGATTGGCTGGACTGCCGTAAAATTATATCCTATACACATTACAGTGCACTCTGTGTATTTTTATATATGCCGAGTCACCTAAAGGATATGATAATATCCTTTAGGATATATATGATAATATCCTTTAGGATATTATCATATATTTGTGCATACGCACCCCAGCAAATATTCATGAGAGTGATGTGTGAGGCAGACTCATACATCATGAATTATTTAGTGTTTACTTCACATCAGATCCATCCAGTATAAACAGAATTAATATTTCCCAAGTTCTGCTGACATCGCTTTGTGTCATCAAATTTCTGCTTTCATCAGCCAAAGAGTGTAGCTGTCTCTTAACTCTTGACTCTGAGCAAGATACCCAGGAAACACTAGACATAACTAGACAACATGTGACAATAAGGTGTGTACTGTATGTCATTAGGGAGAAATGTAATCTACTTTCCCCCCACCCCCTTCTTTTAATGAATTCCAGTCTCCACATTGGTAAAAATGATCTGCTGACTTTCTATGATGGCGATGACCTCACAGCGAATATCCTGGGCCAATACAGTGGCACGCGACAACGCTTCAAGCTCTACACATCCATGGCCGACGTCACCATTCAGTTTCAGTCAGATCCGGCCACAAACATCTATGGATACAACAACGGCTTTATGGTCCACTTTTTTGGTAAGGTTATTCCTTTTTTTCTTTTTTTTTGATTCAAAAAAATTACCTTCTCAAGTTCCCTTTCAAAACAATGGGAGTAAGTGGGGAATAGAAAACATTACACATATCTAGTAGTCAGGAGTTTACCAAATAAAAATGTTCTTCTTTCTTTGCCTTTCTGTCTATCTGTTTTCAGCTTGTCCCAGGTGCACAGGGTTAGATAACTCCAAGCACAATAATAGGTTACACTTAAACATCAGCTCTCTCTGCCCATTGCGTTTTGCCCCTGGTCATGTATGCTGCATTTAGGGAGGTCCAGATTGACTGGTGCCAAACCACATGCTGTTTTCCTCCCAGCAAGCATCCAGAACTTATATTTACATTTCCTCCCCAGCCAAGGGTGTTCAGCACTCACAGAATAATGTCCCATTTGTTCCCTGCAGATGAAGTTGTTGCATATTAATGTTGCGGTTTTGTATGTATATTATACAAGAAAATCACTAACAACACAAAATAATTTCTGCACCTCCAGCATCACTGTCTTCTCTCGCTGTGCTGGCAAAATCTTTTTAAATTGTATTTCTCTTCTCCCTTATCAAAACAAACAACTCCACATCCAACGCCAACAGAGGTACCGAGGAACGACACCTGTTCTGAGCTGCCCGAGATCACCAATGGCTGGAAGAGCACCTCCCACCCTGATCTGATCCACGGAACAGTCATCACCTACCAGTGCTACCCTGGATATGAGCTGGTTGGCTCCGAGATCCTCATGTGCCAGTGGGATCTGTCTTGGAGCAGTGATGTGCCGAGATGTGAAGAAGGTGAGGAGAAGGATTGAAAGTGAATGAGAGTAGGCTGCACATATTTTCCCTGCATATGAGACTAGAGTATGTAATAAAACTGCCCTTATTTTCCGTAGATTGGCTGTTTAGATATTTTAGGTCAATTTTATACAGTTTTTGCGAATAACGTATTCTAAAAATTAAAAGTAAACAATTGCACTGATGTTCCAAAATGAATTTAAATAAAGAAAATGCCTGATCAGTTGCGTGAATATAGAACAATTTGTATGCACTCTGTGCACAAAGTCACTATATAAGACAGAGAGTAACTCTCTTTTTGCTAAAGCTGATCACCTTTTAGCAGTCTAATGCTACTTCTTTGTATTTGGCCTGATCTTCCTTAGTCATGCCAGTTCAGAAACCCGTTTCATTTTCATTTATCTAAGAAAGTTATTGTTTTAGCAATAATGTAAATTTGTCCATTTTTTTTCCTCCCACTGTTCAGTAATGGCATGTCACGACCCTGGGAATGTGGAGCACAGTCGAAAGGTGATCACTGGCAGCCGTTTCGCTGTTGGATCCACAGTGCAGTTTATCTGTAATAAAGGTTACATCCTTTCTGGCAATGGCCTCCTGACCTGCTACAACCGAGACTCAGCCAACCCCAAGTGGAGCGAGAGGCTGCCTAAATGTGTCCGTAAGTAACAGTCGTATGCACATATGCCATTTTTTTTTTTATGCAGATATAGTGAAATATATTGGTTTTATGAAGTTGTGTGAAACCTGATTTCCATTTCTTTGGGTCAGGTTGCTGGATCATTTGTTTTTGTGAGGTATCAGTAATGCTTATTTAAATGCAAACTGTGGAACAAAGCCATACATTACCTGAGACGTAAAAAAAAAAAATACCTGCAGACCTTTGAGTGTTCGGACGAGTGTATATCAGAGTTCCTGCGTGAAAAAGACTCCTTTCTCAAGAATTATTGCATGGAAGGTTTTAAAAAAAACCAAAACAAACAAACAAAAAAAAAGACTATTGTCTTTCTTCTCAGCTGAAAAGTACGAGCCATGCAGGAACCCCGGTGCTGCCTCCACCAGCGTGCAGAGCTCCGAAAAGGCCTTTTACCAAGCAGGAGAGACGCTGACCTTCTCCTGTCACTCAGGCTACGAGCTGCAGGGTGAGGCCACCATCTACTGTATCCCTGGACACCCGTCGCAGTGGAACAGCACTCCTCCGGCCTGCAAAGGTAAACAACATTGTAGCAAAGCTTTTTCACCTTTTGTATTTGTCCCTGCATATGTAAATACCCTGTTGCGTAGACATTTATACACTATTGATTTGTTGTTTTTCTTTCTTTCTGTATGTCAATGCAAAGCCTTTCTACTTATGAGAGCTGATATGGAAGTGTAACACATACATTGCATAACTTAATCTGCAACTGTGTCTTTGTAGCATCTTCGACTCAGTATATGAACGAACGCAGGCTAGATGGTGAGCCAGCTATCCTTCTTGAAACACTAAAATGTATTTTTTTCTGTCTGTTCCCTTTAAATAAATAATAGGCTACCTGTTTGTGTCTGTCCTCCCAGTTGTCAATGGGGCTTATGCCACAGAGGGAACTAATATTGCCCTTGCAGTTTTTATTCCAACTGCAATTATCTTTGTTGGTGTCCTAGGCATTTACGTCTACTTCTCAAAGTGAGTCATAACTTCAACAAACTTCCTTTTTTTTTTTTTTTATCTCAGTAAAAAGAGCATTTACGGGATGTTTCTCATTTCTCCTCTTTTCTCAGGATACAAGGGAAGTCGTTCAGAATGCCAACGTCTTCACCGCCATATGACAACATGACAGAAGAGTCGGCTTTCGACAACCCCATATATGAGAGTGGAGTAAGTGCAGATGTCATGAGCATGCAAGACGTGGATTCACAGAATACCAGCGTGCTGTCCTGATCCTTTCCCATCTGGTTTTCACCCTGCTGTCATCTCATGTACCACCAGCAGAGGGGACCCTTCTCCTCATCTCCCCTTACATCACTCATCACTGAGAGCGGATGATATTTAACTGATGGTGTTGCTCAGAAAGATCCATCCATCCTGTATTTCCATACTTCATTCACATGGAAGAGTGACTGTAGAAAATTTGCCTTACATTAGGCATGTCATTCACATTGTGGTATGTTGTCTGCCACCCTTGTCATTTGCATGTTTTCTTGTTGTTGTTGTTGTTGTTTTTTGTTTTTTTTTTTGATTAAAAAAAAAAATGAATTCCTAGATTTTGATTTGAAATGAGCAGCTTCCACGTTTCTACATTTCAGTAACATACAACTAGTGAGTGATAGTAAAAGCTTTGAAAAAACTACTGACTCGTTTTCAACTTTTACTGTATCCAACTATGACATTAATGAGCTGCTGCTGTCTGACTTTTACTTCCATGGATATAAGTTTTCTATTCATTTTTTTTCTCCCCTGCTCCTTCAGCACTGGCAGACTCATTCTAGATACTAGAACCAGTCCAGTACGCTACTGCAGAACAACTATGAGGTGAGATCTGCTTCCGATGCTAAAAGCACATCCCACCCACTATCCCCAAACCTTTCAGTCGCACATTCTCATGGGGCTTCACTGTAGGCACATTCTTTTCTGCTCTGACCTGATGTCTAAAACTAGATTTACATATAACCAGATATATATATTTTTCCTTTTGGAAACATCAAGCCCCCTTCCCTAAATCTTGCTTTGATGGTCAAATAACAATTGTATGTACTTTTGGGACATCAGTGTCATATTTTGTTAATACTATCTAGCAGCACTTTACTATCTGATATGACACTGATTATTGTGCTTTGGTTGCTTAAAATAAATTAATGTATAAAGATTAAAACTGGAAAGTCCAGATTAATAGAAACATGTTGGGGAGAAACAGTGAATTTACATACATTTCCAACTTAATACACTAAATATTGTCAGAATTTTGTTCCTCTGTACCACATCACACTTTTTATAGTTAAATATTTATGACAATCACTGTTCACCCTCAAGTAAGAGCATATATAGATATGTCTCTTCTCATGTTATTGTTACTGTCATGGTCAAACTGAATGTTTGCTATTGTAGTGTATATTTTCTACAAAGTTATACAAATAAATTTGTGCTGTTAAATTATTTTCTCTTTATTTCAGCTCATGCAAAAATTGTAAAAAAGAAAGTGTTGTTTGGTAATATTTCACTGTAATGTTTATTGACACTTAACAAATTGTCCTGTCCTGTTTTTAACTGATCTGTTTGTCTGGTTTTTACAGGACAAATGAAAAAGATTTAAGAGGTGACCATTTAGAGACCTTAAAGCAAGAATTGCTCAAGCTTTGCCTTTTGGGACCCTTTCTGCACTGCTCAACTTTTCCTCCAACTTCCTTTTGTTTCATAATGTTTTTTGCCCTTTCATGCGGATTACTGTAAATATGTCCTTTCCACGGTCGAATCTGTGGGTCACCATGGTGATATTTTTATAAAGTAAACTGCTGATTACCGTTGGTTGGCTGACCGTTGATTGTATGTTTCTGACTACTTTTTGATGCCCTAAGGAAGTAGCAGTTTGAGATCAAGGGAGGTTGTGCTTTGATTGTTGAGATCAGTTGGATACAATTTCCCCATTACCCATCATTCTTTGGAGAATTCATGTTTTTTTTTTTTTTCCGTTTGTGTGAATGTGTGTGTGGGTCTGCTATTTGTAAATAAACTGCCTGTCCAATATGAGTGCCTCACGACTGACTATAACCTGAGAAATCACATATGGAGATGTTTGTAAAACTTTCATTCAACTATTATTTTGTATTTGTCAGCCTGACGCTCTTTGCACTCCAACTGTGCTCAGTCTCTCCCATCACACAATTTCTCCTCGCCAAACAATACCAAATGATACTGGATATTTTCCTACTAGCTGACGAGTGGTTCCCACTGCATAAAGCCTCAGAGGATTCCTGTTCTTATGTGGGACCCATCAGCCATGCTGATAAATTCTTTCGACTTTCAAAGTCTGCCTCAAAGAATAAGTAGCAACTAGTTAATTTGTATCTGTTCTAAAATGTGGTTGCACCTCAACATTAGTGCACTGTGAAATAAAACCCTGTGAGATTTTGTGATAACCAAAAAAAAAAAACAAAAAACCTTGCTTACTGATGAAGACACATCAGACTAATTCTTACCATGTCAAATCAATACAATGCGGATTGATTTTTATTTTTGGCAGCAGCCAACACAAAACCTTATGTAACCAATGTTTTTTTTTATTGTCTCACATTGTTGTGGTGCATCTGCTTGTGTTAAATTTGTAGATAGACTTTACATCCATTGTGCATATATTTTAAACTCTAACAAATCTTTCCTTTCAGCATCGCAGCTGGTGCAACCACACCCAGGAAGCCAAATCACCTTCAAATATCTATACTCTTCTGGTTAATAAAATAAATTGTTGTTTAAAGTATTGTTGTGTTTGCTTCATGTACATTTAGACATGCCAACATTTGCAACTACTGCAGCAACACTAGGATTATAAGGTGTGGAAATTCAATTACAGCTGTATATGAAAAACAATTGAGGCCTAAAGAAAAAATAAGGACGTCAGGAAGAGACAGCTGAACGAATCTGTCATACAGCCCTTTACCTCTAGATGGCAGCATAACAAAAAGTAGTCATCATATTCCTCGGCCCCCCTAGAAACCTTCCTTATCAGCAGTGCACGTGCTGCACTGTCTTTTCATATTTGTACATCGAGTATAAATTATCCAACTCTAACATAGATCATAGCATATGAAAGTTTCATTACACTGGACTGGAGTCAGGTTACATCAGGCTGTCCTGCAGACGGCTTGTACGGGATAAGAAAGGCAGGGAGCGAGCCTCAGACTATTTTCTGCTCGGTGTTTTTGCTGTGTGGTTTTTTTTCCCCCCAAACATAAACAGCACACGATATTGTCGATATAGTCCTATAGATCTGCACTGTTGGATTGAAGCAACCTTTTACGAAGTTTAGATCTCAGGTTTGAAACACATCTTGCGGATACCAGACCAATCTGGGTTGTCAACATTATGAGAAGTGTAACTAACAACTTGGCGTTTCGACAAATGAAGACACTGGACTGGGGCTTAGCTTGATCAGGAGCAGCTGAAGATGGCATCACGATCCTGAATCAGAAGTTTGCAGTCTGAGGGACCAAGGCAGGTTGGTTTAAGGTCAAACAGTATTTCCACGGACCGGTCTGATACGATGTGGCGGAGAAAGACAACAAAAATGAAACGATCGGCACAAAAACTGTTTTCTAAAAATAACAATAAACATGAATCCACCGTGCGTTCGCATGCACCTCTATTAGCAGCGTCCTCTCTGTCCTCTCTACCCTCTAAATGCAGCTTTCTCGGGCTCTTCTTCTGTTCCCTTCACAAAGAAACTTTCCGATGACGTTTGTTTTTTACTCATTTTGCTAGCTTGTGGGTTTAATTTTTACCGGTAACGTGTCACGTGACATGCGTCAAGCGTGAGTCATAGACGGATGGCACGGAGAGAATCCGGTCATTCTTCAAAATAAAACATCATTCAGCTTCAGATGATCAACTAAACGGAAATGAGGCAAGTTATCTCTTCTTTCTGTGCGGTTGCTGCTGGACTAAGGTCATCACATAAGTCGTTGGGCCAAATGATAACTGAACAAAACACACGAGTCGGTTCATGGTATGTCATATGATGTTATGGTGAGCAGTCAAGTTATAATCTGCCTTTACCTTTTTACAAAGGTGTCCTGACTTCTGTCCTTTTTTTTTATCAGAGACTCTGGCTCTTTCATTTACCTTGCATTATGCTAAAGAATATACAGTGCATAGATGTGCAGCCATGTGAATGTATTCACGTGGGAGCTGGCGTGTTTCAGTCAGTCATTTGAGAGCAGTCACCCATGATTTCAGCTGAGCTTTCACTCTGATGCAGGGGAGACGAAGCAGCTTGAGGCATTAAAATGTAAATTTCCTGTGCAGTCTAGGAAGAGGGCAACAACTGAGGACACACTTCTGTTTGGCAAACAAAAGAAAGGGGGGAAAAATGAATAAATAGGGGAATATCATGTAATAACTTTTTGAAAAAATCTATTTTTTGCTACAGTTTTAATGTTGGTCTGTAACTGATGTGGTTTAAAGTCATTTTCTAATTATCAGTGTTAAACCTGTTTCGCCAACAATGCAGCAAGTAATTTAATTGCATTAATTAAAAAGAGTTCAAGTCACACCACCCTGCTTGCTAGTAGTTATTAATATCATATGGTAATATAAATAACAAAGAGCTCACAATAGTAACATAGGCTTGTCATATGCAACTGTGGGAACACTATATTTCTGTTTGGAAGATTAAGAAATGAGATACGTGACATTATGAGTTAGGTAGTTTGGAATTTTTTTAAATTGTTGTTTAAAGTTACACTTAAGTACATTTACTGACCTGAGCGAAGATGGGATAAGAAAAAATGCAGAAGAGTTCACTGAAAGCAACAAAGGCAATACAACAGGCATACTGTCGTACCTTAGCGCATAGCACTGCAGAGTAGCAAAGCACTATGGTATAAAATCATAGCATGTAGCTCTATAGCATGTCATGCTATAGTACTATTGTACAGACTGATATAAAATCTGTTTTATCACAAAGGAGTTAGTTATCCATTGGTTCCAGCAGGTGGCAGTCTGCTATCAAGTCGCTCTTCTATGTGGGGTCAGCTGTGACTCAAGTGCATCATGAGGACCATCTCAACATTTAGTACTCCCACAATGCACTGGTGGTGGACTGCGGATGGCTCACAATTAAGCTAAAATGCCCCGACACAC
The DNA here is from genome assembly GCF_900963305.1 of Echeneis naucrates. Taxonomy (NCBI): domain Eukaryota; kingdom Metazoa; phylum Chordata; class Actinopteri; order Carangiformes; family Echeneidae; genus Echeneis; species Echeneis naucrates. The sequence continues at coordinate 14,573,787 of NC_042524.1, forward strand.
AATCCAATAGAGACCAAGACAGGGCAATTAACCCACTAATACAGGAGACCATTAGAGCTCCCTGTCTGTCTGCGGCCCCAGAGTATACAGAGCGTTCACTGTGGGGCCATGGGATCCTTATTATGAAGGATTGTTTAATGTAATGAGCCATTCAAAATGTCTCTCATAGAGTATGCTTTTAGTTGTAGGATTTGGGAATATTCAGCATCTGTGTGTGCCCAGAAAAAAACACAACAAACCACGTGGATGGCCGTAAAGATGCAGTGGCTTAATATCAGCAATGAGTTGATTTAAAAGGCCAATAAATGCTATGAGTCAGATGTAAAAAAAAAAAAAAAATGTTTGACTTGTGATCCATTAATGCCAGACAAAACAGCTACCAGATTATATCTCAGACTGTTTCTTTAATCACTTTTTCAGAAAAACACATTACCATACCAAACAATACCAGATGTATCAAGGTTTTGGCAGTTCACCCCAAGGCTTCTTTGGTTTTTTACCTCTGTGTATTTAGCTGAAATTGATAGACAGCTCTCTCCCTCTCCCCGAAGCATGATTTTATTAATGTGATTAACATTAAGCCATTAAGAAAGCAGGAGAGAAATCAGCTCAGAGATGGAGCCTGAACAGAGTAAAGCGTTCTCGCTTTTTAAAGTCACACCAGGCGCTGGAAAAATGAATGTTTCCGCCTGGGTTAGTTGCTCCATTGAGGTGGGGGCACCGGCCTGCCTGACCTTTGTTCACATGCATACACCTGCAGTATACAGGCCACCACACCTCATTATTACTGAAGGCTTGTCTGTGCGCCCCAACTATTAATAAGGAATACAGAACTTTACAGGCTATTGCCTTTCTTTTTTAAAGGTGCCAGTCTTCTGTAAGCTTTTCATGGCATTTTGTTAAACAATAAAATTATTTTACCAATCACAAACAGCTGGATATTTATGTAATACCTTCTTTTATAATCAAATGCACAATTTTTGCAGTTCTGATTCACATACAGTGAAGTCCAGATAATCACTATTGTCATGTCATAACGCTGACTGAGGACTGATGTAAAGACAGAGAGATAAAGCATGACATCATTTGAAAACTGCTGAAGTCACGCAGCTGCTACTGATAGTTTATGTTACAGATATGATGAATAAGACATTTCACTGATTCAGCAATTGGATTAATTGTGAGATTTCATTCAAGGATAAAGACAAGAGTGAAATTGGTGCTTTCTTCTTTTTCGCTTTCTCCCTTCATTGCCAGTTTTCATGTAATAAAATTCTCCTATTTGCCACTGTATTGTGTGCGTTACAGTACCCGTGGAGGAGCGGCTGATGAGGGGGCGGCCAAGTCATAATCACACATGCAGACAGGGCTCACTCTCTTTGTCATTACAAACTGCAGCCCCAGGAAGCCATTCTGCACAAAACAAAGGGGTGAAGCCTGCGCACGCCTCAAGTGTTGTTTGATGTGGCATGATGCCAAATCTCCCTCTCCCATATACACAGAGGGTCAGGGGATCCCTAATACACTTTGATCACCAGGATTTATTTAAACAAAGAACCGCTTGAATTTATTGCCATCCCAAACCTCAAGACTGCCTTCTGATATGGTTGATCTCAGACAGACAGGGAAACAAATTTTTATCTTGGCATCTATGCGTCGGTTTGAATGGCGTACCGAATGACCTGCTCCTGTTAGAGCAGGAGTGCACAATATTGTGAGAGGTGGACAGATGCATAGAAACAGATTCACAGTTTGACTAGAATTGTGTAGAGAAGATTATCAGTCTTTAACAGTCTTTTGATTTCTCCTTTGCAGTTCGGGGCGATGGATGGGTGTTGAAGATTACTCTTCAATTTTAAAATGCTCTTTCACAGATTACTTATCAGAATGTTTGAAACATCTATATTTCTACTAGAGAACCAAATTAGGTCTTCTGTTGTTGGGTAAATTTGGCTTGCTATGGCTCCAACGATAGCGCATCTTTTTCCGCTTCCTCGTCATCAAGTCCAATCAAACGTGAGATCTGACCAGCGAGATTCAGCAATGGGAACCATCTTCTCACCCATTTAGATATAAAGTGGAAGTGATTTGTTTATTGGCAAAAACATATGCTTCGCGATGATTAAGGTTAAATGCTGTAAAGGTAGTATTTATGTGATAGGGATGAGTGGATGAGCGTAATAAGGATGGATTAGGTTGCAGACTCTTGGACTTGGGCTGCTCATGTGGAAACGCAGAGGGAAGATAACTCAATATTGTTAATCAGTTCTATACCAGAGTAGAGAACAGAGACAGGTTAACGACACATTAAGGCTACCATGTGCGAACGTGCTTGTAGATGGGTTGATGAGATTGCGATTTAAATAAATAAAGAGTTTCATGGGTGTGGTTGAGGTGTGACCTCTGCTTCCCAGCAAGTGTTAACGTATAGTTCACTTCCTGTATCAGAGTAACAGCTTAAGTGAAAGTTCCCTGACGATGTGCACCAAATATAGACCTCGCTTGCATGATCTGTTTCAGTTGGTGCCACCATGTCTGAATATCCACAGCTGCTTAAGCAAGTGTGTGGAAAGATATTTTACTTACAGGTTAGCGATTTAGGGGGTCTAAACCAAAGGAGGGACAGAAGCAAGTGAGGGTGGGTGGAGGGGAGTGGATGAGCCGGTAAGATGGTAATGCGGCATGACACCTCTGAAATGAATCCCTGGTTACCATGGTGAAAAAGCAGGATGGGACAGTCTCTCAGGAGCCTCAAATAAAGCCAGCTGTAAACGATGTTTGATTAGTATTTAGATCATGTTCCCTCCCAGAAAAGACATCTTGTCAGCTGTTTGTGCAGCACTACCTTCAGTATTGTTCAGTTCACAGCAGGAAATGTGAATGTGAATACTGCAACTGTTACTTATAACGAACATTCAGCTAGCAAACTTCAATATTTGTTTATGTCCTTTACTTTATGTCCTCACTAAATGTGTAGAAATTATTTTGCAATGCAATATCCATCCCAAAAATGCTATGGAAGTTCATACATTGTTTGTTTATTGAGTTGTTTTATTTTTAATTTTTAGATATTTTTCTAATTTTCACGTAATCAGGAATATAACCGCTATTTATCTATGGAATCTCATTCCAAACACAATACACAGCTGCACTGGGACATCATTGCTTACCCATCCTTTATGTAAATTGCCAGTTGATAATCCTGTTTGCCAGCACCTTAAGAAAAGGAAGGTATTTGTGTGCCACAAAGCAAATGTGGAGTGAGGGTGAGAGCGGTGGTCTTATTTACTCATGCGTCACAGCATGTTAAGTAGATTTTATTTCATGTGTTTGACAGTCAGTTGGGGCATTTCTGGATGCAAATGCATGCTGATGAAAAGTTAAAATATGGTTATCTAAATATATATATATGGGATGGAGTCATACTGGAGGTCAAACTTGAAATAAATTCAAAGCACACAGCAGTGTTTGCTTATACAGAATATGTGGCATGTGAGAACAAATGTAAATAATGTCCATAATGTCTGCTTTGCTGTGTCCGCTGTGGCATTGTCTGAATTACTGGACTATAAATGAAAAGGCAATGAAGGCAAAGTGCTATCATATGTAGAATTTTGAAATCAGCATGTTTAGTGTGAAGTGAACGTAATGTAAGACTTTAATGTTGGCAGTATGTGACTGGCCAGTTGCCAAAAACCTTCCATCCTTCCTCTGCTCCTTTTGCACTCCTCTGGTTTCTTCTGTCAGCCAGGCCATCAATGAACTGCTTATCAATCTGGAACTAATCACATATGACTGCTATCTGTCTGCGTCAGTTACACAGTAGGAGCCTCATGCCGTCCTGCTTCCACGCAGTGGAAAAAGATCTTGGCACACACATTACCATACTCAGCACACATCCGCAAAAGAGACCTGCTGATTGTGTGAAGAGCAGCCATTTAGCGAAGCACGAGCAGTGCTGGCATTAAGAATCAGAGTCACTTTCATTCATTAATTGACTTGACCTGGTTATTCCTAATGGTTGGTGGTAAGGAGGTTGAGCTCAGCGGACATTGATTGATCAATGGCAAGGTTACCACTGATAGACACTCACACCTCCAGTCATCAGCTTACCTGAGCTGCTTAGCTTCCGTGTGGGAGGAAACACAATCATATCATCATAATAGCCATCTAATCTTATTATTATCAATACATATGAAATACTTATATGAAAGTGAATCTTTTCATTGCGTGCTAGCAAGTGAGAACACCGTGTTTGTGTTGATGCTAATTCTCACGGATGAACACTTCAGTGTCTCTGTTGTGAATGATCCTGCCATTTGGAGCTGGATATTGAAGGCTGCCAAAGTCAATACTAATTGAACTAAAACGAAGTCATTACCGATATCAGAAATCTAAAGCCTACTAAATCTGGATGTTGCTCATGTTTTCAATTGCTGCTGATGAAAATCATCTTACTAAATGTATGCATTCCTGTGCCCTGTAAAAAAATACAACTACACATGTATCACATCAATAGTGTATATTACAGCATTGTAAATAGATTTAGTCTTTTTCATCTTAATAAGTCAAGCATGTTATGTGTATATTGTAGAATCAGATTAATGACTTTTTTGTTTCTACTCCTCCAGTCATGGTTTTTTTTAATCTCCATCTAACATATTTGATCCTATCTTGTACACCATCTTAGCCATATCTCTTCCTCATCCCCTGCTCTTCCTCTTGTTCAGTGTCTGGCCCATGTTGCATGTTATGGGGGAGATGTCTGACAGAGACAGATTGCTCAGCCACAGCTTAAAGGTGACTGCGTCGCTCCTTGTTCCCTAAAGCATTGGATCATTGGAATCCATCATGACCAGCAGCACTGGTCTCCACATAGACAAATCACACGTAATAGACAACATCAGATGGGCAGAAACAAGAGAGAGGACGAGGGGACTATGTCAGGTTGAGGGGAAGAAAAAACAAAGGTAATAAGAGAGTGCAACAACAAGATTGTTTTAATGATGTTGTGGTGCAAATGCTGAGGAGAACCACATGGTGCAGGGACGGAGAGTGCTAAAGAGCGTCAGCCCTGGTCACAGAGGAGTGTACGGGGGAGGGGCTTGTTGGGCATGTGGATGGGGGCATTTATCATTATTGGCTCTTACCTCCATCCCTTGCTCAACCTGACATCTCTCCTGCCGTTGACATAAATCATGATTTCTCCCTAATAGATCCCCTTTCTGCCACACAGGAAAGATACTGTGGGTCATATTGATTTCAGTATCTTCTCACACGTTTCAGCTCAGTGCAGTGATGCATAATCATTATCCACCAATACTAATTTGGAAAATGTGTCTTTATGCCACTTAATAGATGCATGAGGATACTAGGTTGAAGTGAACAATACTCACTTTGCAGAGTTCCCGCACTCAGATTTTCTAGAATTTCTGTTGAAGCTTTGCAACTATAACCAACCCAAAAAAAAAAAACAAAAACAAAAAACAAAGACACATTAGTGTTAATCTGATACAAAGGTACAAATACGGATACCAAGAAATCTGAATAAAGGGGCTCTCTCTCTCTCTCTCTCTCTATATATATATATAAATGCAAATTTTCTCATTCAATAACATGTCTTGAATGTTGATTAAAAAATGTCATTAACCTCAAAGTTGATACAGAGTAGAGGAGAAGAGAGGAGAGTCACAGCAGGTGTTAAGGAGTAAAAATGGACAAAGAGGACACATCACTTTAAGTCTAACTGAGCTGAGCAGGTATTTAAACATTAATAACTCCACTGTTGGTTTGAAGTTCAAGATCATTTGTCAAGTGCTCTACATTTAAACCATTAGCATGCAGCACACCCTGTATGTACCTGTCCTGAGGCATATTTGAGGAGTTGCTCATCAAACAAAAATAAACTGCATTCAGAGGGCAGATTTTTTTGTTTTTTAATCAGTATAAGACGTATAGGAATCCAGATGATATTTAAACACTGTAATTGTTAATTAAGAATATTGTTTATAAAAGGCAGCTTTGTCAGCAACAGATAAACTCGAAATAAGAATCAAAATCAGCACCTGAATCATTAAAAGTAATAAATATTTCATTTGAGATCTTCTTATAATTAAACATTAAAATTTAACATGTTCTTTAATATGTTAACCAGGAGGCACTACAGCACGGGATTACATTTTACAAGTGTCTTGATTAATCACTTATCAGCAAATGCATTTTCAAATTATCCTATAATTTATCATTTTATGTTTCATTTGTGGCCGAAGATATATAAGGAAAAGCTGGGGGAAATTTCTATTGAAAAGATGTGATTCTTTATTAACAAAAATGTTTCATTAAAATATATGAATATTTCACACCTACTGTGTGCGGTGTTGGTAATATCCTTCACAGCCACTGGATGGCTGGACTCTGTGTTTCTATTTTGTAGCGACCGTGTCACATCTCGCGTCTCGCAACTTACGTTCATAATGTTTGAAGATGAGCCTGTAACAGTGGTCTGATTTGTGAGCGCTCATTTATTCCCCATGCCAGTGTCACACTGTGTACATGCAATTCCAAAGTCATTTGTAAAACAGCAATGTATTGCACTGTCAGCCTATTAAGCCAAGTTCCCTCTAGCACCACCTATTCAGAAAGTGATGGCTAAATATTAATTAACTCTGGTTATTGATTGCCTTTTACCTCATTAATGACTGTGTTATTTTTATGTTAGCTGGTAAAATAATCCCTTTCTATGCAAATTTTTTCCTGCCTTGCTACAATCGTCTGACCTTTATGAGTACAAACACAATGTAGTATTAACCAACTGGTGCTATATTCATAAATGCATATAATGACATGCAGCATGATGGGGACATGCTCCTCTAATACTTCATTTGGTTCCCATTATTTAGTTTAAATTATCATTTATGGCTCATTTGTATAAGTGAATGCTAATGGAAGATTTTTTTTTGACCATTTAATTATGAGGGAAAGAAAAACAATGGAAAGTACCTTCATGTCACGCATTTTAGCCTCTATTTTCACACTGAGGCCCAAATATTACTAAATTTATCTGAATATTTGAATGAATACAATAGGATCTTTGTGATCCTGATAAGCAGAAATTGATAAAACAACTCAAGACAATGTAATGGGGTGATAAGCCATTGCTGAGTGAAAAAGACAGTAAAGATGTAGAGGTATCAGAGACGTGCTTCTTGAATGACAGTCAGGCTCAAACATACCCAAATAAATGATTGGAAGGGAAACAACAATGCTTCGCACTTTGGAGCCTGTCATTAATCAGTCCACAAAGAAATGAGAAAAAAGGCAATCCCAATTTGCATTTTGACTGCAAGCTAAGTTATCATCTTCAACTGAAACATCTCTCTACAGATCATTAAGACATCATGTGTCCCAATCCAAAATAAAGTCTCTTTGCAGGTTATATACTTATAACAATGTACAAAATGTGTAGCACATGATTGTAAATGTGACCTTACTTCTGTTAAAATCAAACACTGTCACACACACCTGCCAAGCTTTCAAAACCTGCAGAGGCTTGAAGTGCATGGGCATGAAATTCTGTCAGTCACCTTGCACCTCATGTTCAAATGAGAGTGAATAAAAGTCACCAAGTGGAGCAGCGAGGAGGGTCCCAGTGAAGTATCATGAGTGTCTTCATGCCAGAGACTGAAAAGTGTTCGTGTAACTGCAACATGTTTTCATAAGATTTACTGTTTAATGAAAATGTATGGTGCCATTAAGGGAAGTAGTGATTTATGTGCCATGAAGAAGAAAATATTGCATGCTGCTGTTGTCTTCTTCTTTTACTCTGAGAAAAACTTCAATTTTTTGATAAATATTTCGCACGCAGCCAAACAAAAACAGTGAAAACAGAAGAAGCGATGCTTTCAAAATGACCTCACGTTTTCTCTGGGTGCTGAGTTTCAGTAGCAGAGAACAGTGGATCATTATCATAATCAAGAACATCAACAGATGGATGAATACCATCGAATCAGAAGTCCGGCCAGGGTTTACGACCTCAGCGAGGCCTGCACTCCACTGTCATTATGGCTGGAGCGTGAAGTGGCTTCTGTAATCAGCCAGAGGACCACAATAAACACTAGAGAGCCACTTCACGTGTGTAATTGTTCTAATTGTACCATACCTGAGAGGAGTGATGGAAATACGAACCTCTTCAAATGGAGAGCTCTCATTGTCAATTAAGGAGAAATTCTACCTGGGATTTTTTAAAGTTACTTAACTAAAATGGTTGTCCAATAAAACTCAAAACAACTCAGAGCTTCTGTTTTGTTTTGTTTTTTTAGCAGCGGGTCATAACAGAAAGGACGGAAGCTGTGTTCTTCAGCAAAAATATGAAATAGAGTTTGACTGTAGCCTTTTTATAAACTGCAAAAAAAAAAAAAAAACTAATAATGTTTCTGATACAGATTAGAAGATAAGTGGAGCATCTAACTTTTGAAATGACTTCAATCTCACAGAAGAATGGGAGACGGGAGGTGTTTGTAAATGAAAGTGTTATTATGGCAGATTGTCGGGGCTAAAGCCTGTTACCTCTCCACCTGCTCTCTGGACTGAAAGCCTCCTCACTTCTAATGGCAGTTTACAGAACGTTTACCCACAAGGGTCATAATTTGCTCTAACTACTACAATTATACCATTTTTGTACATACAGTATATTAAATGAGAACAGTATCTACCATTACTTCTATTAGTTGTTGAAGAAAAGGTGCGGCTGAATTATAGCTCAACTTGGCACTGAATTGCGGCTCCAATTTTGTGTGTATATGTGTGTCTGTGTGTGCATGTTTGTGTGTGTACACATAAAGCAGAGAAAATGTTTCACTCCTGACAAAAACTGTTCGCAAGCAGATGAACAAAAGCCAGCAACAGGAAAATGGTCACAAAAGCGAGGTCAACGCTCCCGATAAAGGAAAATGCGTGATCCTTGAAAGGGAAGGAGTTATTGTTCATCCGTGCTCTTGTTTAATATAAAATTTAACTTGAGGCATCATGAACTTAAGCCAAGCAGAGCAGCAGCTGTTTTGATTTGTCTTGGCTTTTCTTCATATGTTCATATTCTACAAGTAATTTAACAAATTGGATGGCTAAACAGAGAATCATGGTTGAAGCTTCACTCCGTGCAAATCACAAATTTTTGGTTATTTGTTCATTTCCATCCATCTATCCATTTTTAACCTTTAATCATCATATCTGTGCAGGAGCTTGGTGGGGGAGGCAAAAGGGTTGGCCCTGATTTTTATTCACAGGATGAGAGCGCTCTGCTTCTAATAACTGATAAACAAACAAGCGTGCCAGTGTCCAGTGTTTATCAGTTCATAATTTATTTACATTTTGATGGTGAGCTCTGCAGGCGTAAGAATAACCAGGAGCTTTCATTGATATCAACGTCATGCACTGTTTGGTACATTAGCTTGGCTATTTAAGTGGAGTCGATTGTTTTTCTCTAATCTATTTGGTTTGCACAACATCACCCACATGCACTGCATATTATCTTCCAACACCAATGGCGTTGTTATTTTGGTTTGGTGAGAAATATGAAATGCGGACAAAAGGAAATGGGAAGGGAATTCCTGAAGAGTTTAAATCAAACTGAACATATGGAGGAGCTGATATGTAAAGGATGTCTTCTTGTTTTTATCAAGATTAGAAAGTGGACCCTCTAAGCACGGCATCAACAACAGGTTGCATCAGCCTGAATTGCTTTTTGTGTATGCAGCTCTGTTTGCATCAGTGTTGCAGTTGACCTTTGGCCTGTGAATATGACTCACACACACACTCTGCGAATGGACAACACCAAGCTTCTCTGTCAGGCATGTTTCTGATAAACCTACGGTCTCCCAAAGGCATTCATGACTTCATTTACATGATACCACTGCCACAGTAGGTATGTGAGTGTGCTCGGGTCAGGCCACTGCAATATAGCATGGGATAAAAGTACGGTGGTGTTTGGGAGTGAGGTGGAGGGGATGGAACGCCGTGGAACACAAATAACATGTCTTGTTACTTAGGTCTTATCTAGGAGAACACATGATGCACCCTTATGTTCAAAAACAGGACTGTGTGACAGGGGTTGTAAAAATATCTTTAAATATGAGGCGAGACTGCAAATTGCAGCTAATTTCTTTGCACATGGAAAGAGTGTGGATTCTCCAAACTTAAAAGATTAACTATGTAGAATATTTTAAGAACTCAGAATATTTATGCAGTCCTTTTATTCAGTTCAGACTGAAGTTATTTTGGCAGTTTTAGGCTCTCTGTGGATCAGTGTCGTTAGACAGTGAGGAGGGAACAATGCAGTCCAGCTTTGTGTTGTCTTCAATGTGGTAATCAGAAACATCCAGTGACATAAAAGCATAGTGTGTATTTCCACTCAATATAGTAAAGTCATAACACAACATTTGGTGCGCAGTGCATTTCCATCTCTACAGCCATCTGTGTTTCATTTCCTTTAGGACAGTTTGGACAGGACATTCTTGATGGAATGTTCACTCCCAGTTTCAACTGCATAGATGTGATGATGAAAAAGCATCTGTGATTTCTAATGACATCACAAAACCCATAATAATCCTGCTGGGAGCCGAGAGTTCTCTTGTGCAGGAAAATCGGATAGGAAACGAAACCAGAAATGCCAGAAAAGAAAATTATCATCTGAAATACAGAATGTAATGTGTTTTTTATTTTGCCAATTTTTCTGGCCTTCTGGTTGCACCTGCATCTGATTTTCAGGCTTTTATCTGTGTGTGTGTGTGTGTGTGTGTGTGTGTGTGAGGGCACATATGTGATATACCTCGTGTGTTCACGCTGGGAGGAGTTGCCTGTGCTCTCCACTTCATATTTAACGCCATGAAGGAGGATCAGAGCTCAGCCAGACTGGGTAACACCCCTAAAGAGCAGGGGGCCTTTATGCATTTTCCTGATCCCTCATTCTCTTCCCATTTGCTTCCCCCTCCTCCTGCCATGGCAGCATGATTAACCATCAGACACACAATAGGGGCACATGTCCCAATAGCCACGACCAGCTCCTTCAGACCTGTACATTCTAATAAGGATTAGGCAAGAAGTTAACAATGAATGAAAAAGTCTTTCAGGAGCCACTAATTCCATTCTGCTGTGTGTCACTTTTCATCCCGGGTTATTCATAACCCTGTGTTTGAACATAAGGTATAATCCTCTTAAAAATCAAAGGTGGACAAATCATATTAATTTAGACATTGCCTCCCCAGGCCCAAGGGCACATTATGCACTCGACACGGAGCCCCAACCTCACCATCTGCTTGATTTTCTCACCTGCCTCTGACTCCGACTGCCGCCCCAACATGATTTCTCTTTCTCTTTCCTCAGGATTTCCAATTAGCTTCTATCATTTATGGTCTCAGGAAAAACAAAAATAGAATGAATGAATTGTTGACATGTTTTAATTGCAGTTACGTGGTTTTCTAACTCTTCTAGTTTCTTTTGTGTTTACTTTTGAGTATGGGAATGAGTATGAGTGTTTAATCGAAGTGATAGCATTGTCTTGAGAATGTATTGGTCTGATTTATCTGGAAGGTTTTCCAACCTTTCACATAGCATTGTGTGTAAACAGCTGTGATTGCAGTTTTTTGGTTCATTAGACGATAAGGGATATTTCAGAATGTTTGTTTTTATGCAAATGACAACCTTTCATTTATGATAGCTTGGTCTTGTTATTTACATATAACATCAATGCATTTAGTAGTTTAGCTGTCTTAATCGACTGGCAAGAGCACAATCTTTTTGTCAAATAGGAAAATCTGATATTATTCAGAACATTTGAACTGTTCGTCATTGTATGCAACATAAATCTAATTTTCATATATTTTCCTTTAACTTTTATACGCCTCAGTTTTGTTTATATTTTGTTTATACGCCTTATTTTGTTTTCACAAAATAAACAACTAAATGTTATGTGCTTGCGGTGATATGGCATTGGATGGATTTGTCATAAAGATGCTCAGAATCTGGTCCCAGATGAGAGGACAATCAAGTAAATCCCAGCGTCAGCAGCTCTGTACCCTTCTCTCCACTGCTGCTGTATACGTCCACTTTTGCAGCAAAACTTCATTTCCACTCCAATTCTATCAACCTCCTGCTGCCCTCTGAAAGAGATCGTATACACACTCGTGATGTGAATTAGCTCCAGATTGACTGATACTGCTTTACCCAAGGGCATTCGTGTACAAAGGAGTCAGTGAATTTCTCATCCTTCACTTTTTTTTTTCCTCTGTCCTCTTTCCTTTGGCACCATAGCCTCAGGTCGGTTTTCTCCCCAGACTCGTCCTTGTCACTCACCTGTCTGCGAGACATCAGGCTTTCCTTTTGTCTGATAGGCAGGTGCTAGCAGTGTCTGATGGAGTAATTTGCCACAAATGTACAAAACACGACTGATCAGAGAAAAGTCACCGGAGAGAGGTCCATTTCAATTTATCACAAATGCTGACAGATGGTCCCACTTCTCATTTTCCATCATATTGTCCTATATCCCATAATGTTCTCTGCAGCTTGATTTATTCTCCGTGCTATGCCAGAGTTTACCTGTTGCTTAGGACAAAAGCTGAGAATTCAAGAGCTGTGGACTGACCATAAAATGACCAGCGATCACTGACAACCTGATTTCATGCTTATTCACGCCAAACCGTTTCCTTCACTTAATGTGATGTAACTATATTTTGTGCAATGGATGCTGGTTTGACCTATGATGTGCTGCATTGTTATGCTTGCTTGGAAACCATGCCCCTAATTTAGAAGACACGAACATAATCTGTTGACCTGATTTGTCACCACTTTTCTGCTCACTCTTTGTGAGATAATTCGATTGGAATACGTACAAAATCGATTTTCTTCAAATTCCTTTTCAGCTCTTGAGCAGATGTCTGTCGTATTTGACAGTGGACCAGTAGTAGTTACCAATCTCAGACTAGCTGCTGGCCTCCAAGATGGATTCAAAACCCAGACAGCCTCCTGCCTGATGCAAATCCCTGTGTGATACGATGCATTGCCTGACAATGATGCTTGCATTACCCACAAGTTTGTGGTTCACATCAATAGAATCACATCAGTTGTATTATTGAAAGCCTTGCAACAAAGATGGATTTACATGAAGACTAAGACTAATCATTTTTAAGCTCTGTTCACACGACGTTAATGCTGTAGAGGATCATACTATGCCAATCATGGATTATCTGGGGTTCAAAAAGAGATATTGAACGAATAACAATGGTTTCAGTTTTTTGGTTGCAGGCAGACAGAGGTGTAACAAATCACAGGAGGTAAACAACAGATGCAGTGAAATAAAGCAGCCTAATCCCCTGTGTGAGAAATAGAATTAAGAATTGTTTTAGCGGATTGATGGAAATTAAAATGAAAAGTTTGTATCATACAAACTCCACCAAGGTCAATCATAGAGGTTTATATTTTGAGATGATTATGACAGACATCTTTTATTTAAAAATTTGTTTATATCAACATTTATTAATTGCAGCAGCAGTAGTAGCCATTTTATTTTATTTTACTTTAAATATATAAGAAATAGGTAAAGAAATATAAGTTTTCAAGAGTGCAAAATTGTACTTCTAGTTATAGTTATATTAGGTGTAAAATGAGAATTTTGTGTTTCTGAAATACCAATAATCCTTTTGGATACATGAAAGGATTAAACTGAAAATCAGCAGAAAACATCTTTACTATAAAGGCATCTTGCTTTCGAACATTTTTAGGAAGTTGGAGGTGAAACGCCACGAAAAGAAGGTGAATACAACAGGTCAAAGGTTTCCATTAGGAGCAGAAAGTTGAGCAGCCATCCCAGCTTCTTGGAAACACAGAAGATAAAGAAGAAATCAATGCACACCACAACACTTGGGATCCAACACAAACACCTCAACCAGAGGCCATATCCCCAAGTCTGCCATGACCCTGGAATGACCATAGCCTGTCATTGTTCTCTCATCTCCATTGAGAGGATAAGGCCCACACAAAATTGATTGTGCCTCCACAAACTGGAGATAGCCATTGATTTTCACTTCTCTTTTCAAAAAAAGAGGAAAGCTTTGTTCAACTGACAGATACGTCTTTCTTTTCTCACATGGTTGGCATACACAAGAGCGTTCTGGGTAAGCAGGATGCAGTGATGTGTTTGATCACCTGCCTCATGCTTGAGCAGGAACAGAAAAAAGCATAGTCCCCAGAAATAGTGCTCTCGGGAAAAATGCCATTTGAACAATCCAGATATCAGCCTTGCAGTGGTCGGACTTTATTTTATCTGCAGAAACCCTTCTGTCTCCCCAGGGTGCTGATGCTGATCCCTGACAACTCCTGATGAGGGAGTACGATGTCACGGCTATTTTGATCACCTTCCATCTCTAGAGAGGAGCAAATAGGTGTGCTGCAGAAACGCCACTGTGAAGACTTGATCACAGGTCCTGTGATATCATCTGAGGTCAGATGTGAGGAATCAGCGATTTTCTGTCCTTCTACTGGTCTCTTTCTTTAATTATCTGGCATTCCTTGCCAGAGCCAAGAGGCTGCAGCTGATCAATGTCCAGAAAATGCCTTTATTGACATGACGAATGTAACATCTGCATTGATGGGACTGTAGAGACGAAGAGTTGCTTTGGCAGTGTAACAGTGGTAGGAGTATGAAGAAAAGTCAGATACAATCAGAACATGAGCTGGAACTGAAAATCAGGGAGAACGTAGTTTGTTGCTTTGTTAAGAAAATAATGTCTTTCAATATTTGGCAATTCTGAATCTTTCACGTACATTTCAGAATGATTTTTTTAAGTAAATGTTTAGCCTTCCCACCTTTTACAAATGAAAAAACAAACCTGCTTCTATTTGTTCAAGAAAAGTTTCTGTTTTTATTATACACGTTTTTCAAAGTGCAGAAAAAAGCAGGGAGCAATTCTCACCTCACTGTTTACAGTAAATTGATCTGAAGTATGTAAACTTAAAGCGGCTGCCATTACTTGTTTTCAGCACCAGCAGCTGGCTGATTCATTCATTAGTCATACAGTTCATCCTATTTATAGCACATGCTGGGAGGGAGCTGAGGATGGTGAGGACGGGGTACACTTCAGTTTATCACAGGGCTACCATGTAGAAACAAACAACCATTCACACGCCACACACCCACGGAAAACCCCCTTATAGAGAGGCTGGCAGGTTTGAACCACAAACCTTCTTGCTGTGGGGTGACAGTGTCGCTGAACTGCCCTGAGAATACTGCATGTTGTAAATGATTGGATATTTCAGGTAGTAGTGACTGTTTTAGTTGATCTTAATCTATTAAATATAGAAAATATACTGAGTGAATTTTAAGACAAATTATATTACTTATTAATATTTAATATTAGCATTGATATCAATAGAACTCACTCAATTTGTAAATTGTATGTGGTTGTGGCTCCACTTTAGATTTCTAAAAATATTAATATATAACTTCTGTTATTGGGGGCTGTCCATGGCTGGCAGGCAGCATCAGTTCCCATTCCTGGCATCACCGATCTCTGAATAATTCGCAATGTGTGAGGGCCTCAGCTATATTTGATATGTGTTTTGTTATGAGCATATGTCTTGGTCAAGAGTCAGGAAGCCCCAAGCTTGGTGGATTCTCAGAGCTGCGATCAGCTGCTACGCTGAGTCAGTCCATTAGCACTGTACTCTGTTAGATCCCTGACAGACTCACAGGTTGCTGAATGTGATATATATATAATATAACTTGATACACATCACATTTACCAAGAATACCCAACTGAGTTACAAGTTTGAACTTATGAACTTTCTGGTTTTATACGGTCTAAAAAAAAAAAAGAAAGGCACCTGATGTTCTCTGGTGTGGAGCTTTATATGATTTTCTTTGTGTTATTATAGTGAATCTTGTTCTACGTTAGCATTGCTGACCCTCCAGCATGCAACTAATTAACTGTTTGAGGGAAGGACTCTTTTGTGGCCATGATTCTTCATAAAGCCTTGGGACATGCTGGAAGAAAACAGATTAGCACATTAGCAGCATAGGAGCTGACTGAAGACCTCTGGCTCTGCCTCGGGCCCTGCTGGCTATTAAGACAACTGCTGCTGAGTGATGTCAGTATACAATAAAGCTCCTTTTGCGTGGAATAGAGACTGTGATATCAAACTCACTCTCACTCTCACCCACTCTGTTTTTTTATAGGTTAATATGGTACAACACTGTAAAGATAAATACAATGCAGCCATCCACTTAACGCAAATAATACTCTTTTCATTCTACTGTTGCTTGTCTAGTTCAAGAGCTGCAAGAATTTAGAATTATCCGTCTTCTCTACCCTTGGGGACTTTAAACAGCCACAAAGGAGAGCCCACGAATATACCATGTCTTTAACATGCTCCTCTTTCTCTCCAGGATATTGACCCTGCCAGTTAAGTTCTGGCTGGCTGTGCTCTGCAGAGATGTTGTGACTGTCAAAGAAAATATACAGTGCTTGTCAGGAACCCAGGTGTGCTGAGGCAAACTGTTAAATTTGGTCATTACTCTTGTAATAGTGCTTTTATGGTTTGTTCACAGGGGTCATGTGTGGAACTGCCACAGCAGCTCTCTGGTGAAAGATCTGCAGACAGACACGTAGGCATTATTAGTCAGGGGGATCATATTAAAACAGTTTCCTACACATGGACAAGGATAAAAATGGAAGTCAGGCAGAGCCTCTCGTAGAACTGAAATATCTGATAGGCAAAATTGTTCAAGAAAAAAGGTAATTTCCTCCTTAGAAGGAAAATATGCTAAATGTACATCAAGGCTCCTTAGGTATGCTTTTTGTCAGTGCGTGGTGTTATCTGGCACACAGCAACATATGCACGTATGTTTTGATTTGTCTGTGCTGACTGGGCTGGAGGCAGGGACAGAGGGAGGAGACGGCCGATCTAACGGTTTTTTGATGTAGATAAATGGCTTACAGATGGCCAGCTCAATATATTCAAATAGGATATAAAAATAGGGGGAGAGCTATCAATACTGGCAGGGTTCCAGTTGTGCCATCATGTGACTCGAATGCATTGATCGCTCTATCTTGAAATGGTTTGGTAAACTTCTGAGCACTGTGAATTGACTCCATAAGTCAGACATAGGATGTGAAACAATGTGAAATGCCGATTTTTTTGCTGCAGATAAAGAGGGGGCATCATTTTGGTTGTTTCATCTACCTGTAATGCTGTAGTGGCAGTGACACTGAAACCACATTTTGGAAAAATCTAACAACTAATTCAAATACATTGTAATATGCGCACTGCTTAGAGAGACAGGAAATAAATCCAGGCTGTGATTAAGTTGTCTATGCTCAGTACAAAATCATGAATGCATAAATAAATATAAAAAGCATCAAATAACAAAGGGCGATATCGGGATATCCACCGCTGAAAATGGCCTTCGGTGGTGCTGTTACAACCCTCTGAGATCCAGCAGTCTAGACCGTTTATGAGTACGGAGATAATCCTCTTCATTCAGCCATCGCTGTCTGCTGACAGTATCCTGGAGGAACACCCTGGTAACACATTCCATACCATAATATTCGACTGGTATAAATTGTGTTTACCCATAATTTCACCTTTAACACTGAACTAGAAAAGAACACCAAATGCGATTATGCACATGAGAATTAATCCGGAGATGAGCAAGGGGTAATGTATGGTAATTATCCAACAGGATATTCTTACATAGTGATTAGCATATCTGGGAGGCCAGACAGGGATGGGAGGGAAGTCTGAGAGGAAGGAAAGGACACAGCTGCAGATAAGAAGCACAGTTCGTTTTTGTTGTTGTTGGGTTTTTTTTTTTTTTTCATGTTGATGAAAAATGTGGATAGTCTGGCTGCAGGCATGTACTTACTCCCCTCTCTCTATTCCTCTCTATCTTACATGCACACACACCGCCTCAAGACTGCCCCCCCTGTTAAAAAAAAAAAAAAAAACCTGTATGGTTGTTCACATTGGAGGACTTGTTGCAGCTTCAGATTTGTGAGTAATCATGGGGATGCCTCTTAAATCCACTGCCTCCTACAGGGAGGCAGTGGATTTAAGAACGAATCACTGTGAAATGTACATCTAATAAAAAATTTGGGCAAAAGATGCTATTAAAACATTTTAATTATTGTATACATGTAAACAATCAGAAATGAACCCGATGTTTTGTGTTTAATCCATGAAATCCATGCAGGTATAACAGACTGATTTGCTGACTATAGTGTGAAGAAATAGTGATTAATTAAGGGCTCTCTGGATTCTGTAGCTCTGTGTGTCTTTGCTTTTTCCTCCTTAGACCACCTAAAAATGTTATTTTACTTAGCATTAACTGTATTCGGCCATTGCATGTTCTGTTTCCTGGAGTTCGGGCTGAGGCAGGACATGAAAATCCAGTTTTCCTGAAGTATTATGAATCATAGAGTACAATGTTAACATGTAATTTTCCAGACAAAATAATAACTACTAAAAAATAAATGAAATTCTATTGCTAGTATCTCTGTGATTATTTATGATAAATCATACTGTTTTTTTTTCTCCAGCAGCCTTTAAAAATTTAATTTCTCTAATAGTAATATATTTTTGCTTCCAGTCACCAACACATATATATATACATATATATATACATATATATATATATATATATATATATATGTGGGGCTCCTCTTAAGCCCCACTGCTCAATATAACCACGAGCCACTGTATCAATTCTGGGTTTAGTATTTAGGTGTAATCAGCCATGTAGGACACCAGCTTGCCAAGAAGCCGGACCCTTTGTGAGACACCCATCTGTTTAGTGCATTGGGGCAAGTCCAGTCCCACAGAGCTGCTGGAATGAAAGGAGAGCATGAGAAGGCCCAGCTGAAAATACAAGGGTGGGCGGCAGCATCAGGACACAGTCTGTCTGTGGCACTCCTCCAGTCCACTCTTATTCTAATGCAGCCTCTAGGTTTTTCCCCGTGTGCATACAAGTCAGAGATCAGAAGCTGACAGATGTACCGGTGGAAGCAGGCTGGGATGTCTGACACACACATGCATCGGTCCCATCATGCATGCGGTCTCTGTTCTCCTCTCTCACTCTCTCCTTTAAGCTGTTTGGCTAATATTTTCGTATTGACTCACCAGTGTACATATGAACTGGCCACAGTGACCTCTTAGCGGGACATATCTGTGTGAGCGCAGATCGATTCATACAGTGGGGCTCCTTGTTGTCAGTATTCAGAGGACGGGCTGGGCAGAGTGGGAGCAGGTGATAAACTGCTATAGGCCCGTCAAATCATTTCACTGAGAGTCGTGACCCTACTGCAGTAGGGCTGATTATACTTCACCCCGGGCTGCTAGGTCTGAGTGCCTCAAGCCTCCACACTGCAGCCTCAGACATATCACCCCTGACTGAGATCACAGCAGCCACCAAGAAGATGATAATGATCAGACAGAAAACAGTAGGAACAAAAAATGTTGTGTATTTTTCTTAATTTCTCCTCTGCATTTAAGTGAAAATGTGTTTAATTTCAAACTTTCTGTTTTTCCTTATCCTCATCCATCTTTTCTATTATTGTTGTTGTTTTTATCATTATATAGTGCTGCTGTATTTGAAACATCAACGAAATAACACATTTCTTATTAATCTGAACTGTAATTCTGAATTGTACCTAAAAAAAAATTGTGATTGTAATTTTACAAATGCACCATAATTGCTGATTCGTGTGTGAACTTTTATAGAGTTAAAGAAATGAAGACAAGCTGAGCCTTTAGAGGTGAAGCAGGTGACCTGCTTGTGAGAGACTTTGCATGTGTTGCGTGTAAAAGAGCCCTTTTCCTCGGGAGGGAGGACCATATGCCCCCAAGCCCCAACAATCCCTCCATCCCATGTCCCTCCACTTCCCCCAGAACCTATACACAAGCACGTTCCTTTCTATCAACACAGCCTGCACGCCCCCACCCCACCCCACCCCCAACCTCCACCACTACTAATAACTGACAGCAGCTGCATTGATGAGTACAATGGGTGGGCCAAGGCAGCTCAGCTGGGCTTACTCCCACTTGACACTGGTTTGACCTCTGGCATGTGAGTGCCCCCCCCCACCCCACCCCAAAGGCTTCTCCCTATAGCCTGATGTGCAGACTGTCTATCTTCTGCCTGCACACACATCACTCCCGGGCAGGAAACACACACAACAATAGGCGCATCCTCAAGTCAGCCAGGTCAATTAAATTCAACTTGAGGATAAATGATTTGTGAATTATGAAGAGAAAAGGAAGGAATACACCAAAGAGACAGGAACATGCTGCTCTTTTCACTCTGGCTAGCAGAAGACTTGAATAAAATATTGATACCGAAATGAATATTTGCTTGTTGTCTTTCATCCACTGACTCATAGGTGGCTTTGCAGTCTCTCTCAGGAGTGGCTCCGTGTTTACCGCCCAGACACTCATATGCAGTGCATGTGCACAGGCAGCATGGGCTGTATATCCAGCTCCCCTCCCTGAGGGACTGATGACACCGAAGAAACTGAACAGAAGTAGATGGTGTGACAGAGCAGAAGGGGCGAGGGATGGGTGGCTTGTCACTCCCCACTGCCATTCAACTCCTTTACAACTTTACAAAATAGCCTTTTAATTTGCTGCAGCGTCTGGGGGTATCTGAATTGTGCCTGCATCAATCACCATCATCACCGGGGGCCATGGGCACCGCCGTCCCTTGGGGGCTCTCTCACTGAACGGCCCCTCAGGCAGATGACTCTGTTTCTCTCTCTCTCCACTGTCATCTGGGGTAGGTTCCCCTTTCTGCGCACCCCCTCTTCCTCGACCCCGTACTCACTCACGCAGACAGTGTGACACTGCTTGAACTCCACCACTCACTGCCAGCTCCCGATAATCAAGTGCGGTGCATGAAATGACCATCTCAGTGCTTCGGCAAAGCTTTGACTTAATTGAGAACAATTTTTGATGGTGTTCAGCAGGAACAATTCCTCTCCATTCACAATAGCAGTTTGATTATACACGCGGGAGTTTTTACATTAACTTAATATAGACTGTTCTCTTTGGGAGGCCTAAGGGATATAATTTCAGACTAAGCTGTTCCATCTCCACCCCCTCTGTGTAAATATGACAGGTCCAGTGCAAACCATCACTAATATCAATTGTTGGGCTGATGAAGCTGCACGTCTGCATGAGACCAAATCCCTGATGTGACCTGGCAGATCGGCATAGAGGTGGTCAGTGAGGATTACTCCTCTCTCTGTGGCTGTCAGCCTGCAGTGATGGGGTTACTCGTTCCAACATTGTGTGTTATGTATGTAGAGGGGACCACCTTTTCAGCGGAGTGTACATTTAGTCACTTTTTAAACAGAAGCGCACCCACGTTTGGTTTCCTCTGATCACATAAGCATAGTTGTCTTTGGCAATTATTACGTTATTTCCAGCCACCTCTAATAAATTCCACATCAAAATCTCCTAAATTAAACAAACTCAAACTGGATTATTTGTGGAAACTTGTAAAAAAAAAAAAAAAAAAAACAATAACAAGAGTAAGCAGTAAACAGGCCACATGTAAACTGCCACTGGTCAAAAGGAGCAATTTGGAAAATTTGGCCTCCACTGAGCAATAGAGACGCTCAGCCAGATCGAACCGAGGCCAACGTGATGTCACATGCTCTGGTTAGCTGCCTCGTTCATTTTAAAGAGGACGTGGATAATGGAACTAGTATAGCAAAAGTTTACTAAATGTTGTCTGTGTTGATGCAGTCAGTATCTCAGCTTAGATGCTGATGTGTTTTTCAGCAGGGAGCTCTGTGAGCTGCCTAATGTGTTTGTCATGTCATATTGTGCGTCGCAAGGTGTTTTCCTCCTGTCTATAACTTTCACATTCCACTGCTGCCTAATCAGTTTTAATTGACTTTAATTAGCATCAAGTAATTAATTTTGTTTTCCACCAATGATTTGTATGAATTTTCCCCAGTGGGTGGCCTTGCTCATCTGGTTAGGGCCAATTAGCTGCAATTAACAAATACTAATGACACGCTTTTTTCATTCCAAAACAAACAGTGTGCACCCTGCCAGATTCCAATGCTGCACAGGGACCTCTCATGTGCTGGAGTTGCGCTGGGGGCCAGCTCGCCGAGCCAGGCTCTAATCAACACCTCTCATGGAGAAACACAAACCCAGAAGGAGACACTTATCCACACAATTTGCACTTAGTACACCACAGAGATAATTACTCTCCCCTCTAGTCTGCTCATTGTCACCCACATTTGGACGTCTGAAACCAGATTTAAAGATGTATGAGGAGTCTTTAGCATTTTTACTCTAATGATTATTGGCATTGGTGGCCTGAGGTTCATCCTGGGAGCGGCCACATTTACTGCTGAACTCCTGCTTTGCTCACATATTACCACACAGTGACAGACTGCTGCTTACACCATGGGTCAGTTTTCTTTTTTTGGGGAGTGATTACACATTTTCTTTGGTAAAAGTATGCATTAACATTCTTCATGGATCACATAAAGATATGCTTCCACCGGATGTGTATGAAGTCTTCAAATACATCCATGCAGCTGCTGTATTTTCAGTGTTAGTGTGATCAAAAACAATCTTAAAACGAAACAAACCACAAAAAAAAAAAAAAAGGAATGAAATATCTATTCAGCAAATTTTATACTGCGGTGCTGCTAGTACGCCTGTTGGTGTGCTTTGAAGAAAAGTGAAAATGCCTAATTATGAGTTCATGGAGTGATTCATATCCAGTGAAATGATCTTAGTCTGGATTATTAAAACCGTGTACTTAATACTTTCATTATGTTTAATAAACAGATGATATTATTTTAACCACGAAGGCCATTTTTCCCAATCTAAGAGCAAATGTCTGAGATTTAAGAAATATTTTAAATTAGCATAGAACGATCCATGAATCAGACCTCATTTCTCTCTTTTCAGAATTTTATTTGTTTCATCAATTTTCTATTGATTATGAGATAGTTGTGGCTTTGTAAGTGGCTCGGTTGCAATGTTATTTAAAAATGAAAATGCAAAAATCAGTTGTCAGATCACAAGAAAAAAATAATAATGCTGTGCAATTGAAGCGCATGTTGGATTCGCATTTTTGAGTTTGTGCATAAACAAAACAAAACAAACAACACAGAAACAATCCCATCTCCTTCACAGAAGTTTAATTCAATCATTTAGTTGTATCAGGGACCAACAGAGCTGGGAGTCAGTGTGGGAAACGCCTTATCACCGTCCCCAGCGCGCCAACACTCCGAGATAACATCTATAAGAAACAGCCAATCGCCAGAGATTATGACCATTAGCGATCCTTGTCCTTTCAAATGAAATGAGGAATAATGCTGGGCCACAACATTAATCTATGTGAGAACTCAGCGCGTTCATCTGTCCTCTCCCACACACTGATCATTTGTCATCTAGCAGCCATGCCGTTCACACAGCCCGGAGAAATAATGAATTTATTCACATGATATCATCATTGACCCTCAGTTTGTTCTTCTCTAGGCTCATACTGCCTCACTGCAAAGAGATAAAAAAAAGAAAGAATTATTATTATTATTATTTTAGAATTATTTTTATTTATTTATTTATTTTTATTTTACATACATTTTGTTGGAATAAATATTTTTTTCTTTTTCTTTTTACGCAAAAGCTTTTTAAAATAAAAGAAAAACTGAGAATTTCCAGTTAACTTTTAGTTGAACTCAAGGGAAAACATATTTAAAGCGTAGGGGCTGGAAAATAAAAGCTATCGATCCTGTTTAATTCTGTCAACTGGCAAAATTGCCCTGATATTTTTATAGTAATTTCTTCGACTAATGTTATTGTATTTTATTTTGATTTTATTCAAATGTCATCTCAGTAATTTCACTTTCACGCATCTGAGTGAAACGAAAGGTCTCCTTATAGGTTTCTCCTGGATGTGACGTCACGTCTTTCTTCACAGTCAATAGGCTGAGCTTTGAGAGGTGCGCTCATTTCCAACGTTTCTCTCAGACAGAGCTCACCGGAGGGCTGGACGGACACATGACGGCTCTGAGCGTCCTGCTGTAGGCTCCACTCAGGATTTATTACCCGCCGCTCATGGGCAGCCTAGATTGGTTTTATTATTATCATTATTATTATTATTATTATTCTGGCCACTTGGATCATCCTGACGGGCCGGCTCTGCTCTCCAGTCTGTAGTTTTGTTCCAGACATGCTGCCTGACAGCCTTTTTCCTTTTGGTTTGGAGCTGTTCTCCACGTGTGGATTGTTTTCCTGTGGAGCAGGAGAGGCGTGGCCGACCTCTCGGATGGTGATGTAATTACTGACATTAGTTTGGATGCAGTGGATTTCCTGGATCGGACCCAAGCGACTCAACACCGACACGTTGGAGAGAGACACAGTGTTTATCCCTTCCTGCACACTCACACTCACACACACACACACACACACACACTGGGCAGGGAGGAAGTCCACACCATGCTTCAGTGTGCCAGCTGCGAAAAGCCTATTCTTGATAGGTTCTTGCTCAAAGTTTTGGACAGACCTTGGCACATCAAATGTGTCCAGTGCTGCGAATGCAAATGCAGTTTGACAGAGAAGTGTTTTTCACGAGAGGGGAGGCTGTACTGTAAGAATGACTTCTTTAGGTAAGAATCCCACGATTGGTACTGTGATTTCGTTTTTATTTGGGAAAAAAATGCAACTCTGCCCAATCCATATTTTTACAGACAGTTAAAAATGTGTACATATATATATATATATATATATATATCAAACGTTGATCCCTAAACTGGATGTTATTAGTTTTCTTTTTCTCTTTCTCGTAGAATCACAAAAAGAAAAATGTGAAAATATATTATTTTCCTTCCTAATCAGACCAGTGCATATTATCAATTTTTTTCATGCTATGTGCAATTACAATCGGCCTAATATCACTTGATGCTGAGCTGATTGTGAAAGAGCAACTGCACAGTTAATAACAGGTCCTGATGCCTTTGTGAGCCATTAGCCTGGAGGAGACAGCGCATCAGGGCTGACTAAAATGTGCAGTTTGGAATCATAAAACTATGAAGATTTGACTTTTTAGCACAAGTGTGACGGATGTGAGATCTACAGGGAACCCCCCCCACCCCCTTCATCCTACACCCCCCCCCCCCCCACCACCACCCCCTGACTGCTGCTCTGCTTTCTTGGACAGGAGATTTGGCACCAAGTGTGGCGGCTGCGCTCAGGGGATTTTACCCAGTGATCTGGTCCGCAGAGCCAAGAGCAAAGTGTTTCACCTCAACTGCTTCACCTGCGTCATGTGCAACAAGCAGCTGTCCACCGGAGAGGAGCTCTACATCCTGGACGAGTTCAAGTTTGTCTGCAAAGAGGACTATCAGAACAACAACGGCAAAGACACCATCCTCCTCTCAGGTGATCATCAGCCATCGTTTTTGATTATTATTATTATTTATTATATTAGCATTATTAATATTATTAGCCTATTATTATTATTATTGTTTCTGCTTTGTTTACAGAGATGTCAGTGATACATTCCTGCCATAAATTTATTTAAGTGTGTTGTTTTACTATGAGGGGGATTCCTGCGAATATGTTTTACTTCAAGCCTGACAGACATCACAATTATTATCCCGACAGTCACGACGTGCAGCGACCCAAGTCTGTCTCCGGACTCGCAGGACCCGCAGGATGACGGGAAGGACTCGGAAACGGGACATTTATCCGATAAAGATGTTTGCAACAACGAGAACGACGAGCAGGGGGCCGTCGGGAAGCGACGCGGGCCTCGGACCACCATTAAAGCCAAACAGCTGGAGACCCTGAAAGCGGCTTTTGCAGCCACACCGAAGCCCACCAGGCACATCAGGGAGCAGCTGTCACGGGAGACCGGCCTCAACATGAGAGTGATCCAGGTAAACAGGCGGCACACAGCCAGGAGGCCACTGGAAATGAGTGTGTGTTGTGATTTCTGCCTATAAACCCATTATCGGACATGAACAAATGTCCCGACAAGCTTTTATGGACAATAATAAGAAAAGGGGGATTTTTTTTTTACACCAAACACCCTGAGGGGAATCATCATTAATGCTTTAATGCTATTTACCCACCCCCCTCTCTTTTTTTCTTAATGTGGGTTTTAAGCCTCTTTTTTTTCGTTTTTATATCTTTTTTTACGCCCATTGCCCCTAAAAGCAGCACTAACTTAACACTGAGCTGTATGACATTTTTCAAAAAGCTGGCGGAAAGATGGATCATTTTCTGCATCCAGATGCTTTCAAAGTGAAGGAGGTTTTATCATTACTTCTATTTCCAAAATTGAAACGTTGAAATTGAAATTGAATTTACGCACATATATTCATACCACCATATTTCCACTCGCACATTTTTTTTTTTTTTTTGTTGTTGTTGTTTTTTTATAGCCCAAAAACATGCCAAGGTTATCAATTAATACATC
Organism: Echeneis naucrates; assembly: GCF_900963305.1. NCBI lineage: Eukaryota > Metazoa > Chordata > Actinopteri > Carangiformes > Echeneidae > Echeneis > Echeneis naucrates. The sequence continues at coordinate 14,600,281 of NC_042524.1, forward strand.
TTAGTCTAAATATTCCTGAAGCGCAGGAAATGTTGAATGCAGTGAAATTTGAGTGACCTTCAGGGAAGACGTGTGCTTTTGCTTCCATGGTGTCCGTCCTGCGTCCTGAAGGTCTGGTTCCAGAACCGGAGGTCTAAGGAGAGGCGCATGAAGCAGCTGAGCGCGCTGAGCGCCCGGAGACACGTGTTTTTCCGCAGCCCGAGGAGGATGAGGGCGCTGGGAGAGAGGCTGGAGCCAGGAGAGCTGGGACACTTCTCCTATTATGGAGGTGAGCCGAGCTGCTCTGGGGGTTTCTGATGAACAGGCTGATTTGAGTGTCAATTTAATGTGCTTCTTCTGGTCGATTTATTCACTGGATTTAATTCAGGGTGACTTAACTGCTTGGCAAAAAATATATATATATAAATAAATAAATAAATAAACATTGAGGCATAGCCTACAGTGTTTTTTGTTTTTTTTTTTTTTTTTTGGGGGGGGGGTTTCTATATAATCTTATAGTGTTTTTCGTTATATTAAATTTAGATGTAGACATCACACTAATCCAGACATGTTTCATGAATGCAGATTATTCTGGAGAATACTACGGCTCAGGAGGGAATTATGAGTACTTCCAAGGCCCACCCTCGTCCCAGGCTCAGACTCCAGCAGACTTGGGTTTTGTACCCTCCTCCGTCCCAGCTGGCACCCCATTAGGAGCCATAGACCACCACCACCCCGGCCACCACTGTCCCGCAGAGGTGCAGTGTTTCCCCGATACAGTGTCCCACCATCCAGTAGACTCGCCCAGTCCTGAGCCCGGTGGACCGGGCTCCATGCACAGCATCTCCAGTGAGATGTGTGGCCCCAGCACACCCTACACCACTGTGTCCCTCAGTGACAATGGATACACCAACCAGCTGTCACAGCCCTCCTCGGAAATGAGCGAAGGCACTGTCTGGTAATCCAGCTGAAACTGAACAACAGGACGCACATGGATTTTGAAGGCAAATCAGTTATTTTTATTTATTTTAAATGTACATTTATTTATTTATTTATTTATTTATTTATTTGCTTGCTTTTATTTATGTTAGGATCTATTTAACTATTTATAAATCTCTATATTTGTATGTCAGTATAATTGTTTATTGACTAGCCCATCGATAGGTTGTTGAAAGAAAAAAAAAAGAACATGTTCTTTGTAAATTTGACTCATGAACACATTCATAATGCCACACTGATCAAGCAATAAACAAGTACATGTATAGGCTTCGGAAAGTGTTTTTTTTTTTTTTGAATGATTGCAAGGGAATTTCTGCAACATAGAATATTCGACATAAAATGCTTACGTGAAGATATACAATAAAAAAAAAAATTTCACATTTCAACGAACAGCAGCACCGGATCAGTGAGTTTGACATATAAAAAAAATATTTTATCATGAGTAACAGGTTACGATTGTGATGTTTAATACATTTGACCAAAAACCTCTCTCAGGACCATGGAAGTATTGTTTTGGGTCTATTTTTATTTGCCAGTTTTGTCCTTTAATTATTTGATTGTCAGCACATGTTTGCCTTCAAAAGGATATCTTTATAAAGCTGAAAATTTTATATGTAATAAGAAAATGATTTGACTTTAACATGACAAGTCCACCCTTATATATAATAATTGTACAGAGCAGTCGGTTGTTTACTTAAAGCTCCAGTATTCAGGGGTTTCAAAATTCAGCTGTGTAAAACCTCTTGAGTCAGATGGACAAACCGTTTAATGCAAGCAGACCAAACTTTTGTAGCTGTTTTATTTGTGTGATTTAGTGTGGCTCACTGTGCTAGTTTGTATTATGTCCTCGTTCAACAAAAGGAAGAATAAATAAATAAATGCCAATAAACGGATGCCAAACGAAAGCACAGCGTGAATTCTGCACCTTCAGATGCAGGAAACATACATTTTTAAAGTCTTGATTTCTTCTAATTCTCTGAGGATGTCACTTTGCCATCCTTTTCTCTTTATGTATCAAAGTCTTAAATTATTTCCATTGACGGGTTCATGTACTGCAGCAGCTGCAGCAACGTTTTTCATGAGATAATTGATAATTGAATATTGTTAATTTTATGAGGCCGATGTTTAGGACCATTCACTGTATAATAAAACACATAATCATCACTGTTATTTGTTAATGAGTTTTTGGGGGAATGTAAGTAGATTTTCAATGCAGTTTCTTGGGTTTTATTATGGACAGTGGTTTGTAAAGCGTCTTCAGACATATCTGAGTGATAATGAGGGTGTCATGTTCTGGCATAAGTATTTCCGCTCATATGCACACACCTGCAGAGTTTGTTGAAGTCTTCACTGCCACCGTTTCACCCTTGACCTGAAAATTGCTATGAACAGTGACATTATCCTCAAATGCCGTTTATTTCACAATATAGCCATGCTTATGATTAAAGATATCTATATGAATATATCACAGTTATTGTGAATATTTATCACTGTGACCTGCAACTCTTTTTTTTTTAACTCTGCGGTAGACTGTTGAGATATGCAAATAGGCATATGCTGTGTCCTCACAGTTTCTCACAGCAGCTTATTAGTGGTCAGAAAGTTACGGTTTCTTTCATTTACCAAGCATTAGCCAAAACATTTTTCTTCTTTTATTTATTTATTTTTTTATAACCACATATTTCAAAATGGAAAGATGTGAGCTAACGCACCCATACACACATATATAATTGAAAAATACTTTAAACTGTTATCTTTATTAATCAACTTATGTTTAATCAAATATCTAACGGTTTAATGTCGGCATTCGGGTTACAAGTTAAAGTTGTACATATATGAATTAACTATCATTATATATAATATAATAATAATATGAGTGTGTTCAAAAGAGTCTAATTTTTGGGAGTTGTCCATTTGCTGTGCATAACTCAAAAAGCAATGGTCAAGTGGATCTGCAAGCAATAAGCTTGTCTGAAACAACAGTCATATGTTGAGGCATCTCTGTTAGTAAAGGAGACGTGGCTGATGACAGAGTGAATATGTTATAGTTGGGGAAAGGTGAGAGGAACATAAAGGAGGACAGGACAAGCACTGAATATCAAAGCAAATCAAATGGACCTGTTTGGGGGAGGGGCAGGGCATACACAGGATTTTAAAGGAGATTAAAAATCATAAAAAAAAAACAAGGACATGGATCTACGAGTCAAAGATTCAAATATGGTTTGCTTTTCGGTTTGTTGCCAAAATCCAAGTTTGTTAAAAGAAAGGCAAGAACAAGAGGGATGAGGCTGAACAGCCTGGCTCGAAATGTCACGGTCGAGTGGCTGAGTGACTTTGCAAAGAGACAGGCATGCTCTAAAGCACAATTCATGTCTAGCTTAACTGTACATGTCCTTGGTAAACACCAGACAGACAACAAAACCCATTAAATTAAAGGTAAAGACCAAGGCCTGCCCTCTCAGTCCCAAGCCCTCTAATGAAGACTTGTTCTTTATAATAAACAAGTCACATGTGGTAATATATATATTAAAAAAAAAAGCAAAACCCTAAACAGCAGAGAAATTAAGGTTTTAACAAACATTGCTAATTGAGTTGGTCGGTTAGTGATGTACTATTTACAGTTTAATCCACATTTGGTTTCCTAATGAGTATTGACACAAGACTTTCTGGGACAGCCCCAAAAAAACCATGTTGATGGAAATTAAGAAACAGGCCTGTCAGTGCAGCAATATGGCTCACTAATGTGTTTTTAATAGCTTTCAGACAACATGGGGACTTCCAGCACTGAGGAAAGGGCTAAAGAAGCAAAAAGTCTTCTTAAGCCCTAAACCTGTTCAGTAAATAAAATAACTTTGTCGCTGAGATCAGTTTGGACTTTCTGTAGAGTTGGCCTACATTACCAGCTGATAGATGTTGAATATTATCTGTACAAAAGAGGCTATTTTTATGGGCACAGTTCTATTCACATCCAAATCTACATTGGTATTTACTACCTGCTAATTTGTCAAATTTTTTTATTACCGTTATCATGCCACTTATCAAACACTTAAGGAGAGTGCATTTGTTTTAGTTTTTGGAGAGTAATCATCAGAGTTTAAGGTCTGTTATGATGCCGATCCTGATAGAACTGTAGTAGTCTCTGAAACTGAATGATCTACTGAAAAAGATTTTTGTCCATATATGTGTGTTTATGTAACAGGTCATTTGTCTCTTCACCGCTGTAAGACCAAGAAACAGAAGATAAAGATGTACTTAGTTTACTTTAGAGTAAAAATGACAACAGATTGGCTTGAATTTTTTTTTTTAGTTAGCTCAAATGCTCACAGTGACAAGCATTGTTTGAATTCTATCTATTCTCAATTTATTTTACTATTGCTAGTAATATTAAATTCTTAGTTCTGCGTAAAATGTGCATGGAAGTGTGTGAGGATAGTAACAGCCAATAGAGTCTCTGAAAGGTATTTAAAGCATGTTATTATTTCTAACCCTAAACAAAAAAAAAACAAAAAAAACAAGCACAGCTACAGTTGTATATTAAATATCAGTATAAACACTCAAATGTGTTTAATGTATAAACTTTGTCGCGCTGTGTGAATTAAGACTTATGAAGCCTCTTTTGTTTAAATGTTCCCTACTCTATTGGAAGATAATGTTATGCTGTTAATCAGCTTAATCCCTGTTTATCTGGGCAAAATGGCTTGATTAAGAGAGAGATCTGCAAGTCAAACAGAAAATCAGTAAATCAATTTAAATCTACCTGACAGCGACTGTCAGATAAGCCATGTACAATAAAGGTTATTTGTACTCTGCGGGCACATACACATTTGACTCTTTCCAAAAGTATGTACACACAAATATTGGAACCAATACATCGTGTCATTCGGGGGGTTGACCTCCAGGTTTTCAGAGATTAGTGTCCAGGAAACTCCAGGAAATATAATGCTAAAATACTATGATGGTACAACAATTTTGTCTTTTTTTTTATATCTTTAGTATCTTGTGGCTCTTATTTGACTTTTGCCAAACAAATAAAATGGAAAGACAAAATTCTGACTGCTCAGTTGGAATCAGCTGAAAATGGCTAGATGGACACACTAAGCAGACCTACTGTCAGAGGCAAACACTTCAGCTGGCTACAGCTACAGGGTCAGATGCCTGCAGAGCTAACGTCTTTGTTGTTGTGTGGATTCACCTCTGGGGGGGAAAAAATAGACATATATATATATATATATATATATATATATGAGTTAACATTATACATTACTCAAATGTTATGGTGGAGTGGAAAAGCCTTTATTGTAATCTGAGGTGGAACTCCTTTATAATCTAAAGGAAATCTAAATCTAATAAATCTAAACTTGACTTGACATTTTGTGGTTGCTCTCTTCTTTTATTCACTTGCACAGTCTTGCCCAAATCACTAATTTGAGTCTTTCTTCACTTTTTTGCTCGAAGCTTGGTAGTCCACTTTCTGCATGAAAATCATTCAAACATACAATTTTATAATCAATGCCCACAGTAATAGGATTCCTCTGGCCATGGGCAATTAATACAGTCCCCCCCCCCCTTTTTTTTTTCTTCTTGCGTTGATCTCAAAGCTACGAGACATTGGCTTCTCCTCATTTACATATTTATTGCATTGGACTCAAATCTGGCGAGTGATTGATGTGGAGCCTGCCTCCTGAATTTTTAGCGGCCCATTATTATGAAAGACAGAGGAGGGGGGTGGGGTGCTGGGAGGGAGGCAGCATGTCTGTGTACTTTTGATTAAAGTTGAAGAGGACAGAAGCATAAGAGTTCCCCACCTACTTTCTTCTGCTGCAGTGCTTAATCTGTGAGGCCAAAAGCTGCAAAGATTTAAGCATGTTATAGCTTTTGACAAATCTTTCTCTCACAAAAGCCAAGGCAGATAAGCTTGTTGAGATTTTAATCAGTGTCTCATTTGCTGTTAATTCTTAGTGAGTGTGATGTGCATACGCGTATAGTTTGAGTTATTCTAGGATATACGTGTAGCCGTCATTTTAAGTATTGGCACACATCTGGATCGTAATTGAGTTTTGTTCATTAAGACCTGATAAGAGCTTATATTCAAAACAGTGTCACCACAAGTCCAAGAAATCAGAAATTTATGATCGTTCTTATGTGTTTGCTTTATGTAGTAAACAAAAAGGGCCTCAAAACAACCAATCTTCAGAAACATTATGTGATAGTGTGGCATGAAAAGGTTATTTTGTCCTTGATTGCTTTTACACAACAAGTAATTTCCATTTTCTCTGCTGAATACCGTCAAATCATGTCATATGTAATAGTTCTAGCAAAGAAGGAAAACAATATGAAGATGAAGGCTGGTGCTTCTTTTACACATCCTTTTCGGTCTTAAACGTTGGACACCCACCCTGTTGGATGATACTCTGCTGTGTTGTCAAGCTCAATGATTTCCCTGGTTGGTTGCCTTCGTCCTTCAGAACCAGAGGACACTGGTCACAAATCCAGCCGTTCCACAGACCCTATGAGAAGCAGTAAACCAACAGTTCCGTGGGGAGTTGGCTTTAAACGCTTCAGTGCCATGCCTGTAATGCATGCATTTTAATGTGGCTTGCCTCTCGGAACGGGCCACTGCTGGACTGATGTTTGCATTCAGCTAAACTCTTTCAGTCAGCAACTCTGAGCAAACCATAACTTATAATGAGCACTCGGTGCATGTGTGCATGCGGCAGACTGCGTATTTCCATTGTTGTCTTGAACTCATCAGTCAGCCGTTAAAATGCTGCACAGGAAAGTCATGAAACTTTGGATCATACACGTGCCCCAAATTAACACGGATTGCACTTCTTGTATTCTGATGCAGTCAGGTTGCTATCTCCAAAACTCACAATAGCACCATTGACTGCACCATTCCTGCTTTTGGGAGAGGAGGTGGTGACGATCACTGTCAGTACTGCATTTTAAATCACTGTCAAGTACCACACAAGTGTATACATTTCCACACTGCCGTTTACTACATTACACAGCTGTGTTTAACAGATAGTATGAATAAAAAAGCCTGCTAGCAAGAGCCATGCCTACAATCTATACTTTAGTAAATATCACCCTCCCAGTTTAGAAAGCTGCTATGCTAACATGATAACAAGCAAAAGTACAGAAGAGGGAAGGAATAGTTTTGCAGGTATTTGATCTTAAACCAAGTCAAAGTTTGACAGTGGTGTAATATAAAAGGTCTGAGGGAGGGGATGTGCGTGCTTCATTTTATGTCAACCAGCCCAGTAGTTCATCCATCTTCCCCTGCTTATCCGTTTCTGGGTCATGGGGGGTTGCTGGAACCAATCTCAGCTCACACTGGGCGAGGGCGGGGTACACCCTGGACAGGTCGACACAGGGCCAACACACAGAGATCAACAACCACTCACACACAGACCTACGGACAATTTAGAGTCGCCAGTTTACCCCAACATGATGTCTTTGGACAGTGGGAGGAAACCCACGCAGAGACGGGAAGAACATGCAAACTCTACGCAGAAAGGCCCCAGGCCGGGAATCAAGCCCACAACCTTATTATTGTGAGGCAACATCACTAACCACTATGCTGCCAGGCTGCCCAGCCCAATAGTTGTCGACACATATTTCAATGTTGGACCAAAGCATTCCCCCAGAGCCACGCAGCAACAATACTTCGAAATACAGTCACCATTGACAGCAACTTCTTGCTGGACTGGGCTGGCCCGTTCCTCAAGCACGCCACGTGGGCCCACTCCTATAATTTCCATACCAGCCAATGACCTATAGTAATAATTGTGATGTATGACCAGAGATGTGACACCCTGGTTGCTGACCTTTCCCACAATCCCATACTGAGCAACCTTCACCATCAGGCCCCACCTCTCCCCTTCCTCCACCAGCTCTATTTATGGGGCCTCCATCCTCCCTCGTCCCTCTCATTCCTTGCATCTTGTCGTTGGCTTGATGTACGTGGCTCGCCACACTCCAGTGGCTCTATGAATGTTAATGCCGGAACGTGGGGGGGGGGGGGGGGGGGTGGAGGAGAGGGTAGGGGAGGAGTGGCTGCATGGTACAGGGAGCAGATTCACCTGGTCGGCAATGCACAGCTACAAGGAGCTTTGTGTACATTAGTATTCACACCGGCTGAGCTGTGTTTCTCTTCTGTTAATATCTGACACAAATTTGTGCGTGAGCAGCAGTATTAGGACAAATAGCAAGCTAGTTATTGTGCACTCAGTTGCAGCATAATATTGATTTACTCTTGAAGATGAACAGCAGACCGCAGACAGCACAATGATGAGGAGCTTTGCGGATGTGCTCGTGCAAAACATAAAACATTTTTCTCAAAGATTAGAATATCCAGTTGGTGATAAGCTCTTATCATCAATCTAACCTCTTGCTATTATGCCTTCCTCATCGTCTGATTGCAGCAGGTTTCTCTCTTTTGCGAATTATCCCTCCTCTTTGTCATCCTAGCGTTCACTTAGTCCTCAGCCAGTGTTTACCAAGCTCCGGCAGAATGGAAATGTATGCATTATGTGGCGATAATCACAGGGTGCTGTAGTCTTTGACCCTTGTGTCACATTTCAAACGTGGATCGGAGATTAAGCTTCTCATGCAGCTGGGTGACAGGCTGCCTCCGTGCCCCTGGAGAGATTCACTGCCTCACTATAACTCTGCAGGCTGGCCTCCTCGCATTAAAGACACGATACATCATTTATTCTCATTTTTGATCTATTTGATGAAAATTGCTTTTCAGAAGTTTGCTTTGCCCTTCATAATTTAGCTGTATCAGATGGTATAAATCATGAAAGCCTGGCATGCATGGAGAAATCTCACTCAAAAAACGTCACCATCTTAAAACTATTATGGAAACAAAGTCACTGGTTTGACAGGTGTTTTACTTTGCCTTTAATTCAGCTTAAACCCTGGATTTAGTGTTTTCTGAAAAAAAAAAAAAAACAACAACATTGTTCTTGGAAATAAGTTGCTTTCATAAATATATGGTGAGGCACAGCTTTTGGACAAGTTGATTTATGTGCATTATGTTTAATTTTTTATCTATTTTAAATGAAAAGTTTTCCTCTGCTGCATTTGATTGAGTTTTGACATTTTTTGATCAAATTCAACTTAACTGGTTACAAAAAATAAAACAAAAATAAATTAATGATCACATAAAAGAAAGTAATTCATTCAACAAATTTGCATGTTAAATGTGGAGGTGATATGAACAGTGTCAATGCCTCGCTTTTTATCAAGTCTTTAAGGTCTTTATCAAAGCTTTATATATATACAATAACCTAAATAAATCACATATAATACCACCAATGTATTGCAAAATAAAGCACATTTAATGCACACCCTAATGCGTAATTTGCATTTGATTTCTATATTAATAACTATTGTATATTACAACCTATACCTATGTATAGGTTGTAGTCCACTTAAAATAGATAATTTCATGTTCTGCAACATTAAAATTCAATGTTGACAAACTGAAAGTACACTCAAACATTTAAGGTCCTCTATATGTTGTAGTTGTAAACTTCAGAGATCTAAGTAATAAAATACAGCTTTAGGGCCAAAATAAGCTCATGATGAAACCACAGGCATTCTACACCTTTTATCCTTCACAAGTTTCCTTGAGGTAATAGGGGCAGGATTATGACCCAGAGGTCATCAATTTCTATCTGAGAAGTGTCTTAGTGTGCCTGCGCTGCTGTACCCTCTGCAGTATGGTCGAATCGTGAAGAGGCGAGCAGACAGGCGGAGATGAGATGAGCTCTTCAGAATCCTCAGCCTGAAGAGAAGGAGGACAGCTGGGGCCTGGCACTCCCTCTGTGTCGCTCTACTCTTTGTCACAGGCAAAAGACTCTTGTTTTCAGGCAGTAATCAGACAGCCCTAGGGCTATGTAAAGACCCTGTTCGCTTTTCATCTCAACTGTTGCATACACCCCGCTAATTGGAATCCTGCAACTGGGTCACAGGCATTGTCTCTCAAGTGCTGTCAAGTCACTGAGACGCGTGAATGTGGAAATATGGTCGCCTCAGATGCACGATTGAGTCTCCCCTCTGTATTACAACTTATGTTGTCTCTTTTTTTCCCATTAATGTTTCTTACTGTTACCTGCTCTGTTTTCGTCAGTTTGAAAACAACCGTCACTGGGTTTGGCAAACCCATGAAAATATCTTGAATATCAGAAAACGTTTCAAGACTGATGTGACCAAATTTCATTATCGCTGCAAACAAACCGGTTAGAAATTAAGCCGTTTCCTGTAAGTCTCACCAGCAAAAACCTCTCCCCTCCACTTCAGCGGAGGAGTTGAGCAGCAACCTGATTCTGCAGTTTGTCAGTGATTAAAAGAAGAATCAGCCAGGCTAGCATGCCACCACAAATGAGCAAAACCCACTGGGAGACTAAAGAGACCAAGCAAGGCACATTTCCAATTATACTGCCAAATGGCTCATTTTCTTATTGGGCCTCCTATAATTGTGGTGGGTATTGGGTGCATGCAACTCAATTTGTCTTACATATTTGTTGGTAAGATTGTAATAGAGTTGACAGAGCCAAGGGGATGATATTAATGAACAGACAAAATAAAAAAAAAATAAAATAAAATAAAAAAGGATGAGATAGATCCCTCAGTATTTGTTTGATCTGTTTCATCCTTCTTAAGACTGTTGAAGTCTAAAAGCCAGGAAGAGAATACCACTTTAATCATCTGTGGATTGAGGAATTGGAAGACTATCATTTTGGAGTAATCAGAAAATGTCTCCCCAGAGTAACAGTCTTTGCTCTGACTGCTAAAATTAATGAGGCTTCCATTGATGTGATTATCTGTCCTGAGTATCATCAATATATAAAAATAACTGACAAATTAAATTACAACTAATTCTTGGAAACTCGAGTTTTGCTTAAACCACTTCATTTTTTGTTCCATGTAACAAAAACAAGTTTTTGCACAAGAAATCTGCAAACTAAGTTGGTAAAGATTTATTAAATTTAAACAGTGAGAACTCATTACTGTAAATTCTTCTCCATTGTTGTATCGGAAACAACCAGTTACTTATAAAGCAACTGGACTACATGTCAACATAGGCACGACCATGAAGCCATTTTACATTGCTAGCATTGCCTTTTTTTCCTAAAGCAGGACATGATAGGGTGACTTATAGGATTGCATTCCTTTTACAGTACAGTTGACACAATTTCCCTGTCCATTGGTAACAAGCTCAAGTGGAGAGTAAGATTCAAGCATTATTTTCAAAAATTAATATTAAAAATAAGTAACATTTCATATACATAAAGGTATAAACTTTAAATAGAACAGTTGAGCTGGATTACAGTAAAATTAGACACCATATCTCACATGTGAGCAAAAGCCTTTGTTTAGTCACACATATTTAATGGTTTAGCCAGGTCATGAATTCAAAAATAACTCTTCAGTTACAAAAACAAGAAACAAAACAACAAAAAAAACAAAACCTTATTTTTCAGTAATCGGTTTCCAGAGTAACACGCTAGTCGTCAAAAAAAAAAAAAAAAAAAAAACAGTAACAAAAGGGGTGAAAAGGCAATTTAAATAAGCATGCCAATATGCACTGGATGTAGTACCATTATCCATTCCAATTTTAACCATGACAAAATATCTCTATTTGTATCCTGCATGTTTGTGTGTGAATGTCTTTCTGCTAGATGCAACAGTTAAAACTGCACAGGTTTGATTCTGGGTGCAATGTAAGGAAACAATTTGCAGTAAAGTGCACGTAAAGCAGCATGTGTACTGTGTGAGTGAGAACAGAAGGGACAGCTGTGGTTTTGTTGAGATGGGAGCTGCCCATTGCTCACTGCAGGGTAAATGTGAAACAGTCGGGGTCTATAAGGGACCCGGTCCCTGCTCCCTGCTGGGCTCTCCTGTCCAAATCTGTTGTAGTGTTCCTCGTCTTTGTTCAATAACTAAGTGCTCCCTACTTAGGAGTTTAAAACCTCCTTTTCTTGCTAACGCCCCTTGTGTTGTCATTGTCGTGCAGGTCAACAAAAGGCTTGCAAATCTTAACAAGCGTATGTCACAGTCCAAGGTGCATTTTAATATGACAACTCTCTGCCTCTACTGTTGTGCCCACTGAGTTGAAAAGAACGTCATTGATTATCATGGAAACAAACATCCATTTGAACCAAGCGTTTAAACTCCCAACATGTACATTACATATTAGTCACTAGATATTTCTTTAGTTATTGTTCAATTGCACTTGAATACAAAATACACAAATTTATCTAAACACTAAAATACACCTACAGTCTACAAAAGGTAGTAAATCGTGTCAGTTGTGTGAACTCTTGCTTAGTGAGAATCATTGCCAACAGTTCATCAGTAACTTGGCGGCGGCCAAGGGCCATCACGTTGGCTCCTCCACCCTCAGTTTAGAGCACGGGCTGCAGTCAGGACTAGAAATGGCTGAGCTGTGATTCAGCCAGGCTGGGAGGGACGGAGGAAAGGTTCAGCTTCCGTTAGGAGGAGGCAGAGGTCTCCATTGTGGACAGAATACGGACCACCTCGGTTCTCTGTGTTGGTGAGATGTGCTGGGTCATATACACAATGGAATCCATGGCCACCTCTGGATTGGCTTGAACGAGGCTGAAAACAAAAAGAGTGTGTCAACAGGGAAAGATGGATTACGTGTATGTTTTGTCAAGTGGGCAGATGAGGGTGAAATTGAGCTGCATTTATAACTCTTCAGAACACTGAACCAGCCTTGTTTATGATACTCACCTGCGAATCTGCTTGAGGATGTGATCACGGCGGATGTACTTGATGTTCTCGTCAATGACAGACCTTGCACCCTCTTCTTCAGCTAACTGCCTCTCCAGCCATCCCACCACATCTTCATTGTTATCCCAGAGATAAGCCTGAATAATTGAGAAAAAGAAAAAAGACAAATAATTGTGAACAACATGTAAGCATCTATGGATAAGTAAAGCCAAGAAATCAAACTTTCTATTGTAGTGTGTGTCAACAAATATCTGTAAATATCTGTGTTCCCACATCAGTATTACGTATGAGCAGCTTTTTAATAAATACATAAAAATGTCAAAAAAGAGATGGACAGAAATAAAGGGAGAGCCTGATGTTTCGTTGAGTGGACCTGACAGGAAAATTAGTATTCATGGGGGGCTGGCATCTCTGATCCTGAACAAAGACAGGCTGGAAGGCTTAGCAAAGATTTGGGGGTGGAGGGTTTTAATGGGCTCTTGCTTTTTTTTATGAACAGTCCTGCTTGAGGTCCGCAAGAACATTTAATGCCCTTATTAATCATTTTTAATCTGTTTGCTTTTAATTAAGAAACAGTGTGTTGCTCTCCTATCTGCACGTGCCAGGGCTGTGATTAATTGTGGCTTCAGACAGCTGGGCCTGATTGGGATAATACATTAGCTAACAAGAAAGGCCACATCTGAGGAGATCTCCAGCGCTGGGCCAGTTCCTGTCATCTCGACTGCTGGTCCTCTGAGCTCGAAACCGGGTCACAAGGAACTGCCTTCATGTATCTTTGATGGCTATTTATTTTCATTAACTACTGGTCATCAGTTCATCTGTATTTAATCACAATGACATAACAGGAATAATAATTCCTTCTTTAACTGCTACACCTTGGTCATAAGAGATGTGAGTTTGAAGAATGAAAAAAAAAATTCCCAGGGGTTAAGAAGGTGTCCAGAAATCAAGTAGAGCACAGATTATAGTTTGCACTGGGCCATTTAACACTGGCATAAGAGGAAACAAACATTAATCTTTGCTCAATTACTCCACAAAAGACTAGATATGATTATGACTATGGACATGAGTAAACACACTGTATGATGTCTAAAAATATTTGTGTGTGGTTCAGAGGATGTGTATCTTGGAGAAGATTAAAATGTATCACCGTTATCTACAGTTATTAGCAACATTCAATCTCTTAAGAGTGACGCAATGTAATGTAGGATGTCCTTATTAAAACTCTACTCTGGCCACTTCAGCTGTGCTAGTTTTGAATGACATGAGATGAAATAGTAATTTATATAGTTTTCAAGTACACTTAATTATAAGACAAGAGCAACAAAAAATATATATATGATCATCTGTTGTCGGCATGTGTTGACTCTTAAATTCACACACAAATTAAATCAGATCCATTTTCAACTAAGACAACAAATATAGAGGCTTTTCAACAAACAACGTGTGATGTGTTTTACCTTGACAGCCCCCTCAGCCTCCACAAACCAGCGGCGCAGCATGGCCTGGATCTGGCCGTCTGTCAGCTCGCTGTTGGCCGCTTGGATTTTTCTCTTCACTGTGTCCTCCAGCAGCAGCCGTCGCAGACGCCAGTAGAAGAACAGACGTGATGTTTGCCATTCTAGGATATCCTGAAAAAGGAAAAAGAAGAAAAATTTAGACTGGCTCTTGAATTAAACGTTATTGGATTGTAAAAAGCAAATTACAAATTAGTTAGTACAGTAAGAACTGATCTGTGAGTATTTCCTGCCCACACTGTGTGAAATAAATAAATAAATAAATAAACAAACAAACCCCAAATTCCATCCATCTGTGAAACACCCTTCTAGTCATGTGAGCAAAGTGTGTGTGTGAAAGATGGAACAGGGAAGGCACAGAATGAGATGGGGCCTGCCCGAGGCTGCTCTGTGGTTGCTAAGGTGATTGACCAGGGTCATCAGAAGATAATTATGAGGACGAATCACACAACCTGGTGAGACCAAACATTATTCACCAGGCAGGTGCAGCAGCTACTGCCCCTGGGCATTTCATGTTATTCACATACTGGACATTTTCAGTGTAGCAACACATGCACATGAGATAGCATTTAAAAAAAACAAAACAAGATGTTCTCACCGTGATGACACCTTTCTCTTGCATGCGACCTGGAGTGTCATGGAGGTCTGCAAACTGCACAGCCACCTGGTGGTAGATGGGCAGGAGAAACTCCTCACGCTCCTTCAGCTTGGTCTCCAGGTCTTTACGATCAGGGGGGCTCAACTCTGGTGTCCCTATTGAAGTACGAAAACAAAACACTTTATGAAATTAAAAGATCTGCCAAAAATATCTGCATGTATTAACTACAACAAAGGTATCTGGAGACAAAAACTTAACATATGCAGGTCACAAGTTTCCAAGTTTCAAGTTTTTAATGCAGCTGTGAATTGACTCCTGCTAACAGCTTTTTGTTTTAGACCACCCCCAAACCTCTAGTTGCTGTCACTGAAGACTGATTTCTGTCAATTCCAATCTGTAAGCTCTCAAACCCTCCCCAGTAAACCTCCATTCCACCAGTTTGCCCAGAGCGCCAAGCCCAACACAGCGTCAACCCACAGTTCTTTTGAGCCCCCGAGTAAAATCAATAGATTGCTCGAGAGTGACAAGAGAGCTGGTGATTGATCTGAGCAGGCGGTGATTGACACATCTCCCTTGAGAGTGCAACGAAGATGATACAATCAGCACCAAATAAAGAACAACAGTGAGAGCACACATGCTCCTATACCTGATAGATTGCTCTTTACCAAAATGGGTCATTGGTGAAAAAGACCTATAAATAAGTACAAAGCAGAGGGAGACAAAAACACCCAAAAGACCTTTAATTAGAATTGAACTGGAGGACTCACCCAATCTTTCAGCCAAGCCCATGTAAACCGGATCTACTCTTCTCATGGTCTTCACCAGGTCCTTCCTCCTAAACTTGATCTCCACTGTTCCTTCAGGCTCCAGCACTCCACCTCTGAATATTAGAGAGATTAATTTGAAAAAGGAAAAAAGGTGCTCTGATGAAGATTATTCCATATCTGGACTTTTTTCCTGTCTAACTCACCGGCTGTCTTTGTCAGCATACATCTCCATGTGACGAGGGTTGATGGTGGGATCTATAACCACCCAGGAGCCTCCCCTCAGCTCAGCCTGGGGGGGAATATAAACCAGCACTGGCTGCTTGTATTCTCTCAGCCCGTCCACAATGTAGGCTCCAAACTTCAACACCTGATCATACATATCTAAGAAGGAAACATTTTCAGATGAGTTGCTGAAAAGGATTAAATCTGGATCGGCTTGTTGTTATGAAGGCAGAGGTACCTTTCATTCCCCCAGAGAAGCCCCTCCAGTTGGCAAACACTATGAGAGGTAGGCCTTCTCGGTTCAGATCCTTAATGGCCTGGGCTGTTTTGAAAGCGGAATCTGGGAACCACACCTGTCCTGCCTGCTGGATGATCTAAACATACAAATCCGAAAAACCAACATCAGTGCCCGAGTTACTACTTGAGAGTCCGACCATAAGCACAGCCCTTACCTTTGCCTCTGAGTCCAGATTGGCTGGATCAGCTGGGATTGACAACTCCACTGACCTGGTTTCCACAGCAACCACTCCAGTAGGTATCCCACCCAGTCTGCAGAGAGAGGTCTTTTAGCACTAACATCTACAAAATACCTTGACTACATTTTACAATGGCAAAATAATTATCTATAATGCAAACAACATTAATGTTTGGCAGCATGTCATCTGGGCTTAGTGTTTCGTTGGGACACTTACCTTGCTCTTCCCACCACCACACCCTGAGCCCATGGCTGCATGATCTCCATGAACGAGCCATTGTCAAAGAAACCATTCTGCCAGGATCCTTTTGGAGCTTCATTTACAGAGATGAGTGTAAGTGGTGTAGAGAGGTGAAACAAGGCAGAAAGTTAATTAACATCAATTTGAAGTACAACAGAAAACATTTTCTCTTGATATACTTTTAGAGCTGCATGTAGCCTGAGGTTGTGTATTTCTTTTAATACTTAGAATCTGTAATCTTGGCAGCAACCATGATGGATGACTGTATAAGGAGGCTTGCTCAGCTCTTTTACTTCCTACACACCCTGAGAAACATGCCCAGCATCCAAGGTTGCCATTCAATTAAGCCTCGCCACTCACCACTACCAGAGACGTTGACCGGCTTCCCACACAGTCCACCAATCTCTTTGCTGTCCCAAGCTGTAATTACACTGATGTGGAACCTGCTTAAGCCTGACCTGCTGAGTAAAACTCACATCCATTTTGGTGCTATTGTGATCTTTAGCACTATGATATGATGTGTTCTTTTCCTAGTTTCTTAATAGCCTCTCTAGTAATGAGCTGTTTTGGACTTTGACTGAGTTCTATATGTTGCTGAAATGGTAAATTAGACTCCATAACTGCAGATGAAGTATTTTAGAGGCGAATGATGAAGCGTTTAGTTTGTGTCATAACAGTTACATTTAGAATGCTTTATCAGCATTTAACTACTAGCTAGATATAATGCTGCTATCCCATTGCTCATTATTTGGAATAAAAAAGGCTTGAATGCAATGTGTGCAAATAGCCGCTGTCTTTATTATCAATGAACAAGTAATTTTTTTTTTTTTTTTACTTATATCTAAATAAATGAACCATTAATATTGAACTTTCTTACTTTTACACAGTTAACAATGGAAAGATATTTACTTCAAATGATTGTTAAAACAATAGAAAAATAAATAAATAAATAAATAAAAGAAATGGGAGAGACACTCACTCTGGCTGGGACGTCCAGCTAACATCCAGCGAGGGTCATATGGAGCTTTGGTTGGAAAAAACTCCACTGGTCTGTCTATGGGGTCCTTGGCACTGAGGATGGGCACTGGGCTAGATTTACACTGAAGAAAGAATTTATTCTTTTTATTTTGCAAAAACATGAAGCTCTAAGCAATAGGATGGCTTAGGTGGAATGATTGAATTCAGGATGCATACATCTTTTTAAAACAACTGTTTACATTACCTTGGGCATGTAGGACAACCATTGCAGGAGAGTGAAAACTCCCTCAAAGTCATCACAAACAGTGCTGTGTGTTACGCCATTGTTGTGCATAATCTGAATTCCACCAAGCTGATTGTTCGATGTGTAGACTTCTCTGCCCAGCACCTGGAGGTGGAGAAACAACAAAGGTGTGGATTTTATAACAGGATTAATTATTAATAGTTCTTCCCTTGGTGGAACACTCACATCATATCAGCTCTGCCCATTGTGGGACATACTATGATTTAGAAAAGAGGTTTTTTTATATTTAAAAAACACAAAGCAGCACTGTTGTCACTGTTATTGACGGGTGACGATTTGCCCTTTCGGATCCTCATCCCTGGTCTCCCAATAACAGCAAATGAGTTAATCTACTGTTCATGTCATGCAAACTTGGTTAATAGTGGGAGGTTTCCTCACCAGTGGCCTGTCTGTGGAGCTGAGGATCAATGAGCTTGCACTCAGAGGAAGACATGAATGGTAACAGCCAAGACTCTGCATTACATGCACCTCAATACTGGTGATCAGCAGCAAGGCAGGTCTTTGGGTTAGGAGTAGATTTTTCGAACAGACTTGTGAACATGAATATTAACGCATGCATTCCCTCACCTAAAGTACTCAAATAATGTACATGTAGCAACTAACTGGGCAGTGACTTACAATCCCTTTTTGCCTCGTATTCAGTATACCAATTCTAATACAGGCTATTGTAAAATGGTGACATGGAAGGTGCAGACCAATTTTGTCCTCAAAACTGCCTCTGTGCCAACCTTAAGTCATAAACCTCACTCCCTGCCCACCCTATTTTCATAAGCAGCTTAGAACAGGTGGCAGGGCTCTGACATGGTTCCATAAAAATCAGAGAGGAGCTCAATCCCTACCCTCCGCTCTCACCTTTTCAGCCATCATTTACTTTCTTTATTACCATTACTGGTTATGTATCTGGCTACAAATCTAGGGCACTCTCCTAAACCTGTCAGGAAAGCCTGCGGCCCCAAGAAACATTGCAATCACCTTGACATACACAAAATCCCAGTGCCTCCGGCCATCGATGGATTCATTAAGATTCCACAGCAGAGGAGGGATATAGGAGGAGGAACAGAGGGAGATGACTGGGAGGACAAAAATGAAGGGCCAACTGGATATAACAGCTCACTGGGGTATTTGGGCTAGTAGTTACTATCCAGCCCCCATCAAAATATAAGAGCTTTCCAGCAGCTAATGAAATGATGATCTTTGGGTGGCAGTCTCCTGCTCTCCATTAAGTTTCACTTAATAGCCAGGAAACCGCGTGATGAATTGGCAAGAAAAAAAACAAAAAAAAAAAAAAAAAAGAAGAAGAGAAAAAAAAAACAAAAAACACAACTCACTTCTTGGCTGTATTGCTAGTGAAATCCATTCCAGTTTTACAATAAACACAGGATAGAGTCTGTTGCAATACAATGCCTACACTGTGGAGACGTTTGTCAGTAGCCATTGCTATGAGCCTAATCGCTGAGATACAGATAAACAGTGGGGCCATCTAAAAACAATTTTGCTTCCACTGAATAGGTATGCCATTATAGGACCATTTACATGATTTGTCATGTTGCAATCTGTCATGTAATTTGACATGGGGACATCTTCATTCACAGACAAGGACAGAGAATGGAAAGCAAGACAACAGGAAGTAGTGAAGCGTGCGGGCAGACGCGCACACACACACACACACACCAACTGCATTCAAAAAACAATTTACCTCAGCAAAACTTCATTTTGATTAAAAACAAATGATATGGGTGTCCTGCATTGCAGCCTCCGGCAAGTCACTCTATTTCTATGCAAATACAACTTCATGGTTCACTTTCAATTATTCCACAATGAGTGGCAGGCTGGCCTGTCACTGGTATTAGAAAGGCTATCCCAGCTGAAGAGAGAGTGAGGTAAGAGGAAGCCTTGTTGTCTTGTTGGAACAACAACCAAATCATAGTACACAATTTTCTTTACTTGATAGATAAACAGTACTCTTCTTTGTATACCAGAATCTCTGGTTTGTTTTAATTTACCTATTTATTTATTCTAAGAAAGAAATTTAAGACAGGCTGATTATGCAATACCAGCTTAAAAAAAAGTTTTATACAAACAGTTCCTTCCCAGATGTTTGTCCTTCCTCTCATAGCTGAATGTAATGGCTAAGTAATGAATATTTATAGTGAATTAAAATGCAGACGCATCAATTTTGCGAATTTAGGGATGACTCATTTGGTGCTCATTCAGTGTTACAAGGACAGCACTGTGCAGACAAACACAACAGCATTGTGAAGACATTTATGTAGATAATTTTACCTTGTTGAGTGCTCCAGCTCCAGTAAGAATAATGTGAGAGTTGTCCACCTGGATAGTTCGCTGTCCAAGCCTCACCAGATAGGCGCCAATTCCAATAGCTCGACATGTGACCTATGGGATGACCGAAACAATTGTATGTTTTTAAGTAAATATGTCTTTATTCTTGAAAGATCAGATGTCTAAAACATAAACGTGAGGATATGTATGTATATGTCCATGTATTTTTTTTTTGTCCACTTTAGTCCTACCAGGTTCATGGTGATGATTTCCTCATAAGCCAGAGAGGATTCACCAGCAATCATCCCAGACCCCTTCAGATTCTCTACACCCAGCCCTTCATCTTTTCCAATGATGTCAGTGATCTTGTACCTGCATGACAACGCATATATTTATTCGTAACAAACCAGCTCTCCTGACTGCCATCATTCTTCGGTGCAATCTGTGCTGTCATGCACAGTTGATGGTAGAGCAGCTTCAGGAGTCATTTCCTTTCAAACAAACACATATATTAATAACTAATAAAAAAAATGTATGGACCTGGATTCTCCCTCATCCTCCACATGTTCGCAATGCACAGAGTTCAGGGCTGAAACTTTTTTGTAATCCTGAGGTGTGAGGTAGAGATACTTGAAACCCTGCAGGAGATACAGAAAACAAAAAGTCTTACTTTTACAGAGGTTTGAAAAGAAAATAAATCAGGTGGATGTTTGAATGATATCCACAATGAGGGAAAAACTCATGAAATTAGAAATGAGGTGTTATGTGAGTAGGCATATGTTGGCTGACCTTGTATGGGTCTGCTGGATCTTGCCAGGCCACATGGAACATATGTCTGATTTCCTCTGCCAGCCCAATGCGAGCACCACTGTTGGCCGCAATATAGATTCGAGGAATGCCACTCTCTCGTGCCATCTCTGAGGCTCGCAAGAACAGTACATCCTCCTGGGGCCCAAATGAGCCTATCTTGTGCGTGATGTCATTGCTTATGACAATGATCTCTCGTCCAGCTGGATACTCTGGAGATCGCAGGGTCATCCGCCAAGCCACCATACCAATCTTTATTGGGCAGAGCAGACGAACTTTATTAGAGAAATGCTGAAAGTTGCATCACAAACCTACTATAAATATTTAAATTTTGTTGCGGCTATTTCCCCAAATAGCAGCTGAGAATTACATGTGTTTTATCATCAACACAAGCAGAATCCCTAGACATAGGTACTGTTTCAATGCACTTTCAAAAATGCATGAAGTTTTCCTTTTCAGAAATGAAGTATTGAACAAGCGCTCAAGCCTGTACACTGACCACAGGCAAAGAAACACAGAGACACCTACAGAACAAAAAGGAAATTACACATTTTAAAAACAAGGGGTGGATAGAAATATAAATAAGTAATCAGAAAGTAAATTAGCTCTTTTTTTTTTTCCTTTTTAAATCTGTAATTCATGTGTCGTCACCCCCCCCCCAAAAAAAAAAAAAACAAAACCTGACCTCATTGCCCCCTGGCAACCGGTTCATCTGCACCAGCTGACCCTGGTCATCCAGAACAAGCTCTGTGAAGGTGAGCAGTTCAGAAGGAAGGGGGCATTTTGGTAAGTGGGCATAAGCTTGGCTTGAGTGCCAAAGCTTTTTCAGAGCCTGTGAAAAGAAATTAATTAATCAGAATGAAATCATGAATTTTTCAGTAATTGTAAGCATAAGCTCATTGGTCAAGAATTGAGTTGTGGTTTCTGTAACTGTACCTGTCTGAACATTTCGGGAAAGTCATAGACGTAGGTGGTGCCCAGAGACTGCGCCTGGAAGCGCTTCGACTGCAGCAAGTCCTTGGTGACATAGGGTGTGTTGATGAGCATACCATGCAGTGGACCCTGCTTGTCTCCGTATGCTTGGAACATGATCTGTACAAAGAGGAAGAGGGAGTCACCATCTACATAGTCTAACCTTTTAAACAACCAGGGGATAAAGGTTAAACAAAAGTCATAACTTTGAGCATGATGATTGTGATGGCGAAGATGAGGATGATGATAAGCATTTCTAATGTCCACCACTGCATCATTAACTACAACTGATGCAACAACCCCCGTTCTATAAACACATTCCCACAGAAGGACAACTGGATGGTTGAAGAGTAGACAGACCATCAAACTCTAAGATCAGTACAGTCTTCACATATGTTTTTAAAAATACAATTCCATTCACATGTGAATTAATGGCAATGACCCAATAATAGCTCGACCCCATAAAGCACACCACTTTCTCAACCATCTTGACTCTTCAAATACACCTCCTCACTCTTGACATTCACTTTTACTGCACTAATAAAGCAACCAGCCAGCAAAGATGAACTAGAGACAGTAAATAATAAGTGAAACGTGAAGATAATGGACTCCCGACCTCATTTTCTCTGGTTTTACCTATTTGAGGTCCACTTACTGTTGAATACATGATAATAGTGATAGACAGATGGATGAATGAAGTGTAACTTACCTGAACAGCTGTGAGAATAAACATTTTACTGAATGAATTGTCCACCAGGCTAAAGGTGCAACACCATCCATACTAGATTTCCACTTCAAACAAACCATGATGATATTTTTTTTTTTTTTTAAATTAGATTTATTTGATGCTTCTTTATTTTGTTGTGTAGAAATTACAGACTGTATCTTTAACCTTTTAAGAGAAGGAAATGTATCTGTTAAGCTGAGGATTCCAGGATGGATGTGAAGCCTTTTACCTGAGAGGCCAATATGTAGATGAGATGGAAGATGTATGATTGCCCCACCTGACGGTCTTTTGGCCCCACCTGTCCCGTTCGGGAATCAGTGACCTCCTTGTAAAGGCTGATGTCCAGGTAATAGCCTGATTCATTGGTAAGAAAGAGGCGGATTGGGATTTGTTTTCCTGTCGGAGTCAGGCGGATGTTAATTTTCAGCTCAGCCTGAAGGACACGCAACTTCCACAGGCGGCTGCCATAACGCATCACCATGGAACGCACGGACTCCTCAATCTGATATTTGTAGAAAGATTAAATCATGAATGCAAAGTGAGCTGTTGTCCATTATAAAGATGAGTACATGTATTTTAACTGTTTCACAAACTTTTGATGGGTCCATGATGACTGTTGGAACAAAGTTGAGGAAGATATGGTTGCAGTCGGTTCGCACAGTTGTGTTGTTGAAAGCCACCTCCAGCTCATCCATGGCTTCCAGCAGCAAACGCTCTGCCTCATTGTGAAGGTACTCAAAAGAGGCCTCCTTATGAAGGCACAGAGTTTAAAAAAAAAAAAAAAAAAAAACACCATCCATGAATGTAGGTATGATCATGTTCTAACAAAACATTTGTATAGAAGAATCCAGACCAAAATCTTATAGTGGTAAAGTGCCAAGAAAAGTAACTCTCCATTCCTTCAAAAAGAGGACATTTAACCTTTGTATTCTCACCTTGGTAACCAGATCAGAGTGGCGGATAATGGCTCGCACAAAGAAGCGGTAGTCTGTAACCTCTGTGCCCACCTCCACACGTGCTGCACCCAGGTAGAGGTGCATCTTGTGGTTGGCACAAGGGATAGCGGTCAGGGCAAAATTTCGCATGCGGTTGAGCTCCAACTGGAATGCTAAAGCTGGCTCCAAATGACGATAGATCCTGTCCTCCTCAAACTATTGAGATAAATGTAGGACACAATCACAACCATCAAAAACACAACACTTCAACATTTTTGGATGGATTTCTTCAAAGAATTTCCCAGGGAACTTTTTATTCGAAGCTGGAATTCTTTGCCATCTTTTCCATTAGCAGAAGTAGTTCAAATTGGCAATTTCAGGAGCACTCAGTTGATACAGGAGTAGAAAAATGCCTGTGAGCCACACTGTATTAAGTAAATGAAATCATGGGCAATCTCGATCTGTGAAAGCTGCTAATGGGTGTCATTTCTCTTAAATGGGAGAAATAATTAGAGTTCATTACTTTAATGAGTTTTGGTGGTGTCATTGTAGTGAAAATATCAGGGGTAACGGAGAGGAAGAGACACTGATTGTGACTGAGTGAAATTCAACATTGCCATGGAGATGGAAAGTTGTGCTTTATAACCACAGCATGATCTTGAGCAGTTTCCTAGCCATAGAGAATCAATATCCAGGTTGTAGAAAATTCTGCATCGATTTCCAACATCACAATCCTCTAATACTATCCATATCCATATATACCCACCGTGTGTGTGTGTGTGTGTGTGTGTGTGTGTGTGTGTGTGTGTGTGTGTGTGTATAACACGTTCATCTTTTTTAATACAGAGTTGAAACTGGCCTGATGTCAATATGATTTCACACCCACCTTGTCTCTGGCACGGAATGTAAAAAATTTGGGAAACTCTCTCTGTACCGAAGATAGGGAGACAGAGATAGAAAGAACAAAAAGAAGTCAACATCACAACAATATTATAATTCAGTATTAGGAGCAAAAAATCAGGTAGAAATACACAGCAGGTAAAAATATGCTATTCTGGACATTGCTTACATTGCAGTGATAGTATCAGATATAGTATCACGCAGCAAAGATCGAGACCTTGCTCTACATGCAGTGGGCCCTAATCGCCTTCACTGCTGGTATCACTGTGTATTCACCCACATAATAATGGTGAAAGGCTGCATGTATAAAACACCACTCAGTCGGCTAATGAATAAAACATTTTCTTTTTTCCGGAGACATGATCCCTGATCCCCTGAATAATGCCTGGTAGCCCTGTTAAACATTATCAGATGAAGTGTCCCACTTGCCAAAACAACGCCAATCCGATTAGAGATGCTCTCATCAACTCAATAAGGAGAGAACTGCAATTGCATACACACAATGGAAACCACCACCATCATGACTTGACAATGTGATTGCACTTCACTGTGCACATTATAGTGAAAAATATAGCCCCCCTCCAAAAAAAAAAAAACAAAACATATTTCAAATCCTAACCCTGCGGTCACATATTGATAGCATGATTTGCTCTAATCAGAGGCTGTGTGACCATCAAGAGAAAAATCAAAGCTTATTGTTTAAATGACAAAGGTGAAACAATGGGGAGTTTATCAATATCTAATAATGTCCTAAATGCCCATCATCATTGCTTTTAAAAAAATAATTTAGTGGTTGAAAAATGGATAGATACGGCTGTTTGGTTTACTACGTAACAATCAGCAGTGGATGTCAGAAAACTGCTATGACATCACAACCTACCAACCTCATCACTTTAAACCTATGCAGTGAGTACATTTTGTGGCTTTTAACTGTAGCAAATAAAACCTGCTGCCAAAATAAACAATATATCCTTCCTTATGAAATCCAGGCACAGACTGGCTGTACATTTAACAGGTGCTTTGTTGGTAAGGCCTATTTGAACTATTAAGAATAATTACATTTTACAGAAGCAAATGTGTTGCTACTTATCTAGTTCATTAAATCAAAAAGCCACCTGCCCTCATTTCCTTTGTCTTCTACTTACATGAAACCTTTGGTCCACCTCACAGTTGACTTGCTTCCTGAAATCCTGTCATCATAAATGCAGCAAAAGCAAGGCATGCAGGAAGAGATACAGAGACAAACAGGAGAATAAGCTAAATTTCAAATGCAGATTAATGCAATTACCACAGTAATGTCATTCCATATGAACATGCTCATGATGTATTAGTATTTACAAAAGTAAAGATCGACAGTTCATTTGTAATATTTTATTAGACACTATTCAGAGCTATTGAATAGGTCACATGCATGGCAGCTAATTGTGAGCACACAGAGCTGACTCAGTAAACATTAAGGACATTACCTTCTGAGCCACAAGGAAAGTTAGTCTTCGGATAGCATGTTCAAACAGCAGGGATTTCTGAGATTGATGAGAAAAATTACATGTCATTTAACAAGATACTTTTTAGTTTTCTTCTGTATTTTAATCTTTTGCTGAAATCAGGAGGGGAATAAAAAGCTTTGTTGCAGACAGCTCCCACCTTTGACTGAGTGAACTCCCGAAACATGGCTGCCAGGCCATCGTCATCAATGTCGCTGTCTGTCTTTATAGCCACATTGAGGATATGGATAGGCTCCTCCAGGGCACTCTGGATGACAAAGCAAATAGACATTTAATTCCAAGATACACAATCACACAGGTCAATGACGATGCTATGACCATCAGAAATCTGCTCTCGTCACCTTGTTGTCCTCTTCACCATACAGGACAGGATTACCTCCCTCTGGGAAGGTTGGGCTTGGAGGAGGAGAGTCAGAGAAGCAGCTCAGCACATCTGTTATGTTCCTATAAAAATAGGGACAAATAAAAACATATGCCATGAATCACACTTGTGACCTTATCCTTGACTAAAAAGACAAGTTAAAATCTACATAAGAAAAGAACTGACCTGGTGAACTCCTGAAAGGAGCGGAAAGCGACCATGGCTCCCATACGCTGGCAAGGAGGTGTAAAGGATGTATCGAGCAGAACATCACTCACGCTGGCTACATGCACCATGCCGTAGTGGTTCAGGTTTGATGAGAATGACATCCTACAGAGTTGACAGAGAAAGCATTATGATGAGAATGTGCCATACTGCAACATTGACTTTGTAAACATGTCCCCCTCCACCTTAAAGAAACTCCCTACAGTTTTAATCCCTCTGCTTTCCGACAGTTTGAGGTGCTGCAACATAACACGTATGAGAATAGTTGAATGGCTCATGTTAAATGTGAGAATCTCTTTTGTAGAAGAATTAGTCGAAAATTTCAACTTATGAAGCAAATACATGTACACCATGACAAGTAAACCCACGGAAAGCAGATGAACAGTATTTTGACAGTCCACATGTTAGTTGAAGAAAGTATTCCTTCCAAAGGAACAAGGGAACTTAAATCAACCAGAAGACCTGTTTAAAGATTCAGAGGTTTCATTGAGTTTGTTGTTAGTCCTTGAATTGTAGAAAGCCGTCCCAGAAGATATACTCATTGAATACACTCAAGATGTTCTGTGTGTCAAACCTGTCCAAAGTTTCCGATTCTGAGACATTTTCCTTCCCAGTATTATCATCCTGAGATGGACTATCTTGTGCTTTAAGGTCCTGTGGTTTAGTTTCCTGCAATTTAGTGTCCAGGGATTTTATATTGTCCAGGATTGGAGTACACATTTTCCTGGTAGGACAGTCACAGGTTTCAGTTCAGGAGAGTTTGCACGCAACAACATTTCCCCAACAGACCCGTTTTATTAACATATCAGACATCACAATCCAAATTAGTCCAAATATCGACAATGCTGAAGCACAGTCACATAAAAGTTAGAACTGAACACAAACAGACATACCGACTGAAATGTTGGACACAGAGGCTGAATGCCAAAGGCCATGCCGTTGTCAGTAACTTGAAGAAACAGTGCCCTTGTCAACTGAACTTAAGTCCAGTTACCAGTTCAGCTTGATTTTGGCAAATTTACAATCAACCAAAAAGTTCAGAACTAAAAAACTTGTAGACTTAAATCATCAGATGAATCACTTTTTAAGTGAATTACTGGTATGACCATGCAACTAGCTAATCTATAGTCACTGTTAATCTATGCAATAAAAAGAATGTTTACAATACCTGTTTAGAGTGGGGATGTTCCCTCTGCAATCAAACAACATTGATTACCAAGTTGTTAGTGGCAGGCATCAGGTGAAGAAGACAGTCAAGATGTAGCAATGTGTGTATACATGTGTGGGTGGTTAAAGTTTAGATAAATTGAAAATATCTATCAATAAACACACATTCACTTCCTGACTGCTCCCTGCACAACATGCATCATGAGATCCTAAGGCCTCCTTGTCTTGAGTTAGACTCTGAACAAAGACAGTGGATCATCACTTTCAACATGAAGGTTAATTCAGGCACATTAAATCACAAGCATGTAATGGAATTAATGTAGCATTCGCAAGCTCTCCATCGCTAACTTAATGAACAAGCCAAACCAAAGAGGGCAAAATGTAAAATAAAAATACAAGCACTGCAAAACAACAACAAGCAAATTATACAGAAACATAAATGTTACACAGACATTCACTCACGTACAAACCAAACTCAATCACAAAGGTTGGATGCAGAATGAGCGCAACAGAAATGCCACTGTACTGTGATGGTTGCGAGCTTCTTTTCCCCCAAATGTAAAGCATATACAACACATATTCCTGAATTTGCCTCTGGTTTCTCTTAGATTCTCAAGTTTAATGTGACATAAGATGAGCTTTTAACAATTTCTCACACTGTACTCTTGAGAGCTACTGAAAGGTAATTCCATTTTAATACGCACTGCAAGGTGGATATTATGACAGACAATAAAGTTTTTTTTATCTGTCTATTATCTTTTCTCCAGGACTTACAAGAAAGAGCAACTGACATGAGGCTCTTGAGGCCTAGAGCTTCGTTGCTCATGGCACTCACACTTTTGACAAACCAAGAAATATATTTTAAGTCTCACAAAATACCATCATTTACAGATGAAGAGCATTTTACATGGAAGGCAACGATGAACAACCACAGAGCTGGGAGGAGGGAGAAGAACTGTGGCACCATGGAGGACTTTTAAGATCGTGGACTGTGGAGTGATACATTTTAGACACACTCCTACACAATGGAATAATGCACTTGTTTATGGGACAAAGAATAGAACGAGAATAGAGTAGCATAGAATAGAAGTCTGAGGAAGATAGAACTGAGGAACTGAGCAGTGCCAGCAGAAGGTGCAGGTTTTCCCCAAAATATATGTTGGTGCCAGCATCACTCCAATCAAAGGAAAACTATACATATTTTAAACATTCCTGTCCACAGTGCCATTTAGGGGTGTATGTGTGTGGGGGAGAAGTGGGGGGGTGCGTAGCATGAAAGGTGATGCACA
Source organism: Echeneis naucrates (assembly GCF_900963305.1). NCBI lineage: Eukaryota > Metazoa > Chordata > Actinopteri > Carangiformes > Echeneidae > Echeneis > Echeneis naucrates. The sequence continues at coordinate 14,629,298 of NC_042524.1, forward strand.
GAACATTAGCATTAGCAGGTACTTTGTGTTTATGCGATACCTGTTGGGATGTGAGGTAGGGAGCATGAACTGGAACTCTACTATACACGTGTTGTCCTTCAGCTGTCGATGCTGGACACTGTTGAGCTCATAGGCAATGTACGCCCGACGCACATAAACCTGCGGTTATTCCAGATGAAACCGCAAAAAATATTTGTTAGACAGTGCCTGCAGCTTCCAATGACATGAAGGAAGAGGCTAAATGATTTGTAAATTTACAGACGTCTCACCTCTAAGGCTGCCATCCTGACTACCTGATTGCTGTGGTAGAAGAAGTTTGGCAAAACATCAAAGATGGATGTCTCTGAAAGGATCAGTTTCTGGGGGGGGGGGGGGGGGTAATTAGCCCTCTTGAACACTTGTTATAACATAAAATAAAGATGACCACTTGTATTCATGCCCTTCATTAGCTACCTGCAGGTTCTCGATGCAGAATTGGTGTCCATACATATCAATGGCAGAGAGGAAGATGGACTCCACCTGGTTATGTCGTAGCTCATAAGAGGGAAGGTGCGAAGCTATCAATACCTGTTTAGGACAAAGGGCCTTTACATGTAACAGCATTTTTTTTTTTTTATATATATATCCATTTAAACCTCTCTCTGTAGTTTCAAGTCAAGCTATAAAATTTTTAATACATGTCATACCTTTAAATCTCATTTGCTATTTTCCTCCTGACAATGACTATCACTGCCATAATTGAGAAGGGACAGTGACATCTAGTGGTGAAGTTCTCACATTGGTTTGTGGAGAAAAAGTATGTTTGAAAATTTCCCTAAATGATCCAAGTCTGCCTCACCTCCAAATTTTACTACCCGAAAAAGCCTTAAACACTACACATGAATTCATATTTTTCTGCTTTCACATTTAAGGAAGACCATATTAGTGTAATTCATGCTAATGTTTCAGATTTTGTAGTTTTAATTGTTATTAAATCTTGATTAACGAGCCTTTTCAAGGGATTTGGAATTTAAATCTGTAAACCAAAATTATGATTGAACATCTGACCTGTCGAGCACGCAGGGCCACCTTGGCATTGGTTGTTTTGCTGAGCTGGGTCAATTCAGTCAAGATAGCCATCAACTCATCAGTCAGTGTGGGATCACGGCCACACAGTTGGTCCTAGACACAGTACATTACAACATTATCAGTTTGATATGTCCAACACATAATTTAATATAATTTAAGTTATAGCTGTAGATATATCAACATAATTCTAACACATTATCACAACATCATAGTACCCAGATAAAGCAGATATTGATGGGTTATTTTCTATCCAAAACTCTTTATATACATAAACAAAAGCAGAATAAAAATCTAAATTTGACAAAGAGAACCTCTATAACTACTATGCAGTAACTAAGAAATGACACGTACAATCAGCATTGTAACCAGCAGGTTCTTCTTGGTGACTTGTGCATGGGAGAAGATGTAGTTGAGCACATTGGCCATGTCGCCTTTGTTTTCCTCACGCAGCGCAAACACACATTTGTCATAGTGTCCTGTTGAAAAGCCAAAACATGGGCAAACACATGAGTGAAATGCATAGTCACAGATTGAGGAGCTTTAATCGTGAGAGAGCGCCACCAAAGGGAGAGAGGGAGTAAATGCAGCTCTTCTGACTGACACTGGTGAACAGCAAAAGTCCAAAACAATATACACCTGCATGTTCAAACATGTCATAACTATGAATCCACAAAGCCAGTATGGCAGTGTGTTGTTCCTCACCATTCTGAAACTGTATCTCTACTTTCAGATACTGTCTGAGCAAGTCCATTACCACTGCTTTCATGTGACCCCGAATGCCACTGCGATACCTGTCATAAAAAACAAAAACAAACAGAAAATTAAACAAAACAAAACTGTGCCAAATGAAACAGAAGCAGAAGATCCATTGAATAGGATAGCAACAAATACGGCAAATCTCTGTGTTACTATTTATATCATCACTGAGCCCATGTATTATACCCACTTTTGCACCAGCTGGACAATACTCTGTGTGTTCATAAAGAAGACTTCTCTCTCTGATTTCTTGTTTAAAGTAGCAGCATGACTGTCCAGGATGTTGGCAATCTGAAAGTACAGGATAAACCACAGGTATGTAATCCCAGCATCAGTGAAGATTTAAATCCATTATAATCCCAGTTAGTCCGTTGTGATGCAGCCATACTGTTTTCACTGTCCAACACATACTAGATGGGCATTTATTCTTTCACTAAAGCATGCTGATTTCCCAGACGTATTTTTAAAATAATTTGCACAAGAAACTGTCAAAAAGTCAAGGAGGTTGGCACAGTACTTTTCTACTGATTGGCAAATCCCAGTACAAATTCTAAAATATCATTCTGCCCAAAAAAAAAAGGTAGAAATATTTTTTCTTTAAACAGGTCTCTGGTTGTCGTTGGAAATGTGGCAGCTTCTGAAATTTACTCTACATTTATACATGACCAATACTTCATTCCTCTGTGGACGGGGGTTATTAGGGGAATGTCATTATCATCATTACTATTATTATTATAATCATTATTACTGCACAGAAAAAGGAACAGTCAGGCTCTGTCAAGTGTGTAGAACTTTAGGCGTAGTTAGCAAGGTGTGCGCATGTGGTATAAGCCACCTGTTGGCTGGGAAACTGGCAGAGCACGGAGGTGATGTTGCTGGCATACTGAGCCATCTCCTTTTTGATGGCCTTCTCCACAGCAGGGGGGATTCGCCCGGACACACTGGTCATAATGTCTTGCAGCTCCAGCAGTGGCAACGAGGGATCACGCATGGTCTTCATCAGTCTTTCTACCCATTCTTTCAACTGGGAAAGACAAAGGATGCGCAGAAACATATTTCAGACACAGCTCACAGGTAGGAAACACTGTCATCGGTGTGTGAACCCTCACCTTATTACTGAAGAAAGGCTCAGGGAGACAGTAGCCATTCATGATGTGAACAAGGTGATCGAGTGTGTTGTGAAAGACTCTGTGTAGTTTCTCTCCTCTCAGAGCTACTGCCTGGATTGAAGGAAGTGCTCCCGTGTGCAGCTCTGCCTGTAAGGACAATTCAAATTTGCAAAGCATATTTTCCAACAAAGTTACTTCTATTCCATTTTTTTTTTAATATTCAGATACCCCAAATGGTGTGGTATAGTAGTGTGCAGTGCCAAGATGTAGATAAGCGGCTACTGCCTCTTGAAGAGAGGTTGAAGGAACCTTAAGTTACTGAATAATATCTGTGCTAAAAGAAAAAAAAAAAAAAAGTCCAAAATGGCTAATGTTATGTGGGCAGTTACATAACTAGTACTGACAGATTTACCAGAGGTGGGCTCCTTCTACACTGCAACGCTGCCTCCTGACAGCTTGTTTGAGATGCTTATGCCAATACCTATTCTCTTCCAAGTGGTGAGCCTTTATTTTTGTTAACAGCCTCAATTTGATGTCTGTTGATGAGTTCACTGAGTTACTTGCTAGAAACACAAATACATGGTATAGAAGGCAAGTAGCAGAGAGCAGCTTTTGTGAATAATGACGTAGAACTGTGTCATTTCAATGTAATAATAGGATCAGAAAGCTGCAATATATGTGCTACACAAATTGATATTTTGAACTAAACTGGCACAGTCCATGCAGGTACACATATTGTGTCATGTAGAACCACTGCTTCAAGTGACCTTATGATGTACCTGTTGCACTCTGCTCGGATCATCCAGTTGCAGTTTGGCGATGACGCAGCCAGGCTCCAGTGCTGCTCCAGTCCTCTTCACATAGTGGATGCAACCAGACTCTGCAGCTGTAAGGGTCATGACCATCTTCATCACCTGGGATTTAAAGATATCAGAGCTCATAGGTACACAAACTATTAGCCAAAAAAAAAGTGAGTTTAAACTGATGGCCACTAAAATACTGCACCTCAATCTCAGCGTAACACTGGCCGGAAAACACATGCCCGCCATCTTCGACTGTGTACTGAATGATTTTTCCGGCTGATGGAGAACGCAGCAGAGAGGGATCATTCTCCTTTTCAAAAACACATGTCTTGTTCCCAATTGTGATGCGATACCTAACGGGAATTGAAAGAGAAAGAGCTTTATTTTGACAACTGAATCTTCTGAGCTCAAAATGGTATGTAACATTTTCTGTTTAATTAATTTTCATTCTCTTCTGTGGTGAAATTACACCTGTGCATTAGTTATAATAAAGATTTGACTTCTCTTACCTGTCCACCTCCTCCTTCATGTAAGTAGTGTAACTGCTGCCATCATAGGACAGCAGGAGACCTCCATCACTGAGCCGATGGACCTCGACGTCAGCTGAGGAGTTGTTCATGATGACCACATACGAGTTGGGAGACTGGCGTGTCACTGTCAGGACGTACTTTGTACCTTCATAGATCAGCTCCACATCCACAGTGTTGAGTAGTGTATGTGCTGGTAGCACCTGGCCCCTGGTTAGAGAGAAGAGAGTGCCTCATATATTCTATTCAAACACTGTATTCATTCTTTTGCTAGCATCCCTATTCTGTGCTACATTTATTACCTTTCAAGAGAGTGCAGGAAGTTGGACACACTGTTCCTCAGATTTACATCTGCAACATGGAGAGCGCCGCTCACAATCCCCAGCATGGTGTCAGGACGCTCCGCCTGCACACAACATACACTTTACTTCTTAGCAAGGAAAATATATATGATTGAAGCATTACCTCAAACTACATGGTTCCAGGAGGATAAACCACCAGGTTTTTTTCTATAATAATTTTAATACATGAATATAGTGTGGATTCAGCTCTGATTTTTTTATATTTCAAAGAGCATCTAATTGCCACTGCTGGACCATCTCTGCATACCTGCATCTTTTCTGAGATAAGTCTGTCCAGCCAGCCTGTGTCAATGCTGTTGTGCTGAAAGCTTTCTGTCTCCAGCAGCTTAATGAGGTATTCCACTGTGGTCCTGAAGTCTCCTCTGATAGACAACTCCTTCAGAGCCACAACCATATTGCTGAAAAAGATTTAGACGTCAATAGAAAATATATCTCCGGCAGTCTATACAAACAGAAGTGAGCACTGTTTTGACTGCACTCACGAGATGGCTTCTTCTCGATTCTCTCCCCAAGAGAAACAGTGTCCAAACTGGGAGTCAGCAAACTCGTGCAGACCTCCAGCTGCTGCTACACTGAAGTAGCCCCACACATTCTTGTTGCTGCGGAAATTCAGCTCTTGCACTGTTCCTGAGCTTGGTTTGAAACCCTGCAATCAGACCAGAGCAACATATAGCACCTTCTGATAAGCTGAACCAGAGACTCTTAGTATGACATAGAAACAGAACCGCAGCAGTAATTATAGTCTTTGTGTTGTAAGTATTTTGTGTGCCATGATGGTGTGAAGAATTACCTCATCAGGATTTTCACTGGTGATACGTGCTGCAATGACATGACCACGAGGGGAGGGAGCAGTTGAAAGACCCTCAAAGTCAATGGGAGAGTCTCCCCAAGGCTGGAGCCCATAAAGCATCCGGATGTCTTTGATCCGGTAAAGAGGAATACCCATGGCAATCTGACAGAATACAATGGAATTAGCACGAAAGGCTTTTGCTCTTCAGCTTGCATATATTGAACATCATAGAGCCAGATAGCAATAATTGTCACATATGAATGAAGAAGAAGATGATTTTATCTGGCATGTTTATTTAATGGTTGTCAATATTGTGATCAGTTTTCTAGTAAACCAATAAACAAAATTTTGTTGACAGATACTGAATTGAGCCTTTCTATCTGACTAAAGAGAACACACGACAGCCCCCTGCGCCATTTTGTGTCCCTCCCACAGCAACACCCAATCAGCTTGACAACACAGCTCTCCCAGCGGTACTACCCTTCAGCTTGACTGCCCTGACCTATTTACACCCAATCCTAAACAGTCCAGAACAGACCATGTGATCCATTGTCACTACAATCACTGGATCCCTGCCTCTTTCTTTTACAGAGAGGGCCCATCTAGCTCAAAGCAGTGAAAGTAGTGGAGCACGCTAACTTTGTTTGTTCCTGGAGAGTTGCATACTCAAATACACTGTACGTGACGCAAGACAGGAGTGCACTTATTCTAGTAGTGCTAGCAGATGAGTGTGTGAGACTGACCTGCAGCTGGGCAGCAGGCAAGTTGACATCGGCCACCATCTCAGTGCAGGGGTGTTCCACCTGCAGACGAGGGTTGAGCTCCAGGAAGTAGAAGCTGCCATCCTGACTGTAGAGATACTCAACTGTACCTGCACTGACATACCCCACCATCTTAGCCAGCTTCACTGCACACTGAGGGAAGATAAAAAGCTCTGTTGAAATGAGTTGGCCGTAGATCACTACTGTTAGATACAAATTTTAATGTTTATTGTGGGTATGAACTATACCTTTTCCATATCTTCAAACACATCAGTCGTGGCGATGGTAGCAGGAGCCTCCTCTATTATTTTCTGGTGTCGTCGCTGCACGGAACAGTCTCTCCCAAAGAGGGAAATGGCATTGCCATAGTGATCAGCTAAGATCTGGACCTCCAAGTGACGGGCATGCTTGGCTAACTGCATAATGAAAATGGGTGATCCTGGAACCTCTGCCTGGACCTGGGAAAGGGAAAAGAAAGTAAATCCATGCAGTGGAGATGTCCACAAAAAATTCACCAAAATTACATACTTTTTTCCATTGAATCTTACAAAAATATTTTCAAAGCATATTCTATTATGTGCCAACTGCTGTCTGATGGCCTGTGTGACAGCTCACACAGGCCATGGAACAGACTTATTATTATATAACAGGGGCATTTTTTTATTTTATTTTTTTTCAGCCTGTCACAAATATTGTATTATTTACTTTGCTCTTCTGTCTACCTGCTCTTTTATTAGCTCTGCGAGTCATTTCCTCTGTGCGATGTTTTAAGCTTAAGTTTCCAATTGTGTTCGATAGCATGCTTGTTTTTCTTTTAATGTCACTACATGTTGCTTGTCAGTTGAGGAGTGATACGTGTCTGTGAAATGTCATCATAACTGTAGATTTTGCTCATTATATATGGCTATGAACTAATGAGATTGTTTGATTTGAGCTACCCATTTTATAATTCAAATTATATACTGGAGTTTCCACTTACCTGTCTGAAGAGGTTGGGCAAATCATCAGCAGAGTTGACTTTACGAATGCCTTTTCCTCCACCGCCCTCAGAGGCCTTCACCATCAGAGGGTACCCGACCTTTTCTGCAGCCTAGCAAATAAAAAAGCGCAGCTCTCAGGCAAAGATGGGAGTATGTGATGTGTACTTAAGCATGTGCAGCATTTCTTTGGCATGCTTACCTTCAGACCATCTTCTACATCCTGGATGCACCCAAGCTCGTACAGATCATGAGGGACATTGATGATCCTCTTGTTCTCTGCCCAATCCACTGTCAGGCCTGAGCATAGTTAACAGATGACACATTCACCATTCATACTGACATTACCATGATATTCTGTCACGTTCATAGTTTACTTCCAACAAATATCCTTTCAACTGCCACACAATTTCCTATATTGGTAGGGCCGTATACCAGAGAGGGAAAGTTGGGTATTGCAGTACACAATAGTTTTTGTTTATCAAATCAGTCAACGCCTTTAGTGTCACTACACACCGGCGTAACCAAACTTGAACACAACTTAATACATTTTAAAACTGACTGAAAACCCCCTTAAGGAGCACCATACTACACTCAGCCTCTGCACTTTACTTCTGTAGGCCTACACTCATTGTTGTTCTGGATTATTCTAAATAGATAAAACCCATTTCTTATTTTCAATAGATCATAAATAAAGGATTATTACAGACACAAACTTGAATGTACCTGTTCCACTCCATGGCAGGGTAGGAATGCCAGCTGTCTGCGCAACAATAGACGAGGCGATCTTGTCTCCTAAAGCCCACATAGCCTGACTTGGGGGGCCTGAGAAAGCAGCAGAAAAAGCATTTAGTTAAGTCAAATGATTATGGAAGTTAAAGAGTCCATTAAGTGATAGAAAAGTTTAAGGACATCCTCTTACCCATGAAAGCAATGCCATGCTTGTGAAGCAGCTCGGGGAGTTTGGGGTTCTCTGATGCATGACCCCACCCAGCCCACACTGCCTGTAAGGCATGACATAATGGCAATGTTCACTCAACTATCAGTCACTGATCACTCAGACAACTCTGCAGCTATATATTAAGAATGCGGTGCTACCTGAACAGGTATGCGTTTAGCGATGTCCAGAATCAGCTCGACATTAGCATAGTTGTTGTTGTTAGTCCCTCCTGGCACAGGCACGTAATGATCTGCCATTTTAATGTATTCTATAAAAGACAGAAACAAAGAAAACATTTGCGAAATGACCTTAGTTTGTTTCATTTATTGTCCACAACGTGGAAATTCGTCTTTGGTCTCACAATATCACAACAGGCAACAGTAGACAACAACAACACCTACACACAACTATCTTCATCTTCAAAATGCAGGACAACAGTTGCAAATACATTAAAATAACAGACCTAACGAGACAAGGTTTCATTTAGTGCATTAATGGCAATGGGAATGAAGGAATTTATAAAGATGTTACAGCTAGCTTTTGGTACTTTGTACCGTCTACTAAAGAGAAGTAGTTCAAACTCCCTGCTGAGAGGATGAGAGGGCTCGTTTGCAATTTTGACAGCTTTTTTCCCAAATTACTTCAATGTAGCTACAACTCAATTGTTTTCTCTTCCCATTGATTTTTGAGGCGAGGTTCACTATTCGCTGCAGCTAGTTTCCCAGCCTGGGTGTGCAGCCAAACAACCAAAGAGTTGGGAGCTCAGCTGAAGCACCAGTTATTAGACATACTCCACATTCTCGTTCAAACCAATCGTGTCCAAGCTCACCTGCGTTGGCCTTCAGGTCCTCTGGCGTCACCATGACAACGAACCGGATTGCCCTTTCATTGCGAAACATCTCATAGGCCCAGCGGCGTATGGACCGCATGCATTTGACAGCTGCAATGCCATTATTGGCAATAAGCACCTGGAAGGAAAGAGTGTTGAGTTGTTATTATTAATGGCCACTTCAGTCCTGCCTCAGCATCAAAGGTCTGGAGCATAAACATATTCTGAGAAAAAGGCTTTTTGTGCCGTTAAACTACTGTACCTTTTTCATTGAGTTGCCATCACAATTTTGGCTACATTTTCAATCATTTTTCTCTTCATTTATGTGACATGGATGGTCATCAAAATGACTTAGTACATGTCTTTAAGTGCTCAGTGTAACAGTAAAATGTTGCTTGTTGTTTGTGTTAATTATATAAATAAATACTATCTCAGATTAATTTCTGAAAGCGGCATGCCTGGTTTAGCACTTTCCGCATCTCTTCATGGCAGTACTGTATAAATATGTTAGTCACCTTCTCAATGACTTTGTTGCCACCAAAACGGGTGACAAATTCAGCAGGAGAAGCCACGGTGAAGTCCCTCTGCAGATCAACACGCCGTCGATCTCTGCCTTGCTTCACCAGGTGCAGCCCTGACATGCTGGGTCTGTTTAAAAAATAAATAAAATACATAGAAGCTATACTATGGCCTTAACTTCTGCATGTTAGGAAAAAGTGTAAGTATCAGCAATTATGCTAATAACAGCAAAAACGCTCATATTTCACATTTCTTAAAGAGTGAAGACCATTAAACCATGTGCATTTTACAAAGATAATGAGAAACTATTACACATTCATCCCTCAGCAACAGCTGTTTAAAACTGTGTTGCAGATTACAGATAAAAACACACCACTAACACCTCATATTGATAAGGGACAATCTGGTCTCAGGAGTGATTTGACTACTGTCTCATATCTTAAACTTTGTTTAGGGGCAAGTGATAATAGCAGCGGGAAAAAAAAAAAAAAAAAATATAAAAATATATATATATATATATTTTTTTTTTTTATTTTTTTTTTTTATAAAAGCTTGAACTTTAGCATATACATATATAGTATCAGTCTTTTTAGTGCAATTCTTTGTCAGTTAACTAATATTGAAAGAACAACTGAAAGAACAAAAGAGATCATATTGTGCCAAGTCCTTCGACACGTTTACATGCTCGGACAAGTGCCTCCAATAGGACTTGCACAGCACACCAAAAAAAAAAAAAAACCACACAATCATGCTCCACCCCATATGGAGCTATCGCTGAGGAGTGGGTAGTGTAGGGGAAGGAATATGTCTATTGGCTGGAGGGTGTGGTAGGGCTCTGGCTCGTTTGGCTGTTTCTGTGGCCTGATACTGCATTATTGCATCACTGTCGGGGTTACCAGAACGAGGGACAAATGAGCTCCTACTGAAAGCTCTGCTTTCAGCCCAGCTGTGAAACTGCAAGTTGGTGCTCGGTCTTATGAGAGAGAAAATTATGGGGGTGGAGGAGTCAGACACCCCCATCCAGTATTTCCAGTTTTTAAAATCACCATCCAAGCTTCTTTCTGTTAAATCCTAATTCTCTCGCCCTCTTTGCCCCTGTGAAACTCATCACACGCCCTGGCTGGACACAGTATTGACTGAACTCTAGGAGATCCCGATTGCTTTCATAAATAATGTGATACAGAAATTTCATATAAAAGTTTTCCTGACTATCACACAAAGGGAGTCAGTCGGCAAAGATGCCAATGTACAAATGACTAGATGGATTCATAACATACAGAAGAGAAGTCTGAACAGGATTGCAGAGGAGTGCATAACTAAAATATTTTCTGTACATCAGCATGACTACCTTGTATGGATCTAAAACCACCATGGCTTCCTCATTTGAATTCCAAATTTTGTACAAGGCCTTTGAGGAAAGTGTATATTACAAGCCTCCTGCTGTGAAGTGAGTGCAAGACCTGAAGCTAGCAAAAAAAAAAAACAAAAAAAAAACTGTGCAGCTCTGTCAGTAACAAATGACATCTTTCCAATGGCAGACTGGGGATTTCTGTGTTTTCTTTCCCAAACCGACATTCTGAAGTCTCTGGCACTCTCCAGGCCAACCTGGTGGACTCAGGACACAATGAATCGCTTGAGCAATGTGCCGCTAGTAAAAACCACATTCTTAACATGTGCTGTTGGAAAAAAAAAATAAATTATAAAATAAGAAAGAAATGGAACAGGTTCTCCAGGTAATAAGATGGCATTTGAAGATGTACATTCCCAATATTTATTCCACACTTTATGGCCATAATTATAATATAAAAAATATATTATAATGTAATCTAGGTCTTTTATGGGTAAGGTCTCAATTACATGTAAAAGTAATTAGTAAGTAAAACAAAAAACCCTGCTAAGAATCTAGTCTTAGGTTAGTAAAATTATGAAAGTGCCCCCTGAACCAGTCTGCTTGCCTGAGCAAGTTTTGTCTTCAGACTGCCAAGGGAAATTATCACAGAAAGAAAGTTTTAATCCAGATTCTAACCTTAGATTTTGCGCAAGGCCACTGTGGTCGAAGACCATTTCATAGGTGCTGTCTGAGCTACCAGAGGATGGTGACAACGAGCGTGCCTCCTTTTCCTCCAGCTGCGTGTCCAGCTTCCCTTGGATTTCATCCTCCGAGTTCTCCTCTGATACTGATCCCACAATGAAGTGGGAGTGCAACTCCGCTACAGCTGGATTCTTCTTGGCAGCACCGTCCTGTTGTGCCATGGCTGGGCGACACGAACAGGCTGCAAACACTGACAAGACAGAACAGTGGCAGCGACGTTTATAAAGGAGATTCAAGGTCCAAATAGCAGAGTACAGTACAGCACCTCGGCCAGCCTGAAATTCTGTTTGCCATATTGCAAAAGTGGGTGACATGAACTTTGCAATTATTGTAATAGCGACTGATATTGCAACACAAGAACTTCCACCGTCTGGGAGCATCAGTAATTATTGAACGTGCCAAACCCGATAAATATAATAATTAAACACTGATGAATTCATGGCATTTGCTTGTAATGCTCGGTCATGCTGTTAGCAGTCAGCACACAGCACACCACCAAGGCATCTGAAGTATTGTTTCAAGCCCAATAAACGAAACAACACAGCTTGTTTCAATAGTCTATAGTCAAGGAATTACACTCCATAAATCATAATATTTATAACTATCTATATCTGTAGACTAGCTGAAATCCTTTTGACACGACATACATTTCAAATTTAAAATTCGTTTTTGTTTTTTTTGTAGTGTTTGAGACAATAACACCAATTATAGTCTCCCACTTACACTATTAAGCCAACAAGCATTACCTCTTCCAGCTGACCGCTCTCACTTTCTCGATCACCTGCGAATTTAATTACCACGCGCAGGTGTAAACAAAGCGAACGCGTAGTTTGCAGGCTCTGGGCGGAAGCACACCTTACCTATGGAGAGCTGCTTGCCCGACCAGAAAAACAAGCCGAGCACCGCCGACATACACGCTGCAAACGTGAGCCAAGGTAACATCACGAACTGACACCTAGGGCTCCATTCACCTTGCTAACCAACCGAAAGTCCGGTCGACGGTCGGCTCGGTTCATGTCACAGCCGGGATGAAGGGGAGGCGGGTGGTAACGTTATCTCAGTAACGTTACCTGTCAAATTTAAAACCAGCTTGCTAAACAGCGGATGCTGATAAACCGGGAGGGGGCGATGCTAATAGCGTAGGAGTTTAGCTAGCTTAGAGCCAGCGGCTAAGACAATTAGACAACTAACACCCCTCCCCTCCACCGGATGACCGGTGCGTCTGCAGGTTTACCGGACTGCAGCGCATCAACGCCGCCGACGCGGTGATCAGCCCCGGTAACCGTGATCTGATGCTGATGACGTGAGAGAGACTCACCGCTGGAGATGAACCGGCAAGAAATCCTGGCAAAGTCGAGTCCGAGAGATCGATAGGTTAAATTTGTCCGTCGGACATCTCAGTGATGAGATGAGAAATCACATCATGGTGAGGTCACACGGCTCCGTCGGAAGTTTTAACGGCAGAGAGTGGGGTGATGTGACGATGCGCAGGCAGGTTACTCTGGGACATTGAACTCTGACCTCAACTTCCGCTATAGAGTCAGAACAGGTAGAAGCTACTGTATTATTATGATCGCTACTCTATCATAATAATAGAGCTACGGTGGCAAGACAACAATTGTATGCGCTCTATTTTTCCTCTCTTTTCTATATTTCTTGTGTTATTGTTGCTGGTTTAGTTATAGTTTCAGACTAAATGTCTTACGTGTGTGCATATAACGATATTTATGTTTAACTTAGTGGGTGCTTTTTGTTTTTGAGATTTAGTTGTTAACAATTCATACAGATTTATTCAGAGGACTGTTTTATTCATTCAGCTAATCAATCAGTCAATTATTGAGCAGCATAATTACTATCCCAATAGACATAAATCAATCAATAAGAGTCCTGTCTTTGTTCTCTGCATGTAAAAATTAAACGCTCCGGATCTATTATACTTAGATCTAGGACCACCTCATTCTCAAAGGACCAATGAAATGTCAGAGATTTCGATGGGCGGGTTTAGGAGGGTCGTCAGAGAGGCCGGTCCCGGAAGAGGTGGTCCTTACTCGCGCGTGTTGTGCACGTGTTGGATCTGTTCCTGTGTTCCGCACGTATTCAAGCCAGTATCTCACCCTGTCGGGTATGTTGTCCTCATGAGATCGCTGTCTGATCGAAGCCCCTAAACGCTCACGCTATTCAGCTACAGACCGATGTGGACTGGAAAACAATCATCCTAATCAGGGATGATCAGAAGAGCCACAAACGCTTAAATTGGCAATTTCTTTGAGGTGCAGTTTTAGGCCTAGCATGTGAAATATGTCATATGTCATATAAATACAGTTTCATCCTAAATAGAGTGTATCTACGGAGCCCCTAAAATCCCAAAAGGTGGTATATTTGCACACAAGTTAATATGGAGGAGCAAGTTATTATCTTGTGAGATATTTATCTTGCAGAAAATTATCTCGTGGTAACAGGTTAACAGTAGGCTAAAAGCGTTCCCTCAAGGCACAAGATAAAAAAAAAACTGCTTTTGAGACTTTAGGGGCTCCGTACAAATGACCTCACTTCACATGAATTTCCTATCCCAACATGAAGAGTAATGTAATTGTTAAGCAGTTCAAACTGTATTATTAGAAGGGGTGGGGGTAGGATTACTGAAGTTCAAATCCACTAGATGGCTGCAGAGGCCACTTATCAGCATCCCCATTAAATCTTCAGGCAGAAAACAAGTAAAAACGTGAAATAATAGTTATCAGTGACATGAGAAGGAAAAAATTGAATTGATTTTGAATGTTAGGGGAATGAAAATCATTGTTTAATTAATTCAACTTACTTTCAGTTCATATTTTCACTTGGTCATCCAGAATCTGCTTCAACAAAACATGAATAATTAACCACATTGATATACTCTGACACAGTTTTCCATTTTTCATTTACTTGTCCCATAAGCTAATAACAAATAAGACATACATTCATAATTATGAAAATGTACGGAAGGAATAAGGTGGAGTGTTGAAATAATAGTCATGTTTTATATTTATTTATTCCATGCAAAGAAAAAAAATCAACATGCTTAAACAGCTTAGGTCCACCTGCATTACAGGAGTCAATAGTGATGAAGTTTAAACTGAATAGCAGAGGCCACCAAAAAAAGATAATGTGTTGATGTTACTACAGTATTTCATCTAGTCAAGTGGATTTAGTGAGAAAATCCGAAATCTCAATGACCACCATCTAACTTGTTAGTGTGGTGTGGGGCAGAAAGTGCTTTGGACTGTAAATTGTAATTTCTCTGGTTGATTCTTGTTACATCAGTCACACCAAAGACAGCAGAACAGCAATATCAAGATTCTTGTCAAGATCTAGTTATATGGAAGAAGTAGAGTACAATCAAAAATTATCCAGGCTCTGATTGCCTTCTGATAATTTTTAGGATGGCTACTTTTTAAATTCATCTGATTTGGCACACGCTGACAGTGTAAACACTCGTCTAAGAACTAGCTATAAAACAGAGATAGCATTGTGTGGAAGCTGTCTGACAAAAGTTAACTAATCAGGGTAAAAGGACCTTTGTAGACCAAGAACCTGATCGTCAATCTGATTTAGTGGAGACAGGAAAAATATTCAGAGGAGAACTGCTTTAAGGCAGGGTGGCCAAACACAAGCCTCTTCTAGATGAAAGACCTATTAATTCATATACAGGACTCCAACTAGATTCTCTGGTCAGAGGAAACAAAAATTGGTTGGAGTATTTTAAGCCGCACAAAGTGCAGGGTTAGGATAATTTTCATGACAACCTCGTACATAGTACCCAGGACCTCAGACTGGGCTGATGGTTGACCTTACAACAACACAGTGACCCAGAGTACAAAGCCAACAAGTGTTTTAGGAACATGTTCATCAGTTTCCTGATTTGAGCCCAATCAAACGTCTCCAGAAACCCAAAAATAGCTTTTCAATGACCCACCTCTACTCAATCTGACCGAGCCTAAGAGGATCTGCACTGAAGAATTGCAGGAAATTTTCAAGTCCAGGTGTACAGAGCTTGTCATGCAACACCCAAGAGAAGACACAAGGCTTAGGTCATAGCGAGATGGAAATCTCATCATAGCACACTTTGCATAAAATTGTCTGTCTTTACTTTACTCAACCTTTTTCATGGTTTATTGCATTCATACCTTAAATGTCTGTACACCATTTGAACAAAACTCTGGCATATCCACTAGTGCTTTATTCATGATAACACAGGCTTTTAGATGATATCCCTGTTTGGTGAATTATTCATTGTAAGCTACAGATGAATTATCTATTCTCTTTCAGCCAGCTATGTTGACATTTTTATCTTTGCACTTACTTTCAGAATAATTTACAACACCAATATACTGAGTATTTTTCCAGCATCCAAGAATAAGTTAGCCTCAATGCACCCGATGCCTTGACATTGTGTTGTGCAAGGATAATGTAAAATGCCATCTGACTTTTACATGCCTCTCTCACTAACCCATAGAACTTTCTACAACTGCGGCGGGGGGGGGGGGTCCTGATGGCTTTAAAACTTTGCAGGTGACCTTCTCGCTAATGGAGATGTTGTTTCAGTGAACATGAAGCGTGTTGAGCCAAGGGTAAAATTAAAATGCACAAAGAGATTTGAGAGACACAGGAGGAGGACTTTTAAGATAAATTTTCCTCCTGGGAAACAGTCAGCTTTTTTGTTTGTTTGTTTGTTGTTTTGGTGTTTTAGTTTTTTCTGTAAACCTACTGCAACTGTAAAGAAGAAACTATTTGGTCATGTCAAAGTTATGCCCTTACTGAAAACTTTTTTTTACTTTGAAAATTTCTAATTCAAATGATTTTAAAGACTTTGACAATATATGATTGTTGAGAGGTTTGGTGAATTTAGGGAGATGGGAAGTATAATCCATGTTTCATAGTCAAAATGTAAAGTTAGCCTTCCCATATTCAGATTTGAAATATCTTTTCTTTCTAATCTAATCTAAAGTGTGTGATTTCATTTAAAACAAAATGTATTTATTCTTTTTTTCATATTTTTCTCTTGTCAAATTTCACTAAATGAGCTGAGCTAGTATAACACATTCACCTGAGCAAACAAAACCAAAACATATTTATGTTATGTTTGGCTGATTTAACAAGCTTATTACCTCAGGAAAAAGTTTGAAAAAAACAAAATTCTTCCTGCTTTTCTGATTTTCTGAGATTATCAGGTCATAATTCAGAGAAAGTGGTTTTCTTAAAGTCGTAATCAAAATAGGACAGAACATTATTTTCCTCTAGTGAATGAATTATGTTTCTGTACAAAATGATGACACAGTGGTGGTCACATGCAAAAACAACTTTGCAGGTAAAAATTGCCTGAACCATAATGGGTTGGTTGAAAATAATACATTAATAGTTGACCTTATGAGCTTTTAGAATTGTTTAGTCAACAAAAATGGCAAAGTTATATCTACATTTTTCTTTCCAAACAGCTAATATGCTGCCGCTATTACTGTGCTTCTAGTAACAGGTAACACATTACCAGAAAATCTGCTGGCCTTTTCTTACTTTTGTGTTACATTGAGTTGGGTGGTGGCCACAGTGAATGTACCCCACTGTATTCACTTTGGTAATGACAAACCTTGGCACCTTTCATGGAATAAATACAATGTGAGGCATCTCAGTTGCATAAACATCCGTCAGTTTAGATTTGTTTGCATAAATTGGCTCCACCCAAAGCCAAAAGGAAAACAACTTTGTTAAAAGGTACTCCTAGCCTCTAATGTCCTCCCCTTGACAGCACAATTTACATATATATCAATTTGCACATACCCTTTATAAATATACACACTGACATGTATGAACTGTATATGCCAAGTCTGGGTGAAAGCTGAAGTATGAGCAAAGGTCACTTCTAAATATCACAAATATTTCAAAACATTTTTTTGATTTTATGAGTCAATAACTCATTTTTGGATGTCACAACATGTACTTTTCAGCGCATCGAGGGGAGATTTACTTGGCAGGGGGATTAACAACTCAAGTGTAGCTTTGCTGTCACCAGCAGAGATGTTTTGGGAATTGGCCTAGCAAGCAGTGAGCTGCACTCACGCATAAGCAATGAAATGCGCAAGACTGCAGACTAACCCATTCACCTTTATTGCTCAGCCACCAATGCTAGGGCAAGGAGCACTACAACAACAGATGTTGCACCACACAACTTTTAGTTTTTTGGGAAGAAAAAAGTAAAAATAAAACAACACCCCACAATCAATCAGATAAAGCAGAGCAAAATTAAATACAGTACTGCTGCACTTAATCATTTGCCTGTTAAAAAAATACAGTCATTATATCTGTCAGGGCAGCACTGGCAACAAGCCACATGTCGAAATTAATTTCTTCAGAGGTAAAATCATTTGGTTTTTGTTTCTCTTTGCTTCTGACTGGTGAAAAGATGCCATGAGTGAGGAGTGGGGTGAGGCAGAGGGCAGCCAAGATCGAGGTGTAGTACGCCTGGAAGCGGAACTAACATGGGGAATTAAAGCCAGAATGGCTGTAACTGCACAATCTGATTTTGCCAAAATGTCCTTGCATTTCCTTCTACAAACATAATCGAACAGCATAGCTTTAATATATTAGTTTATATTAACATGACAAAATTAAATGTGAACAGTATCTTTATTTGAATTGTGAAAAAACACACACATAGGGCACACACTCTACACAGACACACACAATTTATCTAAATAAATTGGCAGACAACCAAGAAAATTATCCTTACTGAAGACATTTGTACAAGGTCTGGTAAAAAAAATATATATAAAGAAAAAGAAACCTGAGTTTACGCTCCAAGTCCACAGTGCAGCTTTGTTCATAATGTGAAACAGGTTGTAGATACAAGTGCCTCATATCTCATTGGCAGGTTTAACATTGATCAGATACAGTATGCAGAATTAAAAGGCTTTGATAAGTCAAGTTTATATGGTTTTCAAGAACTGAAGGGACATATATTTACAAATATATGTAAATATATCAAGGACAAATATTTACACAATTGTATAGAATAAATCAATAAAAATGTGTTTCATTTCCAATTAAAGCATGTTGTTCTTCTGTGGAGTCTTTCACTTTGGAAAATGAGCTTTGCACATGATATTGATATAGAACTTTCATTCAGCATCAATTGGAGTTTTTGTAAAGTAAACATCCTGTCTTGGGTACATTTGGGATAAATATAATTGAATGGGTGAATGTTTGTTTTAAATGCACGTAGGTTACGTATAACCAATGTCTCAAAAGCTCGGAAGAGTTGGAGCTTCCTGGAACTTCACATTGGAATAGAATAATGTAATTAAGCCTAATAAGGTGGTGTCTTGACCAGCAAATCACCAGATAAGATAGGTTTTGTCGGCAATTAAGTAATTTAATTTGCAACCTGGACAGTTTATTGTGGAGGAAATGGTTTATCAAGCCTTCCAGCTGGTTTATTTATGTTTTGCAGTTCATCCGTGGAACCTTTAACAGTGGCTTTATATGGAGCAGTCTTCTGCTTGGCTTTCGCTTTTTTGTAGCTGTGATTATCATACAGCAGATGGGACTCTGTGCTGCCTGATTTGCACAGGTCAGTTAGTAAGTTTGAATTGCCAGCTGATCTGCTTGTAAGCAGGCTTGAGGTGAAGGAGGCAGGGATTTGATAAGGGCTGAATCGCATTAAAGGCCGAGTGCTGTGTAAATAGCGGTTCCTAGAGAGCAAGGAGGTGGCAGAAGAAGAGGGGAGAGCTGAGGTAATCGCACCCGGTGCTGCCATGTAGTGGTATGGGTATGACAACATTCCTCCAAAGGGTGACAGTGAGATTCCCTGTGTGGAAAAACAAGACAGTTCATTTAGTTAATTGCGGACAACATTGTATTGAACAATTACTTTAGCGTCTGCATCCTACAGTTAGTTAGGCCCATAGAGTATGCGTCTACTTCTATCAGAAAATTGGGTAATATTCAACACTTGATGCTCTGTTCTACATAGCCACTGACCTGCCACCTGCACACATATAGACAGTGTTTCACATCTTTATTATATTTCAGTGAAAAACCTTTTAGTTTGAAGTCTTTTTTTTTTTGTTTTGTTTTAGAAAAAACTAAATAGCATATCCTATTACCTGTGACCCACTGCTGAAGAATCCCTCTACAGTTGTCTTGCTTTGTTAAAAACGTAATATTATTATTTACTCATGAGGATTCTGACCCTCAGATTATGAACTGCTGGTCAGCATTTAAATGTTACCATGACTGGGATAAAAATGCATATAATTTGTAGCAAAGCAGCAACAACTTGATGCATATCAGCACACTGCCGGGTTAAATCCTTTCTCACTGGGAGTTCAGCCAAAGTTCTTTGGTGAACCTTACTGTCTGAACTATAAATCAGTCCTCACACCTTGCAAATGCCTTCGTCTCTGGCGCGCAGCCTTTACCTCTCTTAACCCCAGGAAAAAAAAAGTTACAATGACAGAATATGCATTTTCCACATCTCAGTTCCTTGTTATTCTGAATAACTGATATTATTATACTGATTCCTTATTGAGCAGCCTTAGAGACATTTTAAATAAATAAATACATGTTTGGAAAAGATAGTAAAAATCTGCATTTGATCAGCAAAACTGAAGATCAGTTGGGTTGGTCAGTTTGGTCTGTCTGGTTGTAAAGGAAATAATCGTATTAACCATAATTTGATATTAGACCTTGAATCAGGTAGTGAATATACAATTTAAGTAGCCAGTTTGTCCCAAATAAAAATTAATAGCCACCTTGTATTAATTTCATTTCCTTTTGTTTAAACACTCTTTTTATTGTGATTGAAGCATTAAAACAGAGTATTCTTGAAACCTCAGTGAAAACCAGCAGCTATTGCTGAAAGTTATCCTTCATGTTTGGGCATTGTTTCTGGAAGGACACGAGAGTAAAACGTGAACAAGTTCTTTTTTATGACTCAGATGTAGTCGACAAGTATGAAATGCAGCTTATGGTATCTATTGATGACAAATATATGAGAAAATATGGAATATGAGGGCACCGTGTTCCTTCAGACAGGTACCTGAGAGGTCAGCATGTGCTGTGACAGGTGAGACATGAAGGGAGATGGAGAGGTGATGCTTTGAGGGGACAGGCCTCCAGCGCCCAGGTCGTTTGTTCCAGACAAAGAGGAAAGTAGATGTCCCGTACCAATATTGGGAAAAGTCTCTGGCTTCATTGTCAACCGTCTGGGGCCAAACATCAAAGGTGCCTCAACTGTGAGAAACTGTCGGCTGTGTGCACCTGAGAAATCCAAAGTCTGAAGGTGACCAGAGCTCTGTGTTTGCAACATCATAGGCATAATCCCATCTCGGATTTCACTCAAGCTCTTTTTTGAAGAGTCCATCTCCGTGGAGGAAATACCATCTGACGCTCTAAACAATTTTCTGTCTTTTGGTGTGTCCTGATTGTCAGCACTCTTACTGCCGGCGGATCCTTTCCACAGAATCACCTCGCTTTTCAGACTGGATGTCTGTTCAGGCCTAGAACATCCGGCCATGACGTCCTCACATTGTAGATCCAAATCTGAGTCACTTCCAGTATTATTCTCATCTATGGGGAAAAAAGGAATTCAGTGTATTTGTAAGTAAAAAAAAAATATTCTGCCTTGCAAAGTTCTCATTAGTTCTCAGTGGCAACAGAGGTGATAGACACTTGACAGAAAGGACTTGACGCAAACATCTAGAGCCCTGAAAGAGGCAGTGTTCATAAGCAACTAACCCTGAGGCTGCAGGGATAGTTGATTCATTGTCACAGCAAACTATTTTTGTCTTGTTAAAATGAGTAAGAGAGCAACTAGGTGTAGATATCGACATCCCAGACAGTTTCCCTCCATATCTGTGGAGTTTACATATCCAGCATCCAGGTTAGGATGCATATCATGCAGCTATCCTAGTTCACTCCTTGCCAGATGCAATTGTTACAGGTCATACCCCTCTCTTTTTCTTCCCCCCCCCCCCCCCCATCTTGTGTTTCTGGCATCTCAAATTATATTCTGTCTTCTTCTTTTTTGTCAAATCACCATTACATATGACACATATTCTCCAATGACACTTCAAAGTCAACAACAGCCCGCCCACCTTTTTTTTTTTTTAATACAGTAGGCTGCTTTAATGTCAGAGTCCTGCGGGGAACTGTGTGCCTCAATTCACTTTCACACTGCCAAGGTTTAATGGGACACTTCACTAGAATAGAGCTGTTGATCATCTACTATCACCTGCCCCTTTCCTACTGTGAGAAGTTAGAGTGTCTGCTGTGAAAAGGCTAACAGATGAATGATGGATGGATGTGTAAGATCCTGTACACGCTTTCTAAAGATAAATCTGGCTGGCTCCTAACGAAAGGGGGAAAAAACCATGGAGAAACCACGTTGAACTGCAGTTAAAAAGTTTATTTGTAACCCCTTTTTGTAATTTCATTCGTTTCTTCCTTCGGCGCTCATGAAAACGCAGTGGCCAAAGGATTTGTTTGTTTAATCAAAATGAAAGTGAGGCTGTACACAATTCCATTTGCAGATTGCATTTTTAACGATATATGATTATATTTCAGCACTTTGTTGTGAGACGGATAAATTAAAACAAGGGGATCAAACTGTGGAAAGTGATCACACTGATGTGTACAGCCCGCAAACCAGAAACGAATAAGCAGCTGAAGATGAATGAATGAATGAATGATGTGTGCAGTGAATCATAAAGGCGCACTTCACCAAATGCAAAGGGGGACCACACCAGTTTTTCTTTCAGGGCTTTATGGTTTGGTTTTTTTGGCTGCCAACAAACATCCTCTCTAAAAAAACCTGTTTATAAGGTTTGAAGTTAGAAGCTGGAAATGCTTATTTTGCTGCTAAATGGTATTTGTAAAGCATTAGTGATCATTGACTCTACAATGTTTAACATGTTAGAGACATCGACATAGTCACCCAGAATTTATTTGTGACAGTATACTGTGAATGAACCCACCTTGACAGGCT
This sequence comes from Echeneis naucrates, assembly GCF_900963305.1. Lineage (NCBI taxonomy): Eukaryota > Metazoa > Chordata > Actinopteri > Carangiformes > Echeneidae > Echeneis > Echeneis naucrates. The sequence goes on from NC_042524.1 coordinate 14,651,848, forward strand.
GAGGTGGACATCAGGGGGCTGCTCAGTATCTCCCCGGGGGAACAGAACGGGTCGCTGGGGCCGGGTTGTTCAGAGGAGTCATCCGAATCAGCACTGTCCCGAATCGCTTTACTCTGGTTCTCATTCAGCAAAGACACACTGAGCTGTTTATTCCTGTGGACCACATACTTCTATTCAGTCCAAATTCATAAACATTAAGTCCTTAGCTGTTTTTTTCCTAAGGCAGGAGCATTACCTCTTTTCTCGCCTCCCATTTCCAGTGTCTCTGAAGCCTTTGGCAAAAGGATTGTTGTCGATTTTTAGCTGTGTGATCTACACAGTGCAAGAGTGAAATCTGAGCATTAGTGACAGATGAGGTGTGACATCAGTGTCCATGAAATGTATGTGTGGAGCTGAGGAAGGCCCGGTCCTTTCTTCTAATCACTCCAAACACCCCTGCATGGGACCATTTGACCATTGGGTGGGGGGGGGGGGAAGTTACCTTTTCATTCTGATAGGCAGTGACAGCGATGAACTCCGTCTCAGGGAAAACATAAGTCCTGAAGGTGCTGTAGGGAAGCTTCATTATGTCGTTGGCTCTCACGATGTGAAACCTGGGTTGGTATTTATGCATTGAATTCAAAATCGTCTGGGGAACAAAACATACAAGACGCATCATTAAAAAGATAACTTTAATGTGAGAGCGAGGGTTGGGGTGAGGAAAAGCCCAACAACTTCAATGCGAAATCCAGAACAAAGACCACCAGTTACTCACAAATCCGTGTTTATCCGATATATTGTTGGTGAGTTTGAGTTTGTGGAAAGCCACGGGCTTGCTCATCCACTGCCCCCCCTTTGACGGGCTGTCAGGGTGGATGTACATGCGCTTTGGCATCTCCGGGTCAGCCTTTCCAGCCACCGTCCAGCGGGAGCTGTGGAACTTGTAGCGGCTGTCATCGACGGCGACGATGTCCATCAACAGGATGTACTTGGCCGTGAGATCCAGCCCCTCCACCCGCACTTTGAAAGGCGGAAACATCCTCCTGGTGGCAAACCAGAGAAATCAACGGTCCACTGCGAGAAACGGTGGCCTATAATCAAACTGGGATTATTAGTTTGACTTTATTGTTAAGAAAGAGAAGAAATACCCCGAAAGAAAGGAGGCCATATAAAAGTTTTAGATCTGATTGCATAATGAAATAACATGTAGGATAAATATAATTTAACTTTAGATCAACATGTTTGGCACTGACAGCGCACTGTAGGGGACTAGAGGAGTTTTACTCACCGGCCGGATTTTGTGATCACCATCTCAGTTCCCATGTTGTGAAATTCATTCCATAAATTCTTCGATTCCAACGTGACTTTGGGCTCATCGTCTGGACCTTCCCGCTCCTTTGGGCTCTTCACGGTGCTGGGATGGACCGGGAGACCGAGGCGTCGCAGAGCCGCCTCGGAGGCAGCGGCACCCAGCTGCTCCGGCTCCAGCTGAGGCGCGGAGAGGGGGCCGACCTCCGGGAAAGTCAGCGCGGGGAAGAACGAGGGTTGGGCGGCGGAGAGGAAGGCTGGTAGGGGTAAGGCACCGGGTCTGTTAGTGTGGTGGAAAGGATGGTAAGTCATGGCAGCCGCTGTGTCAACTGGATCTCTCATCGGGGCATCCCATCAGATAGTGGGAAGTCTGACTTACTGCCGCCGCCGCCGCCGCTGCTGCTGCTGCTGCTGCAGGCGTCTACATCCACCCCCCCACGACCTCTCTGACACTTTCTACCTTCTGTCGCATGGCCAAGAGGTCAAAAGAGGAAATGCAAATTTCCATAAAATAATAATAATAATTAAAAAAAAAACTCTCCAGAGGGCGAAACCAAGGCAGGAATAATGTTTCACTGTGCTCTTCGGGAGATCCGCCGAGCAGAAGACAGCGCACTGAGGAACCGCACCATGCCGAGATGTTCACTCAGGAGCCAAAACAGCAACAACAACAACAACAACAACAACAAAAGAAGTGAAGTGGCAGTGAAGGAGAGATGATGACGTTTGCACCGTCCAGCCCGGATCAGCACAGATTCAGCAGTGAAGCAGACCTCCAGGAGAGCACACCGCTGTCACCGGCCTCACTGGGCGTGGTCTGACCCGGCCGGCCGAGGGGAGACCGGGAGGATTGGAGGGTTGCACCGGGACAATGACTATAAATACTGTAACAGATTAGCATAGCATCAATGAATGAAGTCACTTGCACTACTATGTCCTTTAATTGTGGCAATGGTGACGTAACACAGGGATGATAGCAATATTTATTTGAACTCGTAATCATTATTGTTCTTGATAATAAGGTACTGGTCCTGTTAGTACTGTTAGTTCACCGGAACATGAGCGTCAGTAGATGGAAGCTCGGAAACGCACAGATGATGAAGAACAGTAACTTTAAAAAAACGAGGCTTGAGCTTGATGAAGTGGGCCTTCATGGGTGTGCTAATTCATGCGGACTTGGCGCCGGTTTGCTGGCGTCCCACAAAGAGCCAAGAGGTCTCTCCTGTCACTTCACATTTAGGCAGCTCTCCAAATCCTCACGTTGCCTGCTCCATTTTTCTCTCTGCTGCAGCTGCACAAGCTCCGCCGCTGTAGCCTCTGTGAACCGGGAGGAAGCCTCAATAAATAATGACTGCTAGTCAAATCCAAGGATCTTTAAGAAAGCAGGACTCCTTAGAAAAACCGAGGCCAATCAGATCCGCACCGACTCTGGAATGAGTGTGCCGGCGGTTTTATTTTACTCACTGGGGTATCATTATATGATTTTTATTTATTTATTTATTTCTCTTGTATTGCTACACAAGTTTGATATTAGGGCAGAGGTTACATGGATTTTCAATACAGAAGCCATCGATCAATATTTTTTTTTCTTAGTTTATTCTTTTTTTTAATTGGAATTGAGGGATTTTCTTGATAGTTTTGTGGTCAACTTTAAAATAACTTCACCCAATTTTTGTAAAAATGTTTTGATAGAACCTTAACATCTTTTGCCAAAGTTTGTAATAAATTTGTAATTGTATTTAATCATTTGCTTATTGATTTTTGTCCAAACTTGAAATCTGAGAGCAATACAACAAACTTTTTTTCATGTAGCCTAATTTGATGATTTTCTGTATCAGTATCTTGGATGCTAAGTGTCTTTGTCTCTCCTCTTGAAGGTCAGATGGTCCTAAAGGTCCAGCAGAATCTCATGCTACACATCAGTATCAGCATAGCAAACACACTTGCAGCCCAAAGCACAACACCTGCACCCTGTTTACACGACAGGAATCAAATGTACAAATTCAAGGTTTTGACTGGGTTTGTCAGTAAGATAATGGAATACCCGGCCTGACTCCTTTTTTAAGGTATATTCAAAAAGCTTTTTTCTTCACTGAAATTATTTTCAAAGTTTTGAAACTGTTATGTATTGTCACAGAAGAAAAGCAGCTGAATGCTGACTAAAAGTGATTCGAAACATTTTTTTATGTAACTCTGATTCTTGATTTTGCTCTGTACTTATATATTATATAGACAAACAAAATTGTGAATATTCACTCAGCTAAAGAGCCCACAAGGAAAGTCCACTAGTGCCACACCACTGCTCTTTTGTTTGTCAGTTTGTTTCTCATTGATTGGTTAAACGCAGAAGTCAGATTTCTTGCGCAAACACACATGGACAAGTAAAGAATGAACTAACTTTAATTGTATTTTTTTCCTCCCGAATAACGTTTACGCAGCCCCCTTTTCTCCTGAGGTGGAATATAAATCTCAAAAAGTCTGCTTTTCTCTGCAGCCTGAACTGTAGTCCAACCTGAGCTGTAGTCCAGGCTAAGACAGGAGGAGCACAGGATAAAATAAGTGATCTCACAGGTTTCACAAATGATGAAAGGTTCCCAAGACAGTGAAGGGTAATAACTTGTAATCAAAGCCATAAGACGAGCACAGAAAGGAATGATAGAGAGAGGAGGGACAGGAAAACATCATTCTTCTTGCCTTTCTGTAAATTTTCACAGAAATGTGTGGCCTGCATGAGGTTGCCAGCAGTGATCCACAACGCTGTGCCATAAGTTCGGAGTTGAAGAGAGGAGTGGTCACAGTTTGGTCTGCCTTTTCTCACTCAGCACTACTGTGAGGGATGGTGCATGACATGCCACCATTTTTCTCTGCTGCATTGCTGGCTAACAGCACAGGAGACGCAGCAGAACAGGAAGGAGACAATCAATCTGAATGATGTTGCATGAATTTCACCTCTCCGGTCACAGTCCACACCTGGGACAAATTCAGAAGAATGTTGGGCCACTGAGGGCTCATGGCAAGTCTTCCAAAGGGCAAGCAAGTAAAGTGCATAGAACATATGAAGATTGAAGAGCATTTGCAAATGATGAATGATAGGACGGGGACAGGAAAATAACTGAAGGGATGACTTAAGACCACATAACAAGAGTTGCCGGGGTTTTGTTCAACCTTGTTTTTTAACCATAGAGTCTTAGAAAACAGGCAGGACATATCTAAGGTGTCTGTGGAATATAAATGCTGGGATTAGTTTAGCTCGTAAAGAAAGGAACTGAATATCAACAGAAGAAAATTCACGTATTCAGTTGGAAAAAATCTTTCGTGTTGTTTGGCTCATTTGAATGACTTATAAAGTATAAAAGTAAGTATAAAAACATGTGTTAACTAGAACATAGCCTATGCACTGTTACATGGAAATGTCCATGACTTTCTGAGCTGATATCACTTTCTCATCCAAATCTCATATTCCATGAACACGAAAAGCTAAAATATTTCATCTGTGACCTTACGTCCATATCATTGCACCCTTATGCCTATAGCAGGCTTTTGTACCATAGACGTGCCTTACATAGAATTAGTTCATCCAGCTTAAAGAGACAGGTGGGACAGTGAGGCTGAATCACTGCAGAATGACAACACATTGAAGCTAAATACAGACTTTGCACTTGAATAATAAATGCTCGTAATGATTTTTTTTTCCCAGGAAACTTCTAATGCCGAATACCCGAGGAGCTTTCCTTTGGAGTCACATTCTTTGTAGCTAATGTTTGAGTGAAGTCACAGTCTGACTATTGATTTCATCCAACCACAGACATCAGGAGACTTTTGGTATCTTTCCAGGAGATGCACTGTTATGGCCAGACTCCAGCCAGCTTTAATCAGCCTCTTGCATTCTGTTGAATAGATAATGCATGTAAAATGCAGCTCTTTTTTTTTTTTTTTTTTTTAGCTCAATGATGCTTGTTTTAATTTAAATGTCTCCAAATGAAACTTGTCTATCCTTTTTAAATATGTCTGTTTATTAAGATGAGAAGCATCATAACCTATGAGAAATGTTTGGATTGACGACAAAATAGTTTCCAGCTCACAGGGTGCTGAAAACATCATTGTCTTAGATTCATACCTGGCTAAACTGTCCTTTTTTCATTTGAACAACTTTACTCCAGATTTCAGCACGCTGAAGTCCCTCTTTATTTAATCATGTGTTTCACCAGCATATTGGAGATTAACACACATGCAATTGCATGCTTCTCCGGTGTTACCCTTCGCTGGGAGCCCCCAGCATGCTTGAAGCATCGCATTATCTGTCCTTTCTAAGTCATTAACACTGAGACAGACTGGTCAGAGGTTATTACTCTGGTTTGACCTCGTCCTTACACGCAGAAGCTTTAACAATTGAGACAGAGGAAATAAACGCTTGGATAAGTGTCAGGATCACTGGAGGAAATACTGGAGGACTGCAAGCTCACTGCATTCCAGATATGGATTCATTTATGCTTGGAGTTGAGCTATATGTGTTTTGGGGACAAATTAGCAGTTGGCCTGAAGTCATTCCATTTTCTCAACACAGTTTACATACAATATAGAAGGTTAGTGCCTGCTCATTTTGGTGGTTCCTTTCTTATTAAGAGCAAAATTCCAGGAACATACTGATCCAAAGCTTCAACTAAAGGTTGCAGGTTGTTCTGGATTGTCACCACGGTTTTATGTGGGTCAGCCTGTCCACCATTTTGTTACTCTGCTGAATGAACCATTGTGAGATTTTGTTGACATTCATGTTTCCCAGTGACTAAATGCGCTATTCACCTCCTGCCTGACTTTTCGGTTTGTGGTCTTGAGGGAAACAGCTCAATAAAGGTTTACCATAACACAAGGTGAACTTATTTTCTGTTTTCCTGAAAGATGAATTCACATAATTTTGTTTTTATCTAGTTTTTCCCCTGGTCAGATCAACAAGCTAACCAGCCCTTTCCCATCATGTCACTGTGATTACCAATCTCCAATCTGCCCTAAAGACACGATCCTGTTCAAATAAGCATAAACAGACTAAATGTATTGGATTGAAAAGTGCTAAACTGATCCAAGCAAGTGAAGTGAGTGTCTATGCATCTGCTCTTTCTGCCTGTCCCAGTCATGTGTTCCATCTTCAAATTTAGCACTAACATTCATTTAGACTTGACAATGCCCTGAAACAAATTCTGGCTTTAAAATCCCTTTATCAAATTCCTTTAAAGTCTTCACCATGTTTGAAATATGACACTGGACAGACATGGAGCTGTTCAAACACAGGAGCAGTAATTCAAATTTGATCACTATCAAAAAACCCCGTATGTTGTCATAAAATATAATTTTATTATAATTTTTTTTTTTTTCAAGGAAAAGAGAGCTGCTTGATTTTTGAAGCACTTAAATTTATGTGAAGTTTAATGCAAATGGATGGTGAGGCTATATCTTTACTGGGCTGTGAGAGAGCAAGAATTGTCATCTATCAGATAAACCTAATGCTGTGGTAATGGATTTTGGGTTGCATTAACCCATCTGTGGTGGTGTTTCAAGTACAGACTTTGAACGTCTGGGATTCCAACCTAATCCAATGACAAAGAGGCAGAGACATAACTAATTACAAATAAATGGTCAAGTCACTGTTCCTGCTGCAGGCTATAAATATATAGTCCCAAATTTAATCATGTCCTAGTAGACACGCTGTAGGAGACGCCAGTCAATTCTAACCATCTTAAAGCCTCGTGAACTTCCAGAGCAAAGTGGCACTGCCCCCAAAACGTCCAATGGCTCTTGAACAAAAGCATCTTTTGTTCGCCTAATGAAATTAAGAAATATTTTTACTTCCTAAACAAGTTAAGCATTTGACTCATTGGCATGGCAGACTGGCTGCTTCTCTTGGAGGCGAGTCTAATGTTTAATAGAGTTGACTCCCTGTTGAGCCACTGTCGCACAACTATGACTTTGTTTGTTTAGATTTATTGGATTTACAGGAAGAACTGTTTTCCTACAAATCTATTTAACAGGCTTTCGGAAGTACTGACAGTCTAAACAGCGGCTATGTGTGTGGCCCTCAGCTTTGAAGCTTCCAGCATAAATATGGGAAATGTCAAATATCTCCTGTAGTATATTTATCATATAATGTATAACCTTACCACGAAAAGCCTGCTCAAGTCTTCATCCATTCGCTGCACGTTTGAGACATTTTAAAACCAAAAGCGTATTTAAATATTTTACTGAGAATAAAGCAGGTCATGTTTGTCTGAAGACATAATTAGTTGGAAGGGTTTAAACCTTTATCTGGAGTGACGCTGGAGATCTCTGGTTGCTGTGTTAGATTTGACATTAAGTCATTTACCCCCTATCTCTGTGAGGCTAACACTCCCGTTCTCCTTCTGGCATCGGGAGATGTCAGAAACCCCTTTAAAGGCAGCCTAGTGACAGCTTTTGTAGAGCTTCCTTTTAACTCATCTCCACTCCCCTCACCTTAAAGCTTTAAGTCTTTTTGGAGCATCGTCTTTCAGTTCTTTTTCAGCTTTCTTATACAAGCACTTGGAGAGTCTTCTGTGCATAACACTTTCAACAATTTCCTGTGTTTTTATTTTCCCTGAAAGCAAAAGGGACCTTTCATAGCACGAAAAACCTGCTTCTATGCTTGAGGGCATTTGACAGAGGTGCTTGGGACCTGAGAGGACAAGAGGACTCCACAACACTCAATATTACATGAAACTCAGTATAGCCACTTGGCACTCCAGCTCACTTTACAGAGGAAAAGCTATAACCACTTACAACCTTGGATAACTGTACATTTTGCAACTTGAATGAATAGAAACATAATAATCACAGCTAGCATATCTTCTTTCAGGACTTCTTTGTTGTTGTTTTTTCAATAAGTAATTATTATTTATTTCTGAAAATGATATATCATAGGTGTGTTTTATAATCATTACAGTGACAACAGGCATTGTATTAACAAAGCAGCTACAGCTGAGGCTGAAAGGAATTGGCTGAAGTTAATGGATTACTTTCGAATTAAACCATGCAAGCCTTTGAATGCATCAGATAAAAAGAAACAATCCAGGTGAGGTGCACTGTGAGGTTTTCCCTGCACTGGGTTTATTGGATTATCAAATTGGTCAGGTACACTCATGAAATTTGGTGGTGGCTAATCCGATACCCAGGGTGAGTTGAAACCAGCACGTGCTTTCCATTAAATGAGTGCTGTTCTCAGAAAAAAATCAGTCCTTCCCTGAATTTCAATTTAACAGTTTAACTGCTAATCCCTCTTCTGGTTTACCTCTAAAGTCTATTATGCCATTTGCACCAGCTGCTAAGTAACATATCCCGTAGTATAATACAGTACGACTGTGGTAATGCTTTCTAGTGCTTCCCTGTATTAGTGTCACATCAGTGCTTTCATGTCCCATGTATCACATATCACAGCTGAATGTTTTCCGAATAATTCTTTTGGCTGGATATGGATGGAAACTTTATTTAGCCAGTTGCTTGACTTCCTGGCTGTGTTTATGATGAAGTAGTCTTTTAACAGTCACTGGCACAATACAATTAATATCAGTAAAGAAATTATACTGTATTTATTTTATTACTTGCAAATGTGTAAAGGTGTCATTTCTTATGTGGACAGATTTACAGATTTAAGTCTTAACTGACTTTTTTTTATAACACAAGGCAGTTTTGTTCGTTTTTTTTTTTTACAGAGGGAGCAGTTATGCAGAAAGATTTGTAGGTTGGGGTGATGATTCGGCTATGGACTTGGAAAAAGATCACATTGACTGGCAGCTAAAATTAGGGTGTCTTTGTATAGTACCAGAGCTTCTGGTCTTTACAGGATGAAGAACTCAGTAAACTGAAAGGACCTGAGCGTTGACATGCCATTTGAGGATTCTTCTATGGTCAATGCCTTCTTGTTGTTGGGCTTGAGGGAATTGCAACATTTTTTGTAGTTATAGGGATGACTTCTAAATGCAGCATCAGCTCATCTATCTTGTTACACCTTGTTTCTGTCCTTTTATGACCCTCTTAGCTTTGCTCTTCATTTCAGTGTACATCTGTGCTCTGGGGATTGACCACTGGTGACCTTAAAACCCCAGAAAGATTATTTTAAGATTTGCACAGGGAAAAAATGAATGGATGACAGAGAGCTTATTTCCAGCATTTTGCTCTTTCCTCTCCATCACAGTTGATTGGCCAACTACTCCAGTTTTATGTTTCGTGTTCTCAGTATTCAAGCTGGCACACTGGGTGTCTTATTCTAGTTCATCTGCCGTGACACCAAGTGCGCCGCTATTTCATTTCTTAAAATACCAGGTTTAACATAATGCGTCTCTGGGAGTGACCAGAGAGCCTATTAGAGAAGAGTTCATGACAACATTTCATGATGAGATCCATGGAGTGGGCACAATGGATGAATATGCTTGCACAAGAAGAAAAGTCAGGCTATTATGATCCATCACCATATAAACATGCAAGTCTACAACATATGATACCGAGCAATCTAACACACTGTCAAGACATTTGACGTCTGCACAAATCTAAAAGTCTAAATCAGGCAACATTTTCCAATTATTTTATTCACAACCTTTTTCTCAGTTCAGAAAGAGTTTTTGCTAAATCATTTAGTCTATAATAATGTGACTTTTGAGTCAAACGTAACTTTAAGTTCACCTTTTTAGCAGTCAAAGGCAGCTGCTGTAGTACATGTGATGCTTCTGTATGTAACTTTCAGAGGCTTCACGCTGTTGACGGCTGTTTCGTTAACTGCAGCTTCCTGCTTCCCGCTGTGTTCGGCATATGTGTGAATGAACTTGTGTCCTTAGCGAAGGTGGAAGATGACATAAAACACTGACTGTGATTGACTGGCATCATGTTGGCTGGTGAGGTTCAAAGCTATCAAAACCACAAAGGCACTTCACATATAGAGCAAATCTCACAATTAACAAGCAGTTGGTGGCAGTAGCAGGAAAAACTTTGCACAAAAGTAACACATTCTAACAGATACATAAGAGGCCATTCTGATTCGTGCTGTGAGGTGATCATTTAGTAACTTTACTGGACTCCCTTTTGAAGCCAATCTAGACCAAACTCTTTATGGAGTTGTTAAGGAGACCCAACAAATCCCAAACAAACATTTGGTGACAGTGGTAAGGAAAAACCTAGAGACATGTAGTGATGTAATGTCCATACAAGGGGGGGAGAGAAAGAGAGAGCCATAGAGAGACAAGAAGAGGGAGAGAGAGGTGCTCAGTGCAACCCCCAGCAGTCTAGGCCTACAGAAGCATAGCTAAAGGACAAAGAGTAATTAAACCTTTAATTTTTAACTGTAGGCTTTGTCATAAAGGAAGATTTTAAGCCTGATCTTGAAAGCTGCGATAGTGCCCCCAGTGGTTTCATAGAGGACGAGTTTGATAGCCGAAAGATCTGCCAATAAGTAAACCTACATCCAGTGGACAAAGTCCGGAACTATGAGCTCTCTGAGATATGATGGAGCTTGGTCATTAAGAGCTTTGTACATTAGGAGAAGGATTTTAAATTCTATTCTGAACTTTACTAGGTGCCAATGAAGAGAAGCTCACGCAGGAGAAATCTAGTTTTTCTAGTTCATGGTAATATTCGTGCAGCAGTGTAATGCATCAACTGGAAGCTTTTCAGAGAAGATCTACAAATCAGTCCCTTTGGAATATCCGCGTTTGTAATTGCTACTTTGGCAAAGCAAATAAAGTAATAAAGATTTTTCGTATAATTGAATTTTGTTTGGCCTTTTCTGATGTGACAGTTTGAAGAGTGACAGGAAATGGGGAGAGAGAGCTGAATGACATACAGGTGACTCACACTGACCTCAACTGAACCAGCATCACCAACAAGGACCCTGTAGCCTCCAGTTTATGGGGTGTGCTCTACCGGTTATACTACCAGTACCCCTAATTTCTAACTCTTCTGCTATTATTTGGTGGATTTCCATGGAGTTTCATGTGCCAACCAATTACTTTTCCTCTAGTGCAGCTGGAAGATTATAACATCTGTTTGTCTTTCCATATTTGTAGCATTTTTACACTGATTTTTATGGGCCTTTATCCTTAGGGGCCATTTTACAGCAGGCATTAATGGGACAATCATAAATTGATGTTTTTGTTATTTTCAATTTAATTACTAACTCAAGATTCTGTTTTCTTTTTTTTTTTTTCAACTGCTTTTCCTTGTGTATATCAACAACATTCATCTCATGCACATGCACAATCTATTTTAATCCTTCATTATCTACCACTGTGTCAAAATTTAGTGTGAGGGCATGGTGGCGCCAGACTGCAGTCTATACAGTATGTGACTATCAGTCTATCAAACATTCTTGATACACCCTGTGCAAATGTCAGTGGCATAATAGTCTTCACAACTTAGCTGGAGACTTGGTGGTGTGGCGCTAATGTTGGTTGTTTGACTTTGTGCAGTTGTAATCTGCTTTTCTTTGTGCGGATTTGTGTTGAGTAGGTGAAAATGTTGGCGTCAAAAGCAACAGACACACACGCAGTGACAGAGAAGGCATTGGACAGCTCCCAGGCTTCTAGCACATCCTCCTGCCTGCACTCTCACCTAATCTAAACGAAACAGACAAATCATTCTGGTGATACGATTTCAGTGACTTGGGAGCTGTCTCCATCGCCAGCAGGGAATTAGGAATGAGATGAGTCAACTGTTTCTTTTCAATACTCCCCTCTGTGGTGTTTGCGTCTGTGAGTTTGGCACAATGACTAAAACAGGACAGAACAAACATCACTAACAAGGAAAATCAGGCCCTCATGAACTTTCGTGCATTTGGTTAAACAAGGATTGAAATGAAAAGAACATTCACCCTTCCTGTTGGTTCAACAGCAATGATTTCACTCTCTTTTTGAATAGATAAAGTTAGCACGCTGTTACATATTTGCACAGAAAAGAAAAAAATATCATGCAACACTGCAGACAATCTGTGGATGACGTCTATAAAGACACAAGAATTCCAGCTGTCAGTTCTCAATGTGGTGGTCACCCAAACGAATCTGAACTCTTTCTAGAAATGATTCAAATTTTTGTTGACATTAAAATATCTACCAGTGGAATTGCGAAAAGTCCTAAAGTGTGATGCACCATTACATGTTTTTGAAAAATCCAGGTAATTTATTTAAACTAACTTCTAACCTCCCTTTTCCATCAGTTTTACAATCTTTTTGTAATCAAGAGGTCGCCAACACTAATAACACCTTGAACCCAGACTAACCCTAAATAATTAGACTATCATTATGATTGAGATTATTATTATGATTATTGATGATGATGTTCAGAGGCCTTTTGTGTTGTGTATGAAGCCACCAGAGATTGTGAAGAATAATTATAATGCCCTGCCCACAGTGTGTGTGTGTGTGTGTGTGTCCACATTTTAATAGTTATTTTTTTCACAATAGTTTGTTTTGGGAGATAAAATGTAGGGCAGGGGAATCCATGAAAGAAATTCTTTCAAAGATTTTCACAAAATTGTTGTATCCACTTGATGACAATAATGCGTTACCCCTGATTTATGAGATTAAAGTCTGCACACACTTTAATTAGGTCACAGAGATTACTAATAGAGACACAAAAAACAGCGCTCCATCTGTGTGTCAGACGGGATAATGCTTCTCACCTTTCATCCACAGTGATTACCCTCTACAGCGTTATAATCCTGGCTTTAGAGGTTTGATCAGAGTAAGGGTGTTATAAGGCAGACAGGTCGATTGGAAGTGCAGTAGTTTGTCACCACACTAGCATGTGGTGACAAACTGCCCAAAGAAAGAGAAGAGTACTCCCTTCACACACCATAAACTTCTTAGCAGGTCACCTGTGAATGGCTAATCATAGTGTCCCACAATTCTCCATGCAATCTCATTAGGTTTGACATTTGAAAAACCCTTCTCTTAGTTTGGTAAAGAATTTGCACACGCTAACTTCATACGATTCGTATTCTTTCTTTCTTTTATTTTAAAACTCTTTGCAAATCTGAATTCGCCAAATGGCCCATGGTTAACGAATAACAAGACATCACTTCTTTAGTTATTCAGAAGTAGCAGTGAATCAGGGTTGTATGTAAAAAAAAAAAAAAAAAAAAAAAAAAAGACTGAATTAATATAAATGAAAAACAATGAAAAATAATTTGGAAAATGAATAAAAAATCCGAACCTGTAAATGAAACATGTGCCAGCATGCATACTGCTGGTGCATGCAACTTATTGTGTGGGAGAGAGTAAGAAATTGTAGCTCAAGAACTTAAAAATTAATTTATTGCTCTTTTATTCAACACAAAGTTCAATCTTGTCAGAATGGTATAAAAAAAACACACCCATGTGCCCTGAACCCATATTTTAACTTTGAGTTTGTTGCCACGAGCGCAGCTGGTGCCTGTTACAATGCCATTAACATTTGATTCATTTTATAGAGCTTTCGTTCCCCGAGACTGAACATGTGATAATGTGTTGGACAAACAAGTCTGATCCACTGAGAACCCACTTTGCAACTTACATAAAGGATCAGCTGCTAACCTCTTGGTGCCATGTATCAGAGCACACCTTCAGATGTCTGCTGGAGTCTGTGCCTTGAATGGTCACGGAAAGTGGTCATAATGTTAAGGCTGATTCATGTATGTTGCTAGAAGAAAGAATGAAGGACAGAAAGAAGATTCCTCCATGACACGTTTTCCCATTACATTCACTTCATGCGCATATTGTGAAAAGTGCAGAAAAGAGTGACTTGGGGCTCCAGGCAGTTCTGCTTTTGTCTATGAGCAAGAGAGTGACTAAGTGAGATGACTGAAACACGAGAGAAGTAGATTTTGGAGGAAGATGCTAGACTATGTGAGCACGCCATGAAGCGTAAAATGAGAGGGATGACTGCATCGGGCTTGAAGGTGCCATTAGCCTAAATAAGTGACTCTTTTGACTCTTGGTTTGAGCAAGAATGTACAATGTGGAAATGCACTGTCTAAGGGGACGGTCCATGTGATCCTGGCTGACAACACAGACCATGCTGTGTGGAGGCGTCAAAGTGGAGCCAGAACTCATGACCTACCACCAAGGGAAGCCATTGTGTGGCAACAACTCTCCCTATTCATCAGCTATCGTCCAGATCAGCAATTGAATGTGAATACATGATTTTATAAGAGTGAAATATATTTTAAAAAATAAATAAATAAATAAAAGAAGGATGAAAATTGTCTGTCTTCCCTTTTTTAGCATCCTTATTTGAGCCAGAGCAAGGGAGGAAAGGAGGGCACGTCACCTCCCATCATCTGGAGAAGTTTTTCTCTTCATAGCACTTACTCAAGAGCCTCCCAAGAGTGGCAGAGGGGAAGGCTGTAGGAGCACCACTGATACTGTCAGAAGGAGACAGAAAGACGTCTCAAAAGGCTGTGACACACTCACACAGCCGCCACTGTTCCTGTCCACATTCAGGGTGTGAAGGTGCCAGATGAACAGCAGTCTAATGTAATCAGTTATGTTTCATGGAGCACTCTGAGGGGGAGAAAGAAATGCAAATTACTGCTGTATAGTTTGTTGAGACAGAGGAAAGAGTGAGGGGAGTAGTCAGAGGAAGCATATGACAAATTAAAAGAAACAATAATAATAATAACTGAAACTTATCCAATCTCGTATCTGTTTCTTAAAGCATCTAATAGGCCACACATTTAGTCAGATGCAAGTAAGGCACGCGCCTGAATCTGTAAATATGGTTTAAGCAATTAAAGGAAGAAAATCAACACTCAAAGCTTGACATATAAAGTCATTTCCATTGTGTTTTATGTTCAAAATACTTATGATTACTAAAAAAAACTGCGACCGACCATGTACATATATTCTCTACATCCCCCTTTTTGACCTGCTTACTGCACACACACCTGCACCAATTTTCTGTTTCTTGAAGAAAATCCCGACTTAAATCTAAACTGAAATGAAGGCAATAAATGTATTGTTTCTTGCATCATAAAACCATAAATGTGAGGAAAACAAGAGGCTTACCAGGGCTGTCATGCAAAAAAAATAAGGTGTTGCATATTTGTCACGTTCTCTTTGTTTCCCAAGTCCCTACTAGTTTGCCATAATGATGCGTATTTGTAGGAAAGATGAGGAGGGGGAGCGGCGAGAGAGGTGCTGGACACTGTGATGCTCCACTGACTGATGTACACTGACAGTCTGTCTACAGTAAGAGGAGAATATTGCATGCTAGGCAGGTCAGCTTGAAATATTCAAGTCAAGACATAGCTATCATAGATCCGATGTCTGTATGTCGCAGAAATAAACCATGAGTGAAGCGAAGAAATGTGTTCCCGCACAAGCAAAAGTTCAAGTGCGTTTAATGTCACAGGTATATTACATCACATGTAAAAAATTTCCCCGGGATGTTTTTCCATTTATCTCTAAGGTTGTCAAGACAACAGCTTTCTCTTTTGAAATGGCAATGGTCTGATAGAGTTGGAACAGGCTTTGAAGTGAGCCAAAACCTTCAAAGGCCCACATGATATGGAAAATCTGCAAATGCTCTCCGTATACTATATAATATAATAATCAGCATCAATCAAAAGTAAATGCCATACCGCCCTGCCTGGGTTTGAATAGTATAATGGCCCATTATTAAGTGGGACATCTGCAGATTTTAGAAAACAATCTCATACTGGTGTTTGTGTCCATATCACTTTATCTTTATCTTGCTCGCCTGTTGATGAACTATGAATGTTTATGTTCCAAACATCATCCTAAGCACTCTAAAAACCTCTCTACCTTGTCCGTTTAAACGTTTATCTATCCCATAATCTCAATAAAGTTCCACTTGGGCTACTTGGGCGCACCCTTAAAGAAAAAGGAAAAGCAAACAAGTAGTAGTGGTGATTTCCAAGTGAACATCAAGAGACGCAGAGATGAAACCCCAGACTGGATGGTGGCGACACAGCTGATCATTTCTTTCACATTGCTGCCATCTCCTGGAACTTACTGTGACTGCCAATGCAACCAATGAATCAACCTTTCCATTCAAACTGGCTCGACGCGCAACTAACGCTGCTGACAATGTTGCTTTCATGACATTAGGCTGCGATAAAAGCCTAAAACATGGATACAGAGCATCAATATTAAAACAACCGCACCAAGTGGAAAATGAGAACTTTATTACAACACATAGACACTATATATATATCCAGTCACTTTCAAAGCATGTAACATATAGTTAGACCTGAAAACTGGCTGCAGTGGATATGGAACCAGACACTAGTATTGTAATTGTCAAAACACACCACATGCTCATTAACAGCCATTACCTCTGGACACTTCACAACATACAGAGTAGATCTGAGCATGCCAGACTCCTGAAAGACAGTTACTTTGCATAATAATGTACTGTACAAACCCCTATTGCATATTGACGTACTGTACAAAAACAAACTGCTCTTGGAAAACATTAACCACATGGAGGAGGTTTACTATGCTGCAGTGTGAATGGTAAAATGACACTGGTGTAGAACTGAAGGTGCATGATGCCACACTTACTTTGACACAAACTAGAGATTCTCACCTGTTCGGGTCCCAAACATGTAAAAACAAGTGAAAAGCACCTCCTGCTCATTTGTGCTAAGGCAACCATGACACTTTAATGTAAAAATAAGGCAAACAAGTCAGCAAGAACAATGAGTGAGCTGCCATATTAACATAAATTAGAATCACCGTTTCATCATTCACTACATACTGTGAATTGGGCACTTCCTGTATTCAATATTCATACCATGAGGTGTTTCCCATGAGGATTAAACAAGTTAAAGATGCAAGCCACACAAGAAAGACCGGAAGACGTATTCAAATTGTGACAGTGCCTTGTGGGCACTTAAAATGAACAAGGTGCAATACAAAATAACACAATGGGCAAAGCACACCATAATCCACCTCCCACCGAGGTACAGGTATTAATCCTGGTTCTTCCAACATGTCGACACCAAATATGGCCACCAACCTATGTGTCTACCTCCACCATTACTAAATGTACTTTTATAAAGGCCCAAGGTTTGAGGGGATAAAATGGAGGCGCTTGGAATAAAACAATGACCATCCACTAAAGGGCCAGTTCGCTGAAATCGCACACATCTATGCATATGTAATGATACCACTATGATAATTAAGAGGCTAGTTCATACTTTTCTCACAATTGCGGGTGAACTGACAGTTTAAGTCACTAGGAACTCACCTGTCTCACAAACTATGCATAAGACTTGCCAATTAGCTTAGTGACGACTGTGATGATGACAATACATGATTGGCCAGAAATCAACTGGCTACAACTTAAAATGAAATACCCGCACAATAAGCTCAGACCATTGCTTGTTGGTTTCTTTCCATTATTTTGCACCGTTACCACTACAGTACCAGGGGCTTCCAATGCAGCTGAACAACATAAGATGGAAACAATAGCAGCACACTTCATCTAAGAGGAAATATCCGCAACAACTGCTCTGGGTTATTAACCCAAATCAAGGAAAAATTATGGCATGTTTCAGCATCCAACAGGTCAAAAAAATCTAAAATATTTAATTCATTTCATAAAAATCTGGACTGGAAGATCGTGTGCATCATTTTTTGGGTGAACTGATGTTACTTCAGATTGTACTGATCCATCTTGTTCAAAATACATATTCTTGGATATACTGTACATACTTATAAGTATGAAAATAGATTGTTTCGATTAAACAAATCTAAAGTTTTAATTTTAAATTTCCGAACAGTAAAATTTAAAGCGGGGACAAGAAGAAGAGCAAGAGGGAAAGGTTAAAACATCAACACATTTACAATCTCAAATGTCTCACGTATTTACAAAAACGAAGACTTTGTATAAAAGTATACATCTAGGAATAGGCCTGTGGCACACCTAGTACATACGCAAAGTTGACATGATGTAGACTCCTGAAGTCTCAGGGCAAAAACACTTTTGATTAGACAAGATTCAGCACACACACAAGGCAGCCTTGTGGTGCTGGGACAGGATACTACGTTCCTCTGAGGAGCTTCTCTCTCTTTTCTGAGTGAGGGATTGTTCAGGCTGCTCCCTTGGTGCTTTGCTATGTGGCGTCTTCGGTGGCAAGCTCTTACTGGGGGACCGGCGGAGCCGACGGCGAGGACCTTCAAGTATGGGTGGCGAGTGCAGAGAACGACGAGACCTTTTTAACGGAGGAGCCGAAGTACCACAGTCCATTTGGGCTGCTGAGTCTTGCTTTTCGAAAACTTTCTCTGAACTATCTGAGGGGGGCAACACAGCCCGCATGGAGTCAACATCAGGTAAGAGCTGTGCGGTGGCACAGAAAGCTGCTTCATACAGCCCAAACGTCTGCTCCAGGGTGGTGGAACTTTCTCTGAATGGGGAGGTGGCGTTTACTGCATCTCTCTGCTGAAATAAAGAAAATTAAAAATACAATTTAACTTTAACTTAATATCACTGTTGCATTATTACATTTAATTACTAAAAAACATTGTTATTTTATTAATGTAAGGCAATTGAAAGTCCATCGAAGAAAGAAAAACTATGTAATGCAAATTTCCTTCCGACAACATTAAAAATGAGACACACAAAATGAAAGCTGTTACAAATGACCCATGGACTTAACTCAGGGAAATAAACAATAGTGTAAAACAACATTGGATTAAGATATGTTTAAACTGACCTACATTTTAATTAAAGTTGTGCTGCATGCATAAGTGAAATGTAGATGTTTTGGTAGTAAATATAGACATATGACTTTTAACTGAAGAATGCTAAATGTGGGTAACTGATAAGGTAGGGCCAGTTGCAAAGTTCTCATTACCTAGTTAATGTATTAAAATGAGTAGGCATTTTCTTATTAAGTCAAGTAACTTGACAAGATTTAGTATTTTAATGTAATTGTAGTATTGGCATTATAACTCGGTTTGACCAGGTTTGGTAAAGTGTCTCTGGTAAAAACTAGTAATGTCATTCCTTCCTTTTGTTTTTAATAAACAAAGCAGCTGTTCCACCATCTCCCTCTAGTAGCACCCATTACACCATCTTGCCTTCAGCTTTTCAAAGATAAAGTGAGAGGAAAGAGCAGAGTACTTGAGATGATAACACTCTGCAAATAACAAAGACTTTCAGTATTGAATGCTTCTGGTGAATGCATTTTCAAAAGAGTTAAAATAAAAAAAGTCTTCAAGTATATTATGGCACGACAATGCCACTGCTACTGAACCTAATTAAGCAAGCATTTCCACGTAGAATGGATTGTAACCACCTGAAAGAGGATTTTGCTATTTTCATATCAAAACAATTCATTTGTGTTCACCAGGTATAACGAATTTAGCCATTAAACTAATAAGTTATTTAATTCATTGCTCATGTTGCTGACACGTCTGATACTTTTCTGTTGCTGAGCAGTCACCTCACTACCACTCCAGGCATGTCCATCCCTCATGTTCTTCTCCATATATCTCATCTTCTTCATAAAACATGCCATCCTCATGCTCCGCCTGTTGGCCCCGAAAACAAAGAATGATTTGATGAACCAGTGGTCCACTGATGGAAACCGTTGATGTGACCGCTGGTGTCAATGAAGAATCATATTTCAACGGTGAAAGTATCAAAATGACAATAAAAAATGGAATATATAAAGGACAGTACAGTGAACAGCAAGCAAACAAACAAACACACAAAAACATTCTGTATATTTTTCCATTGTCATTGGAATGGTCCATCAATGACGAACTCTGCATTTAGAAAATATCTGTGTTTTTGCTGAATTGTTTATATGGTTCACCCTAATGACAACGTTAAAGATGGAGGCTGCAACAAAGCTCTGGCACTGACCTTCGGGACCTCACATGTGTTATAGGGAGTTCCTGGATATGGAACATGGTCAATTCCAGTTGCCATATCAACCACAATCTCATCTCGATGCATAGGGATTGGCGGTCCGCCGCGCTCCTGGAGGGCCAGGACGATAACTGTTGTGTTGTCTGCACGGAGCATACGTTCTTTCCAAACCAGTAGTGCTGTGCATCCAAGCCGTCGGGCGCAAGACATTCCTTTTGGCCCCTGAAGAAACAATTGGGAAGGGGAAATATAAATATGAAAAATCAAGGAAGAAAGAAATAAATACACAGTGAGCACATTCTCGCTGGTCAAAATTGGAACCATTTAAAAATGTAAAACCAAGTTCAACATTCAATCCATTATGTGTAACAATGAGTTAATACTAGCCATTACATACCACCATTTTGTCATGGGTATAACACATGTTAACAGCATTCTTGGGTGGCATCATATTCCATAGGCCATCACTGCCAAGGATGATGTAACGATGCCGTTTGGGGTCGAGGGTCATCACTGTTGTATCAGGCTCTGGAGAAACTACAAACTCCCCACTGTAGAAATCATAGCTCCAGAGATCACCTGTATATGAAGAAATACATCACTTTTGGAGAAACAATTCCACAAAAGATACCAATTTCCCAAACACTGTGTAATTCTTATTCACGAAACTCCAGAAAGCATAAAAGGAGTCATTACCAAGGGATCGGGCCACAGCTAGAAAGGGGATCTGGTCAATGACTGTGCTCCTCCTCACAGGGCCATTATGGGTCAGTCTGGGCCTCTTCCACACAACACGGTTCACCCCAGATTTCTTCATTACACTACAGTTTCAAGAACAAAATAATTCAATGTGAAAGCCTGAATAATTGGTCTGGATAATTGGTCTATTGACAGATATACTAGCTATTGGCGACTCAATGGGGGGCCATTCTAGGCTAATGAAGCTTGCGTAACGGTAGTTGCGTGGGCCACAGCTCAAGGTGACAGTGTGTGTTTGCAGGGGCTTGAACAAATTGGTCGTGATCTTTTGCCAGCATTAAGGGCTCATTAAGCTTCACCAAAATAATCCCCAATTTGTAATTTTTATGTGGGCAAGGGGCCCGAGCATCTGTGAACAGCATGCACGCTGGTTGTTGTACTGACAATGGATAACAATGACATTCAAACTTAAAGAATGGCTCCAAGGAAGAAGTCAGTTATAGAGTCCTATCTAACTCACCTGCCACCTAGTCGTTCAATCCTTTCTTTTTCTTTAGGAAGTTCAGGTTTATGGTCTTGTGTTACTTCGAGTGCCTGGAGTGTGATGTCAGAGTCATTTTCTTTCACCCCGACCACTACCGCTGAGTCCCCTACATGGGCAACATACATGTGAACTCCGCGGATGACAATCACGCTGGCTGTGGTGCCTGATGTACTGGGCAGGCCAGTAATAGTCTTTGGCCACTCCGCTGTAAGGCAGGGAAAAAAAAAAAAAAAAAGAGAGTGAAAAGAATGCAAAACGAATACATCACACATGGTAAGAATTTACAGAGGGATGGGTGGGGGGGCTGTAGCTGATAATACTATAAATAATAAATATATCTGGTGAAGCTGGTCCTATGAGGGTAGATTTAAAGGTTAAAAAAAAAAAACTTTCAGAAAGCACAGTATAACCAGTAAACGCATAAGAGGATCATGAATATCAGCAATAAAAGTGTTAGTCTTGTTTAGCCAGGTCACAGCGACTTTCCTCCTGTTTATGTGTGCTTGCAGACACGCAAACAAACAAAACTCTCAGTTCAGTTTGACATTGAATTAGAGAGAAAACCTGCTCAACTGTATATTTGCAGCAGTCATAGGTGATGGTTTGGATTGATTTCCTTAATGATTGTACCCTGAACTTTAGTGGTGTTTGTTGAAGCTTCCTCCAGCATCAGCAGGGGTTTACAGTAAGCCAAGTTATGATAATGTAGTTAATTTGATGAACTACATATCCACTTACTATCACAAAGCAGCATTACATAAAGGTTGTTTTTGTTATACACTGATCTCGTCGCTGCTTGATAAAGCTGCTAAACACTCACCTAGGTTTACTTGAATAAATTGGGCTTATTTTTTTGAGAAAGTCTGTTTCACAAAGTAGAATTGTATGGATTTGACATTATTAAATCTGCCTCTGCAGAATAGCTTCATCTTAGTCAGATTCAGTTATTAAGAGTATAACTGTGTCTAACAGTCTACCAAACACAATGAAACTGCTTTCTCAACTAAATTTAACCCACCAGTGCTGCTAACAGTTCTCTGAGTGTGAGTGGTTGTTGGTCTCTGTCTGTCTCTGTGTGTTGGCCCTGTGATGAACTGGTGACCTGTCCAGGCTGGGATTGGCTCTAGCACCCCCCGTGACCCGGAAAGGGATAAGCAGTGGAAGATGAATAAATGAATGAATATGTCTCTCTCTCCTAGTGACTTGATGTAATCTGAGCATCATCTGGTTTTTCAAAGTGATGATCTTATGATATTCTTACAGCAAGTTTTTGTTTCCCACAATCATTTAATTTCACTAAAATATTATTTTACAAGAAAAACCAGGAGCCCTGCAACAGATGGTGTGGACCTTACTAAGTCTACATGAAGGATTTAGGGCTGCAATGTTTTTCATCTGCCATTTATTTTTCCTGTAAGTCATTTATTAATAATAATCATAACCCTATCCTCGGATGTCTTGTTTTGTCTCATCAACATCTCAAAACTAAACTAAACTAAAAATTCCCTCAGCAAAGCATTTTTGGCATTTTTCCGATAAGGGTATGACTGAAATGATTATTAGGTTACCAGATGCATAACATTCATTTCAATTCAACAAATTGATTACTGGACTGTGACAAGTTTTCCAAAATGCTTTAAACAACCTTTCAGCCAAGCATCCTAAATAAACTGTACTTACTTGTGCAAGAAAGGTTAAACCAAAATATACTGGTTTGATGTAGCTCATCATGTTTACTGTTTTATGGGGGGCGTCAACTGCTGGTTAAGACCCTGTTGGATGTTCATTTTGACTGTACATATAGTCCCTGGTACTTTTGTATATGCATGCGTTGCAGGACATTTCATACAATATACCAGAACCAGTGTTGTGAAAAATGAATGGCCACAAGCACAACACTGCAGTCAAAGGCATAACCTGCGTTGCAGGGGCTAAACTCAGCACCGGCACATTAAAACGGCTCAGCAGCTTTAACGACTGATTGATTGACAGGCCACCGGATCCACTCGCATCTACTTAAGTGATGATGTTCATCACTGATGCCACCTCCGATCACTGCGTCGCAGGAGTCCACATGGAGACCCGCTGTCCTCATTTGCACCACAGTCGAGTGCGATGCTGCCTCATGTGACACAGCCTGGCCGACCCTGATAGCCGCTGTCGTGAGAAACAGCGGTGACTATGAACCCAAACACAACACGTGGGTTTAACTCACGCAGCTCTTTCCACATCGCATGGTGACAGGCGATGAAGCCTTTCCTTAGGGCAGCGCACACTTCGCCGTGATCCTTGGACCAAAACCCGCGCTGCCTCTTCAGCAGATCCCACAGATGCTCCTGTGCGAAGTGCGCAGCTTCCCGGCCCCCGTGGCCGTCAAAAACGGCGAAGAACGCCACCGACTTGCGTGTGTTGACCACACGCTCCCCCGCCGCGTCGGCTGATGCCGGTGCACCGTATCCGCCGCTGTCCTCATTCGATAGACTCTCCACCCACATTGCAGAAGCGGGACCAGATCCGGCAGCGACATCACGCTCGTGTTGCCCGTTTTCAGTCTGTCTGCTGGCTTCGCTCTCCGTTTTTTCCTGTCCTCCATGTCTCTGCGACTTTGGATAATCTTCGACTGGCGACGCCGTCGGCTCGTACTCGATTCTTATCTCGACAACATCCTCCATGTATTTCCTCCCTCCCTGCTCGGAGAATGCACTCATACGAAATATTATGGACTCCTCCATGATTGGAAACCCCTAACAATAATTATCTAAGCGATTAAACGGCACATGTAGGCGTAAACTGTATCGTGCGACCTAAATTTTGAAACGATTTTGCCGCGATTGTGTAGCCGAAGGCTTCCTTCCTTTTTGTTTATCTTCTCCGAAACGTCCCACTGTACGTGATGACGTCACCCCCCCACCTATCAATGTAGCAACCACGTATGGCACGCCAGGCTCCTGTGCTGCCTTTACAGACACTCGGAAATATTGGAATTATTCCATTCAACGACCTCATCACCGAGACATTGGCACAGACGCATAAATGCAGTTTTCATTGCAGGCCACGAAATACTGCATTGTGGTTCCTTCCGTGTCCAAAGTGAATCTGCCATGCTCAACCGGTCTATGATTAATGACGATTATTTATTTTGGTATTATTTTGACTGTTAGAAAATATGCTTTAAAATGTCGATCCTTAAAAATACGAAGACAGGTACACGTCACAGATGTTACACAAAATTCCCTCCATGGCAGAACAACAACAAACGTAAGTAAATAATATTTTTTTTTTTTGTATCTTTTGTTTGAAAAAAATTTTTGTTTGTAACACATCGAAAATCCTAAATGTATTCACATATTCACGGGCATTACCGGACTTTTCAAATATTGTGAGAAAAATTACGGCTAAACGAAGCTAACGCAAAAGTCAAACCTCTTCACCTCAAAATAATGCCTGTTAGGAAATCTGTACAAATATTTACTTCAAATAACTATCAAATCAGTCATTTAACGCGTGTGAAGTTTATTGCAATGCCATTTTGTGTGGGGAAAAAAAAAAGAATTGAAAATTTGAAAAGTCTCCACATTTTTACCGACATTTTTAGTTGAGACACTTAAGTCTTTGAGCTCGACGAGCAGCTGGATCATTTTGGATTAAAGCCTTCTTCATCAGAGACCTGTTGTGTTGCTTTCAATTGTTTCAGACTTGAACTTCTAATACGAAGTGAGCGTGTAAATTTTTCACATCGTTATGAATTACATTTTCTTTCGCTGCTGATTTAAACCTTTTTTTTGGCAGGATAAAGTTTTGCCCACTATAGAATAGCTTGCTTATTTATTTATTTATTTATTTAGGTGATTGTGTAACAAAGACCGCTAAAAACTGGAACTTTCTGCTGCACATTTTGATGTATTTGTATCTCATTACTGAGTATTGCTTCACTGACAGTGAAGTGACACTGCCAGTTGGGGGCAGTGTTCATCTAATCAAATAAACTGATATTTAATGTTTTCCTCCCAGGTTTCACAAAACTTCAACATAGGTCTGCAGTGTTTTCTTTAGTTTGTTTTTTTTTTTTTGTCTGTAAAATTTTCACAAATGACATGATGGGATTGCACAAATATTTATTTTATCCCTGAAAGATCATCCAGTAAGCATCTCACATGTGATAAAAATTGTATCATTGTAATGTACGGAGTTCACATAGATTACAATACTATGCAAAATGATTCATAACTTAATAGAGGAATTCGACCTACGGTACAGGTTGTTTATATACGTATTGTTTATGCTTATGTCAGCATGCAACAATGCATTATGAGGCCAAACGTGTGCATGGAAATATGATGCTTGTGTGTTTTTTTTAGGGTGGGGATCTTTGGAGATGTCACTGTTGTGCAATCTTAAATGTAATATTTGTTCAGTGCGAGTGCATATTTTCAAATCAGTATTACTACAAAGAATTAATTTGTTTTAATAAATAACCTTCATGCAAAATAAAATGCATGAAAAATATTTGAATCATTCTACCAACAGCCAAACCAAATCCTGAATGGATTCCACTCAGCACCTTCTCACCTAAGTCTCCTTTTCTGGTTTTTCTCTTTAGGAATTCAGTTTTGCTCTCTGGTAAAATCTACATTTCTTGATCTAGTGTGTGTGTGTGTGTGTGAGAGAGCGAGAAAGAGAGAGGGAAGCAGGGCATATTTATTCAAGTTGAGGAATTTCCTACATTATGCTTTCTTTGAGTGTCTCCATCCCTTCATCCTTTAATATGCAAAAGCTCTGACCTTTACTTAACTCTTTAACTCTTAAAACCCCATGGTTTTAACACAAGCCACCATTACAGATGAAGAAGCAAAGTGATTTCCATGTAAATGGTGTCAGAATGTCATTTTCAAGTGAAGCTGCTGAGAAAATGAATTTCTGAAGGAGGAAATGATTACCAAGGGGCGATGACATCTGAATTGCATTCTCACATTAAGCTCTTGCATTGTCGTCCATTCATAAAAATAGCTTTGTTTGGCCCCTGAAGTGTCACTCAGCCCGGCTGGAGAGCAGAACAGATAAGACACTCTAATAATACCTTACACTAGGAATGGTTACTCTGGCAAATCACAATTAAATGATGGAGCGACTTCACTGAAGGAATTTGTTGGTTCATCAGTGTACAGTGACAGTGTAATGATTAATCTGTGAGGGTACAAGGTGTCCAGGATAAATAGACTACGTGGACCTCAAGGCTGGCCATTATTCTATGTGACAGACTCACCACAGACTCAGGTAAAGACATGGGCACTAACAAAACAAGCAATAATGAAGCATTAAAAAGAGACGGTAGCACTATGGGGCAATAGCTTGACCTCAAAACCAAACCTCTTTTTTTTTTTTTTTTTTTCCCCTTACAGCAAGAAGGCACATCAGGAAAACGCCTGTTGCCAACACCACACAGGTTAGTTCAGTGTTTCACTGCTGCTATTCCTAGTCTTAGTAAATTTGAAATTGTACAGATTGTATTAACTGTTTCATATATTTTACACATGTAAATAAATGTAGTTCCCAAAATGGAAAAGGATAATGTCACTGAATGCCGTTTAATGTAAATGTTGCCCTAGTGTTCATGTACCATGGTGTTTTGTTATTGCAGTAAGTACCACAACACGTTATTTAAGGTGGGAATATAATGTCGCTTCTAACCTGGTTGATAGACTTTAGAGATAGTTATATCTTTTTGGTGGCTGTACCATGTTTTTGTGTATGGGATTCAAAACTGCAAGTGACTTGGTCATTCTTGCCAGTTAGGCAACATTCTTGCCAGAAACTACCATGCCTCCTCTCGAGATTATTATCTGTCCAATGTCACAGTCACAAGTCGGCTCCCGTCAGCATGATAGATGACCATGATATTGACTCGAGGTTAATTCAAAACCGCGCTACTGAGTTAGATGGAGGATCTCGATAAGAACCCTGCTGATAAGACTGCAGTTGAAAAGAAAATTGTTTTGGGTCACATGCCCTGAAGTGTTGTCGCAGGAGACGACACATTTGCTCATCATTCCTTAAGAGAGGAATTATAGGCAATAATAAAGCTAAAGAGCCATGTGTTCAGCTTTTTGAGTTTATACACACACTTTATCATTCTGATATGTGTGTGGGCCTGCCATATATTGAACACGTCTTATGTTGAGGCTTTTACGAAGCCCCTGTGTTGTTGTCACTTCGGAACAAATGAATAATTCTGGGGGGATTTTTAGTCTGAACATAGATGGATCTTTCCACAAACTAAATAGAATGTGAATTAAACAACAAGCTTTGCGTATTATTGTGCGGTAATGAAACTAAATGTGCACAGTTTTGATGTATTGAATGCTAAATGAACAAAGAACCTGTGTATTTACCGAATTTACTCTCCTATAGATGGTAGATCGAATTAAATAAATAGCTGCTGAGCAATGTTGTGGATCAGTTCTTTTTTTGTTACACACTTCATTGCACGGAAGAGGGTGCTTTCATCAGTCATTGCTGACACTGTTTTTCAACTAAAAATCTATGATTGTGAAAAGAGGTGTTCATTGTATTTGAGCAGGCGTGAACTAATCATGAATATTTCAGAGAGGAGTCTGGGAGACAGTAGAAATGGACACAGTTCCACAGATATGCAAATCAGGTAAACTGAAAACTCCTACATTCCTTCTGGTGTAAATGTGTTTCTCTTTGCTATCTCTGTGATGAATTGGGTGTTTTCTTGCACTTCCACTGCATGCACCTGAATAGGAATAGGGAGGAGGCAAAAATAAACGGGCAAAAATCGCTTCAGTTTCGCTCCGTGGAAGACTGAGACAGGCTGGTTTTGCTGCAGGTACATGTACACCCAGTGGGATACCTTTCTGCACATTCTGTACCACAACACAGGGATGTTTGCCTATATTGCAACAACATTGTGTTGTGGGTTAAGCTGTGATGTTTCACCTGGAAAAGCATCAAATATGTACTCAATGTAAAATACATTTTGTACTGTGTCAGGCAATGCAATACAGTTTTGATCCACTGTTACGCAGACACATACATATTCAAGTACATCCACCTGTCAATTATCACACTGCTTTAGCAGGACACTTGACGAAAACATCTAGGTTGAGCTTCACCAAAAAGACCATAATGTGTCCAATGACTAAAAAAACGACAGACTCGTTTTCTAATGTCCTTCAGTGTGTGGGAGTTGTCAGGCTTAATCTGTGAGAGTAAATTGTCTGAGTACAGCCTTAGGACCCTGAGGATATTGGACCTAGGTTGCTGCAGAGGTAGGTTTGTGATTTGTATGCACCCCATCTGATAGAGTCTCCTGGATCACAGATGGATTATTTAGGCTTTTCCTTCGGCATAGGCTCCTTCTTCTGATTTTTTTTTTTTCTCTTCAGTTTGATTTTTTTTTTTTACTGGTCTTTTCTTTTTGTCTCTGATCTTATTGTCGGGTGCTTGGATGCCTAAAAAAACACTGGCAGAGATTTGGTTTTACAAGAAAAAATGGAACAATAACACTGGACGAGCAACCTGGAGAGGTAAGTTGTAAAATTGTGCTCTTTCATATTAGTGAGGTTTGAGTAATTTCACTTCCACTTATGCAGCTGTTTTTGCTGCATGTGCCTTCAGAAAGAACTGAATCCTTCCCCAGCCTATTGATTCACACAGTCAGATGCTGTCCACGTGCTGTAGTGCTGAAAGTTATTTATACTAACACAAATTGTCATTAATGTCATTTGCATTCTACAGGAAGAATTGCATCTTCTGCATGAATATGTCTGCCATGACTGGTGTGACTTGAGACATGAAAGTTATGTCTACTTTGTAAAATGAAAATTTTGTGGTTTTCGACAATGAAAAAAGAAATAACTTCATTTTACTGTCTTCTTAAAAAAAAAAAAGGTCAATGAATCATACTTCTATTTCAGAGAATTTATAGAAATTACATATAGAGACATAAATATCCTGAATTGATATGATAGTGAATGTATTGCTATAATGTTATAAAAAGGAAAAGGAAAATACCTCATATTTTGCATTACTACGAAAACTTCCATCTGACTGAATATATTTTAGAATTATTTGTGATTCTGAAAATGTATCAGTGGGTTTGAATTGGCTAAAGGGTTGAAGAGGTGGATGTGCGCACAAAATTGGTAGAATACGAAACAATTACAAGAATTCAAACAAATTCAAACTTGTACTTTACGGAATCACTCATAAAGGTTTCTTTTTTTTGTCAGCGCTCAGTTAGAAGCAATGATTTCCAGACTGTGCTATGGGTGAATGAACTCGTCAAGCTGAGTTGGGTCGATGAATTTGCTTCCCATCAATTCCCTTAATCTATAAATGCCTTGAACGAACCCAGAGGTGTTGATCAAAGAATCCTTTTCACACCCAAATTCGCATTCACATCAAATATTTATAGGGCTATTTATACAGCACAGCAAGCACATTGCGTGTTTGCAGATAGAAAAAGCCAAATGCACAATGTTTTATTGTCAAAGTTTTGATGCTGGCCTACGAGGGTAACTCATCCTGTGGGGCCAAAGGTCTCTGCTCCTTTTGGCGTGCTCATGGGATCATCTGTAGACTCCACAGGCTGGTCCATCTCCTCTGCCATGCATACACAGCGGATGATGACTTGTCACTATGAACTCTGACAGGGCTCCAGACATCGCCTCTCATACTTTAATATCCTTTATCTTGCTCCAATAGCTCCTGTAATGTATTGCAGTGTCAGTAAGAAAGCCTGTATTATTTGTCTCCCCATCCATCTCCCCAAAAGACACCGCCATATGTCAGCCGTAACTTGCAGGTGTTAATAAGGAACTTCAGTCTTACATGGGGAAACAGTGAGCCTTGTCTAATGTCAAAGTATGTGTCTTTAATCCAAGAGCAGCGATTTATGCAGGAGCGTTTTCTGTGCATCAAATATCTGCCTATGTCAGTCTCAATAACACAAGCTAAAGAGCCTCCACACACCTCCCACTGAGGCCTTGATTTAGACTTGAGTGTGCAAAAATCAGTCAGTGAATCATACTTCCTGATTGAATCCCCCTTATTTCAGTTGGCTTCCAATGGGGTTGTATTTCAACACCCATCATTTGTACTGATCAACCATTATAATTGCAACAATAACTTTGCATTGTACATATAAATGTGTCCCCATTTAGGTATGTTTGGAAATACAATATTACATTGACAGTGTTGTACTATAACATGAACTATGCACATAAAGCATTTACAAATCCACAGACGCATGTTAGGAAATGCAGTGTCTAAGTCCCATTTTCCTGCTCATGCCGCAGGTGGATTGAAATATGCCCGTTTTTTATTGTAATTTGGCTCCAGAGTAAATACGGCCATAATTACCCTTGGCATCTTTTGACATAGTACACTTATTATTAAGTATTTCATTTTATGTGGTTGTCTGTGAGTGTAGGAGATTGCACTCAGGAGGGAGGAAAAATGAGATGGAGAGATGGGGAAAGCCATTTCTGTTCATGCTTCAGTGCTTTCTAGAGTACGTGATCTGTCTGCTGTGATATAGGCAGAGTTCCTTTTCTGTCTTATTGACAATATGTTAGATGGTATGCTGTGATTATTCCCCAGTAGACAGTAGAAGGAAGTGAAAATCAGCGGTCCTGCGTCCTTTGATTTGCAGACTCTCGTGTTAGCTCTGAGTCCGTGCAGCATGAAGCAGACTTTACAAGTGTTGGGTGTCAATGCATGCTTGCGTGCACGTGTGCACAGTTTTGAAGACAGTAAAACTATATCTATATGGCACAATTTGAAGCACACAGGGTGCAGGTTATTTTCATCCATACAATAGATTTAATATAATGCAATGTTTAATATAAATTATAAATAATAATAATAATAAATGTTAATGCTGCAAGGCCTATGTTGGCTGCACATACTGCAAAGTTTTAGATCAGATTTTTTTTTGTCTTTGCCAAAGCATTTCTATCCTTCTTCTTTTTTTCTTTTTTTTTTTAATTTAATTTAATTTTTTTTTATTTTAGGTTTTAGATTCAAAATAGAAAGGAACTAGTCTCCACTGGAGTTATTAACATGTTGCATTTACACTCAGGATATTTTTCCCGCTGGCATTTTCAAATTACATCTTAGATTTATTATCTTTTGTTTTCCCGGTTTGTCTATTTTCTGCCAATCTCCTGTATTCTACACAAGACATCTGAGATTAAACTAAGCAATACAGTGTTATTATTACTACCCATATTTAATTTTCACCACTCCACAAAATGCAATTTTCCAATTCAACGTTAGTAATATAGCCATATGAGTTCCGTAACAGCAGATTTCAAAATGGATGTTATTTATATTGAATATTATGTTACAGCGGTTTTATTACTGTGGAATGTTATTGCTTCTGGTTTAATGGCTTTTGAAACATCAGTATCTTCAGTCTATTGACCGAAGTTATTTTTCCTCACAAAACAGGAGAGTTTTTTTTTTCTTGCAGGGTCATAAAAACAAATACAGAATGCCAAGTTCACAAGATTTCCAAGCGATGAATATAAATCAGATCCAGCATGAAGCAAGTACAATATAACCAAATGGTACTACTTCAAGTACAATACTGATAGTCTGCACAGCTGCGCCAGTGTCTCTGTGAGGCTGTTGTTAGGAACGGCAGTGCTCAGAGCTCAATGGCAATGTGCTCACAATACCAGTACCAGTACCAGTACATGCCATTTAATGTACAATGCTTAAGATACCATGTTTGCAATATTTGCAATCTTACTTACTTGGGGTTAGCACAGCATGTCAACATTTGCTAAATAGGGTTAAGAAAAGTGCATCTGAGGCTGTGATCCTAGAAAAATATTAGACCAGATGATGACGGTGATGGATGAAAAGTTAAGGGATAACCAAATTTGATCACAGTTTTTTCCTGAGGGTGACATGAATGTTTTCACCAAATTTCACGGTCATCAATCAAGTTGTTGAGACGCTCAAAAGAAACTTCCCCCTCTTGATATTGCAAGGTAAAAAGTCAAAGAATTAATCTGAAGGATTCTGAAATGATACTTTTTTTTTTTTTTAAATAATGTAAATGTTGGCTGTGCAGCATTTGGAAAGTGGTTCAATTCTAGCTCTGTAATGATTAAAAACACATTTCCCTCATGAACCTACAACTAATACCAAATAAGGAAAATATAATTTAGGGTTTTTTTTATTTTTTAAAAATTGTTAAAAGGAAAAAAGCTGAAATCCTTTGGAAAATGTCTCTGTCTACACAGGATCTCTGGAGATCAGCCAGAGTGACCATCAGGTTGTATGGCACCTCTATATCTGAAGCCCTTCTCCCCTAATTGCCCACTTTGGCTGAGCAGTCAGCTCTAGGAAGATGGCGGTTGTTCCATTCTTCTTTTAATTAGGAGTTATCTTGGGCGCCTTCGGTACAGCAGATCTTTTTAAGGCACACCTCTGTCTCTGAGCTACAGGGAGGTCCTTCTTCCTCATGGCTTGGTTTTTATTCTGATATGCATAATCACCTGAGTTGGTTTTACCACATGTGGATTCCAATTAAGGTATAACGACATCTTAGAGATGATCAAGAGAAATGGGGGTTATCTTATCTTATCTAAATTTGAAGTGTGAAAGTAGAATTTCTGAGTGCTTGTAAACGTGATGTTTCAGTTTTGGCTTTTGGCGTATTTGCTAACATTTTTTTAAAGCCCCTTTTTGCATTGTTATTAAAGGGTGTTAGTACGGAATGATGAATGCAAAAAAATATTTTTGGCAAAGGCTAAAACATCATAAACCATGAAAAACAGGTCCTAACCCATTCAAACACTCACAATTCTAAATTAAACCGACATTTTACATTTTGATTGTTTGCAGACTAGGATGGTCTTTTGTTTCGTGATGGATAAAATCACTCAACCTCTTTTAAAATGACCAGAAACTTTTAACATGGACACAAATTCCTTCAGTGTTAACTAAAGAAAAAGTACTTGCTTTAATCTTTTACTAAATTTACATTATAAACACGGTCTTGTGGCGTAATCTAAGTCGCCATGGGTCTCTACACTTCTCATTACTGTGTGCACAGTACATTCACTTTTTGCTATAATTTTGGCCTATTTCCTGTGTTGGCTGTTGGTGTGCATTTCTCAGAACAATTAAAGTGGCGCATTGAGTCCGTGTCCACAGGGTGCCAAGTCATCCCAGGAATCTGGCTGTCCATCAGACAGCTAGGATGAGTTGCAAAGCTGTTTGTACCACAGATGGCTGATCAGTAGAACTGACTTCCCATTTCTCTCGCCTGGCACTGTCACCGTATCTCATCACCATTCCCACTTGAGAGCAAGGGTTTTCTGCTGTGTGTGTGTGTGTGTGTCTGTGAGAGAGAGAGAGAGAAGGTGTGTATTTGTTCAGGGGCTTAGATTGGGATGTGAAGCAGGTAAATGTGAGCATGTTTGCATGGTGTTTGACTTGGATTATGCATGAGCACATGAAATTTTGATGGAACATTTGAACACAGCGTGCACATACACGATTTTGCACAAAGCACATAGAGAACATGTTTCAGATGTTCTGTAGAAACTCAGTCCTGTGTTTGAGTACTGCAGGAAAGGCAACAGTGAAGCAAAAGCAATCTGCATTCCCTGGCTATGTGTGGATTGGATCAGACTGAAACAAACAGACTCAGACTTTGGCAGCATGCTGGATGGGTTTCAGAGGAAAGTCCATCTGTCTGCTTTTCCTCTTTATAGTAGAATTTCACACCGGAGCATGGGTGTGCATATTTGCCAGCAGGGTGGACAGAGCTTGTTTTGTGGTCACAACTCCATGGGATGTCTGTGGAATGATACAGTAATTATGAATTATGTGTATGTAACACATACAATTATTCATAAAAAGACTTCATGGATCTTTACCATAACTCCAATGTTCAGA